>NC_091673.1:33409375-34136250 GCF_042453785.1 Malus domestica
CATATAGCTAGATGAAGGGTTGAGATTGCTTTGTAAATGAATGTGAATTCACCTTGGATTCCAATCTGAATGTAAGCACCGAGTGTGTGCAACTTTAAGTGAGATATATGAAGAAACAAATATTACTCTGTTAGTAATTTTTCTACATAGAGCTTCACCTTTTCAACTTCCCTTGTTGTCTTTCATTGTTCTTCTTTCTTCTTCACTAAATCCAGTAAACAAAGATAAGAAACCAACATGGCCTCAGAGCCTAGTTCGATCATCTGAGTCTGGGCGAAAATCTGTGATTTTCACTGAGCTGAATCGAAGCTCACTCGAAGCTTAGTGAACAGTCGCTGGAATTCCATAGAACCTATTTTTCGATTTGTGCTCGTATCATCTAAGCTAAGTGATGGCTGGATCTGGAAGTTCTGAGGTGAAAACTCCGATCTTCTTCGGTGAGAACTACGAGTTCTGGAGAATCAAGATGATGACGATTTTCAAATCTCATGGGTTATGGAGATTAGTGGAAAAAGGAGTTACGAACTTAGATTCAAAGAAGAAGAAGAAAGCTGAAGGAAGTTCAGAAGAGGAAGAAGATGAGAAAACTGTGGCTGCATATATGCAAGACGCAAAGGCTCTGGGAATCATTCAGAATGCTGTCTCGGATCAGATTTTCCTTCGAATTGCTAATGCTGAATCAGCGAAGATGGCTTGGGATCTGTTGTATGGAGAATATCACGATGGTGATCAGGTACGATCTGTAAAATTACAAAATCTGAGACGTGAATTTGAGTATGCCAAAATGCGTGATGATGAAACTCTGTCTGGGTATCTTGCTAGGCTAAATGATGTGATAAATCAGATGAAAACGTTTGGTGAAATTCTTTCAAATGAGAGATTAGTACAGAAGGTCTTGATTAGCCTTAGTAAACCTTATGACCCCATATGCCTAGTTATTGAGAATACAAAGTGTTTGGAGACTATAGAGTTGCAGGAGGTAGTTGCAATTTTAAAAAGCCAAGAACAACGGTTTGACTTGCATACTGTTGCTGCAATTGAGAGAGCATTCTCTTCTCTCTCTGTGAATCAAAAGGAACAAAATAAGAATGGTGTTTACTCTGGTTCATCCAGGTCTCAGAGAAACTGGAATTCTAAAGGCAAGAAATGGGAATTAAAACCCAAATTTCAGCAGAAATCTCATCTGAATACTTATCAGAATTTGAATGTATCTCGATCAATGAGTCAAGAAGTCACAAAACCTCAATGCAATGTGTGTTCTAAATATCATTTTGGTGAGTGTAGATACAAAGGGAAACCAAAATGCTTCAATTGTGACAAATTTGGGCATTGGGCTAGAGAATGTATTGCAGCTAAAACAGTGCAAAAGGCAAACAGTGCAAATCAATTGGAGATGACAGGGAATCTGTTTTATGCAAACAACACAGTTACAGAACCAAAGGTGAATGGAGAGTGGTATATAGATAGTGGCTGTAGCAATCACATGATAGGAAATGTAGATTTACTTGTTGAGGTCAGAACCAATGTAGCTGGCAAAGTTCAAATGCCGACTGGAGATCTTGTGAATGTTGCAGGAATGGGATCGTTGGTTATTGATACAAATAAAGGCAGAAAGTATGTTAGAGAAGTAATGTATCTTCCCAATTTAAAGGAGAACTTACTCAGTGTTGGTCAAATGGATGAGCATGGATATTTCTTGGTGTTTGGAGGTGGAATGTGCAGTGTGTATGATGGTCCATCATTGGAATGCTTGGTTATGAGAGTGAAAAAGAAAGTGAATAGGTGTTATCCATTGAGTTTGCTCTCTGAGAATCAAATTGTGTTGAAAGCTAGTGTCACTCACTCTACTGAGACTTGGCACAGTAGACTTGGACATTTACACTTTGGTGGTCTCAAACAATTGAGAGACAAGGAGATGGTACATGGTTTGCCACAGCTTGCAGACTACAATGGAGTCTGTGAAGGTTGCCAATTTGGTAAACAACATAGAGAAGAATTCCCAAGAAATCAAGTATACAGAGTAACTGCTCCACTTGAACTGATTCATGTTGATTTGTGTGGACCTATGAAGACTGAGTCAATTGCTGGAAATAAGTATTTCATGCTGCTGATAGATGATTTTACCAGAATGATTTGGGTCTATTTCTTGAGATATAAGTCTGATGCATTCAACTGTTTTAAGAAATTCAAAGCTATGGCAGAATTACAAAGTGGTTTCAAGATTAAGACTCTAAGAAGTGATAGAGGAGGGGAGTTCAAGTCATCAGAATTTGATCAGTTCTGTGAAAAGGAAGGAATACAAAGACAACTTACTCTTGCATATACTCCACAACAAAATGGAGTAGTGGAGAGAAAGAACAGAACCGTGATTGAAATGGCGAAATCTATGTTGCATGAGAAGAGGATGCCATATTATCTCTGGGCAGAAGCAGTTCATACATCTGTATATATCCTAAATCGATGTCCCACAAAGGCTTTGAACAATATCACACCTTTTGAAGCTTATTCCGGTAGAAAACCAGGAATAGCCCACCTGAGAGTATTTGGATCTCTATGTTATGTTCATGTTCCAAGTAAACAGAGACATAAACTTGAACCGAAAAGTTTCAAAGGAGTATTTGTGGGATATGCAACCTGTGAAAAAGGGTATAGGGTATTTGATCCACTCTCTAAGAAACTAATTTTGTCTAGAGACATTGTGTTTGATGAAGAAGCTATCTGGAATTGGGAAGAACAGTCTTCAAAGGCTATTACTCACAATACAGGAAGTTGTGTATAAATGATGCAAACACAGGAAGTGATGAAATATTGGTACTATCTCCTACATCATCTTCATTATCACCATCTAGAAGAGTGCTAAGTATTGAAGACTCTGAAGTTCAATCCAAGTCACTCATTTCAGAGGAATCTGCAAGCATGCTAAATTTAGATGAGGATGTCAATCCAGCATATGATCACACACCATTGAAGTGGAGGAATCTGAGTGATGTGTTGGCTCAATGCAACCTGTGTGTCATGGATCCAGAGAAACATGAGGATGCCAAACAAGATGAGTCTTGGTTAAAGGCTATAGAGGATGAATTATTCATGATTGAGAAGAATGGCACCTGGAAGCTTGTTGATAGACCAACTGGAAAACCTGTTATAAAGGTTAAATGGGTCTACAAAACAAAGTTAAATCTTGATGGCTCAGTGTTGAAGAACAAAGCAAGGCTGGTTGCAAAGGGGTATGCACAAAAGCCTGGTCTAGACTACAATGAGACCTATGCACCGGTTGCTAGATTAGACACTATCAGAACTTTGATAGCCTTGGCTGCACAAAAGAGTTGGAAGTTGTATCAGTTAGATGTGAAATCGGCTTTCTTGAATGGAGTATTGCAAGAAGAGGTTTATGTTGAGCAACCTGAAGGTTTTGTGGTAAAAGGCAAGGAGGACAAAGTGTACAAGCTGCATAAGGCTCTCTATGGTCTAAAGCAAGCTCCAAGAGCTTGGTATGGAGAAATTGACAATCATTTCTCACAGTGTGATTTCAAGAAAAGCCTGAGTGAACCAACTCTATATATAAAGACAAGGGGAGAAGATGTTTTGATTATTTTCATCTGTGTAGATGATATAGTCTACACTGGTAATAGCAAGTCAATGCTAGAAGAGTTCAAGGAAGATATGAAGATGAAGTATGAAACGACAAATCTGGGACTTCTTCATCATTTTCTTGGGATGGGAGTGATTCAAACAGATTCTAGCATCTTCATTCATCAAAAGAAATATGCAAGTTCTTTACTGAGCAAGTTTGGATTAAATGAAGCAAAGACTGTTTCAACCTCTCCTGTAGCTACAGAGAAATTGTCTAAAGATGATGGAAGTGGATCTGCAAATGAGGAGATGTATAGGAGTATTGTGGGAAGTCTCTTATATCTTACTGCTACAAGGCCGGATATAATGTATGCAACATGTTTATTGGCAAGATTTATGCATTGTCCTACTAATAGACACTATGGAACTGCAAAGAGGGTGCTCAAGTACATTAAGGGGACTTTGGATTATGGCCTGGAGTATGTAAAAGGAAGAAAAGCTTGCTTAATTTGTTTTTGTGACAGTGATTGGGGTGGTTCATTGGAGGACAGCAAAAGCACATCAAGATATGCATTCTCATTTGGTAGTGGTGTATTTTCTTGGGCTTCTGTCAAACAAAACTGTGTTGCACTCTCAACTGCAGAGGCTGAATATGTAAGTGCATCAGAAGCCACGGCTCAAGCAATATAGCTGAGGTTTGTTTTGGAAGATTTTGGAGAATTACAAACTGAAGCTACTCCTCTTCACTGTGATAATACTTCTGCAATTGCAATTACTAAGAATTCTGTATTTCATCAGAAAACTAAACACATTGACAGGAGGTATCATTTTATCAAGGATGCACTGCAGGAAGGCATCATTGATATGATCTATTGTCCCACAGAAAAGCAATTGGCAGATATCTTTACAAAGTCTCTTGCCAAGGATCGGTTTAATTTTCTCAGAAGCAAGCTTGGAGTGAAATCAGCTTTAGACTTAAAGGGGAGTGTTGAATTATAAGTCTATAGCTGTTATTGAAATAAGTTGTGATATTAAAATGTGTATGCACTTATGATAAAACTCTAAGTGAGAAGATATATAGTTGTAAGGTAAATAATGCCAGGTGTCATGATCCTAGCATATAGCTAGATGAAGGGTTGAGATTGCTTTGTAAATGAATGTGAATTCACCTTGGATTCCAATCTGAATGTAAGCACCGAGTGTGTGCAACTTTAAGTGAGATATATGAAGAAACAAATATTACTCTGTTAGTAATTTTTCTACAGAAAGCTTCACCTTTTCAACTTCCCTTGTTGTCTTTCATTGTTCTTCTTTCTTCTTCACTAAATCCAGTAAACAAAGATAAGAAACCAACATGAAGGACCATCCACTCTTCCTGGTGCTAGTGAAGAAGCATCTATTAAGGTGCTGAGCTTGGTGATTAAGCCTGTCATTGGGTTGAAGCCACTTCCTCTAGATGCAAGCGGCCTCCGTGATGCGGAGTATGCCCATGCTTTGATTTGTTCTGCTATTTCCCATATCGATTTCAGGGGGATTTTGTATGTGGAAGGCCTTCAAGAGAAATGCTATTAAAGCAGATATGCAGTTAGCTTTCCCAATTTGTGATATTGCTAGATGTTTGTGTGTTTCTTGTTCTTATCCTTGCCCCTATGTATTTTTCCTTAAGCAAATGCCTAGATAGAAGCCCAGATTAGTGCCCAAGCAGACGAAAATTCCAAGCTTAAGGCTGCCTACAAAAGTGAGTTAGGTGACAGTATCAGATCTGAGCGAGACTTGCAAGAAAAGAGTTGGTTACAAACTCTTAAGAATGTGGAACAACTGCTACCACGTTAGGTGGAGCAGTTGTGATTTGTGTTATTAAAACTGCTCCATGGTCTCTCTTCTCGAACACTAGTTCATCATATACAAACCCTATAAATTGTAGAACAATTTGAGACTAGAAAGGTATTGGATACAAACCCATAATTTTCTGCATGAATTCACTGCAGCAAACCGTAACACTAATAAGGTATTGGATTACTTTCTTCTTGAGCAATATGGCTAACTCAGCAAGTAACTATTGTGAATTTACAATAGTCTATATTACTATGATTGTGTAATGATGTATTACAAGCATTTCGAATGGTCTAAATAGTCGATTATTTAGCTTATTAAAATTCATTTCCACATATAAAGGTTTACATGACAAACTTACACTTGTGCCCTTAAAGAGCTGAAAGACTAAAAGCTCTAATTTTCACGTCCTTGATCTCAAGCGTATTTTTGTTGCATTGTGGTGGAGCTTAGGATTTCTCGGGTTTTGTACTCCACCCAATAAATGAGAAACTACAATACTGTTACAAACTGTTTCTTAAAATATTATATTTTATTCCTGAGACACGTGAAATGACTATTTTGCCCCTAAATAGGTGTCTTGAGTAAATTGTGAGCCTCAACTTTAAACTTAATTTCTTATACTTCTTATGTTTTTCTAACCATATTCATGAACATGAATGTGAAATCGAAAACGAAATTTGAATTGAAACAATGAGGTATGGCTATCAAAATCGTGAGCATCAGCTTGTAGGTTCTAGATCTAAGTGGTAGTACCAGGTCCCATAGCTAATGTTCTTAAGAGAAGACCCAGTCTGGCCCATTTGTCGAAAGAAGTTTTTACGGGATTTTTACAATTCATGGAGGATAATTTCGTAAACTTCACTTAAATGGAGTTTAAGTGGGATTACCCCACTCTCAGTCTCTCATCTTCTATTTTCTGATTCACTTTCTCTCTCTCTCTCTCTAACTCTCGAACTCACTCTCTCTCTAAGCTCCGAGAGCTTCACCCTCACTATCACTCTGATTCCTCCACCAATCGAACCACAAAACCACATATTTGGAATCCCTTAGACTTAAAGAGCCTGAATATGGTCTTACAGGGAGCATCGGTGCACCCCACCATGGAAGCTGAAAACTTCGAACCTCTAAACTCAAACCTAGGTGAAATTTTTGGAAAAATCCTTGAATGCAGTTGTTTCAAACTCGCTGGGGTGGTGGTATTTGTTCTTCTTCAATTCAAGCCAAGGGTTTTAACCCTTGCATTCTCTCTGTGCATTTCTGTAGTTTCTGGTATTCTTCTTTAGGCAAACTACGGTGAGTATGTGACTGGTAGTGCACATACTCTTTTAGAACCGATCACATGTATCATTTTCCTTTGTTGCATGTGAGTTTTGTGTTGAAATCCAAAAATTTAACCTCTGTTGTATCTGTGCACCACGTTTCTAGAATCCGGCGAGCTACTCCGAGCTAAACTCGTTGAGTCCTTGGTGGATTTGACCTCTCCTCCTCCAAACTTGATTTTGGGTAAGTCTCTAAACCTTTTGGGACTTAATTATGTGATTTTAACTTGGAATTGCGTTGAATTTGAGCTCGGGAAGCCCTTCAACGTTTTCTAGCTTTTTCTATAGCTTTCAACGTGTCGGCGACGGACGACGGTGAACAGCAGCAGTCACCATTAAATTTAACGGCGACGACCACTATTCTGTTAATCCTAACGAAAGCCAGCAACAGAAGAGGTATGTTCCAGTAAACCCTATAACCCTCACCACTCCGGTGCGTGGCACTCTCAACGGCGACTGCGACTGTGACCCTTACTCGTTGAACTACGGCGGCGCATTCATCCTTGACGACGCGTGTTTCTTGGCGCATGACGGTGCACCACTGCAACGGCGCGTGCTGGCACATGGTTGAGCACGGCAGCATGTGCGGAAGCGTGTAAAGGACCCAAGGCCTACCCCTAGGTTTTTTATATTCTAAATCACCTGTCGCTGTCTGTTTGTGAAATTTTTTTACCTAAATGGTAGTTTTGGGCTATTTTCCATAAATTGTCAACTAAAGCGCAATTTAGCTTTATATTTAATTCACAAGTTTAATTGAGGATAAAAAGAATATAGGAAATGAGCCTATTGACGAGGGACGCTCTGCTTACCTGTGAGTGGATTCTTTTGAAAAACTAAGCGTTTTTACATTATTTAATTATATGTTGATGCATATTACTTGTAGATATGTAAATTTCGTTACATGCAAATGATGCATCACAAAGCTCCATGTGGCATATGACTCATCACAAATGGATAAGTCATCAATGACATGTGGCACAAATCAAGCAAAGGAAGCTTAAAAGCATTCCTAAAATGTGGCAAGGGGGAAGAAATCTCCTTAAAATCGGCAAGGGGCCCAAAATTGCTCCAAAACCGGAAAGAAAGCTGAAGCATCTTCACAAAACAAGTAAAAATTAAAAGATTGCTCAAAAAATAGGTAACAAGCCCTATAATTCAGCCAAGCAAGGGAAAGTGGCTAAAATTAAGACACAAAACAAGCCTAAATTCTCCCATGGATGAATCAAAACACAAATCAAAGCCAAATCGACCCAAATGCATGGCTTTGGAAGTCTATAAATACAAGGTCCCAAGACAAGTATAAGGTCAACAATTCTACATCTAGAGGAACTTCCGCACCAAATCTTTGAAGACTAATACGCTACCAAAGCTCTATTCAAAGAACACACAACCAAAGCCAAAAATTTCTTTCGACCAAAGTTAAAGCATTCCCTTGAAGAATCAACAAGCACTTGTGCTGATTCCTTTTAGATTTTGTTGCAAGCTTAAAACTTGTAACGACGTTCGATTCAAGAACAAGTCGCCAAGACCCTTGAACCAACGAAATCCTACATCAACACTGCCTTTGCTGCAACTTTGAGGTGAAGATTATCCACACATTGTTTCAAGCTCAAAACTTGAAGCAATCGTTCAATCGTTCGTCCGAGATCAACTTATTGCGACCCTTAGGTCAACAACCTACACATCTACATCAAATTTGAAGATTGAATCAGAGGAAAATTGTAAATAGATTGTAACCCTACAAATTCATCAATACAAATCTACATTGTACATGTGTTCCCGTTTCATTCGCTACAGAATTTTCCTTTTTACAATCTTTGCCTCTCATCTCTATCTTCAAATCAACAAGAAGCATAAATGGCATCAAGAAAGGATCAAGTTGTTCCCGCAACCAACGCGAAGAACAAGAACATCGTTGCTGTGAGTGGTGGCATTTTGGGCTTTACATCTTGAAGCAAGACAAAAGCTCTCTCAGCTGTGCCTTCCACCCCTACACCAAACATGCTGAAGAAACAAGAGCACCTGAGGCACAAGCCTGTGATCACCTTGGCCTCGCTAAGGGCGCCAAGGGAAGAAAGCCTGAGGAGGTACTCTGAGTCCTTAACTTCCGATGCCGACTCAAGCAGCAGCTCATATCCCGTAGCCATGCAAGTCATGATTATTGGTATGACTTCCATCGAACAGCAATTGGCACAAATGACCGAAGCAATCGCAAAGCTGACAAGGATCGGGGAGGAAAATGACTTGTAGATTGCTATACTCGTTAACCGTCTGGAGGTGCAGCACAACGAGAAAGCTGACCCGAAGGTTGATCCACCAAAGGAGGAAACTGACGAAAATGAGGAGCCTTTGATGGACAAAGTTGAGGAGAAGCTAGAGGTGGACCGAGCTACGACGTTCATGGGATCTTTCTCTATCCAACAACTACAAGAGATGATCACAAGCACGATCAAGGCGCAGTACGAAGAAAGCTCACATGACTTCGTGTTGTACTCAAAACCATACTCCAAGAAGATTCATGCCTTGGGGATGCTAAAGGGTTATCACCCGCCAAAATTTATGCAATTCGATGGAAAGGGCAATCCCAAATAACATATTGCCTATTTCATCGAAACTTGCAACAATGCTGGGATGAAGGGAGAGTATCTCGTTAAGCAGTTAGTACGCTCACTAAAAGGTAACGTTTTTTACTGGTATATCGACCTTGAGCTTAAGTCTATCACTAGTTGGGATTAGCTTGAAAGGGAATTCCTCAACTGCTTCTACAACACTTGTTGCACTGTAAGCATGTTGAAGCTGACGAGTACAAAGCAATGGAAGGACGAACTTATCGTCGACTACATCAATAGAAAGCGTTCATTAAGTCTAGATTGCAAAGATTAGCTTTTTGAAACCTTTGCCATTGAGATGTGCTTTCAAGGCATGCAGTGGGGGTTACATTACATCTTCCAAGGCATAGAGCTAAGTATTGCTAATCTTGGGAAAATGAGCCAATCACTGACTTCAAGAAGGATGAAGTGTTTACTCCAAAGGTAGACAAGACTGGGAAGAAGCCAGATACAGGAAGTTTTTGCCATCAATACTACCCTCATCAAGACCTCATTCACTCCCGTCAAGATCTCTTCCAAAAACAAAACGAAAGAGATGAAGAGAGGTGAGCCTTCTTGTACCCAAGACAGGTACAAAAACACCTTGAAGGAACTAGAGCAGAAGACGTACCCTTTTCTTGACTTTGATGTGGCTACAATGCTAAACAACTTGCTGCTGGGATCAAAGCCTCATAGCTGTCATCTCTTCATCTTTGGGTATGTGAGAGAGAACAAAATCAACCGCATGCTTGTAAATAGCGGGTCGGCCATAAACATCATGCTAAAGTCAACAATGACCATAATTGGCATCAAGGTGGATGAACTATCCCGAAGCTGTCTGTTAATCCAAGGTTTTAACCAAGGAGGACAAAAACCGATGGGCATGATCTGAGTTGAGATTACCATTAGTGAACTAAAGTCAAGCACACTATTCCACGTGATCGATGCAAGAACTTCATATAGCTTGCTTTTAGGAAGACCTTGGATCCATGAGAATGGAGTAGTGCCCTCCATACTCCACCAATGCCTAAATTTCTACTGAGAAGGGATGAAGGTGATACCAGGCGACACTAAGCCATTCACCGAAGCTGAATCACATTTCGCAGACGCTAAGTTCTACATGGATGAAGACATGGTACTCGAAACTCTTCCAAAAGAGATCAAATCCACAAGCAAAGCCGCACCCAAAAAGAATAAGTTGCAAGTTGTGCCCAAGAAGCAAGAAAGGGAAGTCGTGCCATCTTTAAACAAAGACGATGATGAGCTTACCAAACCCACAACAACTAAAGGGAGTGTGGCACCCTCAAAAGGACCAAACACACCCGTCTTCCGATACATCCCAATGTCGAAAAGAAAGAATGGGCAATCCTTGTTCGAAACTGGAACAAGCAAAGCCGACACACAGCTGCACAAGGATAATGTAAAGCTGCTCAAGATAAATGTGGTTTTACCTCTGACATAGCTAGGCAATCCTAAAGTTTCAAAACCACCGTAAGGTTTTGTAAAACCCCTGCCAAAGGGGACAGAACCAAGCTCTCTTTGGACCAAGAGGACTGAAGAAGGTTTCGACCTAAACGCCTACAAACTCATGTCAAAGGCTGGGTATGATTTTTCCTTCTTTTTAAATCTTGGAAAGAAACACCGTCAACAACAAAGAATGTAACCTAACCAAGGCTCAAAAGAAGTTGAAGGAGCATGTTTACGGGAGTTGATAACAACAAAGTTGGACTTGGCTTCACACCAAATACACCTGTGAAGATTTCAAGAAAAGCGAAAAATGCTAGCACTCAACATATCAGCATAAGCATTGAACAAGATCAAGATGAGTCTAAACCCGCCCATCGAACGTGAGTATTTGATAGGCTGAATCATTCAAAACCTAGAATTTCGGCACTTGATTGCATTGGTAGTCAAGACCGAACTTCCATCTTTAAACATCTTAACACGCCAACACCCCAAAGCTTTGTTTTCAAAAGGTTGTCAAAACCTAAGACACAAAACAACATGACTAGCTCTCTTCCATGACGGTCGGCCTTGGAAAGACTTAAAGAAACCAAGAAGCCTTCTAGGAAAAGGAAGACAACGCCAAAGGAAGAAAAGCTCGATGGTCTAACAGAAAAAGATGACGTTCAAAACTTGATTCCTTGAAAGATGAAGCACCAAGCAACCTTGGAAGTTGACACAAAAGGACAACAGAAGGTAAAAAGGTGCACCATCATCCACACTGGTCAATCTTCATGCCAATAATCCCAAGAGGACAACACTAAAGAAGAGGTCTAAGACTTCTTCCACATCACAATCCAAGAAGACAAAGAAGACGAAATCCCCAAGGAAGACGTCGTAGCTGTACCACCACAACTTGAGATGGGGGCAAGCCACGGTTGATGATCTTAAGGAGCTCAACTTAAGCATAAGCGAGAATCTAAAACCTATCTTCGTAAGCGCACTACTAAACGAGGATGAGAACAAAGAGTGCTACCAACTTCTAAATGAGTACAAAGACATTTTTTGCTTGGACCTACAAAGAAATGCCCGACCTTGACCTACCATCGTCGAGCATCATCTTGTAGTCAAGCCTGGAATGCGATCGATAAAGCAAACTCAAAGGAACTATCCATCCGAGCTCATCCCACAAATTAAGGCTGAGATTAACAAGCTAATCGAAGCAGACTTCATTCGAGAGGTGCAATACCTTAAATGGATCTCCAACATCGTTATTGTCCTTAAGAAATCTGGATAAATACGTGTTTGCATAGACTTTCGAGACCTTAACAATGTTTGCCGGAATGATGACTTTCCCTTGCCAATTATTGAAATCATGGTGGACGTCGTAGGACCAATCACATCAAAATCATCTGGAGGAGAAGCCTACATCCTAGCCGCAATGGATTACTTCTCTAAATAAGCTGAAGCTGTACCTTTAAGGGAAGTCAAGAAGGAAACTGTCGTCCGTTTCATCAAAGAGCATATTATCCATCGATATAGTGTGCCTCGCTACATCATCACCAACAATGGAAAAAAGTTCTCCAACCGACTCATAGACGAGCTTTGTGAGACATATAAGTTCAAGTAGCACAAGTCTTCCATGTATCATGTTTCGGCCAACAGTCTTGCGGAATCATTCAACAAAACGATGTGCAACCTCCTGAAGAAGGTAATCGGCCAAACAAAGCGAGACTGGCATGAAAGAATAAGTGAAGCACTTTCGGCATATAGGACTACACATAGGACTCCTACCTAAGCTACTTCTTATTCTCTCGTATATGGCATAAAAGTTGTTCTGCCACTCGAAAGTCAAATCCCTTCATTAAGGATGGCTATACAAGAAGGCTTGACTGAAGAGGAAAATGCAAAGTTAGAGTTGAAACCACTCGACAGAAGAAGGCTCAAAGCTCAATAACACTTGGAATGCTACCAAGCACGGCTATCCAAGGCATTCAACAAGAAGGTCCGCCTATGGTCTTTCCAAACTGGAGATCTTGTCTTCGCATTACGAAGGCCCATCATCACAACTCGCAAAACAAAAAGCAGGTTCACATTAAAGTAGGATGGACCTTATGTAATACAAGAGGTCTACACCAATAATGCCTACCTAATCATGGTAGAAGACGGCTTAAAGATTGGCCCCATCAACGACAAATTCTTGAAGCGCTACTACCCTTAAACTAAACACTTAATGCTACTCGCCTGCATGAGCCTAAACTGCACACGGCACAATGTTTCTTGTTTGCATGAGCTTAAAAGGCGACACTTAGCACTCATTGTTCACACGAGTTTAAAATATGACACTCAACACTCCTTATTCGCATGTGTTTAAAAGGTGACACTCAATGCTCCTAGTCTGCATGAGCCTAAACTTCACATGGCACAATACTCCTCGCTTGCATGAGCCTAAACTGCACACGAGACCTGCACGAGCCTAAACTGCACACAGCAATAATACTCCTTGTTTGCACGAGCTTAAAAAGCGAGACCCAATGCTGCTTGTTCGCACGAGCTTAGAAGGCAACACCCGAAGCTCCTGGCCAGCAAGTGCATAAGCAGTGTACGACAAAATCACGATCAAAATCGTCAAAATCGTCAAAAAATTAATCCATCATTTCCTTTAAAGTACATCATAACTTGATCCCTCCTTAATTAAGGGTAAGTAGGCAACTTGAAACTTCAAAACTTCAAGTACAGTCACATCGCCAACAAAATGCAAATACTTTGAAGAATAAAGAGCAAATTCAAAATGTGAATACTTTATTTCTTTAAAAGAAGAATTTGGTTACAAAGCCTTATTACAAAGTAAGCAAAAAACAAAGAAGACTTAAAGCACAAAAAATGGAAGACACTACTTAAAAGCTCTGTCTCTAAAACTACGGCGACGGACTTCAAGCAAGCCTTCCAAAGTCTTCAAAGTCTCCACATCGTTGAGAGACAAGGTGGGCACTACCATGACCACGCCTTTCTCTTGCTCTAGGCGTAAAATCTCATTTTGATGCTGGGAAAGTGTAGCTTCCTGCTCTGAGAGAACACCTTGAAGTCTTTCCAACTGCTCTCGCTCTCGTGCCAATGCTTCTAGACGTGACTGGATGGAAGCTAAAGAAGTCCCTATGGCTTGATAACCTTTTAAAACGGCTTGCTGAGAAGACCAAACTTGTGTAATTAATAAGTCAATTACCGTAAGTTGCTGAGCTCTAACCTCTGGATTTAACTTCTTCGAGGAAATAGCATGCAAAGAGAATACTCAGTTGAGGAGGCCATAAGTTCGGCAATCTTGACTCTCAAGAGCGAGGAATCAACGTTAAGGTTGTCAATCATAGAAACAAGCTTTGACAAGTCCTCATTGAGAAACGCAAGGTCCTCCAATGGGCACTTTGAAATCCTCTTCTTAATATGGCTCTTGATATCCATGGACGCATTAAGGTTGATGCGATGGATAAGCTGCTTAGTGTAACTAAGGTTTGGCCTTTTAAGAGAGATCTCGAAGTTAGCTGGCAAAGGTGTTCGATGCATGATGGCCTCTTGAATACCTACACCTACACACAGCAAACTTGGGCAACTTGATGGATTTGGAACAAGCTCTGCACAGGCGGATCCCCAATCTCCTTATCTGTAAGTAGATTACCTTCAGATAACATCTCCGTAAAGGAATGAATGCCCATGTTCACCTAATCAAAAGAACAAGAAGGCCCAGCCTAAAAAAGACAAAGAAAGGTGTTAGAAACAAAAACTTAACCAATGAAAGCAGAAGAAATCACAAGAAAGAAGGAAATCCATACATCTTTCTCAAGTGACACATGGTCATCAAACTGAAGAGGCCTAAACACTTTCTTCTTCTTATGAAGGAAATTGAACGTCACTATCATCCAGAGCACCTTCATGCGGTCGCTTGTTCAAAACTTGTGGACGCTGTCGTAAAACAAGTTCATCCTTGTGCGAATCAGCTTCTTCACCCGCCTCTTCAGAAGCATCCAAAAGTTGAGAAAACAAGCATGGGCATTGAGGAACTAAAGCCACAGGTCCATCTTGCAAAGGAGATGCACTCGCATAATTAAAAGGTACTAGCTATGTAAGAACCGCATAATAACCTTCTCTCGGCGTATCAATATTTGAATGAGAAAAATTAGTGTCACTTGTCATCCCTAAGTCTTCACTATGTACCTTTGACCACCAACCTACGTAGGCATGGGTCACTGGATTACTGTTGAACTCATTCTTGGCCGACAAGGTGATAAAAGCATTTGTACATGTGCAGGTGCAAGACTACCAATGCATATACACGGCTTGTAAGGATTCCAACTGTGCATTTTCCTTCAGCTTGCCTAGCACATGTTGGACAAAACCAAACTGGCTGCTAAAACGGTGAGGACTATATGGTTGAACAATACATTGGTCTCCTTGCCACAAAGAAACATATCCTGAGCGAAGACTTGTGAGATAAGATAAGTATAAGAAACGAAGGTATGAATCATCTATGAGACCTCGTCGTGCCGAGCCAACTCTTGCCAGATGGTCTATCCTAAAACCGTCACAGCTTCTAAAAAATGCTCGCGCATCATGAAGGCTCTTCATAGAAAGTAGGCCAAAGTACTTTGTCATCAAAGGCCCCAGCTTGACTGAAGTTGTTGAAAAAGACCCCAACTTGTCTAAAGTCGACGAAGAAAAATGAGTGCCAAAATACTTACCAGACCAACCGTAGACATAGTGGTAGGGAAGTACTGCAGCATGATCTTCGATACTCACCGAGTTCGAAACAACACTCAAGCCATCATAAATATTGCCTAAAACCGGAATAGCAAGGCTGAAAGATTCACTTGCAGCCATCTTGCTAGCCACTTTGAAGACTCCAGGGCGAATAAAGTTGATGTCGCCTTTGGGGAAAACAAACTTACAAAGACAACAAGCTAAGAAAATAGCTAGGTAAGATTCTTGCATGTGCTCTGACGCTATGCCAAGATCTTCAGACGCTTTTAACTCAGCAAGGTTACAGATAGGAGCATATTTATGCAACTTAGTTAGCTTGTTTCTTGGCATTTACTTAGTTTAATTCTAGTTATTTTAGTACTTTAAGCTATTTTCGTGTGTTTGTAGGTTCAAATAACAAAGTTGGCAACAAAGTGCTATTTGGAGCATTTTGGAGCATTTTTGGACCAAGATTGGATAGTGCAAGCATGGAGACATGAGGATGGACGTATTTGAAGATTAGAAGGCTAGAAATCAGCATGTGTGTGTGCAAGTGTAACAACTTGTACATGTGGAAATGATGAGTACATGAACAGCACTCATATGGGAAAGAAAGGCACGGCATGGGTAACAAAGGTGTTGATTTATGGCTGAAATAAGGAAGAGCATGTGTGTGTGCAAGTGTAACAGCTTGTACATGTGGAAATGATGATTAGATGACAGCAAACACACATGAAAAGAAGGAGGAATGCACGGCATAGGCAGAAAATGCACCATTACATTCACTCATTACCACAACACTCACCCACTACACCCATTACATCCACTCATTACCACAACACTCACCCTTGTCCCCTTCATTATTTTCGTTTTCATGCACCATTACAATTAATCATTGCACTCAAGTGGTGCACATCCCTTACCCTCTTCACCCATCAGATTTCATTCACTTTCACCTCCACTACATGCACTCATTGATGCACCACTCCTTCACTTTCCTTGCTCATGCCATGCATCATGAATCCACCTGCACCTATGACTCATTTCTACACCATTCCACCTCCCTTTCCTTTATCTACCATGTGCACAATCATTCATGTTCCCCACTTGCATTCATAGCTGCAACACCACTCCATTTCACCCCCCATGCTTTGCATCATTACTTCACTTTCACCTTTGAATCATTACTCACACCACCATCCATCCCTATGTGCCGTGCACTTCCTCTATAAAAGGAAGTGTGTGTGGCAGCCATTACATTCAGTTTTTGCTTGAGAATTCATCCCCATTCCAATACAACTTTCATCCAAACACATCCATTCATCTTCACATCCATTCCTCCATATAACCAAACCTTCAAACACTCACCAACACCTTGTGCCGTAGCAAAGGAAGGGAAGGAAAGTGCTTGGACGTGCATGTTGTCCAACTTGGATCGTTGGAGCGTTTAGATGTCTTCTTTCTTTTGTTTTCAATGTCTAAATTTGTTTATCGTTGCTTTGTAAATATGAGGAACTAAACCCCCCTTAGCTGGGGGGGAATTCGAAACCATGTTCATGCTTGCAATATGATTTGATTACCTTCAGTTGTGATTCATAAGTTGTGAATTCAATTTACTTATCCATTTGAATTAAAACTGATTTGTGTATGTTGGTTGAGAGTGCACGCTTAATTTTCATGCATAAATCTGATGCGAGGATATAAGGGAGTTTCACCTAATCGTTATGAACTTATATTCACAAGTAGTAAAGGTTGCTTGTTACAACCGCGTTAAGTAAATTCTTGGCATAAGTTTCATGCAATTCATAGTAACAAGTGCCTTGTCAATGCTTATGATTTTCATAGAACATAATGATCTTTGCTTGTATCTCTATTATGCAATTCATGTGGGGAACTTATGGGGAATACTTTGGGTTGTCGTATGCAATCATCCAATTCAATAACTTTAGGAAAATCTGAGGGTTAATTAGTGCAATTCACAGTTAATTTGGGGCGTTAGGAATTCATGGTTTATTGAAAAGCAATTGGAAATCGTTTTGTACGCAAGTGTGACATGTGTGGAGAAGAACCTCCTAGCTAGCCTTTTTTCCATTCACTTTACTTAAATTCGTCCAGATTTCACTAGTTCTTTACTTTACTTGTTTTGTTTTCAAATTCGTCAAAACCAAATCCCCTTTTACTTTGTTGAGTCACATTAGTTAGAAAGTGATTTCGTTTGTGTTTTTAAGTGTTTTGAACCAAGTTAAAACCTATTTTCGTCCAATTTCACTCTTAGTGGCAGATTTGAGTCTTTTAGCTTGTTTTGTGCTGTTTTGAGTCTTTTGAGTTGTTTTAGTGTTTTATAGTTTAGTTTTGCATTCTTTGAGTCTAGCTTAGTGTTTTAAACTTTGTTTTACGTTTTTGAGTCAGTTTAGAGGTTATTAGCAAGCCCTCCTAATCCTCAGTCCAGAACGATCCCTACTTACATTCTTTACTACAATTGATACAAGAGGGTTTAATTTGTGTGTTAAGTTAATTTTCGCATCAGTTACGACGCCTAGCTGAACCAATGGCACTTGATGGGTATGAGTCTCCCTTTGGCTTATTGGTATTGTTGCGGCCACTTTTCTTCAAAGGCTTCTTGTACTTTATGGTATCCCAATACCAAAATCAGATCCATGAAGAAAGCTTCATGCCTAACTTACCGTGAGCCTTTTGGGAAAGCTTGTGATACACCCAAAACAAATAGCGGCAACTCATAGGCAATCCTCGGCTATGGCGATGAGAAAATTCCTCCACGCGAGGAACAACCTCGTCATAAAACTTACCCTGGATTGGCAAGCCTCCTATCTTGTAGAGATCCCAAAATGAAATCGACATCTCCCCTTGTGATGTGTGAAGTGTGTTGGTCATTGAACACTAATGCTCAAATAACACACAAAGGATGGAAGGATGGCGATCATAACTAAACAAAGATGCGTACACAGCGTGATAAAGGCCCACGTTGGTAAACACATCTTTGGATATGCTCAAGACATCTTCAAGACATTCCTTGTAAAACTCAGCAAAGATGGCTTCTCCAGTAGTCGACAAGGTGATATTCTAAGTTATAATTCCACTACGGATGTGATCACCAAGATGGTGCGAAGGATTGTCACGAACATGGTTTGAAGGATTCAAGATAAGAATCCTCGACGTTCACACCTTCTTCTTTGTATTTGGTCGACCAAAATCTGTCACCTCCCAAGATACTTCAAAAGACCACAAATTGATATACATCGAGTTGTCTTTTGCAAGAAGAACAAGCATCTTAGGGCTAGTCAAAGATGCACAAAGCTTCAATGTCATTCCCTTCTCTTGCGAATCACCTTCCTTCGCAAGAATGGTGATGGTATTGCACTCAAAGCACTTGAGAAATACCATGGCTGCAATAAAACAAACAAGGCAACATAAGCATAAAAAATGGGATAGCTAGAAGGAAAAAAAAATTGCTTCGCTAAAGCAAAAGACATACGAGGCAAACCTCGTGAGCGTTGAAGGATGACGATGACAAAGTCACAATGACGAACAAAAATCAGCCACAAAGCTTGAGCAGCACATCAAAGAGGGCAATTAGAAGACGGTCCTTTAAAGTACACTACAGTAGCAAAGAAAACCAAAATGCTACGCAATAGCACTATGCAACCTCGCAGCGATTACGCAAGCAGTTTCTTGCACTACATGGCAATATCAACACCGAGGGAAACTGTGACCAAAATGCACTACACAGCGAAACCCCGCTGGAGTCTTTTGCACAACACCACGCGATAAAAAGTGACGCACTGCAACAAGCACCAACCAGCAAAAGGCATAGCTCCAAGCCAAGGCACCAAGCAGCAAGCAAACCCAAGGCAACTCCAAGCAGCTACAAGGCACGGCAAGCATAAAGGTAGTGCACGACAAGGATGTTTTGTGAACAAAACACACACCCAATTGCCCTATAAATAAGGGTTAATTGCTTCCTAACACTACAAGAAGAATACATACCAAATAGCAAAGGGAAAATTAAAACAAGGAAGCACATTCCAGGTGCAAGAAGGAAGCAAATTCCAAGCAAAAAACAGGCAATGTAGTTTTGGCCAACAAGGGAAAAGCATGCTGTTTTTTGCACAAAAAAATCATCAAAGAGAAGAAAAGGAAACAAAAAAAGAAGAAGAAAAGAACAGGCTTTAAAATTTCCAAAACATTAAAGGAAAGTACCTTTCCTTGCCAAAAGACAAAACGGAATCCCTCCAAAGCAAGGACAAGTCTTTCCCAAACTAAAAGGGAAAACACACTCCTTGCTGTGAAAAAGAAAAGGGGAAAGGAAAAAAAATGCAAATCCTACTTACCCAAGGACAAGCATTAAATCTTTCCAAAGTTTTGAAGGAAATCACTAAAGCTTTCCAACACTTTGAAGGAAATCACCCTCATTACCAAAATTGAAGGAGGTTCCTACCTAAGGAAGGAAATCACCCTCAATAGCCCTTGACGAAATGTTTCGTCCAAGAAATAGACCTCAATGGCCCTTGACGAAATTTATCATTTCAATTCAAGAAATATGCCTCTGTGGCCCTTGAAGAAGGAAACTAATTCAAGATCAAGTCTCAACGACCCTTGAGTTAGAACATTCACATTGCAGGACTTCAAAACATGTTTCCTACATGTTACAAGCACATGCCTACAATGCGCCTTGAAGCGGGGGCATTTGTAGACATGTAAATTTTGTTGCATGCAAATGATGCATCACAAAGCTCCATGTGGCACATGACTCATCACAAATGGACAAGTAATCAATGGCATGTGGCACAAATCAAGCAAAGGAAGCTCAAAAGCATTCCTACAATGCCGCAAAGGGGAAGAAATCTCCTTAAAATTGGCAAGGGGCCCTGAAGGATGATTTTGTGAAAACATGTTCATTTAAGCAACATCAATAAGCATGCAATTAACAATTAAAGGCGGAATCATGCTTGCATGCATTCAAAAACAAAACATTACCCATGAAATTCAAAGCCTAGTAGATTGGTGAACCAAGACTCAACTCAAATCAAAGTGAGTTGAGAAATTTATACCTTTGTAGATTCCTCTTTGCATAAGCAAAGGCTAATCACCCAAAGAGAGGGCCTTCATTCCTTGCATCTAAAATCTATGGATTTGGATGGAAGAATAGGTTTCTCCGAGTTCCCAAAATTGAGAACCTCTAAGTCTCTTCACCAAGGAGAGATTGGAGAAGAAATGAGTGACCTTGGAGTAGTGGGATTGCTAGATGCACCCTCCAAGGGGGCCGGCCTCTTTAGAGAGAAATGGAGAGACATGTTCTCTCCAATTTTCTCCAAAACAAACCCTAAATGAATTTTGGCTATAAAGTCATATTTATACCTTTATTCATTTGAGTGGCAAACTTGTAAATAAGTCCAAGTTCACTACCCTTAACCATATGGCCGGCCTTAGGCTGTTGTTTGGGCTTTTGTGAATTAAGTTGTCATACAACTTAAGTCAATGGGCTTGACGTTCGAAGCCCATTGGGCCTAAACGTCCAAAACTATCCCGAGGTCTTTAACGAACTTATTCGTTTGATTAATTAACATATTAATTAATCCTTGCCATAAATAATTAAACCATTTAATTATTCTTACTCATCTCCATTGTTTCTTCAATCTCCACCTTACACGGTGTACGATCCATTAGGTTCCTTTTAGCGAGGCAGTGGGTGATTCAAACTCTTTCAAATCGATTGTGAATTGAAACTTACTTTCAATTCTCCCTTTAGTGATTATACACGTTTAGGGCTTCCACAAACCAAGAGTGACACCTAGCAGCATATCATGGTTACCCAAGCTAATCAGAAGAGGTGGAGAACATATTCAGTTTAGGATTACAAATGCAATACGGTCTTTCTCTAATACAATACTCTTGACCACATTGTTTGGTTTGATAGTTTATTTATTCATGTGTACTATCCAATGTGATTCGTGTGCTTATATGATTACCTTGAATGTGATTTGGAACGTATTCCTAAATCTCATTCATACTCTGGCCAGAGATTCTAAATCATATCATAGAGTATTCTCCCTCAAACAGTTTGAAGGTTAGAGATCCCTTGTTGCGCATTCACTTGCCTCCATGGCTAAGTGGCTTAACCCCAACGATGTCGTGGACACTCCAATGGAATGACGTTTGACATAATCAAAGATCAAGGACTTAACCACAAGACAACGACGATGCCTCAGGTCAAAGGACTACTTTGCATTATCCCAACCATGAGTTCTCATGTGACATGAATATGAGAACTCTTCGTTGATCGTGTTCAGTGAACTCATTCTCTATTGAGCACCTACGTACTTGACTTGATGTCACACACACCAATGACTTGAGACTAGTCACTCTCCCTGAGAGAAGACACAGTACGTACTGATCTTAACGGACTGTCAATGCCCAATTGGCAATCCTATGATCAGGAACATTTAGGATGTGTCTACGAAAGAATGGTCTCATGAATCTAACTTCATTAGATCGCATTCTCCCAATCACATATTCCTTGGACTTTATCGTTTAAGCATATAACATTTATATGAGACGGCTCAAACAATAATATTTGCCCTTTATATTAAAGTAGATTAGTTTAACATGTGAAATGTCCGTAAAGTATCATCACATGATTGGTTTTAGGGCACATTTCCAACAATCTCCCACTTGCACTATAGCCAATCAGCTTGGTCATCAGTGATGATACCTCTTCTGTAGTCATTTCATAAATGGCTGAGTAGTAGGCCTAGACAATGGATATCTATATGTTATCCATAAAAGCAACCTTGAGAATAACGACGTCACCATTATACATGATTCTCAATCATGTGGTTCAGTCTCTCATATGAGTTCGGACCTTGATGAGACCTTGATTCCCTGGCTTGAGCTATCGCCCCATTAGTGTCATAGTGTCAGTACACTAGATACACTTTCTGGTTGGAACCGAATAGAGAGTTCATAAATGAACTTTCTCATCCAAACAACATTGTTGTAAACTTCTATATGGCAATATATTTTCCATTCATAATGGAACACACTAAAGTCATTACTTTAATGTTTCCATCCAAATATCTCTTTAGTCATAATCAAGAGATATTGGTTTATCTCTTCATTCATAATGAAGAAACATCCAATGATGGATTAGATTCATAATCTAATGCATTTACGCTTCCATTACGTTACTCTAATTCTTCCTCATTCTTTGAGGAATCTATCCTTTAGTATTTCTTAAATACTTAAGGATTCACTTGACAGTTGCCATGGTTCTGATCCTGGGCTTGCACTGATATCGTCTTGTACCGTTCTAGGTACAACTCATATCAATGTTTTTCATACAATATGAAATACATAAATCACCTTTGTGCGTATGCATAAAGGATTCTATTTACGCATTATTTCTTTGGGAGTCAAAGGGTACGTTCCCTTTGAGAAGAGCAACTTGCTAGTCTCACTAGACTCGTCCTTCTAATTGAAGTTTATCATCATATGAGAAACTTCCTAGCATCTTTTGTCTATTATTAGGGATTGATATAATCAAAATTATATCTTGAAATCTATCATGATAGATTTACTTCCCATGTTTATAGACTATGTCTCCCATATACATTCTATCGTTTATAGAATGTTTAAAGTCATAACTTTAACGAAGAAGTATTCTTTTCATTTCCAAAATTAATATATCATATATACATTCATATATATCACATATATATTTATATATATATATATATATATATATACAAATTTAGGAATATGATTAACTCCCACTAATCTTTTGTAAACCTAGTAAACAAAAGATTCATTTACATCTTTATGAGAAATCAAACGATTTGACCTTTCTCTCATAAGACGCTTATAGCTCCCACTAGCTTGCTAAGATCCATGATGGATGGATCTCTACAACTTACATGTCTTGTGATTCATAGTTTTAGACATATATTATCAAGACTATCTTAATAATGGTTTCGGAAACCTATATTATGTCCAAACATTGAATCACCATTTAGTTGTAGCTAGCAATCTTCGAATTAATTGAAACTAAGACTACGTCAAAAATGGTTCCTTCAAAGTCAACCATTCTCTTTGATTGTAGTCACCTTAAGCTACCAATTAGCTTATGAAGGTTTCATTATTTCGGGTTAAATGGTACTTTACCATTTCCTTGAGTATATATCGTATATGCACTCAATGTAGTCATAAGGATTTTCATTCTTATTTCTTTCGAATTAAGAGGTGTAACTCTTTGACATAGTCATAAAGTTCAAACCATTCAACTGAGATGGTTTATAAATCCTTCTTGACTACCTTGAAGCTTTTGGTATAGGAACTAGGTTGTTATATTTGTTGATTACTATCTTGTCTCTCAAAGAACCCATTCTTTGAGTTCTATCTCACGTTCATTTGCTTTTAGGCAAATCACATTGTAGGATTACAATGAACTACCCAGCAAAACAACATTTGTTAGTTGGTTTATAGAAGTGATATCCAAAAGTTAATTTAAGGATATCCCACAAGATTGTTATCAAACAAATATTGCTTATTAGCACACAACCCCAAATCTTAACATGTTTTAAGATTTGTCTTTCTTTCCAACTACATCTTATGGAGTCATGAAAATATTGGAATATCTTCTAATTTACAATCATATTGTTTTAGAAGTATATATCCTATATATGGGTAATAGATAACATCTAACGAACTAAATCTTATTCGAGTTCGTTCTTCTCCTAAAGGAGAAATTCATTATCTTATGATGCTATTTTCCTTGATATCTTTCAAGGAAACTCATCTAAAGTGTTTCTTTTCCTTGGATCAAATCTAAGGAGGTAAATACTTTAGGCGTCTTACTCATCAACTTACATTTCTTGAATTCTTTGAAACCTTTTGCAAAGTATTCGGACTTGTGTTTATTTAAAATAAACTATAGTCCAACCGAGGGTGATGTTCGGTGAATGTCATCCAACATGAGTAGTATTATGTTGTGGACAAGTGCCACTAACATCTAAGTGAATTAACCTCAACAACTTTGTGATTCTTTCTTCTTTCCAAAAGAATAAAGATTCGAACATTTCGCCTCTATACAATTTTAACAAGAAGGTATTGGATCCGGATCTAACGATCCAAAGCATCCATCTATGACCAACTCGTAATTTATGTTTTAGAGGTATCTCAACTCAGTTGGGATTAGTCACTTCCTTGCAACCTTTTTGGGTTTTAAGCATCATTGTATTCTAAACAGTTAACACTACCATATCATCTCTACTATAGAGACAATCGATTAGATTACTATAATCCAATCATTGATTAATAAAGAACAATGTTTTGTCAAACAAAACATTCATCCATCTCTACTATAGTGACGGAATTAAATTCCTTAAAATTGGAATGTAAAGACAATCTTTGGTTTTTCCAATTTCTTTGGTAGTTCATATGAGGAAGTAAGTACTATCTGCTTTCGCAGAGATCTTTATTTTATTCACGTTCCGAATGTGAAGCACCTTTTTCTTCTCTCATATATCTTCTACTTCTTATTAGTCACACTTTTACAATGATTGTAAAACATTATTACTAATACGGAATCAAGCATTCAAGTAGAAGAACCAACTGTTTTGAACTATTCAAGAACAATTTACAACACCTTCAAAAGATGTGTTCTTGACACTTGCAAGACATTTCTTGCAAATACCCCTTCCAATGTCCATCCTTTCATAAAGAAAGTTTGTTCCCTTGGAGTTAATTTTATCTTCTTCATTTGACTTCTCCTTTGACTACAATAGTCATGGTCCCTAAACTCCCACTATCTCTCTTGAAACTTATTTCAATTGTGTTATACACATCAAACATTTTGGAGAGCATGTGGTTATTGTTCACTACATAGTTTACAATAAACTTAGTGAACTATAAGGATAGGGAAACAAAGGTGAAGTCCTTGCCTAGTTTCCGTCTCGTTAAGTGGTTTATCACTTCAACACTCAATGATTCAAAATCATCATAAGTCCATGTTAATGGACTATTTTTGTCAACCAACCATTATGTTCTAAACATAATTACAAACTTTCAAGAGTTGTTCAAGGCAACTCTCATTTCTTCATACAACAATTTGTAAGTGAAGAATCATGGCACATAAAGTGTCCATGCCATTGTGCTTTCTTCTTAAGTTCTTTGTTCATTTAACAAAGAAACAAGCACTAAGTGTTTGCATTGACTAAGAGTTGTTCAAAGCAACTCCTATTTCTTCATACAACAAATTGTAATTGAAGAATTATGACATTAAAAGTGTTGTCCTCTTTATGATAGACCTTTTCTAACATATTCTTCTAATGATACATTATCAATAGGAAGATTGTGAGGAAGAGATTACTTAGGTACATTTACAAGCCACTAAAGACAATCTATGGTTTTGTAGTACCAAGTCCGGAAACTAAAGCTTTCGGCTTTTATTTGTCAAGTGTTGGATAGCGTTTGCAAATATATTGGTAAACAAATACATAACGAATATAAATTGATTGATTGATTTTAAGCCATTTGATTCGGGTCTTTAAATCAAATAGCACCACCCACTATTTTTGGAAAATTCCATATCCCTCATTGGAATTCGAGAGTTTTGGATGAAACTCTTAGTAGGGTATGGGAGGCTCACTATTACCAAGCCCACCTCACAATGATATGATATTGGCTAGCATTAATAATAATGAGAGAGTACGCTTACTCATTTGCATCTCTTGCAAGTACCCATCTTATTTGGCCTCTAGAGAATGTAACCTCACAATGATATGATATTGGTTCCATTGCACTTAGTTAAGTCATTCCCACCATGCTTAGTTCATGAAGGGGTTCAAGAATAGCCTCACAATGATATGATATCGGCCATCCTCGTTGCCTACACTCACCTCATCAAGTATGTATATAGACTCCTCCTGAGTATAAGCATGCACTTTGCACTCCCCCATGATAGGGTGAAGGCGGTGTACAAGTCATAAACGATTGGAGCTACCATGGTGGAAGGCCACGAAAGAGTGTTCAAAGCACTCTCACGCTTATCAACTTAATAATGGTTTGGTTGAGGGTTTTAGGTCTCATCACATATAAACATTCATTTTAATCTATATTAAAACAATTTTGGTCCTATTACAACTATTGGTCCATTTGATTGTTTTAGTTGTATTTAATACTCCCACTATGCTTATAAAACGGTTTTTAAAGCAAGAGTATATGATACTACTAACATAAACTTTGCATTCATTTGATGGACTATATAGTTGCCTTAGGGCCTTAGGATGACTATGAACCTTTGTTTAGATTCAACACGAGCCTTGTGTTGAATCTCGGTCTAGGAATGGTGATTGATTTTAGTTACGCGTTTAATCACATTAAGGCGTGTTGTCTTAGGGGCGTTGGACCCAACTACTTCATTTTCATGCATATCATATAAAGCAAGAAATAAGTACTTCAAAGTAAAGGTGAGCTTATGCTCATTACAACATTTGCATAAAACAAATTACTTTAAAGTAAAGAAGAGCTTATGCCCTTTTACAACATTTGATCAAATCAAATTACAACCAAAGTCTAATCTACACATTCCCATGGTTCAAACAAATTTGAAACGGCCTATCACATAGCTCAATTATATTAGGCTTAGGTTCATAATCACCCTTTAATTAATTAACACTTTAACTAATTAAATTGAATGCAACATTTTCATTTGGTTTTTGTATCCATAAAATTGATTTAAATGGAGCTAAACAAAATGAAAATCCAATTCTCATTTAAAGAGACAAAAGAATTTTGTTCTCTACCTAATTTGGGCCAATATGCAATAACCACAACGTTTGGGCTATCTTGCAATTAACCTCAACTTTTGGGCTATATTGCAAAAACAAAAACTTTTGGGGTCACTTTGTGAAATCACAAAAGTCCACTACTTCATGAAATTACAACTAGAACCCAAAATTTTAATAATGCAAAAACTTCATTAAAGGAGCAAAACAATTTGTCCTTTAGCGTTTTTGGACCTAAACGTAAAAACGTAAACTTTTGGGCCAAAGTGCAAATACACAAAAGTATCAAAACTTTATGTAATTGCATAAAAGACCCAAAAGTACTCCCATTGAGGGAGGGCCGGTTTTTAGAGAGGGAAAGGGAGTGGAGATAAGTCCACAAAAATTTGGAAATTTTTTTTCAACAATTTCATAAAGCCTTGCAAGTGGAATTTGTGACATAAATTCATGCAAGTGGTATGTGACTTAAAGTCATGCAAGTGATGTGTGTGTAAGAGAAGTACTTCTTACACACCTATCACCATTTCCATCACCTTACACAATTTCTATCACAGTAAAACATTTGATAAAGCACAAAACAAAGACTTTATGAAATAAATCAAAACTTTGAATCAAAACTTTGAATCAAAACACAAACCTTTTTGTTCTTGGCAAAAATGTCAAGAACAATGAAGAACACTCATGAAAAAACTCAAAATTTTCCATGAACATTTTTCACCCAAAAACATTCCAAAACCATTCAAACTTTAGGGAAATAACATATAACCAAACTAGGGTACATAGGGGTTCCAAAAGTCACTTGAAAACACTTTTAACAAGTCAAACAAGAACCCAAAAATCCACCCTTTGGATTTGGCCGAAAATCCCCAAAGTCATGGCACCAAATTTTAGCTCCAATATTCATGCTCATATGAACTACATCCACAACATTTGAGATGGCAAATTTTCTAACAAAATTTACATTCAAAGAAACAAGAATAAAGCTTGTAACATATTACAACTTTTAAATCACAACTATGAACTACAAAACCCAAAAGGATTCACCAACTACTAGACCTAGGCTCTGATACCACTTGAAGGATGATTTTGTGAAAACATGTTCATTTAAGCAACATCAATAAGCATGCAATTAACAATTAAAGGCGGAATCATGCTTGCATGCATTCAAAAACAAAACATTACCCATGAAATTCAAAGCCTAGTAGATTGGTGAACCAAGACTCAACTCAAATCAAAGTGAGTTGAGAAATTTATACCTTTGTAGATTCCTCTTTGCATAAGCAAAGGCTAATCACCCAAAGAGAGGGCCTTCATTCCTTGCATCTAAAATCTATGGATTTGGATGGAAGAATAGGTTTCTCCGAGTTCCCAAAATTGAGAACCTCTAAGTCTCTTCACCAAGGAGAGATTGGAGAAGAAATGAGTGACCTTGGAGTAGTGGGATTGCTATATGCACCCTCCAAGGGGGCCGGCCTCTTTAGAGAGAAATGGAGAGACATGTTCTCTCCAATTTTCTCCAAAACAAACCCTAAATGAATTTTGGCTATAAAGTCATATTTATACCTTTATTCATTTGAGTGGCAAACTTGTAAATAAGTCCAAGTTCACTACCCTTAACCATATGGCCGGCCTTAGGCTGTTGTTTGGGCTTTTGTGAATTAAGTTGTCATACAACTTAAGTCAATGGGCTTGACGTTCGAAGCCCATTGGGCCTAAACGTCCAAAACTATCCCGAGGTCTTTAACGAACTTATTCGTTTGATTAATTAACATATTAATTAATCCTTGCCATAAATAATTAAACCATTTAATTATTCTTACTCATCTCCATTGTTTCTTCAATCTCCACCTTACATGGTGTACGATCCATTAGGTTCCTTTTAGCGAGGCAGTGGGCGATTCAAACTCTTTCAAATCGATTGTGAATTGAAACTTACTTTCAATTCTCCCTTTAGTGATTATACACGTTTAGGGCTTCCACAAACCAAGAGTGACACCTAGCAGCATATCATGGTTACCCAAGCTAATCAGAAGAGGTGGAGAACCTATTCAGTTTAGGATTACAAATGCAATACGGTCTTTCTCTAATACAATACTCTTGACCACATTGTTTGGTTTGATAGTTTATTTATTCATGTGTACTATCCAATGTGATTCGTGTGCTTATATGATTACCTTGAATGTGATTTGGAACGCATTCCTAAATCTCATTCATACTCTGGCCAGAGATTCTAAATCATATCATAGAGTATTCTCCCTCAAACAGTTTGAAGGTTAGAGATCCCTTGTTGCGCATTCACTTGCCTCCATGGCTAAGTGGCTTAACCCCAACGATGCCGTGGACACTCCAATGGAATGACGTTTGACATAATCAAAGATCAAGGACTTAACCACAAGACAACGACGATGCCTCAGGTCAAAGGACTACTTTGCATTATCCCAACCATGAGTTCTCATGTGACATGAATATGAGAACTCTTCGTTGATCGTGTTCAGTGAACTCATTCTCTATTGAGCACCTACGTACTTGACTTGATGTCACACACACCAATGACTCGAGACTAGTCACTCTCCCCGAGAGAAGACACAGTACGTACTGATCTTAACAGACTGTCAATGCCCAATTGGCAATCCTATGATCAGGAACATTTAGGATGTGTCTACGAAAGAATGGTCTCATGAATCTAACTTCATTAGATCACATTCTCCCAATCACATATTCCTTGGACTTTATCGTTTAAGCATATAACATTTATATGAGACGGCTCAAACAATAATCTTTGCCCTTTATATTAAACTAGATTAGTTTAACATGTGAAATGTCCGTAAAGTATCATCACATGATTGGTTTTAGGGCACATTTCCAACAGGCCCAAAATTGCTCCCAAAACCGGAAAGAAAGCTAAAGCATCTTCACAAAACAAGCAAGAATTGAAGATTGCTCACAAAATAGGTAACAAGCCTTATAATTCGGCCAAGCAAGGGAAGGTGGCTGAAATTAAGACACAAAACATGCCTAAATTCTCCCATGGACGAATCAAGACACAAATCAAAGCCAAATCCACCCAAAGGCATGGCTTTGGAAGTCTATAAATACAAGGTCCCAAGATAAGCATAAGGTCAACAATTCTACATCTCGAGGAACTTCTGAACCAAATCTTTGAAGACTAATATGCTACCAAATCTCTCTTTAAAGAACGTACAACCAAAGCCGAAGCTTTCTTTCGACCAAAGCTGAAGCATTGCCTTAAAGAATCAACAAGCACTTGTGCTGATTCCTTTAAGACTTTTTTGTAAGCTTAAAACATGTAACGACATTCGATTCAAGATCAAGTCGCCAAGACCCTTGAATCAACAAATTCCTACATCAACACTACCTTTGCCGCAACTTTGAGGTGAAGACTATCCACACATAGTTTCAAGCTCAAAACTTGAAGCAATCGTTCAATCGTTCATCCGTGATCAATTCATCGTGACCCTTGGATCAACAACCTACACATCTGCATCAAATTTGAAGACTGAATTAGAGAAAAATTGTAAACATAGATTGTAACCCTACAAATTCATCAATACAAATCTACTTTGTACACGTGTTCTCGTTTCATTCGTTATAGATTTTTCGTGTTTACATTACTATCATTAGTCTTTGACGAGGCTTACAACTTATTTAACTTAATGATATGTTGATATCATTAATTATTTACTTTCACCACATGGTTATATTCATATCGTAAAGCTAGCTATGAGCATAGATTATTTGTAGGTGATATTATATTCTACTAGATGCTAGGATTATTGATTCTTACTAGTAGTGTGTTTAGCTAGTAGAGGCTAGCATCCCCTGCATGCTCTACTTATGCTAGTAGACACTATTATGATTTATTGAACAAAGGTATGACTAAATGATTTCAATTAATGATTTGATTGTGAATTTCATTATTGTTATGGTAGTAAATACTATTATGTAGTTTTCCAACTATATATGTTTTACGAAACAGGGGTTAGTATGTTGAAAATGGTTTTTACATGATAAATGATTATGATCCACTCACACTTTGTTTTGAGCCCCTTCAGGACCTAGCAAGATGCAAGGCTTGCATTGAAGAGGATGAATGGACTTAGTAGTAGTGCGGACTTCCTACTAGTTGGGTAGTTTCACTTTTGCTTTGTCATTATCGAGTTATAATCAATTATACAAACTACTTTCATTATATATGTGGCACAACACAATGCTTTTGTGAGTTATTGTTGTAACACTATTGTTATGCTCTGATTGAGGTAATATAAAAATGGAATTAGTTCTAGATTGTGTCTCTAAGTGGGGAGGTTGTGCAGGGAACTTAGATGATAGTATAAATAAATAATGAGCCTTTTGGTTTGAAATAATTCACTTCACATTTTCCTTGCTCATGTCTTTGTCACTAAGCGATTGTATTTCGTCAATTTTATCATCAACTTAGTGTCGGCTAGCACATTTCCACCCTTAGTTGGAAAGCTAATTAGGTTGGGGTGTGTCAAATAGAAGGTCTAACTTTGTGAAATTGTGCATAATAGAAACTGCTATAAATAGTGTGGAGTCTGGTTGACTTTTTTCGAATTATCAAAAATTTGAGAAAAGGGCTGCCAATTCAATAATTTAAATTGCAATTTTTGTTAGGGTTTGAGTGCATTAATTAGTGTACTTGGAAAGTGAAGGAAATATTTGTGAAAAACAAGTTCATTTGAGCAACATCTACAACATGCAATTAACAATTAAAGGTGGAATCATGCTTGTATGCACTCAAAAACAAAACTTTACCCATGAAATTCAAGGCCTGGTGAGTGTGGTGAACCAAGACTAAACTCAAGAATAAAGTGGGTTGAGAAATATTATACCTTTGTTGATTCCTCTTTGCATAAGCAAAGGCTATTCACCCAAGGAGAGCATTGATGAAGAGATGAGTGACTTAGAGAACCTCTAAGTCTCCACACCAAGGAGAGCATTGATGAAGAGATGAGTGACTTAGAGGAAGTAAGATTGCTAGCTATTTTCCTCTAGGGTGGCCAGCCTCTTAGAGAGAAAAGAGAGCTTTGTGTTCACATCTTTTCTCCAAAAGAAACCCTAATGATGAAAATGTTATAAAGTCCTTTATATAGTCCCTTCAATTAAGAGACAAAAGAACCAAAACCCTTCATCCTCTAATGTGGCTGGCCTTAAGGGTTTATTGGGCTTTCAAGCCCTTTGTGTATTCAAGTTGTCGTACAACTTGAGTTAATGGGCTTGGCATTCAAATCCCATTGGCCCTTGCAGCCCAAAACTAACCCGAGGTCTATAACGAGCTTATTCATTTGATTAATTAACATCTTAATTAATCTGTGCCATAAATAATTAAACAATTTAATTATCCTACTCATCTCCGTTATTTCTTCAATCTCTACCTTACACGATGTACGATCCATAAATAATTGAAACTTACTTTCAACTGTCCCTTTAGTGATTATACACCTACTTCCACAAACCATGAGTAACATTTAGCAGTATATCATGGCTATCTAAGCTAATCAGAAGAGATGGAGAACCTATTCAATTTAGGATGACAATGCAATACGGTCTTTCTCTAATATAATACTCTTGACCACATTGTTTGGTTTGATAGTTTATTCATGATTACCTTGAATCTGATTTGGAATGACTTCCTAAATCTCATTCATACTTTGGCCAGAGATTCTTAATCATATCATAGAGTATTCTCCCTCAAACGGTTTAAAGGTCAGATCCCTTGTTGCGCATTCACTTGCCTCCATGGCTAATTGACTTAACCCGAACTATGTCGTGGACACCCTCTAACGGAGTGACTTTGACATAGTCAAAGATCAAGGACCTAAGCACAAGACAATTATGATGCCTCAGGTCAAATGACTACTTTGCATTATCCCAACCATGAGTTCTCATGTTACATGAATATGAGAACTCCTTGTTGATCGTGTTCAATGGACTCATTCTCTATTGAGCACCTACATGCTTGTCTTGGTGTCAATCACACCAATGACTTAAGACCAGTCACTCTCCTTAAGAGAAGACATAACACGTATTGATCTTAACGGATCGTCAATGCCCAATTAGCAATCCTATGATCATGAACGTTTAGGATATGTATACGAAAGAGAATGGTCTCATGAATCTAACTTCTTTATATCACATTCTCCCAATTACATATTCCTTGGACTTATCGTTTAAGCATATAACATTTATATGAGACGGCTTAAAGTAATAATCTTTGCCCTTTATATTAAACTAGATTAGTTTAACATGTGAAATGTCCGTAAAGTATCATCATATGATTGGATTTAGGGCACATTTCCAACAATCTCCCACTTGAACTAAAGCCAATCAGCTTGGTCATCATTGATGATACCTCTTTTGAATTCATTTCAAAAATGGCTGAGTAGTAGGCCTAGACAATGGATATCTATATGTTATCCATAGAAGCAACCTTGAGAATAACGACGTCACCATTATACCTGATTCTCAATCATGTGGTTTAGTCTCTCATTTAAGTTCGGATCTTGATGAGACCTTGATTCTCTGGCTTGAGCTATCACCCCATTAGTGTAGTAGTGTTGGTACACTAGATGTACTTTCTGGTTTAAACCAAATAGAGAATTCATAAATGAACTTTCCCATCCAAACAACATTGTTGTAAACTTCTATATGGCGAGATATTTTGCTTGCACGATGGAACACACTAAAGCCATTACTTTTAATGTTTCCACCCAAATATCTCTTTAGTCATAATAAAGAGATATCCAATTATCTTTTCATTTAAAATGAAGTGACATCCAATGATGGATACGATAGTAGATTCATAATCTAATACATTTACACTTCCATTGCGTTACTCTAATTCTTCCTCATTCTTGAAATATATCCTTTAGTATTTCTTAAATACTTAAGGACTCACTTGACAGTTGCCATGGTTCTGATCTTGGGCTTGCACTGATATCGTCTTGTATATATCTTGGCACAACTCATATCAATGTTTTTCATACAATATAAAATACATAAATTACCTTTCTGTGTATGCATAAAGGATTCTAACGCTTTATGCTTCTTTGGGAGTCAAAGGGTACATTCCTTTTTAGAAGAGCAACTTCCTAGTCTTACTAGAATTGTCATTCTGATTGAAGTTTATCATCATATGAGAAACTTCCTACATCTGTTGTCTATCAATAAGGATTGAGATAATCCAATTATATCTTGAAATCTATGATTATAGATTTCCATCCCATGTATATAGACTATGTCTCCCATATACATTTTATTGTTATAGAACATTTAAAGTCATAACTTTAACGAAGAAGAATTCCTAAAATTAATATATCATATATGTTCAATTTTAGGAATATGATTAACTCCCAATAATCTTTTGTAAATCTAGTAAACAAAAGATTCATTTACGTCTTATGAGGAATCAAACAATTTGATCTTTCTCTCATAAGACACTTATAGCTCCCACTAACTTGCTAAGATTCACGATGGATAGATCTCTACAACTTACATGTCTTGTGATTCCTAGATTTTAGACATATATTATCAAGACTATCTTGATAATGGTTTCGGAAACCCATATTATGTCCAAACATTGAATCACCATTTAGTTGTAGCTAGCAATTGTCAAATTAATAGAAACTAAGACTGCTTCAAAAATGGTTTCTTCCAAGTCAACCAATCTCGTTGATTGTTGTCACCTTAAGCTACCATTTAGCTATGAAGGTTTCATTATTTCGGGTCAAATGGTACTATATCATTTCCTTTAGTATATGCCGTATATACACTCAATGTAGTCATAAGGATTTTCATTCTTATTTCTTTCGAATTAAGAGTTGCAACTCTATGACATAGTCATAAAGTTTAAACCATTCAACTAAGACGGTTTATAAATCTTTCTCGACTACCTTGGAGCTTGTGATGTAGGAACTAGGTTGTTACATTTGTTGATCATCATCTTGTCTCTCAAAGAACCCATTCTTTGAGTTCTATCTCTCGTTCATTTGCTCTTAGGCAAATCCTAGTGTAGGATCACAATTAACTACCCAACAAACAACATTTGTTAGTTGGTTTATAGAAGTGATATCCAAAGGTTAATTTAAGGATATCCCACAAGATTGTTCTCAAACAAATATTGCTTATTAGCACATAACCCCAAATCTTAACACGTTTAAGACTTGTCTTTCTTTCCAACTACATCCTATGGAGTCATGAAAATTTTGGAAGATCTTCTAATTGACAATCATATCGTCTTAGAAGTATATATCCTATATATGGGTAATTGATAACATCCTATGAACTACATCTTATTCGAGTTCATTCTTCTCCCAATGGAGAAATCCATTATCTTATGATGCTACTTTCCTTAATATCTTTCAAGGAAACTCATCTAAAGTGTTACTTTTTCTTAGATCAAATCTAAGGAGGTAAATACTTTAGACGTCTTACTCATCAACTTTTGAATTCTTTGAAACCTTTTGCAAAGTATTCGGACTTGTGTTTATTCAAAATAAACGATAGTTGAACTGAGAGTGATCTTCGGTGAATGTTATAAAACATGAGTAGTATTATGTTGTGGACAAGTGCCACAAACATCTATGTGAATTAATCTCAACAACTTTATAATTCTTTCTTCTTTCCAAAAGAATAAAGATTCAAACATTTCACCTCTATACAATTTTAACAAGAAGGCATTGGATCCGGATCTAACGATCCAAAGCATTCATCTATAACCAACTTGTAATTTATGTTTTAGAGGTAACACAACTCAGTGGGATTAGTCACTACTTTGCAACCTTTTAGGTTTTAAGCATCGTTATATTCTAAATAGTTAACACTACCACATTATCTCTACAATATAGAGACAATTAATTGGATTACTATAATCCAATCATTCAGTAATAAAGAACAATGTTTTTCAAACAAAACATTTATCCATCTCGTAAAGCTATAGTGATGGAATTAAGTTCCTTATTCAAATTGGAATATAAAGACAATCTTTGGTTTTCCAATTTCTTTGATAGTTCATATGAGGAAGTAAGCACTATCTGCTTTCTCAGAGATCTATATTTGATTCATGTTCTGAATGTGAAGTACTTTCTCTTCTCTCATTAATCTTCTACTTCATATTAGTCACACTTTTACAACGTTTGTAAAACATAGTTACTAATACGGAATCATACATTCAAGTAGAAGAACCAACTATTTTGAACTATTCAAGAACAATTTACAACACCTTTGAAAAGTGTGCTCTTGACACTTGCAAGACATTTCTTGCAAATACCCTTTCCAATGTCCATCCTTTCATAAAGAAAGTTTGTTCCCTTGGGGTTATTTCGCTTTCTTCATTTGACTTCTCCCTTGACTACAATAGTAATGGTCCATAAACTCCTACTATCTCTCTTGAAACTTATTTTAATTGTGGTATGCACATCAAACGATTTTGAGAGCGCGTGGTTATTGTTCACTATATAGTTTACAATAAACTTAGTGAACCATTTGGATAGGGACTCAAAGGTGAAGTCCTTGCTTAGTTTCCATTTCTTGAAGTGGTTTAACACTTCAACACTCAACAATTCAAAATCATCATAAGTCCATGTTGATGGATTTATATGATTACCTTGAATGTGATTTGGAATGACTTCCTAAATCTCATTCATACTCTGGCCAGAGATTCTTAATCATATCATAAAGTATTCTCCCTCAAACGGTTTGAAGGTTAGAGATCCCTTGTTGCGCATTTACTTGCCTCCATGGCTAAGTGGCTTAACCCCAACTATATCATGGACACTCTTTGACGGAGTGACTTTGACATAGTCAAAGATCAAGGACCTAAGCACAAGACAACTATGATGCCTCAAGTCAAAGGACTACTTTGCATTATCCCAACCATGAGTTCTCATGTGACATGAATATGAGAACTCCTTGTTGATCGTGTTCAATGGACTCATTCTCCATTGAGCACCTACTTGCTTGTCTTGGTGTCAATCACACCAATGACTCGAGACCAATCACTCTCCTTAAGAGAAGACATAACACGTACTGATCTTAACAGACCATCAATGCCCAATTGGCAATCCTATGATCAGGAACATTTAGGATATGTATAAGAATGAGAATGGTCTCATGAATCTAACTTATGTAGATCACATTCTCCCAATTACATATTCCTTGGACTTATCGTTTAAGCATATAACATTTATATGAGACGCCTTAAAACAATAATCTTTGCCCTTTATATTAAACTAGATTAGTTTAACATGTGAAATGTCCGTAAAGTATCATCATATGATTGAATTTAGGGCACATTTCCAACAAAAAAGGTCATCTAGTTCTTATAATTAAGACTAATATATTTGATATTCCTAATTTATAAATTTTAATTGAACCGAAATCAAAGATCTTATGTGCTAGTATGGTAATAGAGCTGTTATTTACTTGGTAGACTGAATGACAGCACATATTTTGAAAACTATGTCTTCATATATGTATATTGAAGTTATTTGACCTTCGGATGTGCCCTTGAATGCCCAATGCCAAAAAAAAAACATATAGATATAAGTATAGAATCCTTTTTTTATTAATATGTGTAGCTTAGTTTCCCCTCTCTCTCTCTCTCTCTCTCTCTCTCTCTCTCTAACGATGAAATAAGAAACTGTAGTGTCCTATCAACGTTTCATTCATGAATCATGATGAGGGGCTCCTTTTGAAGTGGCACATATATAGCAGCGCTCCCCCCTCCTACCAAATTCAACGAAGTAGCACTTTTGTTTCTCTGACCAGTCTCTTCTTTTGGCTTACAAAACAAGACAAATCAAATACGTGCCACCAACTTTGCTTATACCCCAAAGCACCCAACCACAACACTTAATTGTAGCTCTATAGAGAGAGAGAGAGAGAGAGAGAGCAGTTGTTCTAATCTTGGCACTCTAAAAAGAGTTTTTCATGCTTGTTAAACAAGACTAATGGAATGAGAACTAGTCCTCACACTTTTCCAACTGACTTAATCATGCTGTTATCCCTCTCCATATATATAATCCTAATTTGGTCAACAAGAACAACAAGATCACATAACTGAAAGAAAGTACTCCTTCACATTATACCCATCAAGTAGTGCATCCAGAACCTGTTAGTTAAATAATTCATGACAAACAGAATGCCTCCTTCCACCCCGTCTAGAATACTCATAGGCATCTCTTCCGATGCAGATGACAGTAAGGAGTTGCTCTCAAGGGCAATCAGAGTTCTTGCTCATCAAAATGACAACATCGTTGCCATCCATGTTCTTGGTCAGTTGGTTTGTATCAATTTACAAATATTTGTTTTTATCACATTTATCAAAATAGTAGCATGGTCAACTACATAAGTCAATTCATTTGCATTGGTAAGTCTTACATATGGTTATCTATTTTTCAGTTGGCGAGGAGAGGAAAAAGCACGAATCAGGAACAAAAAATCAATCGCAGCTTCGTCGAGCAAAAGCCAATGTTATATCTGTGCTTGGAGAATTTGCCAGGAGTTGCCAATTTAAGCAGGTGAACTGAGCTTAATGATGTAAATTATTATCAACTTATTTTGAAAATTGTAAAAATGTTCTCAGTATCAATAACCTTCTGTTGAAAGTTATAATAAGTTTCATATGCATAACATTAATTTTCAGGTAAATTTAGAAGCAAGAGTAGTTTTTAGCTCAAGTGTTGGAAGAGGTCTGATTGAGGAAGCAAAATCAATTTCAGCAGACTATCTTCTTCTTGGTGGCTCAAGAAACCAATCCAAAAGGTGAAAATTATTCTAGTCATCTGTTTTTTTCTTCAACATTTTACAACTTATATCAATCGCATGATCATTGACATGTTTTCCTCACTGAATTAGAACTCCATCCATCACAAAATATTGCTTCAAGCATTCCCCGGCTAGTTGCACACTGGTTTTACTTGGGAAATCAAAGCAACCTCATCAGATTTCAAATTCAGAATCTGCTGACTCCAAAGGTAGCTAGTTCAATTCAAAAGTTTTCAGATGGCATAACAACTCCATTTGTAGATTGGGTTGTATTCTAATCTGTCTCTAATTAATATCAGAAATCCTTCAATCAAGTTCACGGACATCGTTGCAAGATATCATGCACAGTAGCAGAACTACATCCTTTTCTGAAAAGCAAACTGTCCAAGAAACACGGAACAAAAACCCTTCACCAAGAACAGTTTTATGTGAATTTGAAGCTGAATCTCAGAGCACAGAAGATGATACCAGTAGCAATGCAGACTCGACCGTTACAGCGTCCCCCTCTCTTGCTTCTCCCAATTTCAATAGCCAAATCACCCTAAGAAAGCAAGGATTGTCACCTTGCAGGATCATTACTTCGTTTTTAGGTTCACCATTCAGAAAACGAAACGGAAGTTTATCCAAGAACGAACTGCAGCTACCTTTGTTGAAGTGCTTCAGCTACAAGGAGATCGTGAATTCCACAAACAACTTCCACCCAGGTAAAAGTGTCCGTACAATTAGTTCTGAAAATAGTTATTTGAAAATGTTGAAAGCTGTGGGGTTTTGCCAAACTATCTTGTAACCCTGTGGTTTCCGGATTACTTGGAATTCACATGCGATTTGTTTCTTCTGTGTTTCAGATAATATAGTAGGTCGAGGTGGATATTCAGAAGTATATAAGGGTGATCTTTCTGATGGAAGACGCATTGCAGTTAAGATGTTGGCCAAGGACAGCAAGGATGCTAACAAGGAAAAAGAGTTCCTCACGGAATTGGGTGTAATTTTACATGTCAGCCATCCTAATACCGCTAACTTAGTCGGTTGCTGCATTGAAAACGGACTCTACCTGATTTTCGATTTCTCTCCAAAAGGAAATTTGTCTTCTGCTTTGCACGGTAAGAAAGATATACTTACTGCCTCAGGAATTATTCATGATCTGTTGAATTATGGACATTAATTATGCCTGCTATGAACAACTTGCTTATTGCATGAGACAATCTTCAGGTAAATCCAGCGAGTTGCTTTCATGGCCTATTAGATACAAGATTGCCATTGGAGTTGCAAGGGGTCTGCACTATCTACATGAATGTTGCAAGCACCGAATAATCCATCGGGATATAAAAGCCTCAAATATCCTTCTGGGAACAGATTATGAACCGCAGGTGAACAAGCAAACAACCTTTTCAGTATAACATGCTTGATTGTCATTTATTCATTAAATTTAGATACGAATTTGTCTCTCTGTAGATTACAGACTTTGGACTAGCAAAGTGGCTTCCTAACAAATGGACTCATCATGCTGTGCCTCCAATTGAGGGTACGTTTGGATACTTAGCACCGGAGTACTTCATGAACGGAATTGTGGATGAAAAAATTGATGTTTTTGCATTTGGAGTTCTTCTTATGGAAATTGTAACTGGAAGAAAGCCTGTGGATTCATCAAAGCAAAACCTTCTACTATGGGTATGAAATTGTTAACCTAACCTACATAAAACATGTACACGCTCGCTGCATGCGCAAAGACACATACTTTGGAAAATTCCTCTTACTTCTTGGATAAAAAAATAAAAAAGAAAAAAGAAAATTCCTCGTTCTTTTTCCATTCTGACAGAAAATTCCTCATTTTTTTACCATTCTGTTTTTTTATTATTATAACGGTTGTGCAGGCAAAGCCTCTTATGGAATCAGGGGACATAGCCAAACTAGCTGATCCAAAACTGGAAGGGAAATATGACACAGAACAACTGCACAGAATAGTGCTTACAGCTTCCGATTGTGTAAGACAATCCTCAGTATGGCGACCCCCAATGCGTGAGGTACATCACTGATTCGCTGCGCATTGTCCCGTATATACAATAAATTCATAAGACATGACTTGAAACTATGATTTATGTATTTGCTTTTCTTTTGGCTTTAGGTGTTAGAGCTTCTTACCAATGGCCATAACTCTAAGGTTGCAAGGAGCTCGATTCCTAAGTTTTCCTCGGACGAGTTGGATGATTGCTCCACGGTTTATGGATATGAGGTTCCAGTAGATATTGATTTGGAGGACTACTTATGATTATTTGATCCTTAATTTTTATTTATTTATTTTCTGCACCATTTTAAGGTTTAATTACTAGTGACAAGAGATATGCTTGACAGAGTAAGAGATAAGAAGTTGAACTGTTCCTTGTAACTGCAGTATCAGAGAGAATCACCGTGTTATGTGATGCGAGAGATATTAATAGGGAGACATACATCCGGTTGTACCAAAGAATTTCCTCAAGTATTGGACTACTACAACTGAAGAATATCTGCAGTTAATCCACAACTCTGAATTGAGAGGCAAGATGATCTTTATACCAAAGAAAAACAGAGCATTCAAAAGTTCATATCAACACTAACAAAGAACAATAACGCAATTTCCGCTAAACAACTTGTTGACCCTAGAAACTACAAAGCCTACGTGGCGCGCAGGCCGAGTAATTAATGAGCTAACTACGTCCTTCGGTGAATGCGGGGCGTGCCAACTCGTCGGTCGAGCTCGGCCGAGGAGTAAATTTGTTGATGTTGCGTTGGGTGCGCGACTGACTTCTGCGTCTTGCGATTGCGGCCGAGAAAGGAACACGTCTCGGCCTCTTGGGCTCTCGAACCTGAAGACAAGGTTACTATTCTTACGAAGTTCAATATCAAATTCGGCTTTCAATATGCCGAACGTAATAACGTGTAACACCTCACTTCGCCGAAAAGGCTGATGAGATGACCTCGACCAATAAGGGTTCAGAAACCCTTCTCAACTGAGACTTGGATAGGTAATCAACCGTTCTCGCCGCAGTGCTGTTGATGCCAACGGAAGATACTGCGAGACCGATTGATTCTACGGTGACAGAGCTATCTATGCCGACTTAAGATATCACCGGTTGCTTCCATAGTGCTGTTGATGCCAACGGAAGATGTGTCAGCGAAAAAGGAAAAAGAAAAATCACAAGTTGTGAGAATTTGCGCAGGGCAATTTTGTATTGATTTGCAGGGGGCTTTTCCTGGTGCACAGCTTCCCCTATTTATAGCACTGGACCTTAAGTCTGAGTTAGAATCCTATTCGGACTAGGTTTTCCTCCCCGGATCAACGTCACCTCGACCAGTCCTATCTTTACTAGGACTATGAATCTAGTCCTTAACTGAGCCGGATTTGCCTTCTGGATTACTGATCCCGTCGAGACTCCTCATTGTACTAGGACTCGGCTGGTGTTCTGACCTAACCGCCCTAGGCTGGGAAGCCCACTAGCCGATCGGCCTCCCGGGCCGAAAGTGATCCTACCCTCGGCCCAAATTAATATTTTGGGCCCAAACATTGCCCCCTCGCTTCTGAGGTCCTCGGTCTGAATTCTTCGGCCGGGTTTCGGCCTTGAAGAAGCGAATCTATTACTCAGAGCCCTAATGCCCGAGTTCCAAGGCGTATTCATTTAACATAATTACACGATCTTGATTCTGTTAACCGAACTCGCCATGTGGCGTCCTCTAACACGACCAATCCCAATAATGACGTCCAAGGCGTGCGGCTGCATGAACCGTCTTGCCATTATGACCACTATCTCAATCCGCGAGCCACTTCCTCAGTTCGTGAGCCCACTTGTCATCGTGCAGGCGTCGAAACGTCTTCCGCCATTAATCTCGCCGTCACACGCAATCGTGCGCCCCCAACATCTGAAACCTTCGGTCTTTTCAACTGCATTTCCCAAATGTTCATCATGATCAACGATTCTTTCGGTCGATTTTGCCCTTTGTTTTGAATTTCAAACGATTACCCTTCCTGCCAAAAGCCTATAAATACTGAAAATCTCTCATTCGCACTTTACGCTCCCAAAACTTTCTGAAAACTCTTGCTCTTATTCTCCAGCACATTTCTTTTTCCAGGCCTTCGTCTTCAAATCCCCCAACCCAGAAAACCCTTTTACGCCGTGCTTCCTTCTTACAATGGCGTCCTTCATCTCCAAGCTTTCTAGGGAATGTGACCAGCATCAGAAGATTCTTGATCAGAGCTCGATCAAGACTATACGGTTTGAAAGTGACATGAGCACCGTCCACCAAATCTTGGGTCCTCTCTTCAAAGCTACAATACCGCCGACCATTACTGGCCTTCTCCAGGAGCACTGCCTAACACCCTTGCTACAAGGGTTTGAATGGTCGAGATGGGATGCGGCGAAACCCCAAGGCTCCTGGCCCTCGACGACCACATCCTGGGCAGCCTGGGTTGTTCGAATGGAACGGCTCTTCGGCGAACAATGGAAAGCCCTCGGTATCTACGATGACGTCCTCCTCTCGTCAATGGATGTCGTTCTCGACAAGGAGCTTCTCCTAGCCGCCTTGTGCTTCTGGTGCTCGGCCACCAACACCCTGGTTCTTCCTCTTGGTCCCATCGGTCCCACCATCCTTGATGTCACCACCATTCTGGGGACTTCGGCAACCGGGATCCCTATCGACGCGGCCCTCTCTGAGCACCCGTCGAATATTGATCTGAAGACACTTTTTGATCGACGAGCCTTCGAGGCCTTGAACCGTGACGGTCAAATCCCGTCGAAAGAAGACATCCAGAAGCTCCATAAGAACTTCTTTAATTACAACACCCTCTATCTTCACTTCGCCGGCCGAGGAGAGGAGGACATGCGAGAGGGAGAGCATGAAGCCTTCCTCTTCTATTGGTACAACAAGTACATTTGTTGTACCAAGTCAAACAAATGCTTGGTCGAGAATATGCCGGTAGCCGAGGCCCTGGCCAGTGGTCACGTCCTGGCACTGAGCTTTAACATTCTCGCCCATCTCTTCCGCTGCCTGGTCGAGGCGACCCTCCATAAAATCGATCCACACCAGAATGGTCCCTTCTGGGTTTTCCAACTCTGGTTACAAGTTTACTTCGCCTCCCTTCGGCCGGCCATAGCTGACTTCTCACCAACGGAGGCGCTTGGACCTCAGCTGGCCTCTCGACCGACACCTCCCCATCAAGCCGAAGAGGTATTTCGGTACCTCTTCGCTCTCGACGACTTCTCCAACGACGAGTTCCTGATATGTCGTCGTCGAGACTATCCTTCCTCCATCAGGCTGCCTACCTCTACGTGGGGCGCGGAGGAGGACGCCGATCTTCGTCAGACCTGGGGGTCGTTTGTGCTTGCTCGCGACCTCCCTCTCGGCTGCGATGGGAAACGGTCGGGTTGGGAAGTATATCATCCGAACTTCCCTGCCCAACAGCTCGGCTATCTTCAGGGCTGCCCCGTCCCCCTTCTCTCCTCCTGAACAGTCCTAAGTCGTGGACGTGAACCTCGTTCCTCAGAGAAGGAATGTAAAACTGCCGCGAGGGAGTTCCAAGAGTACTGCCAAAAATTCCGCCTTCGACCGGCCACCCCAGAAACCCATTGCACTGACACCTTCGGTGAGTGGTGGGAAAATTACACCCAGAAGTTCTTTAGTGCTCCGGTCGAAGAGGTGCTGAACAAACTCTTTGGTGACCGACCTAAGAAGGCCTCGGCCCCCCAAACTCAAGGTAATTGTTCATTTCTCCTCTTTTCCTTCAACCTTGCATATTGATTTGCCTTACTGAATTGTTTTTATCTTCTTAGGTAGTCGGCCTTCGAGAAAAACGGAGGCTGTTGCCGCGGCCACGGTCGAGAAAAAATCGGCCGTGGTTAAAAAGGATAAGGCTGCTGGTCGGGCTGTGCTGACCAAACGACTTCGCCAAGAGGCCGAGCCGGTCGTCGAACCTCCGCCGCCTGCCAAGCGGGTAAAACAGCTAGCAAAGAAAGGCGCACGAGAGATCCACGTCATCTCCAGTCAAACTACAGGGGCGACGACTCCCAGTGTTTCCCCTTCTCCTACCGTTGTTCAACCCTCGGTCGAGAAACAGCCCGCCCCGGCCGCAGCGACAGTTCGAACGCAGCCTATCTCTGGGACTGGTACACCAGTTGTGCCTCCCTCCGTCGAGGAAACACCCGTTCCAAAAAAGGTGGTTTCTGCGACCGAGGGTACAGCCCCTGGAAATCCAAAACCCTCGGTCTTCATTCTGGAAGAGAGTGAGGGGAGCGACGAGGTCCCACTGGCAGATCGTCCTCACTCTCGTCGGCAACCTCTCCCAAGGTCCGAGATGGTGGTTCAAGCCGGCCCCTCCACGGCTGATCGTGGCAAGCGCCCGGTCGAGGAACCGACGGCGGTGGCCGAACCCCTCGCTCCTTCTCAGGACCAAGATGTCCCTACCTCCTCCGAAACGGCGGTTCCGGTCGGCCCATCTGTAGCCGACCGTGGCAAACGCACGCTCGAGGAACCCGAGGCAACGGTGGAATCGCCCGTTCATCCTCAAGACCAGGGCTTCCATATTCCTCCACAAGAGGTTACCTCGGCCTTCGTAAGTACCTTCGACCATCTTTCCTTGATTTCTTTTTTGCTTTAGAATTCTAAACGAGGAAAATAATAAATGTCAGGTGCCTGTACATTCTTTTCACCGACAATTCTATGCGCCGAAGGGCGTTATCTATATTTCTTGGCCGCCTCAGTGGCCATCAAACGTAGATAACCTCCATCGTCCGCGTGAACTGAGAAGCAACCTGAGACACTGGGCTCGGCCATTGAGTTCTTTAGGTTCGAGCAACGACCCTGGAGACATGGCCGAGGTCTCCTCTCGGCAGGTTAAAAAATGAAACCTTCTTGCTATTCTTGTCATGACTTCTTTTAAACTTAACCTGATTTGTATGTGCATGCTTCATGGGAGGTCGAATTCAAAGCCCTCCTCTCCAGCACAACTGCAGAGTCTGGTCCTTCGGCTGCTATAACTGAAGTTGCCGATCCAAGCGCCCTAACCCAGTTGCGAGAAGTCCTGTCACTTTCAACATCTCAAGTACTTGAGCGCAACGGTCTTGATCTGCTTGGCATATGTCTGAACGACCTTGGAGCCGACGGTCGCCTGAGCGGAGATGCCATAGTTTGGGCATCGTCTGCCTTGGAGCGCGTTCGGGAGACATTTAGTATCTTCCAGACCGCTTTAAAGGCCGAACAGGACCTGCAAGCCGCCACGGCCGTGCAAGACACCCTTCGTCCGAAAATCGACGATCTACGGGCAAAAGGAGAAGCGTTAGCCGAGCTCAACCGTCAGATGGCCGAACTAGCAAAACGTCGGTTAACCATTGCTTCCGAGCTTGCTAAAGACTTCGACTCAGGCGGCAAGGATCGCTTAACTGAGTATGCGGCAACCAAAAAACGGGTCGAGCGGCTGAAGTTGGACAAAAAGAATCGGCAGGCCGAAGTTATCATGGCCGACGTGCGGTGGTTGGAGTTGAAGGCCCTGCTCAGCACTCTTCTACCCTCTTCTCCTTGAATGATTTTGAATGTAAAGCGATCGACCTACTCATTTTGTAAATGCTTATCAATCTTAATAGACTGGTTTTTTTTATTCCCGCATTTCCCATGTGGCCGGATAGTATTTCTTCAAAAACTTCCCCTTGATCGGTAATCTGTGAACTACACTGGTTCGGTCTTTAAGATGATACGCCCCTTTGCCGTATACTTTATGCACAACGAACGGCCCTTCCCAATTCGGAGACCACTTGCCGAACCTAGGATCTTTTAGTCCTACGGGCAACACCGTTTGCCACACTAATTCACCCTCGCCGAATGTTTTCTGTCGTACCTTTTGATTATAGGCTCGCTCGGCAATCTGTTTTTGTGCCACCAATAAGTTATAAGCGTCAAGTCGCGCTTCTTCCAAATCTTCTAGTTCCTGTCTCATGGACTGATTATATTCGGCACTAAACAAACTACTTTGTTCAATTAATCGCAACGAATTTATGCTCAACTCGACTGGTAACACTGCATCGTGTCCGTAGGTTAATGCGTACGGGGTTGTCGCAGTCGCCGACCGGGGCGACGTTCGGTATGCCCATAATGCCTCGTTCAACTTCAAATGCCACATGCCAGGTCTTTCTTTTATTATTTTTTCGAGGATGCCGATCAGCACTTTATTACTTGCCTCGGCCTGCCCATTCGCCTGTGGATAATACGGTGTGGACTGTTCCAGCCGAATGTTCAAATTTGCCGTGTATTCTTTAAACCTTTCGGCTGTGAAGATTGTTCCATTGTCGGTTATGATCGTTTCCGGTACACCGAACCGGGTCACAATGTGTTCCTCCACGAAGTCGCAAACTTCTTTAGATGTTAACTCGGCATATGATTTTGCTTCGACCCACTTAGTAAAGTAATCAGTGGCGACTATTATCCATGCATGCTTAGCAGCTCCAGAAGTCGGCGTGATTTTGCCGATTACGTCCATGGCCCATCCTCTAAACGGCCACGGCTTAATGACCGAATGTAGTGATTTGGCCGGGACCCTTTGTATAGGCCCATGGATTTGGCACTGTACGCATCCTCGTGCAAACTCGATACAATCTTTCAGTATTCTCGGCCAAAAATAGCCGTGTCGTTGGAGTAGCCATCGCATTTTCCGTCCGGATTGATGAGCTCCCCATAACCCTTCATGAACCTCTGCGATCGCCCGAGCATTATCTTGGGGGCCGAGGCATAGCAATAACAAACCATCTTCACCCTTTCGGTATAACTCGTTCTGGTACATGACATAGTTCGTGGCGTGAACCCGTGTCCTGCGACTATGTTTCCCGGTAGGATTGTCAAGGTACTGCATAATGGGTGTTCTCCAATCATTCGGTATCACCTCGGTCGTGCAAATCTCGACAGAGTCCTGCCGATCTAACAACGAAGGTAATGACATAACCCTGGTGCGTATCACGTCGTCCCGCCGGAGGATTTGCTGATTAACCAAGGCCGGGTATAACTGTCGTATCACTGGTATCTCTTGGCCTAGTTTGCCCCCCAGGAGTTGTGCGCCGGAGGCAATTTGAGCCAATTCATCCGCGTCGGTATTATGACACCGGGAAATATGTTGAAATGTAATACCGTCGAAGGATTCGGCCAAATAGCTGGCGACCATATGGTAAGGTGCCAGGGTACAACTCATGCAACGAAAGGAACCATTAAGTTGGTTAATCACAAGCTCAGAGTCACCGAGGACGAGGGCGCGAGTTGCCCGCAGGTCATGGAGAATTCCAAGGCCGACGATGAGGGCTTCATATTCGGCCTGATTGTTGGTGCAGTCGAAGTCCAACTTAAGCGAAAAGAACCAGCGATCGTGATTCGGGGATTGAATAACAATTCACACGCCCGCCGACGAGGACGTACTGGAGCCGTCAAAGTACATCGTCCAGTGGTTGTCGCGCGTCTGAACCATGCCAATGTCAACGTCGTTGCCCCCAAAACCGTATGGGGAGGGATGTTGAGCAAGGAAATCAGCCAATGCTTGGCCCTTGACGGCTTTCTGAGCTACATATTGCAAGCTAAACTCGGACAGTGCCATGGTCCATTTCCCAATGCGGCCTTTTACGATCGGTCGGGTGAGCATGTAGCGGATGACGTCGGTCTGCGCAATAACCTGGGTAACCGATGGGAGCATATAATGCCGAAGCTTAGAAGCGGCAAAAAAAACGGCTAGGCACAGCTTCTCGACGGCTGGATAATTGATCTCTGGTTGACTGAGATTGCGGCTGAGATAAAAGATAGTCTGTTCCCGTCCGGCGTCGTTATCTTGCGCGAGGAGGCAGCCGATGGACTCTTCGGCCGTCGAGATATAAAGCTTGAGAGGCTTACCGCGCCGGGGAGGAACCAAGACAGGTGGATTCGTGAGGGAGACTTTGATTTGCGTAAACGCCGCCTGATGCTCGTCGTTCCACACAAACTTATCTGAGTCTTTGAGTTTTAAGAGTGTGGAAAACGCTTTCATTTTTCCTGCCGAGTTGGCAATAAATCGGTGGAGGAAATTGATCTGTCCGAGTAAAGACTGGAGCTGTTTCTTCGTCGTTGGGGGTGGGGCAGTGATGATTGCGCGTGCCTTATTCTCATTGACTTCAATCCCACGATGATGTACGAGGAAACCAAGAAAATTCCCGGCCGATACACCGAAGGCACACTTGGCAGGATTCATCTTGAGGTTGTGCTGACGCATGCAGAGGAAAGCCTGTCGGAGATCGTCCAGATGTGTCTGTCGGCGTTTAGATTTGACGACAACATCGTCGATGTAAACTTCGACGATGGTGCCAATTAAATCATGGAAGATGGTGTTCATCGCCCGTTGGTACGTGGCGCCGGCATTCTTGAGGCCGAATGGCATGACAACCCATTCGTAAGTGCCGAGTGCCCCCGGGCAACGGAAAGCAGTTTTGTGCACATCGGCTTCGGCAATAAATATTTGGTTGTACCCGGCATGTCCATCCATAAAGGATAAGATCGCATGATTCGCCGCGGCATCGATTAACAAATCTGAAATCGGCATTGTATACTCATCTTTGGGAGTTGCCAGATTCAGATTTCGAAAATCGGTGCAGATGCGCAGTGCACCATTTTTCTTTAATACAGGAACGATATTCGCCAACCATTCGACATATCGAGCTGTCCGAATGAATCCGGCTTTCAAAAGCCGAACTAGTTCGTCCTTGATACTGAGTTGTACTTCGGTCGAGAATCGACGAGGTGGCTGACAGAAAGGTTTAAATCCAGGCTTAATATTCATGCTCGACCAGAGTATGATCTAAGCCGGGCATTTCATGATAACTCCAAGCAAAACAATCTTTGAATTCCGTAAGCAAAGCACGAAACTCGTCTTTCATTCGTTGGGGAAGTAAAGCACTAATAAACAAAAGCCGTGGGTCATCGGCCGTCCCAACATTAATCTCTTCTAAAGGGTCCTTAACTAGGGGCCGATGATTTTCGAGCTCGGCCGGGGCGGCTCGAATTTTATCAAAAGATAATACAGGCCCATTATCTCCCTCAGCAAGGAACTCGACGAGGTTGATGCCCGAATTTGGTTGTTTAGATATCGTATACCAATGGGCCAGCAGTCGTTCCATAGTTGATGAAACCGCGGCCCTGCGTGTTTCCCGATCGGTGTCAAACATCGGCTTCGGGGAGGAAGTTGGCTAATCCGAGTCTCGCCGAATCCTGCTGGACAGTCTCGGCGCCAACCTCGATAGCTTTCTGAACGGAAATCTGAGTCGGCCGTCCTTCTTCATTGAAGCCTTGCAAAGTAATGTAGCCGACGTGATCGTCATAATACCGTGCTTGGATCATGTTAGCTTCGAAGGGCTGGCTATCGGCCGGATGAACAGTGACCGATTTGCCGTCCCAAAAGACGAGCACTTGGTACAATGAGGAAGGAATACAGCTGGTTTGATGAATCCAATCTCGGCCGAGCAGTGCATTATACTTGGTTTTGGAATCAACCACGAAAAAGGCGGTCATATGGGTGCGACCGGCAATATTCACAGTTAACGGAAGTATACCTTTGGTGTGGGATTTATCACCGACAAAACTACTCATTGTGATTCCTGACGGAATAAGCTCGTCATTTGAACGGCGTAAGGCCTTCATGATGTTCAGAGGCATGATATTGACGGTAGCTCCACAGTCGACAAAAACTTTAGAAACTGGATATCCCTCGATGTGGGCCGTCACATACAATGGCTTTAAATGGTGAAGCTTGGCCGACGATGAACGAGGGAACAATTCGGCCAAAGCGGCCTTTAGACTATCATCTTTTGTTGTTGACTCGCTTTCAGCAATCGATACAAAATCAACATGGCCTGGTTCCTCGGCAACCACATCTCCATCGAGGAAATTTGGTTGAGCCGTGCTTGATTGAAAATCGGCGGATAACATATGGACCATACTGATTTCCATATTATCCAAGACTGACGGGACCATCTGGTCAAGACCCTCCTCATTCGGTTGGTCGGCGACTACGGACTCAGTTGTCGTCAGAGTCGGACAACGAGACTCTTCTGTCCCTTCTTCAATGACGTCACTCGGCGAAGCTGCTTCGGCGACTTGTTGGTTCTACGTGACCGCCTCAGGTAAGGTTGAGATTGACAATGTACTTGGGGTCAGGACCTGAACCTACTCCTGGTAGTGTAGCCAAGCATCCCTAGTGTCGAGATAAGATTCCAGACGGGCAATACGTGCGATTTCATCGGTCGTAAGGCCGAAGAGAGAAACCGCCGAAAATACTTCAAAGTGACATCGTAAATACTGAAGGTCCTCCAGCGAGAAAGGAAGGTCGGCTGCATTGATATCGATGTACGGGTCGACTTCAAATCCAAGGACACGAGCTTCTCGTATGTGCTGGAACCTTGCTTTCAATCCTGGATCTGAGGTCTTCTGGATGATCCGCTCAGCATCCGGACAAGTCGGGACCAGATCATTGGTGTCCTGGCATGCCTTCGGCAAACCATACAAATCGTTGGCCGAATGTTTCTTATGAAATTCTCGCATATACTCCAAAGACTCCCCAAGGAACGGGGGATGCAAATTCCGTCGAATTTTGACCAAAGGTTCTTGTATAGCCGGCGGGGATAATTTGCTTTCGGCCTCTTGCCTGAAATGTTCAAGGCGTGCCTTCATTTCCCCTGGTCGAATGAGAAGTTTGATTCGTTTATCAGCTTCTTCAAACATGGTCTCGACATCTTGATCGACCAGCCGTTTCCCCTGAGCCAACTCTGTCATAATTGCTGGAGGTGGTCGCTCATCACCAGTGGCAACTGTGTCCTTCGGCCGCCACTTAGGGGCCGAAGTTTCTTGGGCTGCTCGTCGGCGAGCCATGCAATCTATCCGTTGATGCCGGCGTTTCTGAGATTTGGACAACGCAGTGTAAACGCCCTTCGAAGAATGGTATGTATACCAACGTTGATCTCTAGGCTCGGGAGGCTTGAAGGTCTTTTGGCTCCGCGATGATTCTGAACTGCTAGAATTACGCTTATAGTAATCATCGTCATAGAATGAAGCATCAAAATAGAGGCGCCGCCTGACTGGGGGTGTCTCTTCCATCCGTACTTTAGGACCGAGCCTCTCAAAAACCCCGTGATGTTGGCCTTCATTGGCTACCTTTTGCCGAGTCACGGCTACAGGTTGCGCAGAGGGCTTCTCCTCTGGTTCACTGTCGACCTTCGCTCTACATTTCCTGCACAAAATCACCGTCCCACTGTCTTCATCGGTGCTATAATCCATCATAGGTTTGACAATAGCGGGCCCCGTTAAAGCCGTAGGTGGTTTGTTTGAACGAAAATTGGCCATGAACCGTGGCCAAAAATTCTGATTCTGCGGGCGTTGCGTCTCAACCACTTCGGCCTTGCCTTTCCCTTTGTCCTTGGGTAGGTACGCGTCAACCATATTTACTGTTGCCGTGGGGAACGGATCAGTATCAATACTCATCCTCTTCTCGGGAAACTTCAGTTTGCCATTATCAATCCAGCTTTGGACGTTATCGCGAAATACAACGCAATTGTTTGTCGTATGTTTGCTCGAATTGTGGTATTTGCAATACACCTTTCCTTTAAGCTCTTCGGCCTTAGGAATGTTATGACCAGGCCGAAGCTTAATGATTCTTGCTGATAACAGTTGGTCAAAAATTGCGTCAGCCTTGGTAATATCAAAAGTATAAACCTTTGACGGTTTCAATGTTCCTTCAGTGGCCGAGCGACTTTTGGCTTCTCTAGAATCAACCTGAGTCAATGCCTTGCAAACGTATGGCTTATCTATCACTATCTCAGCCGCATCCACACTAATGCATTCATCCTCGGTTGATGCATAATTGACAGTAGGGTTCTTGTAAATCGTTCCCCGAGTTGGAGTCTTCGAAGTCTTTTCCTCGCGGAGCAAATAATCATATTGCTCGACATGTTGGGCTAATTCGTACATATCCCAAAAATTTGCCCCCAAGAATTTCTTTTTGTATTCGACGTCAAGGCCGTTCAAAGCAAGCCTGACAAATTCGACTTCGGGTAAAGGCACTCGGCACCAATTCCTAGCTGATTTGAACCTGGTAAGATAATCCATTGGTGACTCATCAGATGCTTGAGCCATCCGTGCTAATGAAGAGACTGACATCTCCATCCCCGGCCAATAAAACTGCTCGTGGAATTTCTCGACCAACTCCTCCCAGTTTTGGATGGAATTAGGAGGGAGATTGATGTACCAGGCAAATGCCGAGCCGGTCAATGAAAATTTGAACAGCCGTAACTTATGGAAATCACTATTAACATCTCCGCATTGCGCAGTGAAACGATCCACGTGCTCCAACGAAGACAGGGACGATTCACCGGCAAAAAGACTAAAATCTGGGATCTTGAAACCCTTCGGGTATCCAAACGTTTCCACGTAAGCTGGGTACGGATGAATAAACTTGGGAAACTTCGGCCATTTCTTCATGGCCGAGTCGATCATCTGCTGAACTTCGGTAATATCAACAGGTGTTGCTTCGATCCTCTGGTCGGTTCCGTCTGACCTACTATTTGACCTTCCTTCTTTTTCCAAGTTAATTGGTTTGAGCGGAGCATGAATAGGCTCGGCCGGTACAATCGGTACCGGGTTGTTTCCTGATGGACAATGTTGGAGAAGATCGAAAGGCCTGCTGCCCCCAACTTTACTAACCAGCATTTCGAGCAGCCTGGTTTGTCGATCATTGGAATTGAGTATCGCGTCATGCAGCTTGTCAATGCCTCGACTGAACGTCTGCTCGACTGACCGAGACTGCTCGTCTAGTCACTTTCGAAGAAACGACCTTGTCGGTGGATCAGATCCTTCACCGCCATTTTCGTCGCACTCCTCTACTATCCCTTCAGTGAGAACGCAGGTGTTTCTGTTAAGGATTTCTAAACCGCGGAGCTGACCGCCGAGATTAACTTCTCTCTCTCGGCGGGTCGCGCTTGTGGACTCAGGTGTCACAGCGCTAAGGGGATTTTGCGCCTGTGGCACACTTTGTCCCGTGCTTTGATTCGGTAAATCGGCTGTCGACTTTCCCATAGTGGTTTTCTTTTTTACCAATCGTGTTTCAATTGGCATGAACTTCGTAGTTTAGCACTAGGTCCCACTAGGCGTGCCAAAATGTTGACCCTAGAAACTACAAAGCCTACGTGGCGCGCAGGCCGAGTAATTAATGAGCTAACTACGTCCTTCGGTGAATGCGGGGCGTGCCAACTCGTCGGCCGAGCTCGGCCGAGGAGTAAATTTGTTGATGTTGCGTTGGGTACGCGGCTGACTTCTGCGTCTTGCGATTGCGGCCGAGAAAGGAACACGTCTCGGCCTCTTGGGCTCTCGAACCTGAAGACAAGGTTACTATTCATACGAAGCTCAATATCAAATTCGGCTTTCAATATGCCGAACGTAATAACGTGTAACACCTCACTTCGTCGAAAATGCTGATGAGATGACCTCGACCAATAAAGGTTCAGAAACCCTTCTCAACCGAGACTTGGATAGGTAATCAACCGTTCTCGCCGCAGTGCTGTTGATGCCAACGGAAGATACTGCGAGACCGATTGATTCTACGGTGACAGAGCTATCTATGCCGACTTAAGATATCACCGGTTGCTTCCACAGTGCTGTTGATGCCAACGGAAGATGTGTCAGCGAAAAAGGAAAAAGAAAAATCACAAGTTGTGAGAATTTGCGCAGGGCAATTTTGTATTGATTTGCAGGGGGCTTTTCCTGGTGTACGGCTTCCCCTATTTATAGCACTGGACCTTAAGTCTGAGTTAGAATCCTATTCGAACTAGGTTTTCCTCCCCGGATCAACGTCACCTCGACCAGTCCTATCTTTACTAGGACTATGAATCTAGTCCTTAACTGAGCCGGATTTGCCTTCTGGATTACTGATCCCGTCGAGACTCATCATTGTACTAGGACTCGGCTGGCGTTCTGACCTAACCGCCCTAGGCTGGGAAGCCCACTAGCCGATCGGCCTCCCGGGCCGAGAGTGATCCTACCCTCGGCCCAAATTAATATTTTGGGCCCAAACACAACTTGAACTTGAAAATTCAAAGAGTCTCTAGCAAAACACCACCAAGTAGAATTCACCAATGACCATGGGAGCAAATAAGAACTATTTACTGCTCACTATCCATAGTTTTTTGGTCAAAGAAGTAAAATTTTAGACAAGAAAAAAAAAGAAGGTTGTGTAGTCTTTTTCTTCTTCCCGCTCGTCTGTCGGAGACATAAAAAAAGTCGATTTATAACATGCAGCTGCACGTACTTGTATTGCAAGTTTTGACTCTAATTCTTGATAAGCGAATTCTTCCGGATTTCAGTCAACGAAGTGAGGGTTCAAGAACATGGTTTTCTGCTTCAAACTTCCTCTTCCGCTGCTCCTTCTGCCCACATGGAAATGACGAGTCTGTTGTAATATTTTTTTCATGGTTTTTTAGCCAAAATAATCCCTAAGTGGTACATGAGTGGTCCCACTAATCCAATCATGTGTCACCATGTAGATATCCATACAAAATTATTCTTTTTAAAAAAAAATTAAAAGCTGAAAATAAAAACAAAAATTAAAAACAAATGGAGCTTTATTGAAATGGCTCATATTGTTATAAATAAGCAAAAGTGAGAGAGATAGCCTTTGCAAGAGACATGAGCGAAGCAAGTGCAATGTATCACACTGTTTATTTTCGTAACTATAACACAAAAAGATTGCAGGTAAAGAGAGGAAGGAAGAAATATTGGTATTATTGCTTTCACTTTTTTCTTTTCTGTGTGTTGTGATCATACACAGAAGGCTCCTGATATAGAGCCATATCCCTGAAGAATCATAAAAATGAAATGAGTGCATTTTGAAAAACATCATACAACAACAACAATGCTACCATTCTTAAGTCTTCCTTACCCTTCATCTTTGGCTAAAATATGTGGGCATTTATTCTCACAACTTTTACAACACTTCCTTGGATACCAACATACCAACATCAGTTGCCTTATTAAAACCTTGCTAAAAAAAACCCAATGGGAAAAAACTATAGCGAAGAAAAAACAGTACAAATTTGCTTGGATTATTGATATAGTGTTAAGTATGCTTATGTTGCCTCGTTAAAACCTTAATAAAAAAAACCCAGTGGGAAAAATCCAAGTCGAAAGAAGAAGAGTACAACAGGATGTATCATGGATACTCCCCCTGATATGTATCTCCCCCTGATTCCGTATCCTTCAAATTCAATTGATTTGTAAGTCAACGTAATCCGATACCATGCACTAGCTTCTGAGACGTGCACTTTGGTAGAGATTTGGTGAATAGGTCTACCAAATTTCCAGTGGAACAGATTTTTCTGACTTTAATAACTTTAGCCTTCATTATCTTCATGAATGATAGTTGGAGTGTCTGTCTTAGAAGGTAGATCACATGAATTCCAGATGTGGTGGATCATTGATATTAACCTAAAACATTCACGACTGGCTTGATGTAGAGCAAGTATTTTCGAGTGATTGGAAGATGTAGCAACTAATGTTTACTTCGTTAAGCACTGTGAAATTGCTGTATTTCCATAATTGAACACATATCCAGTTTGTCAGTGGGCCTTATGGGAATCAGAGAGAAAACTAGCATTTGCATATCCAACAAGGCTCTGGTCATTTGTGGATTTCTCGTAGTAGAAGAGACCCATGTTTGTTGTCCCATAGAGGTATCATAAAACATATTTGACTACCTTCCAATGACGAATTGTTGGAACAGAGCTATACCTTACTAACAAGTTGACTGAAACAGCTATATCTGGTCTAGTATACAATAAAGCAGTTATTGCACTCAAATATGGTACTTCTAGACTAAGGACCATTTCATCATCTTCTTTTGAATGAAATGGATCTTTCTTTATGTCCAGATAACGAAAGACCATTGGCGTGATGCATGGGTAAGCCTTGTCCATGCCAAATCGCTTTAGGATTTTTTTAATGTAAGTTGATTGATGGACCAAAATTCCATTAGCATAATGCTCGATCTGCAAGCCACGAAAATATTTTATTTTCCCAAGCTCTTTCATTTCAAATTGCTTTTCAAATATTCAACACTTTTATTGAGCTCTTTAGGGGTTCCAACTAAATTCATATCATTGACATATATTGCCACTATGGCAAATCCAGAATTTGATTTCTTAATGAACACATAAGGGCAAATGACATTATTGGTATATCCTTCTTTGATCAAATACTCACTGAGATGATTATACCACGTTTGTCCAGATTATTTCAGCCCATATAATGATCGCCTTAATTTGATTGTGAGAATACCTCATGGTTTGTTACTCGTTTCAGGCAACTTAAGTCATTCTGGGACCTTCATATATATGTCAGTATCTCAGTCTCCATATAGATATGCGGTGATGACATCCACAAGTCACATGTCAAGTTTTTTTGAAACCACCAAACTTATGTAAGTAATGGAACGTAATTGCATCCATTACAGCAGAGTATGTCTCCTCATAATCAATTCCAAGTCTTTGTGAAAAACCTTGTTCAATGAGTCATGCTTTATATCTTGCAATCTCATTGTTCTCATTGCGCTTTCTTGTGAATACCCATTTGTAACCCATGGGATTTACTTTAGGCGGGGTTTAGAATACTCGTCCAAAAACAAATCGCCCTTCTAATGAATTTAATTCTGCCTAGATTGCTTCTTTCCATTTTGGCCAATCTTGTCTCTGTTTTCGCATTCATCAACGAAGTTGGGCTCAATATCATCGCTTAATATGATTTCAGTGGCTACTATGAATGCGAACATGTCATCGATGATTATTTTATTTTGATCCCACAATTCATTATTACATGCATAATTCATGGAGATTTCTTCGCTTTCATGTACTTCTATCTCTTCAGGGACATGTGTCTCATGAAGGACATTGTCCTTTTCTGGAAGTACAAAATCATGAATTGTGGAGTCTTCATTCGTTTTCTTTTCCTGAATGATTTCATTTGGATTCAGATATGCCCTTATCTTTCTGTTTCGAGTGGCTGAATCTTTTGAACCTGGGGGTTTACCATGCTTCAGGTGTGCAATGGATGAATGATTCGCTGTCAGTTTATTTTGTCCAACAGGGACATCAATTCTTGCAGGCACATTTGCAGATGGTATATGTAATTTTGTTACTTACAAAGCATCATTAAACACATCTGGAATTTGATTAGCAATACCTTGAAGATGAACGATCATTTTTACATTGAGTGCTTCGTGGATCAAAAAGGACATAAAGTGGGTACAACCCATGTTAGTTCTTGCCGTTCATTTGGAACGGTCTTTTTTCCCTCTAACGACGGGAAAATTGGCTCATCAAAGTGACAATCTGCAAAAGGACTTGTAAAATATCACTGGTCAAGGGTTCCAAATATGTAATGATAGATGGTGAATCAAAACCCCCATAAATTCCCAGTTCGCGTTGAGGTCCCATTTTAGTGTATTATGGCAGTGCAATAGGCACATAAACAGTACAACCAAAAATTCATAAATGTGAAATGTTCGGCTGATGCTCAAAAATTGAGTTGTACTGAGGAGTATTAATGGTTGGCTATAGGTCCCAATTGAACCAATGATGCATCATATAAGATGGCATGTCCCCATATAGAAAGTGGCATTTTGTTTTCATGAGCAGAGCATGATCTATTAATTGAAGCCGCTTGATAAATGCCTCTACTAAACCATTTTGAGTATGGACATGAGGAACAGGGTGTTCAACATCAATGCCTACTATCATGCAGTAATCATCAAAAGTTTGAGACATAAATTCATCAACGTTTAGTCTGATTGACTTAATAGGGTTATTTGGGATCTGTGCTCATAATTTAATTATCTGAGCAAGAAGTCTCAAAAGCTACATTTCGAGTAGACAAGAGGAAAACATGTGACCATTGGGTAGGTGCATCAACCAAAATCGTAAAATATCGAAATGGTCCACAAGGTGGTTGAATAGGTCCACAAATATTCTCTTGCATTCTTTGCAAAAATGATGGGGATTCAACATCAATCTTTAATTGTGATGGTTTAATTACCAACTTCCTTGAGAACAAGTTTTGCAATGGTTATCATTTGATATAGCAATGTGTTTGCTCAATAATGGATGTCCATTAGAGTTGGTAATGATTCTACACATCATGGTGGATCCTGGATGACCTAGATGGTCATGCCAAAACATGTAAATTTTTGGATCAATGAACTTCTAGTTCATGACAGTACGTGCTTCAATTGTCTTTATGTATGTATAATACAATCCACTCGATAAACCACACAACTTTTCCAATGTATGCTTTTGGGTATCATTGGAGGTAATGCATAGATATTCCACATTTTTTGCACCTTTCGTTTCAATGTGGTATCCATTTGAACGTATATTTTTAAAACTCAACAAATTTTGAGTAGATCGAGTAGCGTACAATGCATTTTGTATGGACAATATTGTTCTATTTGGTAACATGATCTGGCTTTTCCTGAGCCTTCAGTTACATCTAATTGGCCTGATATTATTGTTACCTTTACTTTTGTAAGAATCAAGCTTGAGAAATATTTTATTTCTTGAAGTATTGTATGTGTGGTTGCACTGTATGCAAGACAAATATCTCCACCATTGCTCTTATTTTGAGAATAACCATAGTTTTCAACCATGCTTTCTGAGTAAGGGAATCATAGTTTAAAACAATTTATTCATAAAAAAAGGAAATTGAACTGCCACTTTTTAGTGAATTGAAATACGAGTTTTAAACTACACGTTCCAATAATATAGCAAGAGTACATTAAACATAAAAAATGATTCAATCAGACCAATATGCTTCATTCCTTCTTTCCACAATGAAGTCTGAAACATCCAGGTGGGTTGTGTTCAATTTGCCTGATAAATCAAATATTGGATCAAGTATACCCATTGGTTTAACCTAGTCGATGAAATTGGTTTCGACACTCTTCTCCTTGAGGGAGGCTTGATACAGGTCCACCAGATGTTTTATGGTACAGCAGGTATGCACCTAGTGCCCATTGCCACCACACCTATGGCTGACTCCTTCAGGATTTCAAGGAGTGTTATTCATATAAGCTTTACCCTTGTGGCAATTTTCATTTTTGAAGCTCAGCCTGGATTACGCCTTGGACCCTGATTGTAAAATTGGACACCATGATTCTTGCCTTTCCTATTCCACCAGCGTCGCTTGTGGCCACGTCCTCGTTTGTAATTATTGCCATGAGAGGATGTGGTGTTCACTTCGAGGGAAGCAACATTCACTTCTGGGAATGGTGTCGATCTAGTAGGTCAGGACTGATGATTTTTCATCAAAAGCTCATTGTTCTGTTCAACCACAAGGAGCACCGATATCAGCTGTTTGTACTCAGTAAAGCTTCACTCTTTATACTGCTGCTGTAAGAGAACATTGGAGGCATGAAAAGTACTAAAAGTCTTTTCCAGCATATCTTCATTAGTGATCGTCTCCCTACAAAGTTTCATTGGGAGCTAATTCTAAACATTACAGAGTATACTCAACAATCATCTTAAAATCCTGGATTCTCAAGTGTGTCCACTCATAACGAGCTCTTGAGAGATCACCGTTTTCTGGTGATTGTATCTATTTCTCAAAGTCTTTTGAAAGGCTAATGGACCTTCAACCGTTAGGTACTCGCTCTTCAATCTTTCATCAAGGTAGCAACGGATAAAGATCATGGCCTTCGCCCGATCTTGAGAGGATGCATTATTTCCCTCCTTGATGGTGTCTCCAAGGTTTCCGGCCTCCAGATAGATCTTAGCATCCACTACCCAAGTAAGGTAATTTTTCCTAGTGATATCAAGGGCAACGAAATCAAGCTTTACCAAGTTCACCATTTTCTTTTTCTGAAAGAAAAATAAGATGTGTAAGAACTTGTAATAATATGTATTATGGAGGAATGTACTAAAACTTCTGGTTATTTTAAATTTTTCATTTTGATCGTCCAACCAAAATGATAAGCACTGCAATCAGTATTGAATACCACTACCAGGAAGAAAGAAAGCTACTGAGGAAGGCGATTGTACCATATCGCTCTCATTGAAATAATATAGCGTAGGATGAACGATTATATCGCACCACTTAAGTAGCTAGAAAATTTAAATATGTAGTGCAAGATGGGCGAATATACCGCATCACCTGAAATTGCAATAAAATTAAATTTGCAGTTCAAGATGGGCAATTTTACCACACCATCTAAAATTGCAGTAAAATTAACATAAATAAACATTGGGTTAGTAATCAGGAGCTACACCAAACAAGAAATAAAAAATATAAGTAATTGTTATATTGAGAACTAGGAGAAGGCATGGTGCTAGCAGTTTTGGTGAGGGTACATCAAGCAGGTGAGGTAGAGGAGGAAGAAGAACGATAAGATCCTTGGAGGAAGCATTTTTCGGCGAAGAGAAATGAGAACTGGTTAGGGTTAAAGAGTCGTGCTGATAATGTGTTATAAATAGGCAAAAGTGAGAGAGATAACCTTTGCTAGAGACAGAACCGAAGCGGGTGCAATATATCACACTGTTTATTTTCGTAACTATAACACAAAAGGATTGAAGGTAAAGAGAGGAAGAAAGGGATATTGGTATTATTGCTTTCACTCTTTTCTTTTCTGTGTGTTGTGATCATACACATAATGCTCCTTATATAGAGTCATATCCATGAAGAATCATAAAAATGAAATGAGTGCATTTTGAAAAACATCATACAACAACAACAATGCTACTATTCTTAAGTCTTCCTTACTTTTCATCTTTGGCTAAAATATGTGGGCTTTCATTTCCACAGCTTTTATAGCACATATATATTTTTTTTAAACAAAGCATCTTATTAACTTTATTTAATTAAAAGGACTACAAATACACAACAATTTAGCTTTTATTAACAATAAGGAAAAAAAAATTAAAATAAAAACACTGACGCCTACATCCCACACGTCCCCACCACTCTTTCTCCCCTCCCTCACCCATCCCCATCAAATACTCTCTCTCTCCCTTCATCACCCTAACCGTCCCCAACTCTCTCCTTTTTCACCTATCTCATCAACTCTCTATCTCTCTCTCCTCTTTCACCATCTCCTCTCTCCTCTATCCGGTCTCGTCTCTCCCCTCATCTTCTATATGCTCACTCTTCGTCACTCTATAAATAATATACGTTTGTTTTTTGTTTTATTGTTTGTTCATTTGATTATTACTCCATGAATTTTTTAAGTAGTAACATTACGATTAAAAAAAGGAAAAAAAAAACACTCTTATTGTTTAATTTATAAACAATGCTTATTTTAATTTCGAAATAGTGATCTTCACTTTAGTTTGGACAAATTTTTGAGATTGTGTGATGTCATCTAAATTAAATAATACAACCATTTTCAATTTTATAAACAGTTAGTTTTAAAACAATGATTTTAAAGTTAGTTTGGACAAATTTTTTGAGTTTGTGTAGTTCATCTGAGCTAAGTAATATCCATCATTTAGAACAACCTAAGTAATAGTATTACAACAAGGAAACGGAAGAACTACTTTTCAGTGTTATAAATAGTGCTTAATTTAATTTTGAAACGGTGATTTTAACTTTAGTTTGGACAATTTTTTGAGTTTGTGTCATGTCATTTGAGTTAAATAATACAACCATCTATCATATAAAATAAACTAAGTAATAATGTTACAACCCAATAAAAAATGAAGAAAAAACTTATCTTTTGAGTTTTATAACCAGTGCTTATTTTAATTTCGAAACAGTGATGTATTTAGTTTGGACTACTTTTTTGAGTTTGTGTCATTCATCTGAGTTAAATAATACAATCATCCATCATTTAGAACAAAAAAAGTAATAATATTACAATCCAAAAAAAATGAAGCAAAACTTAAATTTTGAGTTTTATAGATGGTACTTATTTTAATTTTGAAACAATGATTTCAACTTTAGTTTGGACAAATTTTTTGAGTTTGTATCATCTCATCTAGGTTAAATAATACAACTAGCCATCATTTAAAACAAACTAAGTAATAATATTACAAGAGAAATGAAGAGAAAGATAAAAGGATGGACCCACAAGTCTCATCCAACTTTGACCAAAGAAAGAGAGAAAGATAAAGAGAAGAGGAAAGAGAAAGATAAAGAGAGGAAAGAGAAAAACTCACAGGGAGTTGAAGATGGCAGAGAAAGAGAGATAAACAGGAAATAGAGGGAAAGAGGAAGGAATTGTAAAAATGACAACCCATGTGAGAGAAAGAGACAAACAAATCACATGGCCCGGGCGTGAGTGTGTGTGGATTGTAGGGCTAAAATGTTTTCCCGAAAATCTCAAACCAAACCAAAAAAATCTCAATTCCAAATCGAAAAATTCCCCAACTGATAATACAGAAATTATCGGGATCAATACTGAACCGATCCCGAATCTTTTGGTGTAGGAATTGGGATTACATATTCAATGGTTCTGGAATCCCCAACCGAACCAAGAAGCATATATATTCATTTTGGTTGCATGCATGCATGTTGATTGTTGAATTTAAGTATTTTGATAATAGACTAATTAGAAATATAAGTATGAAATTAAGTAGTTTGGAACATCAATTTGATTTGGTATGAATGAGTTGACATTTCAATTGGTGTGAAATTTCAAATTAATATGAGGTAAAAAACCTAAATTTTAATTAATATGAAATTGGGGAACAAAATTTTTGGCCAAAAGCCCAAATTTTAGTTCACATCCAAAAAAAAATCTCACATTTCAACCCAAAAACCCAAAAGCCCAAAATCCAATCCCGATCCAATCCCAATCTTGAAAATTTTCGGTTTGGGATTCGAGATTCTATTTTCGGTTTAGAATTCCATACCGAACCACCCCTAATGGATTGTAATGTGTAGTGTGTGAAATATAACATTTGTTCATTTTTTTTTTATCATTAAATAAAATTATTAAAAAACTTTTTTTTTTTAAATTTAAAGTTTTAAAACCTTTTTCATTTGTTTCCTTTGAAAAAAAAACAAGGGAAGACATCATCATCTTTTCATCTGGGTCCTTTCTCCCATCCAATGATGGTCGGCGGATCTAGCAGTTTTGGGCAAATGGGTTGGGTTCTTTAATTGGGTGGTCGGCGAACATGACAATGGTGGTCACTATCCCATGGTGGTCACCATCCTCACACCCAGATCTCCTACCCAACCTACATTCCATATACCCTCCCCGAAGGCCATCAACTACCTCCCCCACAACTCCTTATCCTTCCTCCTCCTTTCTCTCCTCCAGCCACCACCCTTACATGCAACCTAGATTTCATCGACCTCACCAATTTATTTTACTTCTTTTTTAATTTCTTTTCATTTTTTTAAAAAAAATTAGTTACTTTCAAGACTTAAACTATTTATAAAGGATAATGATATGGAGATCAAATTTTTAAACAAAATTTGTTAGACCATATGACGTGATTATTGATGATTGAACTGTTACTTAAATATTAATTAACATGCTTAATTCATATTTGTGACATATCACATAATTTACGAATCTGGTCTCCTAACATTACGCATTTTTAAATTTGTTTCATTATTTCACGTGGTGACACGTGATTGGATTGATTCAACCACCCATGTGCCACATCATTGCAATAAGAGAAAATTTAACAAGCATAAAATACTCGTCTCCAATCTTTATCCAGTCTTTCCCAATCATTGGCAGAGGCTTATCTTCGTCTTCATCTTTCTTTTAAATCCCCTCGCTTTTGTGGAAAATTTCCGGATTTCTCTTTGTTTGGTTCTCTTTTCGGGAAAATTTTCCGGATTGGTTTTTGTGAAACTTGATTAGAGATTGTCGTCCCACTCTCCATCTCCTTCTTCATCTTCTATTTTCTTGTTCTTGCTCTCTGTTGTATCAAAATTATGAATGTTTGCAAATTACTTGGTATACAAGTTTGCTGTTAAATGTTTTGGAGGGGAATAACTAAACAGAAAGTCCCTTTCGTAACGGTTAACGGCTTAGTGGCTCGCACACCGTTTGTCGGTTGTAGTTTTTGAAATCAATATAACTATATGGAAATTTATGAAGGTGTTTTCTTCTTTTTCGCTTACAGAAAACACTATACGGTTTAACGGGATTATTAAGTTCCGAGAAGAGAGAACAGCCAGACATGGGCGTAGCCAGGCTCAAATCCTGCTCTTGAAATTTAGATTATATAAGAATATTGTTCTGTTGTAGATTTGCGGTTTGACCACATGACCAACAAAATTATACTATAAAAGAAATACGAATTTGTCTAGAACTTTTTTAGGTAATGCTAAGGACATCCTGTTATTGAACCATATTCCTAAACCACGCTACATGTCAGCTGACATGTCATCCCATATCATGTAATAAATGAAAATTCTATTTTATGTCAAATTTTATGGCCATAAATTCCCTAATCCTCTCCTGGAGCAAGAGATTTAATGTTATGTTACTGTAATCCTAAAAAAGAAAATAAAGATGGAGCAAAATTGAGTTCCTAAGAACAATAAGGTAAGTTTGATCCGTTGTTGGTTGAGCATTTCCCTTCTTGGCACGGCCAGCCCTAATGCCTTGCAGCTGGTACAATCGCACAGAGCATCCCAAATAAAGCCCCCGTGTCAAAAGAAGTTTTTGAGTCCCAACACCACGTAGTTTGTGTGAAATCTCTACAAAAAAGGGAACCTTGTAACGGTCTCAAGACTCTCAACGAACCCCACATTTGGAGGTGTAAAAATTCGAAAGAACGGGAGCTCTTTGGCTGAGTTGATCGTTTGCTGTTGTAAGTCTTGTTACAAATCTGCAATACATGTTTAATTACTATAATCCTATATATTGCAAACTAACCATGACTGATTGCACATAAGATGTTTGATAAATGTATATTATCTTCACTGCACATTGATAAAACGCTTGACTACTAATGTGTTTGGACTAGTGACTTCAAATTCTAGTGAAATTTAAGCTAAATTCATTCAGAATACACTGAATATCTCGTCAAATTTTTTGTTTTTATAGTAACGATCGATAATTTATTCATAGATTAGAAAGCCCAATCCAGCTTTAGTTCAGGTAGTACGTCAGGATTTAACAAATAAGGGGTCCACAATAGAGATTTTTTTTTTTTTTTTTTTTTCGGGGGAGGGGGGTTCCGCTGCCCACTCACATTGACTACCAATTGCTAAGCTATAACGAGCTAGCCTATGTGTTACAGTGTTGGCTTGGCGGTGGACATGGTTAACTAAATTTTAAGTGACCGAGGGGAGAAGTGCTTTCGTGTCTTCCACCACTTGTCCAAGAACTGAAAATTTGAGGGAAGGATCCGAGAGTGCCCCAACAATTTGAAGAGAGTCACCATCGATTAGTAAGTTTGTAAAACCCTTTGTAACCGCCCACAACGCCGATTCCCTAGTAGCCAAGGCTTTCGCATGTAGCGGTGAAGTAACATCATGAAAATTTATGCAGGTTGTTGCAAAAAAAATCCTTCCATCATCCTACACTACAATGCCAACTCCACCCAACGATAGATCCTTGCTCCACGCCCCATCAAAGTTCAATCTGAGACGCCCTGATGGCGGGGTGGACCACTTAGGAACAGTCGAACCTTGTCCTCTGGTTTGTCCTGGGGGGCATTTGCTTGCAGGAAAACCTGCCACCAAGTAAGAATCTCTACCACCATTAAATCCAAGGTGTCGCAATGATTGTTCCACAACATTTTGTCCTACATCCCTAAATTACTGAGCATATCAACATGAAAGTTTCAAACATATGTTGGGCCAAACTTAACGCCAAATCTGCCGCCCATAATTTGAATGAAATGTGCTCATTAAGGCGGCGTAGAGGGCCCATAGGTGACGATAACCATGCACAATGAGCAAAGTGACAATCCCCAAGAATATGGGATACCGACTCCTTGTGAGAGTGACATATTACACACGTTAGATCCGTCGTAATATGTTTGGTGGCAACGCTTTCCTTTAAAGGCACAATATTGTTGCAAAGTCTCTAAAAAAGTCATGCGGACCTTTGGCCCGATATTTTCCTTCCATATTATAGACAACAGGTTGGAGAAGGAATTCTCATTTGAAGAAGACGATCCTCTCTGGGCAACCGGGGTTAGCCATATCTGAGCCACATGGTACGCTATTTTGATCGAGAAAGTCCCCTTTGCTTCGTAATGCCAAGTCAACTCATCCTTAGCATCATGAATACTCAGTGGGATAAAGCGGATCAAGTTCACCTCAATCGAAGAAAATAGTGTAGCAATAGTGTCAATTTTACAAGCCCGTGACAACGAATCAATCAGGTTAGTGACACTGTGAAGAGAGGTAGATGCGGGCTTGGGGTGAAAACCATGAAGGAAGAGGGGAGGAGAATCCACGGGTCTCCCCAAATGCGTACCGATCTACCATTCCCGATTATCCACCTAGCCCCCTTGTTGATTACAACCCTTGAACCACACAGGCTTCTCCAAGAGAACGAACAATTTGGTTTTATCTGGGCCTTCATAAAGGAACAATTTAGGAAGTATTTTTCCTTTAGGATCGTCACCACAAGCGAATCTGGTTCCTTAATAATTCTCCATGCTTTCTTTGCTAGTAAGGCTAGGTTGAAAGCATATAAGTTACGAAAACCGAGACCACCCTCTGCTTTTGGCCAACAAAGCTGTTCCATGATAGCTAATGTATTTTCCTCTCTCATTCGGATCCACTGCAGGAGAAAAAAGCTACAAGCTGATTTAATTCATCACGAAATTGTTTGGGAAGGAGAAAAACACTCGTCAAATAAGTGGGAGTGGCCTGGGCAACACACTAAACCAAAAGCTCATGTCCTATTGCACTTATAAGCCTTCATTTCCAACTTTGTAATTGTCTACATAATCTTTCTTTAATAAAATTGATGCATAGTTTTCAATTTCATCCCACAATGGTTGGCAAACCCAAATATCTATTGTGTGCAATCAACTTTTTTGACCCCTATTATCAAAGCCAGTTTAGCTTTGTTAGAATAGTTGACGTTACAACTGAAGCAAACTTCACTCTTTTGAAGGTTTACCATTTGTCCCGATCCTCGTTCATAGAGCTGAAGAGTGTCTGCAACCTCTTTGTAATCGTCCTCAGTGGCCTGAGTGAAAAGGAAGCTATCATCAGCAAATAGGAGGTGGTTCAGAAACGGATCCCCATTCTCGATTGAGATTCCTTGTAATCTCCAAGTTTGTTCTTTTCTAGCAATTAAGGTTGAGAGTCCCATGGCACACAGATTGAATAAATATAGAGATAATGGATCACCATGGCGAAGTCCCCTAGTAGGCATTAAGTAACCCTTTGGGGTGCCGTTCACCAAAAAAGAATAGGAGACAGTGGTAACAGTGGTCATCACCAAATTTATCCAAGTTGTAGAAAATCCCATTTTAACAATGATCCTCTATAAATAGGCCCATTTAATCCGATCATATGCCTTACTCATGTCAAGTTTGAGCGGAAGAGAACCTTTCTTCCCCCTTATCCTTCTAAAGAGAAAGTTGGCAATCTCTGTGGCAATAATGGAATTATCATAAATAAGTAGTCCTAGGACAAAGGCCGATTGATGTTCCGAGATTATGGAGGGGAGAATTCCTTTAAGTCGATTAGTAAGCACCTTTGAGATGATTTTGAAAATTACACTGCAAAAGCTAATAGGTCGTAGATGAGCCATCTCCTTAGCACCCTTCAACTTTCGTATTAGGCAACGTGGGTAAATTTATTTGCTTTAGGAGTTTCCCAGACGAGAAAAAAGACCAAATCGCCACAATGATATCATTCCCGACAATGGCCCAATACTTTTGGAAGAACAATGGGGACATTCCATCCGATCCATGGGCCTTGTTTGACTGCACTTGAAATAGGGCATCCCGTATTTCCTCATCTTGGAGGCTACAATCTAGTCTTCGTCTCATATCATGAGAAACTTTGAGTTCAATGGCATCAATCTCATCCTGATTGTCACCCACATGGACGGTGATAGAGATTTTTACAACTTATGTGAATGCAATAAAAACCTCCTATTTTACTTGCAAGAATCACAAGGTTATTGTAGTATAAACGGATTTCGCAAGGTCATCTCCACAGGGATTATTAAATAATTCTAACAAATCAGATTCCATTTAATTATTGTAAAGTAGAAATTGAAGTGATTGATTTTGTAACCTAATTAAAATAAAAACGAAATTAATGAATTAAAATAAACAATCTGCAATAATAGAGCTAGAGAAAAAGAAAACAGTTTTGGGAGAATAAAATTAAGAAAGCACTAGGGTTCCACCATCACCTAGCAATCCTATGAATTTTTACCAATTACTTATGATCTACACATGCTACTTTGAAGGTTAGATTTTCCTAATTCATATTCTACTTGGAACCTCCAACATAGAACGTATATCTAACATGCAACCCGTCCGGACGTTCGGATCAAATCTAAACATGAAAGACTCATTATGCTTTATGAAAATCCTTTGAAAAACCATGCAATCCTTAAGACGTGATATTCATCCTAAGAGAAATTACAATTATTAATCACAAGAAGCCAGCGTCAATTTCAGGGAACCTTCCGACCAAAATTGCATCAAATTACTTTTCTAAAGATCCTAATGGTGATCAAGCATTACGACAATTAAATAGTTTTTTATCCCGGTGATTAACAATTCAAAGTACGCATGCAATCAATCATAAGAAATTAAATAAAAATCACATATTCATGCTAAGGCTCAAGGCTTCGCCCTAGCAAAAGAAATTAGTTCCGCATATTCATAATTGAAATCATAGAAAATATTCTTAAGAAAAGGATTGAAAACACCTTCAAGTAGAAAATCTTCAAAACCCTAGCACTTCTCTCTGTCTCCAATATTGCATAAAATAAAGCGTAGTCTAAAACTGTAGACGGCCAAGCAATATATTTGCCAAGCCACCCACACAAACCCTAGGAAACATAACCCTAAATTAAATGATAAAATTCGTCTAAAATCTGAACAGCCACGTTTTGGCCCAAAAGCTGCTCCAAAACTGGCCCAATATAGCTGGATTTGATGTTTGGAATATTCTGAACACTTTTCCAGAAGGCCACGAACCCATCCGAGGTCATCTTGGGCTCCAAAAACGTCATTTAAGCCCAAAAACGTCATTTCCAGCACTGCGCACTGCTTCTTTATTTCATCGCCAGAAAATAACCGCTTGATGGAAAAATCCCAAATTTTGATACGATCAAGCTAAGTGACTCACGAACGTCCTCCAACTGGAATTACTCCAAAATTCGTCCATTTGATCCTGTTTTGCTCCAGAGGAAGTCGAAAGTCCTATATTGAAAATACAATTCAAAGTATCAAAATTCTTCCAATATATTAACCAAAAATATACTAAGATTAGGGTAAAATATATAATATAAAATCTACTCATCAGACGGATGCAAAGAGATCATGGAAATAATCCAAGACAACACTCTTCACCACATTGTTAGTCTACCCAACGCCCATTGTGATCAGTGAGCCCCCTAACGTAATTATTTTATCTACAACTTGATGCCCTTTGGTGAAAGAATCGAGTGTTTCTATCCCCCACCTTCATCTAGTGTAAGTGTGACCTTTGCCCCCAAAAGCTTTCCACGTCCCCCAAGAGAGAATCGAGCCTATTGATAGGATTTTTACTACTTATGTGAACGGGCTTAAATCTCTTATTTTACTTGCAAGAATCACAAGGTTATTGTAGTATAAACGGATTTCGCAAGGTCATCTCCACATGGATTATTAAATAATTCGAACAAATCAAATTCCATTTAATTATTGTAGAGTAGAAATTGAAGTGATTGATTTGATAACCTAATTAAAATAAAAACGAATTTAATGAATTAAAATAAACAATTTGCAATATTAGAACTAGAGAGAAGAAAACAGTTATGAGAAAATCAAATTAAGAAAGCACTAGGGTTCACCATCACCTAGCAATCCTATGAATTTTTACCCATTACTTATGATCTATACATGCTACTTTGAAGGTTAGATTTTCCTAATTCATATTCTACTTGGAACCTCCAACATAGAACGTATATCTAACATGCAATCCGTACGGACGTTCGGATCAAATCTGAACATGAAAGACTCATTATGTTTTATGAAAATCCTTTGAAAAACCATGCAATCCTTAAGACGTGATATTCATCCTAAGAGAAATTACAATTATTAATCACAAGAAGCCAGCGTCAATTTCAGGGAACCTTCCGACCAAAATTGCATCAAATTACTTTTCTAAAAATCCTAATGGTGATCAGGCATTAAAACAATTAGATAGTTTTTATCCCGGTAATTAACAATTCAAAGTACGCATGCAATCAATCATAAGCAATTTACATAAAAATCACATATTCATGCTAAGGCTCAAGGCTTCGCCCTAGCAATAGAAATTAGTTCCGCATATTCATAATTGAAATCATAGAAAATATTATTAAGAAAAGGATTGAAAACACCTTCAAGTAGAAAATCTTCAAAACCCTAGCACTTCTCTCTGTCTCCAATATTGCATAAAATAAAGCGTCCTCTAAAACTGTAGACGGCCAAGCAATATATTTGCTAAGCCACCACACAAACCCTAGCAAACTAAAATTAATAAAAACCCTAAATAAAAATAGTAAAATTCGTCTAAAATCTGAACAGCCACGTTTTGGCCCATAAGCTGCTCCAAAACTGGCCCAATATAGCTGGATTTAATATTTGGAATATTCTGAACACTTTTCCAGAAGGCCACGAACCCATCCGAGGTCATCTTGGGCTCCAAAAACGTCATTTAAGCCCAAAAACATCATTTTCCAGAACTGCGCACTGCTTCTTTATTTCATCGCCAGAAAATAACCGCTTTGTGGAAAAATCCCAAATTTTGATACGATCAAGCTAACTGACTCACGAACGTCCTCCAACTGGAATTACTCCAAAATTCGTCCATTTGGTTCTGTTTTGCTCCAGAGGAAGTCGAAAATCCTATATTGAAAATACAATTCAAAGTATCAAAATTCTTCCAAAATATTAACCAAAATATGCTAAGATTAGGGTAAAATATATAATATAAAATCTACTCATCACCTATTCATGAGTGTCGCCCTTTCAGAGACCGAGTTCTCAGATAATGGTTGGTGGAGGATGTTTCCCAGTTTAGCACGTATATCACTAATCTTCGTCTTTCTGGAATTGAAAACTCGATTTTGCCATTTAGTTAAAGCCACCCTGGTAGCCTTTACCTTATGTACAATTTGGAACATTAGGACCTAAACCATCGGTGGTTCCCATGCTTCTTTCACGATGCCCAAACACTCCTCATGTCCGGTCCATAATTCCTTAAATCGAAGACGGTGGTGCCGCCTATTGCCTAGCGATGGCAAACGTTGATTTGACAGAATGATGGGTGTATGGTCAAACTTACTTGGGTCAAGATGGATCACATAGTAATTAGGATATAGAGCCTTCCACGTATCAATGGTAAGCACTCTATCCAACTGGAATTACTCCAAAATTCGTCCATTTGATCTTGTTTTGCTCCAGAGGAAGTCAAAAGTCCTATATTGAAAATACAATTCAAAGTATCAAAATTCTTCCAATATATTAACAAAAAATATACTAAGATTAGGGTAAAATATATAATATAAAATCTACTCATCAAATACCCCCAAACTTAGCTTTTTGCTTGTCCTCAAGCAAAATAAGACTCAAACAAAAATAAAAACTTAACAAACTAGACAACTAGCTAAAATTAATTGGCAAAAATTTTCACCTTCAAAGTTGCAATCCATAGCAAATTTTAAAAACTAGAACATTTTTTCAAAAGTTCCAACCAATCCCACCACAGAGTCTAAGCCATTTAGAATCAATTAGAAAAGAATTCACAAACTTCCTTTGGTGTAAAGTGAACCAACATAATTAAGGAGACTCGACTAAAACCCTTACCTCTAGTCCTTATTTATTTCACACATAGTAACTTTAAATATAACTCTCTTTCTTTTTCTGTTTTTTTTTTCTTTTTCACTTTTTTTTTTTTTTTTTCATATATAACTTTTTTTTTTTTCAGTAACAGTAGTGGTCGTGCAATGTCGGTTCACTTAAGCTTTCGATCCAACCCATGTAGCGAGCTTTAGGTCAATGACTCCCAAACCACTCGGGCTTTAGGGCACTAGGTGTAGAACACCCCTAAGGACTTATTAACCCGAGCTGAAAAGGCTACGAAACCAACTAACCACCCTGCCCCATGCCAAAACTCTACCGTTTGACGCGAGAATCACTGCTGATTAGGCAGGACTGGCCCGGTTACTAGGCAAAATCTCGGGTGAGACAATTATTACTTTATTCACAATAATAACTGACTTTACTTAAAACAAAAATTAAAAATTAAAAATAACTTAGACTAAAAGCAAGTGTTTCAATCTCACTCCCCACAAACCATGTTGGTGTGATGTGCAAAGTTCAAAGTATAATTCATGAATTAGTGTCTAAGCAACGATAAATAGAAAAGACTCTACTATGGGATTAATCTTTACCATGTCCATTTGTTCTAACTTTTAAAATAATCTCTGGATATTAACTTAGCAAGAATGAAAATTTTTAAACGACACAAAAATTAAAGACCTAAAAATTAAATACCTAAAATGTTATTTTCCCACCCCCAAACTTATTTCACACTTTGTCCTCAAGGTGTGGAAACTAAAATAAAAGAAACTAAATGAACTAAAAGAAAACAACGTTGGAAAAGACAAACAACAACCTAGACTAAATAAACTAAAAAAAACTTAAAATAAAATAAAATTATATAAAAGACTTGCCTGATTTGAAATCAGGTCCTAGGCCATGGGGAAAAATAACAAAAGAACAAAAGTAAAGACAAGAAACATGCACCTGATGTGGCGGATGGAATAGCCTTGGGGCATGTGGGTAAAAGAGTAGATTTTGGGCCGTGAGAAAAGAAAAGAAGTGGGCAGGCCGGCTGAATGCAGCCCAAGTGGCTACACACGGCCACACACGTCCACCATAACCTTAGCTGATCATAATCCCACACCTTGGATTCTCTGCTGCCCGCTCTCCTTTCCAGAGTCAATGACGTTGTGCTTATTAGCAAAACCAAAGCTAAACAGCTCTCTGTCTTTTCATTTTCACAGCCCCACCTATCTGACAAATCACGTGAACCCGGGCAGCTTGGCGTGTAGATTTTTTCTGTCTCTGTCAGTCATTAACCCCAGAGCCCAAACGGCTCTCTCCCTTCTTTAATTCAAACCGAGTCAATTTAGTAGACATATGAATACTCCAGTTTCAACGTCAATAAGAGTCCGGGCTGTTGCCAGAAATGGGCGGCCCAAAATAATGGGCGTTGTCAAATCCTCATCCATGTCCAACACCATAAAATCAGCCGGTAAATATAAATTGTCAACTTTCACAATAACATCTTCAATGACTCCTCTAGGGTAGGTAATTGAACGGTCAGCCAATTGAATAATACTGGAGGTTGGCTTCAGCTCCCCTTCACCTAGACGTTTGAAAACAGAATATGGCATTAAGTTCACACTAGCACCTAAATCAATTAAAGCACTACTAAAATCACAATTTCCAATGGTGCAAGAGATAGTAAAACTCCCTGGATCTTTTTTCTTTGGAGGCAATTTATGTAATAAGACCGCACTGCATTGTTCTGTAAGAATTACTTTCTCAAAATCAACAAGCTTCTTTTTGTTTGTGCAAACATCCTTCAAAAACTTGGCATAAGACGGAATGTTCTTGATGGCATCAATTAACGGCAGATTAATCTGAACCTTAGACAAAGTCTTCATAAAATCAGTTAACTGTTGATCTTTAGCTTTAGGTCTCAACCTTTCTGGATAAGGCATAGGGGGCTCGTAAACACGTTCTGCAGTTTTTGGGGAAGCTTCTGCAGCCTGTGAATTCTCAATAGAATTTTCATGTTTGTTATTGTAACTTTTGCCAGACCGTAGAGTCCGTATAGCATTGCACTCTTCTCGTCCTCTTGGATTTGGTACTGTTTGACTAGGAAATGTACCTGGTGCCCTTTCTGAAACCTGCAAAGCAATTTGCCCAATTTGTTTTTCCATATTTTTCATTGATTCATGCAGATTTTGGATTTCTTGACTGGTAGTATTTGCTAATTTTTCAATTGCAACTTCCCAAGCAGCCTTAGGTGCAGCATGTTGTTGTACCTGCTGTTGAAATTGAGGCCTAGTGTGTTGATCTTTGTCCCACTTTAAATTAGGATGATCTCTCCAACCTGGGTTGTAGAAATTTGAATACGGGTCATATCTGGGACGTTGAAAATTATTGAATGAATTAACCTGCTCCGCCATAAACTCCGGATAAGCATCTTTATGTGGACAGCTCAAAAAATCATGATTTGTCAAACTGCAAATGTTGCAGGCAGCTTGTAAGGGCTGCTGTACAGCAACCTGTGAACCTGGTATTCTCTGTAATAACATATCAAATTTTGCGTCAAGCCTTTTCTCCATTTTTTCAATTTGTGCTGTAACATACGGAGAACCGTTAGACATCTCAAAAACAGACCTAGATTGTGGCTGCTCAACTGCCCACTGTTGTGTATCTGCTGCCATTTTTTCAAATAACAAACAAGCCTCTTGTGCATTTTTATCCTTGTACGAACCTCCGCAAGATGCGTTGACAAGAGTTTTTGTAGTCATATTCAACCCTCTGAAAAATATATGCATTTGATCAGTAGTGTTAATACCCGAATGCGGACATTTTCTAATCAACTCTTTGAACCGCTCCCACGCCTCATGAAACTCCTCATTTGGTTTTTGGGCGAAAGATAAAATCTGAGTTCTCATGTCAAGGGTCTTAGAAGCCGGATAATACTTGTTTAAAAATTTTTCACTGAGTTGGGCCCAAGTTGTAATGCTTCCAGATGGGAGTATGAGGAGCCATCTCCTTGCCTGATCTTTTAAAGTGTATGGAAATAACCGCAGCTTAATAGATTCAGCTGAAAATCCCCTCACCAAAATGTTTTTGCACCCCATTAAAAATTCTGCAATGTGCATGTTAGGATCATCAGATGACAACCCATGAAACGTAGGTAGAATATTCAACATGTGCTGTTTTATTTCAAATGCAGTCCCTTCCTCCACTGCCGGATATGTAATGCAACTGGGTATATTTGTGGAATGGGCAGTCAGTGAATCACCTAGGGGTAGTCCTGCCTCTGGATTTACAAACGCCTTTTTTTCTTTGTTGTGCAGGTCAAAGTCTGATTGCAGAAAAGTCTCCTGCAGAGGACGAACCCACTGCAAATTTTGCTCCCTGCGTTTCCTCCTTAAATGCTGCTCAAATTCTGGATCAAATGGAATCAATTTCTGCACTGTTGAACGGGTGCTGACCATGCACAGATTTCTGAAATCTGTACTGTTGTAATCTGTAAAAATAAATGAAAACGAAAATTAAATATTTTTTTTATTTTTTTTATATGTATAAACAGCAATAACTAATTGAAAATCTGATTCGTAGGGATTATTTTAAATAATCCCCGGCAACGGCGCCATTTTCTTGATAGAGATTTTTACAACTTATGTGAATGCGATAAAAACCTCCTATTTTACTTGCAAGAATCACAAGGTTATTGTAGTATAAACGGATTTCGCAAGGTCATCTCCACAGGGATTATTAAATAATTCTAACAAATCAGATTCCATTTAATTATTGTAAAGTAGAAATTGAAGTGATTGATTTTGTAACCTAATTAAAATAAAAACGAAATTAATGAATTAAAATAAACAATCTGCAATAATAGAGCTAGAGAAAAAGAAAACAGTTTTGGGAGAATAAAATTAAGAAAGCACTAGGGTTCCACCATCACCTAGCAATCCTATGATTTTTTACCAATTACTTATGATCTACACATGCTACTTTGAAGGTTAGATTTTCCTAATTCATATTCTACTTGGAACCTCCAACATAGAACGTATATCTAACATGCAACCCGTCCGGACGTTCGGATCAAATCTAAACATGAAAGACTCATTATGCTTTATGAAAATCCTTTGAAAAACCATGCAATCCTTAAGACGTGATATTCATCCTAAGAGAAATTACAATTATTAATCACAAGAAGCCAGCGTCAATTTCAGGGAACCTTCCGACCAAAATTGCATCAAATTACTTTTCTAAAGATCCTAATGGTGATCAAGCATTACGACAATTAGATAGTTTTTTATCCCGGTGATTAACAATTCAAAGTACGCATGCAATCAATCATAAGAAATTAAATAAAAATCACATATTCATGCTAAGGCTCAAGGCTTCGCCCTAGCAAAAGAAATTAGTTCCGCATATTCATAATTGAAATCATAGAAAATATTCTTAAGAAAAGGATTGAAAACACCTTCAAGTAGAAAATCTTCAAAACCCTAGCACTTCTCTCTGTCTCCAATATTGCATAAAATAAAGCGTAGTCTAAAACTGTAGACGGCCAAGCAATATATTTGCCAAGCCACCCACACAAACCGTAGGAAACATAACCCTAAATTAAATGATAAAATTCGTCTAAAATCTGAACAGCCACGTTTTGGCCCAAAAGCTGCTCCAAAACTTGCCCAATATAGCTGGATTTGATGTTTGGAATATTCTGAACACTTTTCCAGAAGGCCACGAACCCATCCGAGGTCATCTTGGGCTCCAAAAACGTCATTTAAGCCCAAAAACGTCATTTTCCAGCACTGCGCACTGCTTCTTTATTTCATCGCCAGAAAATAACCGCTTGATGGAAAAATCCCAAATTTTGATACGATCAAGCTAAGTGACTCACGAACGTCCTCCAACTGGAATTACTCCAAAATTCGTCCATTTGATCCTGTTTTGCTCCAGAGGAAGTCGAAAGTCCTATATTGAAAATACAATTCAAAGTATCAAAATTCTTCCAATATATTAACAAAAAATATACTAAGATTAGGGTAAAATATATAATATAAAATCTACTCATCAGACGGATGCAAAGAGATCATGGAAATAATCCAAGACAACACTCTTCACCACATTGTTAGTCTACCCAACGCCCATTGTGATCAGTGAGCCCCCTAACGTAATTATTTTATCTACAACTTGATGCCCTTTGGTGAAAGAATCGAGTGTTTCTATCCCCCACCTTCATCTAGTGTAAGTGTGACCTTTGCCCCCAAAAGCTTTCCACGTCCCCCAAGAGAGAATCGAGCCTATTGATAGGATTTTTACTACTTATGTGAACGGGCTTAAATCTCTTATTTTACTTGCAAGAATCACAAGGTTATTGTAGTATAAACGGATTTCGCAAGGTCATCTCCACATGGATTATTAAATAATTCGAACAAATCAAATTCCATTTAATTATTGTAGAGTAGAAATTGAAGTGATTGATTTGATAACCTAATTAAAATAAAAACGAATTTAATGAATTAAAATAAACAATTTGCAATATTAGAACTAGAGAGAAGAAAACAGTTATGAGAAAATCAAATTAAGAAAGCACTAGGGTTCACCATCACCTAGCAATCCTATGAATTTTTACCCATTACTTATGATCTATACATGCTACTTTGAAGGTTAGATTTTCCTAATTCATATTCTACTTGGAACCTCCAACATAGAACGTATATCTAACATGCAATCCGTACGGACGTTCGGATCAAATCTGAACATGAAAGACTCATTATGTTTTATGAAAATCCTTTGAAAAACCATGCAATCCTTAAGACGTGATATTCATCCTAAGAGAAATTACAATTATTAATCACAAGAAGCCAGCGTCAATTTCAGGGAACCTTCCGACCAAAATTGCATCAAATTACTTTTCTAAAAATCCTAATGGTGATCAGGCATTAAAACAATTAGATAGTTTTTATCCCGGTAATTAACAATTCAAAGTACGCATGCAATCAATCATAAGCAATTTACATAAAAATCACATATTCATGCTAAGGCTCAAGGCTTCGCCCTAGCAATAGAAATTAGTTCCGCATATTCATAATTGAAATCATAGAAAATATTATTAAGAAAAGGATTGAAAACACCTTCAAGTAGAAAATCTTCAAAACCCTAGCACTTCTCTCTGTCTCCAATATTGCATAAAATAAAGCGTCCTCTAAAACTGTAGACGGCCAAGCAATATATTTGCTAAGCCACCACACAAACCCTAGCAAACTAAAATTAATAAAAACCCTAAATAAAAATAGTAAAATTCGTCTAAAATCTGAACAGCCACGTTTTGGCCCATAAGCTGCTCCAAAATTGGCCCAATATAGCTGGATTTAATATTTGGAATATTCTGAACACTTTTCCAGAAGGCCACGAACCCATCCGAGGTCATCTTGGGCTCCAAAAACGTCATTTAAGCCCAAAAACATCATTTTCCAGCACTGCGCACTGCTTCTTTATTTCATCGCCAGAAAATAACCGCTTTGTGGAAAAATCCCAAATTTTGATACGATCAAGCTAACTGACTCACGAACGTCCTCCAACTGGAATTACTCCAAAATTCGTCCATTTGGTTCTGTTTTGCTCCAGAGGAAGTCGAAAATCCTATATTGAAAATACAATTCAAAGTATCAAAATTCTTCCAAAATATTAACCAAAATATGCTAAGATTAGGGTAAAATATATAATATAAAATCTACTCATCACCTATTCATGAGTGTCGCCCTTTCAGAGACCGAGTTCTCAGATAATGGTTGGTGGAGGATGTTTCCCAGTTTAGCACGTATATCACTAATCTTCGTCTTTCTGGAATTGAAAACTCGATTTTGCCATTTAGTTAAAGCCACCCTGGTAGCCTTTACCTTATGTACAATTTGGAACATTAGGACCTAAACCATCGGTGGTTCCCATGCTTCTTTCACGATGCCCAAACACTCCTCATGTCCGGTCCATAATTCCTTAAATCGAAGACGGTGGTGCCGCCTATTGCCTAGCGATGGCAAACGTTGATTTGACAGAATGATGGGTGTATGGTCAAACTTACTTGGGTCAAGATGGATCACATAGTAATTAGGATATAGAGCCTTCCACGTATCAATGGTAAGCACTCTATCCAGCCACTCCTTAATTCCTCCATGGCGAGAAGTCGTCCATGTAAAGGGAACCCCCGTGAAGCTTAAAACCGATAAATTACATTCACCCATACCACCATTTCCACATCAATGAAGTGCGCATAGGTATTTAGGAGCCTAACATTTAGATCAGCTTTCCAAAATGGCCTCCTGATTGTCCCCTCGAGTTGATCCCACAAAATTTATCAAATCGCAACTTAACTTTAAGGAAGCTAAGCGTAGACATCTGGCATTTAGTTTCGGATAGGAACACCTAAAGGGGATCTTGCTACTTGACAATGTCGAGCAACGCTTGAACTATCAGGGAGTTCCTAGGCCACTGGTAGTTCCATAGTAGGGTTTTCATGGTTCTCGGCGAGGTTGACAATTGTCAGCCTCCATCGATGGGACATTTGTGATTCTTCATTTTCTTCCTATCTTCCCTCCCTTGAGTTTCCGCCTCTGCAATCTCCTTTGAGGGACTGATAAGCACATCGCATAAACCATCATCACCCAGCTTGGTCGAAATGCCCTCATTTCGAGAGTGCCTCACTTTTTGGTTTGATTTGACATCCTTTGGCACACAGTCATTGCCCCTGGTTCTTCGGCCGTTGAAGTTTGAGAGATGGAGAGGATAACAACTGTTAGGGCTATGCGTCACTTTAGCCTTTTTTTAGGAAGAGTACTGTTTTGGGTATGTAGGTTCCATCTTAAGAATGGGCTTTATCCCGCAAGTTTCGTTTGGGCCCAGGGCTAGTGTTAGGTTGAGGTCATTTACATCTGTTAGCTGGTACCAGGAGGAAAACAATCTTTCAAAGTAAAATGAGTTGGGCTAGTTAGTAATTCATTTGTCGCCTTAATAAGCCTATCTACATTGGAGAAGGCCCTTAGAGGTAAGCACTTAAGACTTAGAAAGGGAAAGACTGTTGACTGCAATGGTCAAAGCGCCATTAGTGAACTGGATCCCAAAGCTATCAGGGTGCCACATATGCCCATCATCTGGTATATTGTTCAACCTTGGCAAATGGAATCCACTTGGCTTAGGAATCAGAGTGTCAGCCTCAAACAAATCGGTGTTAGGGGTGCTGAGGATGACAAATGGTGCAATATCAGATTTTTCTTTTGTTGCAGCAATGCTTTTGTCCCTATTTGCAGGGATGGTAGCCTTTAATATTCGATCAACCCCCTTTTGCCTTGCCGTGAACTCTTTCGTCGATGTTTCCTAATCCCTATCTGGCAGGTGATGAGTGATTTTATTCTATATATATTACCCTAATCTTAGTATTAATTTATTGGTTATTTGGTGTGAATTTTGATACTTTAAATTGTATTTTCAATATAGGATTTCTGACTTCTTTTAGGCCAAAACATGATCAAACGGACAAATTTTGGAGCGATTCCAATTAGAGGATATTTGTGAGTTTTCAAGATTATTGTATCAAAGTTTCATATTTTTCTACTAAGCCGTTTAACCGTGGCAATGAAATAAAGGCTCAGCATGCAACCTGCCTAGATTGACGTGTTTGGATATTTTGGAGGTCAAGATAGCATATTTTAAGGAATATTCCTTTTGAGCATTTGTTGGGATGACTTAAGCTTTCAAAAGAGATCTTTTGGGACCAAATCGAAGTTGATTTGGTCAGTCAAAAGTCTTATTTTTTGAGAAGTCCGAATTTTAGTTCAAATAGGAAACCTTTTATTTGCTAATTTATTATTTTATTATTTTATTATGTTTCCTAGTTTTATTGTAAGACCTTTTCTAGGTCAGGTTTTATTTTGCATTAGTATAAAAAAAACTATTTAGCCATTAGGGTTATCGAGGGAGGGAGGGAGGGAGAACGCATCAATTGGTAGAACATAGAGAGCTTTTGACGATTTGTATTTCAAGGTGTTTTCTATCCTTTTTCTATTTCAATAAAATTCCTTTTGTTTTATGGTTGTTCATAACTAAATTCCTTTTGCTAGGGCGAGGTCATGAGCCTTAGCATGAATATGTAGTCTTTATTCAATTGCTTATGATGTTATGCATGCTTGCTTTGAATTATTAATCTCTGTGTTTAACTGTGTTTATATCTGAATGCTTGGCCACCATTAGAATGTTTAGATAAGTATTTGGATCTAATTCAGTCGAAATATGACCGAAGGATTGAGTATTTCTTCTTGTGGTTAATAATTGTAATTTCATTTAAAGCAAGTATCACGCTCTTAGGGGTTGCAAGGTGTTGCAAAGGGTTTTCACAAAACTTAAAGAGTCTTGCATGTTCATATTTGATCTGAATATCATAGACAGGTTGTATGCTAAATATACGTTCTTACTTGAATATCATGAGGAGAAAATGTTTTTTCCCCTGCCCATTTTTGTCTCCAATGCCCTTCATCAGCCTCTATTACATGTTTAACCTTTTTACTGGCGAGAATAGCAAAGATGGTGCTTGGGAGGGAGGGGAAGCACACAACTCGTCACACAAACGGCTTGTTCCCGAAGCCATTGATGTCGCCAGCCATGGGCAACCATTCGATGACCAAGCCTCCCACAACGATAACAGAAGATCCTCAGCCCCTCATATTTCAAGCGAAGAAGCCTGGATCCAGTCTTTTGGAAAGGTATTTGGAAGCATGTCACGAGTGGTCTTCGGCCGTCGAAGTCAACTTGCAGCCATAGGAAATTGCGAAAGCCAATTTCAAAGTGGTCCTCAACCTCTAGGACTGCCCCCAACATCTCCCCCATTATTGCATTTTTCATGGTGCATAGATGTCTTGGGACCCCATGTGCTTGCCACAACTTGATAGTGGAGGTGTAATCCTTGTTAAACCAAGGGTTCCCCTCGAGGAGTCGTCTAGCCACTGCGTCCTCGCCCACATTGATAGCATAAATGTTGGGTTTGGTCTTCAAAACCTTGACAACTCCCATCTTATTCCAGGCAATACGCATCACCTCCTTGATCACATGCTCAGATGGCTCATTATCAGCTAACAAGCTTCCTACTAGATGTATATTATCATCAAACCTCTCTTCTAGATCTAGACTATCTTCGAAGTTAACACTTAGGTAGTGGATAGCCTCCTCACCACTAGCCATTATGAGAGGATAAATCAACCCAATGGCGAGAGAAACCACAAGCACAAAGATGAGAGAACCTTACTTCGCAGTGGGTAGAAGTAGATCTCCCAGCCGAGTAGCTTGAAATTCACCGGAAAATGGAGCAGAGCATCTCTTTGCGAGGAGGCCTCATCATTACCTTAGATTGGGTTTATGTAACGTGCGGACTTGGTTGGCCTGACAACTTGGTTCTACTACCGACGTCCTCTGCTTAAGTTCGATATGTATGCGTTGAACTTGTTCCTCCATTCACTATATTTTGCCAAAATTTGTCTAAGGTATCAGCTCATCAAATTACTTCTTAAAGCACAAATAATCATCAAATTATTTTAAATTCACATCTCCTTCAATTTCAAGTTTTGTTATATTTGTGCTTTAAGAAGTAATTTTGCACACTTCTTTTTTCTAGCCTTTAGATAGTCTATAAATCAAAGGAAATTAAATGACAAAAATAAATTAGAGTATTGCATAAGGGAAAAAATGGTGTGCGGAGTGGACGTATTTATCCCAGGCTCTACCCCTTTGTTGGAAATCAAATCATAGAGAAATCCCCATGATTGTTGTAATCATCTTCTTCTACGGGTCATCGCCTTATTAGCTCCTAAATTAGAGTAGAAGAATTATCTTTCCTAGTTTGACTAAATGTAATCAGTATATATTTGTATATCCTTGTACAATTGTAATCAATCATTCCAAATCATCATATTATACTAAATTAAGATGGTATCAAAGGTAGGGTTTCCCTAGCTCCTAATTACCTGGCAGTGTACCTATTGTAGGCTTTTCTCTTCATAGCCTCTTCAACTTTACACGGCTTCCATAGCATTTTCATTCTCGTTTTCCAGATTTCAACATGGCTGGAAACGATAGCACCAATTCAGCTTCAAACGTTTCAAGTCCATACTATATTCATCATTCTGATAACCCAAACAATTCCTTAGTTTCCCAACCATTGAATGGGGAAAATTATGCTACCTGGAGTTGGGTCGTCCACATCGCCTTTATCGCCAAGAATAAGATTAGTTTCATAGATGGAATGTTGAAAGGACCATCTCCAGACAAGAAACCCACTTAGTATGCTTTATGGGATCGCTGCAACAAGATGATATTATCCTGGTTCGTCCAATCGGTCACGCCTGACCTTGCTTTCTCAGTGATTTTTGCTGACACCGCTACCCGAATCTACCACATTCAGAAGGCAATCGCCTTTCACTCTCAAGGTTCGATGTCTGTGGCTACTTACTTCACAAAACTACAAAATTTATGGGATAAACTAGCTTCATATAGAACCCCACACACGTGCCAGTGCAAGGAAAAAATCTTCTTTTGAAAAATATCATGAACAAGACCAAACCATGTAATTTTTGATGGGATTAAATGATTCCTATAGCGTTGTTCGAGGGCAAATCCTAGTGATGGATCCGCTTCCAACTGTTCGTAAGGCTTATTCGTTAGTAGTCAAGAAGAAGCCCAGTGTGAAATTGGTTCCACCAACACAAAGAACTTCTCAATTGCTATCGCGGTACGAAAATTCAGCAACACTTCTAATTCGAATAATTGTTCAAATTCAAATTTAGGACGAAGGAGATATAATCTACACTGTAATTACTGCAACAAAGATCGTCATAAGATTGGGGGCTCGTTAATTCACTACGACATATGGGGTCCACATAAACAACGCACACATTTGGGGGCTCGTTATTTCTTAACTATTGTGGATGATTATACACAGTGCTCATGGGTTTTTTTCATGGTTCATAAATCTGAGTCATCATTAATTCAATATTTCTTTTAATTCATTCACACACAATTTAATACCACCATCAAAACAATCCGCTTTAATAATGGCTCTGAGTTTTTATCTTTAAAATATTTTTTTTCCTTACCAATGGAGTCGAATTTCAACGTACTTGTGTCTATACACCTCAACAAAAGGGTGTTGTTGAAAGAAAGTATCATCACATCCTTAATGTAGCCCGTGTGTTACGTTTACAATCCAATTTGCCCATCTCTTTTTAAGGGGAGTGTGTTCTTACTGTCGTTTACCTCATAAATCGAATACATCCTCCTTTATTATCCAATAAAACACATTTCGAGCATTTTTACCTTCACCTGCCCTCCTACGATCATTTGAGGATTTTTGGATATCTTTGTTATGCCACTATTGTTCGCCCCTTACATGTTCACCCCTTACATGAGTTTGATTCTCATGCTCACCGTTGTGTTTTTGTTGGGTATCCCACCGGGCAAAAAGGTTGCAAATTATTCAATTTGGACACTTAAAATTTTTTTGTTAGTAAAGACTCTTGTTTTCACGAAGAAGACTTCCGTTTCAAACATATAAATCCCACTTCTAACCATGCTCTTCCACTATCTCATCCAGTTGATGCTACCCCACCCACTCCTCATGCAACCATACCAGCTCCCATGGACGAGTCATCCACTGACCCTCCACCTTCTCCACCTATTTTGCCTCCGTCACAAGCATCTCCACCACTTGATGTTTCTTGTCACTCTACTCATACCGTTCACCCACCTTAATGGCACAAAGACTATCACATGTATCTCGCGATGACGTAACCCGACCTTTCATTAACCTTGGCGCCACCTCCTTCTCAAGGTACTCGTTATCCGCTGTTTAATTTTCTTTCTTATTCTTGTTTTTCTCCTTCCCACCATGCATTTTTAGTTAACATTACAGGTGTCATTGAACCCACTTCCTTTTCTCAAGCTGTTGTTGATCCCCATTGGAGAAATGCCTTGAAAGTCGAACTTGATGCCCTCATGAAGAATAATACCTGGACACTTGTTCCTTTACCATCTGGTCATAAGCCTCTTGGTTGCAAATGGGTCTATAAAATCAATTATAATTTTGATGGGTCCATCGAGCGTTACAAAGCTCGTCTTGTTGCTAAGGGCTATACTCAGATTGAAGGTGTTGATTATTTGGAAACTTTTTCTCCTACAGCCAAACTTACCAATATCCGTTGTTTACTTGCCATTGCTGCCTCTCGGAATTGGTTCCTTCATCAATTGGATGTCCAAAATGCTTTTCTACATAGGGAGCTTGACGAAGCAGTCTATATGGAAATTCCACCCGATCTTCGCCGACAAGGGGAGAATTTGGTATGTCGGCTCACAAAGTCCCTATATGGATTGAAATAGGCTTCCCGAAATTGGGTTGCAAAATTTTTGCATGCTATTCAAGGAGCGGGTTTTCAACAATCCAAGGCAGATTATTCCCTCTTTATACAAATACATGGAAACTCTTTTACTGCCGTTCTTATTTATGTTGATGACATAATTGTGGCAGGAAATGATGAAAAGGCAATAAAAAAATCTCAAAGACTCCCTTCTGCGACAATTTTGTATCAAAGATTTAGGAAACTTGAAATATTTTATGGGCATTGAAGTATCACGATCAAAAAAGGGTATCTTCATATCCCAACAAAAATATGCTTTGGATATTTTAAAAGATGCAGGTTTATAGGAAGCTCGACCAAGTACTTTTCCAATGGAGGAACATTTGAAGTTGAACCTTGATGATGGCGATCTTCGCCATGATCCTACAAAATATAGAATATTGGTAGGGAGATTAATTTACTTAACAGTCACAAGGCCTGATGTTGTTTATTCAATCGGATTTTTGAGTCAGTTCATGCAAAATCCACGGAAGCCACATTGGGAAGTTGCCTTACGAGTATTAAGATTTATAAAAGGGGCTCCAAGTCAAGGGTTATTCTTTCCTTCCTCTAATAATCTGACACTACGAGCCTTTTGTGATTCCGACTGGGTAGGTTGTACCACCACGAGACGTTCCATTTCCAGATATTGCATATTTTTGGGAAATTCCCTTATATCTTGGAAATCAAAAACGCAGACAACTGTGGCACGCTCATCAGCAGAAGTAGAATACCATTCTATGGCATTGACATGTTTGGAATTAACTTGGATATGATATATTCTTGAAGACTTGAAAGTCACACAAAATTAATCGGCATCTCTCTTTTGCGATAATCATGCAACTCTCTACATTGCAGCAAATCCAGTTTTTCATGAACGCACAAAACACATTGAAATTGATTGTCATATCATGCGAGAAAAATTGCAAGCCGGCTTGATTTCACCATCCTATGTTCCTTCACGCGCACAAGTAGCAGACATATTTACGAAACCATTGGGAAAGGAACAGTTTCATGCTTTAAGTGGCAAGTTGGGATTTCGTGATATTCACTCTCCAACTTGAGGGGGAGTGTTGGAAATCAAATCATAGAGAAATCCCCATGATTGTTGTAATCATCTTCTTCTACGGGTCATCACCTTATTAGCTCTTAAATTAGAGCAGAAGAATTCTTTCCTAGTTTGACTAAATGTAATCAGTATATATTTGTATATCCTTGTACAAGAAATTCAATCATTCCAAATCATCATATTATACTAAATTAAGACCTTTGGCAGTCGCTATTTATAGACTTGAATTTTTGTTCACCAAATCGTCGACTTCTTCTGCCCGTTAATTATTTGATAAAACTAAAGGCATAATTATCTTGACTTGGTGCCCAACGATCTATTTACTTTGAAAAAAAATCTTGTTACCTCTTCTGTTTGAATAAATCTTGCTTTTATGACACAGATTTTTTCTTGATTCCCAAGTGTAGTGCTCTCAAGATTTTATCACTAATAAACTTCAAATACTTCGTTTCAAATATTTAGTGAAAGGTGACTTCTCAACCACTAAGATATTTACCATTAATTATTTTGTTATTCAAATGCAAAAATAATTGGAAATTTTTTTTTTTGGTCGAAATAATGGGAAAGTTATTAGCTCTTCTTTCTTTTCAAAGATAAAACTTCTGAATTACACAAGAAAGGTGTAACCATAATCATACAAGAATTACCGGTCAAGATTTTAACGAGGTCACACCTCCTTCTATACGACTGTTTCCTCAATGAAGTATCGTACTTATAAAACATTAATATATAACACGAGGGGTGTAGAATAACATAGCTAATTCATAACAATTTACACTCAAGAAGTTCGTCTGTAATATCCAAAATATACTACCTTTGGGAGCAAATGGGGAATAATTTTTGTTCAATGTGGTCATTTACTTAAAAGGGGTGTGATATCCACACACCCTTTTAATTTTCGGCCGTCAGATTGAATGAATTAAAGAAGATTAATGGACAGAAATTAACAAGGGGTGTGTGAAAAGTAATTTGGGGTGTGTGGATAGCACATCCCCACTTAAAATTTGAGAACCATTGAAGCTAGTCTAAATACTTAAAACTGAAATGCGTCGCCAAGTCCGCTTCTTCTTCCACCTGCTCCGTCTTCGACGTAAAAAGTCTGCTTATAATGTGCAACTCCACATACTTCTCTTTTGAATATTGAGTCCGATATTTGATGAACGGATAGTTGGGAATTCCAGTTGGCGAGTCAGAAGCAATGTAATAGCACACAGCCTCTTCTCGGTTGTAAGTTTCAAATTTCCTTTTGCGATTGTTCTTGGCGCGTTGAAACGATGGATCTGTTGCAAATTCCTTGATGACTAGTTGTCATGGGGATGGTGTTGCTATAGGGTTCTGAAAATAATCATCACCAATCTTGATCCACTCTTTCCCAATCGTTGAGAGAAAGTCTTTGCATTCCTCTTCGCATTCTTCTTCTTGTTGAACATTTCAGGAATATATACATGTTTGGGCAGGAAATCTGGCTGAACGAGGTCCCTGGCTTGAGTACACAGCTCCCCGAGGAGTTGGCACTTTGGTTGATTTTCGGGCTCCGGCTTGCCGAGATGCTGCAAGAGGAGGGCAAAGTTAGTTCTGAAACGTGCCTTTGTGAGGCCTTAGGTGTAGGCCTTGAGGCTCGCAATCAAAACTAACTAAGTGCTAAGGCGTGCCACTACCATCTTTGTATGGCAAATGTAGAACAAGTATATTTAAGTTGATTACTTGCGCCCCAAGTTATTCCGACTTCTTGTTATCAAAGGATTGTCGTAGATGGATTAAGTCTACATTAAGTTCTTTTCTATGCCTTGAGATCAAGGATTTTTTGGTACTTTATCTTATATGCTTAAAGGTGGAGATCCAGATCTGATCAAGTCATTAGTTTTAATTCACTTTTAATCTTCTTATGACAATAAAACCATTAAGTGAAATAGATTTGAGAACTGATGGAACTTTGGATCATCAAAAGACTGGAAATGACTTGAATATATACTAGGGAATACATTACAACACCAGATCTATTAATTGAAAGACAAAACAAAGAGAGGCAGACAAGATTTCACCTTGTCGGGCAAGTGCTTTTGGGCCGAGAGTTGGTTGTTTTTCGTCGGTTGTCGCTTCCCTTGTAAGCTCCTAACCTTTGCATTTAATGGGGAGCCATCATATTGTCCAGAGATGGGTATTTGGGCTTGGTGCTGGGCTTTGGACAAAATATCGTTTATGGAGCTCTTTTGGGCTTTTCTTCCCTTGAAGTCTTCAGTTAAATATTAACCCAAACAAAGCCCCCTTCAATCGTTGTTAAGCCTGCAAACAGAGGCGCTAATAATGATTGATCAAGCGTCTCCTAGTAACCACCATCACACGCTTTTACTCGGGACTTGCACCATTTATGGAGCCGTTTAATTAATCGAGACTTCACACAAACCCACGATCTCTGTCCTTAATCAACTATTTACTATATAATCCTTTCTTAATCCTCAGATTAAATACTTTAAATAGTTCTAGTTCCTCTCATTCTTAGGGCTTTCCTAAATTCCCAGAGCTCTTAGAAACCTTTCTTGTTTTCGACTCTCTCTTTCTGTCTTTAAATCTTCACATTTCCCTCCATGTTTACCTAATGGCCCCAAAAGCTACTCAAAGTCGATCTTCTTATGAATCTGGTGGGGGTATTGCCACCCAACGCCGTCTGCTCAATGTCTTTCATCTCTGTCGGACAGGCCTGCACTCTGAACTTTTCTTTGAAGAAGAGGGGGTGCACTTACTAGGACCTGCGTTGACTTCTCAGGTACCAATTATAGTAGAGGCCAAAATGCCTAAGGCCAATTGGTTCACTCCAAACCCGTTCCTGGCTTGGTCGAGCATTTCTTCCTCTAAGTGGCTAAACCATTGCTGTGACTTTCCTATGATGAATGATGAAGCCTAGGTTAAGTGGATAAACGAGCTCGAGCCTATCTTCAAAAGGAAATGGATGAACAATTGCATCTATGAATTGATAATGCTCTCAAAGACCACCGTGGTTGCTAAGCCTTAGTTATTGACCACTGCTCTCCTTTTCTGGAACTCAGGCACTAACACCTTTGATTTCAGGATGGGTCTAATGTCTCTGACTATCCTGGATATGGCACAAGTCTTCGGACTAAGACCATCAGGCCAAATTATGGATGTGACTCATAACTGGCTCCCCCTTCTCGTCCGATTGCTGAGAGTTCGGGCACTTCAGCTTCCCAGCTTCAATTGGAATATAACTCTGCAACTTTTAAGAGTTACAGGACCTCTTTCAAATGCTTCATCCCTTTTGTGAAAAAGAATTTTGGTGCAGACTCCTCTAATGCCAACTTGGATCAAGAGCACATGTACTTCTTTTTGTATTAGCTCAACAAGCATGTCTTCCCCAATAAATCCAAGGGAGTGAAAGTCGAATGGATCCTTTTAGTAGAAGCCCTTCACAATTTTGACGATGTCACCACGAGCCCTTTCCTTCTTTCTCATCTCTACCATCTTTTCTTTGAGATGACTCGACGTGAACCATTTGAAACCAACCTTAATAGATCAATCTAGATGGTTCTATTATGGTTACAATGGTATTTTCCACAGTTTCGGGCAACTAACTTGGAGTTTCCAGAGGGTGTGGCTCTTGCCCAAATTCTAGTCAAAGCTTCTCCCACAGACCATTCAACGTTTGCCTGCTTTTATTTTTTTAGAGTCTGCAGGACTCGAGGCAAACTTGAAGTGGGGAAAGTCTGTGTTTAGGAGGTATCCTTGGTTTTCTGATCCAAGATGCCCTTGGAGAAGATGCTAACCTTTTTTGCAGGGAGAAACTTATTAGCTGTATTCAACCACGACGTTGCCTTGAAGTTATGATCGCGGTTTGGAGGTTTAGCATCCCAACTTCTGTAGTAGGCAATTCAGCTTTAGACAAGCTATTCCAATGCCATTCTTTGACTCTATTCATTGTGGCATCTCTTATCGCCTCCAATCTCCTCAAGAAGTCATTTTCCAAGCTGCCCGATATAGCCTTGAGGTTATGTGCAAGGTTCCTCGAAAGCCTTTAGCCCTTAATTTCAAATGCACCTCGACTTTCTCTACTTGGTGGGAAGCTAAATGGATCAAGAAGTATTGAGGAGATTTATGGGAAGCTCACTACAGTCTCTTCAACCAACTCTTTCTCAAATTTTATCCTAGCTCGGGTGAACTTGAGAATTGGAAGGAAATGGTTAGTCAAAAGAACCAGCTTCTACTGATAGGTACTTTCTGTTCCCTTAATTTATATTTTATGAAAATCTTGCGAATCCATCTTTCTTTAGCTCCTTATTCATTTTTTCTCTAACATTTGCAGCCCAAGGGAATACTGAAAACGGCAGACATTGGGTCAGATGAAGAATTTGCCGATGCACTAATCCTTTAAGAAGCTGCGTCTGAGGCTAAGAGGCGAGAGGTTGGTGAAGGTGGGGATATCTCTAAGGGAGAGCCTGAAAAGAACATTTGAGCACCTAGGCGAGCATAGATAGTTATGGTAGAAATTTCTGATTCTGAGCCTAAGAAACAGCCTAAACCCAAGCAGGCAACCCCAACCAGGAAGAGTACAAAAGCTTAGACTTCCAAATCTTCAAAAGCTGCCTCTGCTTCAAAGACATCTACTGTTGTTCTCGTAGCAGGTAGGCAGAAACAGAAAGCCTCCAATAAGTACTTCTCGCTTCAATTTTTCGTTTATATTTTACGTCTGAAAGTTAACAATTTCATTTTATTTTCCTTTCAAGACCCTAGGTGTCTAAGAAGCCTTCTTTTGTTTCAAGGGATGAATCATTGGGCATAGAAATGCAACGGAAGGCCAAAGAACATCAAAATGCTGCCTTTAAAGAGTTAGAGGTATAGCCCGCCATTTCTTTGAATTTTTTCCTTTTCCTTTTCTTAATTCTCAGCTTGACTATCTGCAACAAAATCTTTGGGCAAAAAAGACCTCACCGTCCGAGGCTTCTTCTCCTTCATCCTGATTAAGGCAAGCTTCTCATTCTCGAGCAAAATCCATTCCTCTGGAGGTGACTCCCATTTCTCAGTTTGATCGTTCAACTAGGAAGATGATGCACTATGTTGAGGATGACAATAACCCAGTACGTGCCTACCTTTAACACTTTCATACTAAGAATCCCTTTTCTTTGTACTCATCATCTTCTACTCTTCCCAGCCTTCTCCAGCACAGAAACCCTATCAAACACCAGTTTCCATTTTCGAAGAGCCCATAGTCCTTGAGATTCCTGTGGTTTTAGAGGTAACTAACCCACAGGCCTCTCGAGCAGCTCTTACTAATGCACCTAAAGCCTCTAAAGTGCCTGTTCCTCAACCTCAGGTTCCCCCTCGGGTACATCATAACTTTAGACATTCTATTTTCCTTCTTCATAAGTTAATTACTGACTTTGGCCCCCACTTTCGTTATTCGTAGGTTTTTGTTGAAGGTTTAAGCACTGTTTCTCCTCCCTTGGTAAGCCATAACAGTCCTTCCTAATAATCAGAGGAAGTAACTCCCCCTTCATCTCCTTCCAAGGTTCCGGGATTAACTCAGGTAGATTTACCTTGTCTTCTTTTGACTCATACATTTTCCTTTTAACATGTCTATCTTGGTTGCAACAGGGTTCTAAAGAAGGTTAGGGCAAATCGCCACATAGTGCCCAAGAAAGATCTTTCTCGCCCCCTTCCTGGTTCTGGTATCACAGGAATCTTTATCCCTGAGCATGTGAGTAAGCGAGCCAAGACTTCTACAACATGTACTTTCATTCCTACTCCTGCAACCCTTCCTATTCTTTTAGCAGAGGCTGCCCCCACTTTTACGGTTGAAGGTGTGATAGGTGCACCTTCTGCTTCTTCAGCATCATCCTTGCTCAACTTGGTAAAGAAATTCGTGCGAATCAGAACTAAACTGCAGTTACCTCCAACATATTCTGAGTCTCTTTTTTTTCAAAATGCTCGTCAAATCTTCAAGGATTGGATGAAACGGGATTTGACGGCTTCTTTCAGCCTTAAGATTCTCCATGACGTGGAAAAGGCCCTTACTGAGCTTTACCAAGCTCTGTTGCTGTCCCAGGCTCAGTACAAGTCTTTTCTAAGTTTCTTCGAGAATTTGCGAGCATTAAGGGATCAACATCAGAAGGTGGAGTGGGCATCCAATAGAGTGAAGTGCTTTCAAGAAAAACATGTGAATAGTACAACTGTGCTCCGCCAATTGGTGGAAGAATGGTTAGTGATGGAAGAAAGGATTACAGTGGTTGATTTTGAAATCCGACGCTTGGAGGAACAGATGTCTTTACTTAAAGCCGAGAAAGTGACCCTCACCAACTACTTCTCATAAAAAGTAGAAAAGATGGAGAAGATTTCGCAAGAGGTTGAGGATTCCAAAACCCAACTTGTGAACAAGAATATGTATTTAGGAGAACCAGGCTGAATTTTTACGATCATGCAAACTTATTTTTCTAGAATAGTTGCTCTGGCCGAAGATGCAAAGTTGTTGGACTAAGATTTCTGTAATTTGTATAAAGCTACCCCTTAGCTGCTTTGGATTTTTCAGGCATTTTGAGAGTGTCCTCTATGGATCTTTCATTCTGCTTTTACCTCCCAAGTGGCTCTTCCTTTCTCCTTCTTGGACCATGTTAAGTTGATCATGTTTATTGGGGCTTCAGGGAAGGGATTCGTGTCAATCATCATGTTGGCCTGAGGTTTTTCTAATAGCAACTTTCCTTTAATGATGAGATCTTGCACCTAGTCTCTAAACTGGACACAGTTGGTGATGGAGTGGTTGAGGGTGTAGTGTAGTTTGCAATACTTTTTCCTTCTTAATTCCTCTGGCTTAAGCAGCTTTTTAGTGTTATCGGGCACAATTACCCTTGCCCGTACCAATTCCTCATAGATTTATCGGCCTTGGTTAAGTCAAAGGAATAGTTCTGGTATTTTGGGGGTTTTATGGGAACAAATCCTCTATCGTTCATCACCACCTTTTGATCTTTGACTGGTTGGACTAATCCTTTCACCATCAAAGGTTTAAAGGGAGGTGTCATCTCTGTTGCACACATGTCTATCGCTTCTCCTCTATGACTCACTTTTTTCTGGCTTTCCCTCAAACTTCACTTGGTGGATGGCGACCTTACTTTTGTAGAGAGGTGATGTTTTAGAGGAATGCTTCAATTGCTGCTTTTCGAGTAACAGCTTCTCATACTTAGTGGCCGCAATCACCAGCTCTTATAGCTCATTAAATTGTATGTCATAAAATTTCTTCCTCAAGGGTAGTCTCAAGTCCTTCTGAGCGACATGGTTGATAAGAAACTGGCATCTCATCCTTGTCTTCATAAACCTCATAATGAAGTCTTCGATACATTCATGCTCATATTGTTTTACCTTGACTAGATCGTTGATGGTCATTTCTGGCTCCATTCTATAAAACTGTTCATGGAAAACCATTTCCGTTTGCCCCCAGTTAGCTATGGAATTTAGGGGTAACAAAGAGTACCATTGAGATGCTAAACCCACCAACGAGTTCCCAAATAACCCACACAATGGTTTGAGAACTTGAAGATGTGATCTCTAGAGGACACATTGTTATATTCTCCGCTGAATGTTAGGAATGCGAGCATCTTGAAGTTAAGAGGAAATGGATTCTACTCATCAATGAACTCCGGATAGGGCTTTTGATAAGCGATTCTAAACAGCGGGTGAGCTTGTGGTTGGGCATTCTTCACCACCATCCTTCTTAACTCAGCCAACTCATCTCTGAGTTGTTGATTGGCTATATTATTAGGCAGGGTATAATGAAGTGGTTCCCACTTTGGGCTATGATCGTTGCCCAAGTTAATCTCCTTTTTTGCCTCGAGCTTCCTCCATTGAACTCTCCTCCTTTGTTGCTCATTGGTGGTAGCTATAAGGATGAGGCTTTTCAGTCTTGGTAGGTTCCATTTTCCCACTAGATTCCCTGATCCACTAGGGCATCCCAAATTTTGTTCTTTCTTGCCTGCTCTGCCCCCTACTGTTTAATGAAAATACGGGGTCGGGCAACTCTGCTTCTAGAATTTCTTCCAACACTGGCTGACTAGCTCCAAATTTTTCCTTGTTCTTTCCTTTTTCCCTCTTTTCCTCAAGTAAAGGAAACAGTGGAATAACTGGCTCTTCCACAGGGCTGGCTTTTCTCATCATTTCTCTAGCATAATCATTTCCTAGGGTAGAGTATTCCAGATCTAACCTTCTTTGCAAATTTCCTGTTAAGGAACGGAGTCTGCTGATTTCCTCTATTGTCTCCAAAGAGTTTTTCTCCATGCTTTTAGATTTTGTTTCTCCACGTTTTTCAAGACAACTATCATGGTAGCCTGCAAGTCTTCATTTATGACCTTCCAACCTGATTTCTCAGAATGAGTCAAACTTTCCGTCAAGGCAAGTCCTTGTAAGTCTTCAGGGAGATTTGCCATGCCAAATCTCGGTATATATTGGGGTGGTTTCTATTTTGCTCCCCTTCTAAAAGTTTATTCTTTCCTTTGTCTTTTTGGCATATAAGATTTATGGTCCCACCGAGCATGCCAAAACTATGTTCGGGCAGGAAATCTGGCTGAACGAGGTCCCTGGCTCGAGCACATAGCTCCCCGAGGAGTTGGCACTTTAGTTGATTTTCTAGCTCCAGCTTGCCGAGATGCTGTAAGAGTAAGGCAAAGTTAGTTCTGAAAGGTGCCTTTATGGGGCCTTAGGTGTAAGTCTTGAGGCTCGCAATCAAAACTAACTAGGTGCTAAAGCATGTCACTGCCATCTCTGTATGGCAGATGTAGAACAAGTATATTTAAGTCAAGTACTTGTGCCCTAAGTTATTCTGACTTCTTGTTATCAAATGATTGTCGTAGATGGGTTAAGTCTACATTAAGTTCTTTTCTATGCATTGAGATCAAGGACTTTTAGTTCTTTATCTTGTATGCGTATAGGGTGGAGATCCAAATTTGATCAAATCATTAGTTTTAATTCACTTTTAATCTTCTTATGACAATAAAACCATTAAGTGAAACAAATCTGAGAACTTATGGAACTTTGGATCATCAAAAGACCGGAAATGACTTTAATATATACTAGGGAATATATTACAACACCAAATCTATTAATTGGAAGACAAAACAAAGAGAGGCAGGCAAGATTTTACCTTGTCGGGCAAGGTCAAACGTCTTACAATCTCTTCTTTGTTGTAGTTCTAAAGGATTAGGTACTAAAAGAGGGATGAGTGGTAAATGAGTTTACACAAGAGAATCGATACTACAACATTTGGAGAATGTAGCGGAGCTTTTACATAGACAAAAGATTTCTTTCTAAAGGAAGTCTAAGGCTAAAAGGGTGCATAGTCAGGACAAAGCACAGCTTTTTGGATATTTGCTTGATTAAGAGGTAATTTGTATGTTTGCTTGTTTCATTGGTTGAGTGTCCTTATCTATGGGCCCTGTTCCCTTATTTATAGGCGAATTAGCCCGACTGCACCATTTCTGCTCTTGTCCGAAAGCAACTGAAGGGTAGTGAATCATCATCATTTTTACTTGTTCAACCATTCGGAAAAGTGCTTTTGGGCCGAGAGTTGGTTGATTTTCATCGGTTGTCGCTTCCCTTGTAAGAACCTAACCTTTGCATTTAATGGAGAGCAGTCATATTGTCTAGAGATGGGTATCTGAGCTTGGTGCTGGGCTTCGGGCAAAATCTCCTTTATTGAGCTCGTTTGGGCTTTTATTCCCTTGAAGTCTTAAGTTAAATCCCAAACAATATATATATATATATATATATATATATATATATATAATGTATATGTATATGCATGTGTTTTGTATTGGCAGATAATAGAGTTGGGTTATTGCCCAACAATCATATCTCTTCAATTGAAGCATTGCAGCTTTTTATTGTTGCTAACAGACATACCCATTGGTTGGGCATCTCACCGTATGCTTTACAACATATATGACCTTTGGGTAATTGGAGTTTTGTATCAGATATGTCCATTGGACATACTGCTGCAATCTCCCCTTTATATTGGTAAATTGGTAGAAGAGAAATTCATTCAGAAATTTCTTTCTAGTTATTTCTAAGGGAATTCAATTCGAATTTTGCTAATCAAATATTTCATACTTTGTTGTATCCTGGAAGTGATTTGTCAAGAAAATTTTTCCAAACTCATTCAAGTGGAGGCAAATAACACTTTAAGGAAATGATTCAAGTCGTACCTCAAAGTCATCCTTCAGTTTATTCTCTATATTTCTACATTTACTCTAACAATCTTAAAGTGTTATTTTCGTCATGGAGAACAAGTCTGATAACATGGCTTTGATGATTATCAATCAAGATGTCTACAAGCTAGACAAATTTGATGGATTAAACTTCACCCTATTGAAGGACAAGATGTGTTTCATGCCTACCGTTCTAAATAAAACTAAGTCTAATAACATAGCTTTGAAGATTATCAATCAAGATGTCTACAAGTTAGACAAATTTGATGGATCAAACTTCACCCGATGGAAGGACAAGATGAGTTTCATGCTTACTGTTCTAAATGTCATATATGTGTTGGACTCGAAATTGGAGCCTATTCGTGAACCAAGTAACAAAGACACGAACAAAATAGTTGCCGATCAGAAGAGAAATTCATTCAGAAATCTATTGCCTACACAATTTCTTTACTCTCTCTTCTCTCTCCATCACATTTATACAATTTCTTTCTAGTTATTTCTAAGGGAATTCAATTGTTTTGCTAATCGTATATTCCATACTTTGTTGTATCCTGGAAGTGATTTGTCAAGAACCCTTTAGCAAACTTATTCGAGTGGGGGCAAATAACACTTTAAGGAAACGATTCAAGGCATACCTCAAACTCATCCTTTAGTTTATTCTCTATATTTCTACATTTACTCTAACACTTCTTTGTGAAAATTCTCTCTAGATGACATCAGAGGGTGCTAGCGATTGCCCTACTAGTCAATCCGCCACTCCTTCCTGTTGCTCTGTGTGCGGTGGAAAAATTCTATAGAAAAGAGTCGGTATAAGTTTAGGTGTTGTAACTTGGAGGGAAAAACTAAAGAGAAGGGCCCCTAGTAACCAATTTTGGCTTTGTGACACAAACACTATTTGTCTATTGAGGTTCTTGAAAACAATTTTATATGAAATTTACTAAGGCTTATATCTTATTATATTGAGAAACGATACGGGAAGGGGAATCCACGCATTAATATTTAGGATAAATATGAAAAACAATAAATTTACCCCAAAGAAGATGAATTGCTCACCAGATATCACAACAAAAATAAAATAAATAAATAAAAGTGTTGTGAATATAATTATATTACATGTGTGATTCTATAAATTCTAAGTAGAGATAAATTAGGAGTTGGGATCTAGTAGGTTTTTTCTTTTAAACTTTGTATTACTTGGAGATTAAGTTATTGTCTTCTTATTAATATAAAGGCTAAATAGCCAAAATAGTCCCTGAGATTTGCATAACTCATCACTTTGGTCCCTAACATTTCAAATCGATAAAAGTGGTCCCTGAGATTGTCCACCATCCATCATTTTGGTCCTTTCGTTAAAAACTCTGTTAAGTGTCCCAGCTCTTGGCCGGAAGTTTGGGCAATTTTCAAAGCTTCATAACTTAATCGTTTCTTAACCAAATTTGACCCATAATATATCCAAATGAAGATAGGAAAGTATAAAATAATATTGTAGTTATTTGGAAGCCCAATAGTTGTCAGAAATGGCCAGAAAATAGCCTCCAAGTTGACTGGTCCGAGGGAAAACTTGAAAATTCGCTAGAAACTGGGTAAAATTAAAACGTTCATAACTTCTTCAATACTCAATGAAATGAAGTGATTCAAAAAACAAAATCATAGTTCTCGATGAGATGAAGAGAATGGTACCTTTTTAGATGGCCAAAGCACCGTGTTTTGTCCGAACAAAATGGCTCAAAAGTGGCTATCTTGGTCTCGAGTTAGCCACTTTCAAGCCATTTTCCGGCCAAACCACAATGATTTAGCCATCTAAAAAAGTTCATTCTCTTCGTCTTGTGGAGAACTATGATTTTGGTTTTTGAATCACTCGATTTCGTTGAGTATTGAAGAAGTTATGAACGTTTAAAGTTTACCCAGTTTACAGCGAGTTTTCCAATTTTCCCTCGAAGGCTATTTTCCAATCACTTGATTTCATTGAGGCTATTTTCAGGCTATCTCTGGCAACCATTGGGCTTTCAAATAGGTATAATCTTATTCTACACTTTCTTATCTTCATTTTGATATATTATGGGTCGAATTTGGTTAAGAAACAATTGAGTTATGAAGCTTTGAAAATTGCCCAAACTTCCGGCCAAGAGCTTCGGCACACTTAACGGAGTTTTTAACGGAATGACTAAAATGATGGATGGTGGACAATCTCAAGGACCACTTTTATCGTTTTGAAATGTTAGGGACCAAAGTGATGAGTTATGCAAATCTCAGGGACCATTTTGGCTATTTAGCCTTAATATAAATAATAATAAAAACTAATGCATATGACTTCAAAACTTTTGAGTTTTAACAAAAAAAAAAAAACACCAAATAACTTTATTTAATGATAAGGATAAGAGAAAGGAAAAAAAAAAACAAAGACCTACTCAAAACATGTGCGTGGCTTGCGTGTCTGGTTTTTTTTTTTTTTTTAATATAAGGGCTCATCATTGATTCATTAGATATCCCAAAAACCGTACCAAAATCGGCTTCTCCATTGAGGCTAATCAATACAACTGAACAAAATTGCGACATTTAAACAAAACAGAAAACCTCTGCAATTGATTACAAACTTCCACACTTGCAAATCTGGAAGCAGACTCACCAATTTTTCCTAGGTAAATAGAAATACAAAAACAACCAGACTTAGTTCAGCTTTTGAGCAGATTCCTTCACAAGGAGCTTTTCCTTCGCCCTAGTCTTTGCCTAGGACTTGGAACCCATGATGCCCCCTTCCCAGTTTTTCCTGTACTCTTCATATTTCTCATTGAAGTTGGCCTTAATTGCCTCCAAGACCTTGCTGAAAGAGAAAAGAGAGACAGAAAAATTATAAAAAAAATTGTTTTATGTTGGAGAGATTATAGGGAGAGATTTGTTTGTAGGAATGTAGGGGAATGTGTGTGTTCTTCCCGCTACATAGTGCTTTTATTTATAGTAATAAGGGAGAGAAGAAATCCTTCATCCCCAAGGAATACAAGTCATAATAGGAAAGGATAACTAGAATAAAATATAATCTAGGATTTACACAATCACACTTTAATAGGAAGTTTACAACACTCCCCTTTGAGCATGTAAATACTCAAGGTAGATTCGGCATCATGTAAAACTTGAGGAAGTCGCCTCGTTGGCACTGATATTGGGAACACACTATTTTGAATAAGGTAGGAACTTGCTTAAAGAAGTAAGTCTCACAAAGAAACCCTAAGGCTATGGAAAAAACCCGAGTAGGGACAAAATCCATAGTCCAAGCAAAAATGCATGGGTAATGCAAAGTCAAATCGAATGTCTACAGGACGTCATCGAGGATATGATCAACCCAAGTTGCGTGCCTCGTTAAAACCTAGCTAGGTAGCAAAAACCCAATGGGAAAAGTGCTCCTAATTGTAGGGGAAAAGAGTAGATTAAGATCAAGCAAGTATTCTTCAAGATACTCCCCCTGAGTTTGGCACAAATCCAAACAAAACTAGCAATGTTATAACTCAAAAAGTTTACGGATACCAATTCCTTGAACAAGCTTCGAAAATGTCACCTTAGGTAGTGAATTGGTGATGAGGTTGTCCAGATTGTCTTGTGAACGGGTTTGCATGACTTCAATCTTCTGATGCTCTTGTTGTTGATGTGAGAAGAACTTTGACGCAATGTGCTTTGTGCTGTCTCCTTTAATGTAACCCTTCTTAAGTTGTTCGATGCATGCTGCGTTGGCTTCCTAGATCGTAGTTAGGACATTCATGGTAGGGTAAAGATCACAAGAGCTTCGAATGTGGCCCACAACTGCTCCTAACCAAAAACATTCCCAAGTTGCTTCATGTAAGGCGAGAATTTCAGCATGGTTAGACGAAGTGGCAACTAAGGTCTATTTAGTTGACCTCCAAGAGATTGTGATGCCTTTAACAGTAAAGACATAACTAGTTTGAGAACGCGCCTTATGCGGATCAAATAAGTATCCTAAGCCAGCATAACCAACAAGGGGAGAATTGACTCAAGAAGTGGGGGATGCGGCATCACTTCATTATCCTCCTTCGGATGGAAGGGATCTCATTTTGCATCTAGCGATTGAACGACCATAGGAGTGCTCAAAGGCTTCACCTTATCCTCGTTAAAGCAGCACAACACCTTCTGGGTGTAATTCAATTGATGTACTAAGATTCCATCCGAACAGTGTTCTATCTCGAGACTGAGACAGTATCGATTCATTCCTAGATCTTTCATCCCACATTCCGACTTCAGGTGCACAGCAGTTCTTGCAAGCTCTTCAGCAGTTCCGATAAGGTTCATGTCATTGACATATACTGCAACAATTGCAAAAATGGAATGTGATTTCTTAATGAACACATAGGGGCATAGTTCATTGTTCACATATCCTTAACTAGTCAAATACTCATCAGAGGGTTATACCACATTCTTCCAGATTGCTTCAAACCATAGAGTGAATGCCTCAACCAAATTGAGAGCTTGTTCTGGGGTTTGGAAATATTTGATCGAGTCAATGTAAGTCCTTCAGGAATTTTCATATAAATTTTCATATCAATATCCCTATAAAGATACGCAGTTACTGCGTCCATCAGCTGCATGCTCGATTTTTGGGAAACTACCAAACTGATAAGGTAGCGAAAAGTAATCACATTTATAATGGGTGAATAAGTTTCATCATAGTAAATCCCGGGGCATTGTGAAAAGCGATGTGCAACAAGACGAGCTTTAGAATGCATAATTTTGTTCTTCTCATTATGCTTCCGAATGAAAACCCACTTGTAGCCAACGGGCTTCACATGTGGAAGAGTATGAGCTACAAGTCTAAACACTTTACGTTTCGCAAGCGAATCGAGTTCGACTTGAATTGCTTGTTTCCAGTTTGACCAATCGGTTCTACATCGACATTCATCAATGGAACGGAGTTCAACGTCATCGCTTAACATGATCTCAGCAGCTATTACATATGCTAACGCATCATCGACGATCATCTAATTGCTACACCACACATCATCTAAGCTAGCATAATAAACCGAAATTCACGATTCCCGGGAGGTGGATTTGTCTCTTCAAGGACGCTTCCGTAATCTAGAATTTTCTCACGAGTTGGATAGAATGAGTAAGCAACAGTCAGATTCACGGTAGGCTCTTCAGAAACCTGTGTCGTGGGTTTCCTCTTTTAAGGGTGTGAATCTTTTGAACCAAGAGGTCTGCCTTGCTTTTGTGTAGGGGAAAATGATTGGTTAGCCGCTAATGTACGTGGATCACCAAAATTGGCATCCTGGGTTTCCATGAGGGAAATATGTCATACATTTGGTACATCTATCTTTGTAGGCACATTCGCAGTTGGAATATGTGATCTTGTCACTTGCGCTAGATCGGTGAAAGCATACAAAATGCTCCGAGCTATGCTCTAAAGATCTAATATGCGCTACACTTTAGTTTTAAACTGAGCGGTGCGGGGATCTAAATAAGATAAAGTGGGAGTCCTTCACAATAATTCAAGTCGCTCTTCAGGAATGTTGACATTCTTATCTCCCCTTAACAACAGGAAGATTGTCTCATAGAATTGATAATCTGTGAAACGAGCGGCCAACAGATCACCTGTCAAAGGTTCTAAGTAATGAATAATCGAAAGAGAATCATATCTGACATAGATTCCCATCCTTCGATGAGGCCCCATTCTTGTATGTAAGGGTGGCAAAATCGGCACATAGGTTGCCCAACCAAAAGCGCGCAGATGCGATATGTCAGGTTCTTATCCAATAACCAACTGAAGGGTGTTATATTATTGTGTTACAACAGGCCTCAGGCGAACCAACATGGTTGCATGCAATATTGCATGGCCCCAAATAGCGATGGGGAGCTTGGTACGTATGACCAACGATCGAGTAATCATTTGTAAGCACTTAATGAATGCCACTGCTAGGCCGTTTTGGGTGTGAACATGGGGTACAGAGTGTTCCACTTCAACCTCAACCGACATGCAATAGTCATCAAAAGTTTTAAATGAATTCTCCAGCATTATTTAATCGAATAAATTTGATTAGATAATCAGGGTGGTGAACCCTGAGCTTGATAACTTGAGCCAACAGTTTGGATAATGCAGCGTTCCCTGTGGACAACAAGCACATATGTGACCAAGTGTGGAAGCGTTAACCAAAACCATAAAATATCTAAATAGTCCACATGAAGGGTGAATCGGTCCATAAATGTCCCCCTGAATCATTTACAGAAAAATGGGAGGATTCAAATGAATCTTGTCATAAGAAGGATTTGTAATAATCATTCCCATTAAACATATTTGACATGCGATTCCTTGAATCGAACCTAAATTTAGCGTTAGTGGATGCCCGTGTGATGATTTGAGGATACGGCACATCGCTATTCGTCCAGGATGTCCCAAACGATCATATAAAAGTGTAATTTTGTGCATGGTCCCAGAGGTAGGGCCAGCCACATAGTGGCTCTCTATGGAGCGTATGGTCATAGCATACAGATAACTTGGGATACGCTCCATCTTCTCTAGAATATGATTATGCCATATTCGTAGGAAGTTATGCACATAAATTCAACTCCATTTTCTACGTGGATTTCAGCTTGGTAATTGTTATCTCTAATGTCCTTAAAACTCAACAGAGTTCTTCCGAAACGTGAGAATAAAGTGCCTCAATGGTCAAAATTGTACCATTAAACAACATTATACGTGCCTTATCGTATCTTTCGATCAGGTTGGATGGGCCTTAGAGGGTTGTCAGAGGTGCATTCTTAGATATGAAGTTAGTGAAATAGATGCAGTCACGTAAAATGATATTCGTGGTTGCACTATCTGCTAGACAATTAACTTCCCCACTAGTCATACTTAGAATGAAAAATTAATTTGAATCAATCACATGCATAAAAGTTCTAAAAACAAATATCCATTCAAAATAATTTTAAGTACTCAAGGACGGAATTTAATTAAAAATTTAATATCCAAAAAGCAAATCACCAGCAAATAATCCAAACATAAAGGAAAATTGTTCAAAATTAACAAAAAAACAAGAGGGGTTCTGCCACTACTGTTGAATTCGGCCCCATTGTCTAAATTTCAACTAGAAAAATAGTTTATGTCTAAGATTCTAATCTTCCATAAGGGTAACAACCTGTTGAAAGTTAGAAACCTCCATCTTTCTACTCTCTGGTTAGTCCACTTGCATAAAGTTTGATTCAAAATTATTACGACGAGAATGATATTCAGCTACAACCTTCTAAGGAGCTCAACAAACATGGCACCAATGATTCCTTGAACCACAGCGATAGCACATATCCGCATCCATGGTTTCAGGTGCTTTGCCCTTATTCTTGAAGTTTAAGGCCTTAGGAGCAAAGTTAGGGCATTTCTAGGCTTTGTTTCCTCCCTTAGATCGGCCTTGGCTCTGTTGACCTTGACTGCGTGGCTTCTGGCCGCCCCTACCATGCCTCTTTTGGTGCTTTGGGTGTTGGTTTGTGCTATAGTGTGCTTTAGGCACAGTAGTCGCCCCACTAGGTCAAGCTTGATGATTTTTCATCAACAGTTGATTTTATTTTTAACGAGAAGTAAAACAAAGATCAAATTTGAGAACTTAGTGAACTTCTAAGCTCTATATTATTGTTGCAGACAATATTAGTAGCAGAGAAGGTCAAATAGGTCTTCTCTAAGAGATCCTCTTCGGTCAAAGTTTCATTACAAAACTTGAGAAGTGATCGGATTTGACAAAGTTCATAATTATATTCATTCATATACTTAAAGTCTTGGAAGTGCAAATGCTGTCAGTCATGTCTTGCTTCAGGCAAGAAGATGTCTTTTTGGTGATCAAAACGATCAGCCAGAGTGAACCATAATGCTCATGGATCCTCCTCAATAAGGTACTCAGTTTGTAGGGCATCATGAATATGTCTTCGAATGAAGATCACGGCAGTGGGTTTCTCAGCTTCCTTCTAGAGACATCCAAAGCGGTGTAGTCAAGTTTGTTCAAATTCGAAATGTTCCCATCACAAAATAGATGGACAAGATGTGGTTAGTGCAATGGAGAAAAATATCAATCCATTCACATAACAGTAGAACATTCAGGTTCTAATAGACATGTATTGGTTAAAATTCACATGAAAAGCCGAAGCTTTTCATGGATGATGCTTTCAAGGAAAACTTCAAGTTTTTAGACAAAGCATTTTTCTAGAAACTTCAGGTTTCGAAATAATTATGAACTTTAGGTTCATATGTTCTTGCAGGCAAACACAAATATATACATAGAAATATGCAACAAGAAAATATGCAAATAGAACTTCAGGTCTATATTTATAATTGAATTAATTATTTGGACTTTAGGCCAAATTTAAAGTGTGGGTGAAAAATTATAAAACCCATTGGGCCTAAAATAATTAGGCAATTAAACTTGGGGCCCAAAAACTTAGACTAAAGCCTATGAGTAGGCTGAGTAAATTTTTATGTGGCCCAGGGCCAAAAATTGGGCTAGGTTAGACATGGGCTGATCAGGCCCTAAATGAAATGGTTGGGTTGCAAGCCCAGTAGCAGCAAAATGGGCTGCAATAAGGCCGGGCCCAAAAATATAAGCCCGGACTGGGTGTTGATCAAGTGCAGTACGGTGCTATGCAGGTGCATCGCTGCACCAGCTGCAGGCTGGAATCTGATGCATCTCAGGCATGTGGGACACCGTAGCCCTCAGGCTGGTGTCGCAAGTTAGGTCGAGCCAAGGTAGTGGGCCATTTCAGGCGAGCCAAAGTTTTTTTCTTCAGGTTCAACCGAGTGTGGGGTCGAGTTGGGTTTGCAATAACGAGCCCAAAGAAAAGAAAATTTTCTTCAACCCGAGTCAATGCTAGGCCTAAAAATAGGGTCGGGTTTGGACCAAGAAACCTAGCAAAGCTAAAGGGTTTCACTCGAGAAGAAGATCAGCGCCACCACTATGGGTGGCCAAATCTTGGACAATGAGACTCCAAGGTACCCTTTTTGGGTGTTTTCGACCATGATTACGAACGGAGATTGTGAAATCTCAACGATTCAACCAAAAACCCTAGAAATTGAAATTTGGATTTCGAGAAATCCAATGAGATTCAAAGGAATCTCAGCCAAGTGACATCGGTGGACGATTTTCAAGTCATCAGGGAGGTAACCAAGGTGGTTGGGCATGGCTGTAAGCCATGTGTCATAGCGGTTTCAGGGTGGGTGACGCCTTCTGGGAGTCGTTTCTAGGTTTTAGACCTAGAGTTATAGCTCCAAGATGGGTTCTTGGCACGGGGGTGACCCATCGACATGGGTGGGTTTCGACGAAACCCTAAATGAAATCTTTTATATTTTTTTCAATTTCAGATTAATTCAATTCATATTTATATAAGTTTATGCATGAGCAATTATTTGATGCAGTTCATGGCAATATCAAATTCACATAATTCAAACAATTATGAATATAATGCATACACAATTTATGTAGAATCTAAATTTGATAAACATAAAGTTGGGTCATGCATTATGGTGAATGTTCATGTTATCAGGGCGACAAAAATATCAAGATAAAAACCGTTGTTTTGGAAGAACCTGATTGCGTGATGATATGAATGAACTGGTTTGATGCAGAAAGCTTCCACGTCAGTTTCTTAAGCGCAGCGATAGAAGCATGTTGTTGTTGCCTATTTTATCTAACTAAGGGAAGGGGGCTGGCGGCAAGGAGAGATTAAAGAGAGAGATGTGTTTGTAGGAATGTAGGGGAATGTGTGTGTTCTTCCCCCTACATAGTGCCTTTATTTATAGTAATAAGGGAGAGAAGAAATCCTTCATCCCCAAGGAATACAAGTTATCATAGGAAAGGATAACTAGAATCAAATCTACTATAGGATTTACACAATCACACTTTAATAGGAAGCTTACAACATTTTGCTGATTGACCATTCCAAATGACTCATCCTCCACTCATCGGTCATCACCCTTTTCATTGGTTAGAATTCAAACTTTGTTCTTTTCTTTTTAATTTTTTAATTTTATTTTTTTATTTTAAATCATACATTTTTTTAATGAGGATCCTCTCTATGAGGATTCCGGGGATCATTCAATCGTATCATGAGGCCAATTTTCATCAGGTACTATTTATATTTAATTTTAAATAAAAAAATTTACAATAATTTTTTACCGCATGATGTACGATGAACGGACACAATTGGAGGATCCGAAGATGATCCACATTCTATTTTTTTAGTTCTTGTTTTGTAAATTGAATTAAGTATGGTGTGGAAAGCTAAGAAATTGAAGAGATTCAAAGAAAAGTCAATTCTCTAGTGAGCAGGAGGTGCAAAGTCGTGCTGACCAAGAAGTTGCGATGGTTGTTGGTTTGAGATTGATTTTTATGTGAATTACAAAGCTCTACAGCTTTGTATCAAGGGTTGGGTTTGATTTGGGTATCTCATGAAGGGAAAGTGGAAAAGAAGGGAGGACCGACTAGGTATCTCTTGAAGAACGCCATGGGTATGGGTATGGGCATGGGCATGGGCATGGGCATCACCACCATCATGAAGGTGGTTGTTGCTCAGGAGATGCATCGAAATCGGAGAAGGCACTATTTCTAAAATTGAACAAAAAAAAGGGCTAAGAAAGAGATACTATTTGTGAAACTGGACCAAGAACGTGACACTATTTATGAAATTGTACTAACTACTATACACAATTTATGAAATTGGACCAAGAACTAGACATTGTTTATAAAATATGACCAAGAACTAGACACTATGTATGAAAATAGACCAACAACTAGGCACTATTTATGAAACTGGATTAAGAATGAGACACTATTTATGAAACTTTACTAATTACTATACACTATCTGTGAAACAAGACCTAATAATTAGGCATTTTTTATGAAAGTGAACAAAAAACTAGGAACTATTTATGAATCTGGACCAACAAAAAGTGTAGTACCGGTCAATTTCATAAATAGTATAGTACCGTTCAGTTTCATAAATAGTGTAGTACTGTTAAGTTTCATAAACAATATAGTACTGTTCATTTTCATAAACAATGTCTACGCGTCAAGTTTTTTTATAATTTTTTATATTAAAATTGTGTCCTTTTCATTAAAATGAAGTTATTTTGTCCTTTTTATTAAAATTTAAGGGTTTTTCATTAAAATTTAAGTTTTTTTTCATTAAATAAAGTTATAGCATGATTTTTGGTTCAAATAAACTTAGCACAAGCCCTTTTCATGAAAAATCCCTATAAATAAAGGCACAAGGTCTAGGGAGTAACACACAAAACTCATTAAAATTATTCTCCATCTCTCTTCCCCTCTGTCGTCTTTCTCCTATCTCTTAAGTAGGTCATAACACGTATTAGTGTTGATGCGCAAAATCAGGTAGACTTTGGAACAATGTAAATTGTCAAACCTTCGCCAGGTTGCTTCGATTGACATGTGTAGGTAAGATGTAAAGAGATAGAGATAGGAAAGCAAACACAAGATATACGTGGTTTACCCTAAGTTGGGTTACCTCTACGAAGGTAAAGGAGCTCTCATAATGTATAGTTTACATAATACAAAGGTTCAAGCATAATTGTCATTCGTAAGTTCTAATAATAAGTTAAGTGGAATAATTATATTAGGGATTAAGTGTAGGAGAATTGTCTCCTTTTATAGTTGAGGAGAGTTGCACGTTCTGTCAGCGGTTAATATGGGACTTTAGGAGCTTTATTCTGACGTTGACATGTATCGCATTGTGATTGGCCTCCTAGTTAAAGAGAAACTATTATGAATTAGCAGTGGTGCCTCAACACGAATCCTTCAGTGGATCTCTAAAGGTATAAAGTTGATTGGTGCTCGGTAGTTTTAGGACAGATGAAGTATGGTACAAACAATCTGAGTGTTTTTTACGCTGCATTAGAGCACTTCCACCAAAGGGCCAATGTGCCGGCACCCAGTCAAAAAACCAATCTGGGGGTCTGTTAATCCACTCCAGCCCATCAAACAAACTGGCACCCAGCCCATGCCAATCTCCAGGCCAGGCTAAAATTGACTAACCTAGGGACCGGCCCATTTTCTTTTTCGCGCCTGGCACGTGGCACTCACGCTCGAGTGGGCGCGAGTAGCAGATAGCAATTCAGCGGCGGAGCCCGCTGACAAGCCCACTCAATTGTCACCCGGGCTTGCGACGTGGCCCACTATATGCCGGCTAGTTTCTCTAGACCGTTGGATTTGAAACGGTCAAAAAAATTTGAATTATAATTTTGATCTGGACCGTTCGATCATAGATCAACGGTCCACGTTTTTCAACCCCAAAAAAAAAAAACCCCAACGGTCAGATTTATGACCGTTGGCCACGTAGCACCTTATAGGCTGTTGGATTTGAAAATTCAAATCCAACGATCTAGATTGATTAACTGCATTAAAATTTAATAAAAATTATTAAAAAATACAGAAAAAAATTTTTAAAAAAAAAATTCTATAAATACCTAACCCTCATCTTCCACCTTACACCACATTTCAATATTTTCTACACTTTCTTCACTATCTACATTTCAATATTTTCTACATTTTGAGAGAAAAAAATGTCTTTGTGGAAGAACATTGAAGATGTTACGTTGTGTGAATGTTGGGTTCACACTACTCATAACCCGATTACGAGTAATGAGATGGATAAGCAAGAAATGTGGAGTAAAATTACGAAAGCGTTTTGCGATGTACATGGAAAAGATGCCAGAACTAGTCAAGGTCTTCAAGGTCATTGGAAAAACTCAACGCATCCTTTACTTATTGGAAAAATGCCATCTCTCATGCTTCTGGTAATCTGCGTAGTGGGACAAGTTTAGCAGATCAGGTGACAATATTTTTATTTATTTATATGCATTCAACCCGCATCAATATTTTAATTTATTTAATTTCTTATGTAATTTTTATGTAATTTATATGAATTCCACCTGCATTTTTAATACTATCTCATCCCACATTTTTATAGACACTACAAGCACAAGCATTCTACAATGCAAAGAACCAAAACAAATCATTCAACAAATGGGAATATTGGCAAATTGTCAAAGATTGCCCTAGATACAAAATTATGGCAACCGGTCCAAAAGTTGTCATGCACGGCATGGGTCTACACAGTTCACCAGAAGCAGACACAGCCGAACAAGAAGCCAACACATTTGAAGACACGGAAGGGACGCCTGAACAAGTGTCGAGACCCAACCGACTTGTCAATCCCTTAGGCCTCAAGGTAAAAATACATCAAAGAAAAAAGGTAGTTCTTCCAAAAATGACTACACTAAATATATGGAAGAACTTGCTCATCCCTTAGGCCCCGAGGTCTTTAACGAACTTATTCGTTTGATTAATTAACATATTAATTAATCCTTGCCATAAATAATTAAACCATTTAATTATTCTTACTCATCTCCATTGTTTCTTCAATCTCCACCTTACACGGTGTACGATCCATTAGATTCCTTTTAGCGAGGCAGTGGGCGATTAAAACTCTTTCAAATCGATTGTGAATTGAAACTTACTTTCAATTCTCCCTTTAGTGTTTATACACGTTTAGGGCTTCCACAAACCAAGAGTGACACCTAGCAGCATATCATGGTTACCCAAGCTAATCAGAAGAGGTAGAGAACCTATTCAGTTTAGGATTACAAATGCAATACGGTCTTTCTCTAATACAATACTCTTGACCACATTGTTTGGTTTGATAGTTTATTCATGTCTACTATCCAATGTAATTCGTGTGCTCATATGATTACCTTGAATGTGATTTGGAACGACTTTCCTAAATCTTATTCATACTCTGGCCAGCGATTCTTAATCATATCACAGAGTATTCTCCCTCAAACAGTTTGAAGGTTAGAGATCCCTTGTTGCGCATTCACTTGCCTCCATGGCTAAGTGGCTTAACCCCAACTATGCCGTGGACACCCTCCTTTTGGAGTGACTTTTGACATAGTCAAAGATTAAGGACTTAACCACAAGACAACTATGATGCCTCAGGTCAAAGGACTACTTTGCATTATCCCAACCATGAGTTCTCATGTGACATGAATATGAGAACTCTTCGTTGATCGTGTTCAGTGAACTCATTCTCTATTGAGCACCTACGTACTTGTCTTGATGTCACACACACCAATGACTCGAGACTAGTCACTCTCCCTGAGAGAAGACACAGCACGTACTGATCTTAACGGACTATCAATGCCCAATTGGCAATCCTATGATCAGGAACGTTTAGGATGTGTCTACGAAAGAATGGTCTCATGAATCTAACTTCTTTAGATCGCATTCTCCCAATCACATATTTCTTGGACTTATCGTTTAAGCATATAACATTTATATGAGACGGCTTAAAACAATAATCTTTGCCCTTTATATTTAAACTACATTAGTTTAACTTGTGAAATGTCCGTAAAGTATCATCATATGATTGGTTTTAGGGCACATTTCCAACAATCTCCCACTTGCACTAGAGCCAATCAGCTTGGTCATCATTGATGATACCTCTTCTGTAGTCATTTCATAAATGGCTGAGTAGTAGGCCTAGACAATGGATATCTATATGTTATCCATAGAAGCAACCTTGAGAATAACGACGTCACCATTATACATGATTCTCAATCATGTGGTTCAGTCTCTCATTTGAGTTCGGACCTTGATGAGACCTTGATTCCCTGGCTTGAGCTATCGCCCCATTAGTGTCATAGTGTCGGTACACTAGAGACACTTTCTGGTTGGAACCGAATAGAGAGTTCATAAATGAACTTTCCCATCCAAACAACAATGTTGTAAGCTTCTATATGGCAATATATTTTGCATTCATAATGGAACATACTAAAGTCATTACTTTTAATGTTTCCATCCAAATATCTCTTTTGTCATAATAAAGAGATATCTGATTACCTCTTCATTCATAATGAAGAAATATCCAATGATGGATTAGATTCATAATCTAATACATTTATGCTTCCTTTACGTTACTCTAATTCTTCCTCATTCTTTGAGGAATCTATCCTTTAGTATTTCTTAAATACTTAAGGACTCACTTGACAGTTACCATGGTTCTGATCCTGGGCTTGCACTGATATCGTCTTGTACCGTTCTAGGTACAACTCATATCAATGTTTTTCATACAATATGAAATACATAAATCCCCTTTATGCATTCTATTTACACATTATTTCTTTGGGAGTCAAAGAGTACGTGCTCTTTGAGAAGAGCAACTTCTTAGTCTCACTAGAGTTGTCCTTCTAATTGAAGTTTATCATCATATGAGAAACTTCCTAGCATCTATTGTCTATTATTAGGGATTGATATAATCCAATTATATCATGAAATATATCATTATAGATTTCCATCCCATGTATATAGACTATATCTCCCATATTCATTCTATCTTCATATAATGTTTTAAAGTCATAACTTTAAAGAAGAAGTATTCTTTTCATTTCCAAAATTAATATATCAAATATATATTTAAATTTAGGAATATGATTAACTCCCACTAATCTTTTGTAAACCTAGTAAACAAAAGATTCATTTACATCTTTATGAGAAATCAAACAATTTGAACTTTCTCTCATAAGATGCATATAGCTCCCACTAGCTTGGTAAGATTCATGATGGATGGATCTCTACAACTTACATGTCTTGTGATTTATAGTTTTAGACATATATTACCAAGACTATCTTAATAATGGTTTCGGAAACCCATATTATGTCCAAACATTGAATCACCATTTAGTTGTAGCTAGCTATCTTCGAATTAATTGAAACCAAGACTACGTCAAAAATGGTTTCTTCAAAGTCAACCATCCTTTTGATTGTAGTTACCTTAAGCTACCAATTAGCTTATGAAGGTTTCATTATTTCGGGTCAAATGGTACTTTACCATTTCCTTGAGTATATATCATATATACACTCAATGTAGTCATAAGGATTTTCATTCTTATTTCTTTCGAATTAAGAGGTGTAACTCTATGACATAGTCATAAAGTTCAAACCATTCAACTGAGACGGTTTATAAATCCTTCTCGACTACCTTGGAGCTTTTGGTATAGGAACTAGGTTGTTATATTTGTTGATCACTATCTTGTTTCTTAAAGAACCATTCTTTGAGTTCTATCCCTCGTTCATTTGCTCTTAGGCAAATCACATTGTAGGATTACAATGAACTACCCAACAAAACAACATTTGTTAGTTGGTTTATAGAAGCGATATCCAAAAGTTAATTTAAGGATATCCCACAAGATTGTTATCAAACAAATATTGCTTATTAGCACACAACCCCAAATCTTAACATGCTTAAGATTTGTCTTTTTTTCCAACTACATCTTATGGAGTCATGAAAAATTTGGAAGATCTTCTAATTGACAATCATATTGTTTTTAGAAGTATATATCCTATATATGGGTAATAGATAACATCCAACGAACTAAATCTTATTTAAGTTCGTTCTTCTCCTTATGTAGAAATCTATTATCTTATGATGCTTATTTCCTTGATATCTTTCAAGGAAACTGTTCTAAAGTGTTACCTTTTCCTTGGATCAAATCTAAGGAGGTAAATACTTTAGACGTCTTACTCATCAACTTACATTTCTTGAATTCTTTGAAACCTTTTGCAAAGTATTCGGACTTGTGTTTATTTAAAATAAACTATAGTCCAACCGAGGGTGATCTTCGGTGAATGTCATCCAACATGAGTAGTATTATGTTGTGGACAAGTGCCACTAACATCTAAGTGAATTAACCTCAACAACTTTGTGATTCTTTCTTCTTTCCAAAAGAATAAAGATTCAAACATTTCGCCTCTATACAATTTTAACAAGAAAGTATTGGATCCGGATCTAACGATCCAAAGCATCCATCTATGACCAACTCGTAATTTATGTTTTTAGAGGTATCACAACTCAGTTGGGATTAGTCACTACCTTGCAACTTTTTGGGTTTTAAGCATCATTATATTCTAAACAGTTAACACTATCATATCTCTACTATAGAGACAATCAATTAGATTACCATAATCCAATCATTGATTAATAAAGAACAATGTTTTGTCAAACAAAACATTCATCCATCTCTACTATAGTGACGGAATTAAATTCCTTAAAATTGGAATGTAAAGACACTCTTTGGTTTTTCCAATTTCTTTGGTAGTTCTTATGAGGAAGTAAGTACTATCTGCTTTCGCAGAGATCTATATTTTATTCACGTTCCGAATGTGAAGTACCTTTTCTTCTCTCATATATCTTTTACTTCTTATTAGTCACACTTTTACAACGATTGTAAAACATAGTTACTAATACGGAATCAAGCATTCAAGTAGAAGAACCAACTGTTTTGAACTATTCAAGAACAATTTACAACACCTTCGAAATGTGTGTTCTTGACACTTGCAAGACATTTCTTGCAAATACCCCTTCCAATGTCCATCCTTTCATAAAGAAAGTTTGTTCCCTTGGAGTTATTTTTATCTTCTTTATTTGACTTTCACCTTTGACTACAATAGTCATGGTCCCTAAACTCCCACTATCTCTCTTGAAACTTATTTCAATTGTGTTATACACATCAAACGATTTTGGAGAGTATGTGTTTATTGTTCACTATATAGTTTACAATAAACTTAGTGAACGATTAGGATAGGGACATAAAGGTGAAGTCCTTGCCTAGTTTCCGTCTCGTTAAGTGGTTTATCACTTCAACACTCAATGATTCAAAATCATCATAAGTCCATGTTGATGGACTATTTTTGTCAACCAACCATTATGTTCTAAACATAATTACAAACTTTCAAGAGTTGTACAAGGCAACTCTCATTTCTTCATACAACAATTTGTAAGTGAAGAATCATGGCACATTAAGTGTCCATGCCTTTGTGCTTTCTTCTAAAGTTCCTTGTTCATGTAACAAAGAAACAAGCACTAATGTTTGCATTGATTAAGGGTTGTTCAAAGCAAATCTTATTTCTTCGTACAACAAATTGTAATTGAAGAATTATGACATTAAAAGTGTTGTCCTCTTTATGATAGACTTTATCTAACATGTTCTTCCAATGATACATTATCAATAGGAAGATTGTGAGGATGAGACTACTTAGGTACTTCTACAATCCATTTAAGACAATCTTTGGGATTGTTGTACCAAGTCCGGAAACTAAAGCATTCGGCTTTTATTTGTCAAGTGTGGGATAGCGTTTGCAAATATAATGGTAAGTAAATACATAACGAATATAAATTGATTGATTTTAAGCCATTTGATTCGGGTCTTTAAATCAAATAGCACCACCCACTATTTTTGGCAAATTCCATATCCCTCATTGGAATTCAAGAGTTTTGGATGAAACTCTTAGTAGGGTATGGGAGACTCACTACTACCAAGCTCACCTCACAATGATATGATGTTGGCTAGCATTAATAATAATGAGAGAGTACGCTTACTCATTTGCATCTCTTGCAAGTACCCATCTTATTTGGCCTCTAGAGAATGTCACCTCACAATGATATGATGTTGGCTCCATTGCACTTAGTTAAGTCATTCCCACCATGCTTAGTTCATGAAGGGGTTCAAGAATAGCCTCACAATGATATGATGTTGGCCATCCTCGTTGCCTACACTCACCTCATCAAGTATGTATATAGACTCCTCCTGAGTATAAGCATGCACTTTGCACTCCCCCATGATAGGGTGAAGGCGGTGTACAAGTCATAAACGATCGGAGCTACCACGGTGGAAGGCCACGAAAGAGTGTTCAAAGCACTCTCACGCTTATCAACTTAATAATGGTTTGGTTGAGGGTTTTAGGTCTCATCACATATAAACATTCATTTTAATCTATATTAAAACAATTTTGGTCCTATTACAACTATTGGTCCATTTGATTGTTTTAGTTGTATATAATACTCCCACTATGCTTATAAAACGGTTTTTAAAGTAAGAGTATATGATACTACTAACATAAGGTTTGCATTCATTGATGGACTATATAGTTGCCTTAGGGCCTTAGGATGACTATGAACCTTTGTTTAGATTCAACACGAGCCTAGTGTTGAATCTCGGTCTAGGGATGGTGATTGATTTTAGTTACGCGTTTAATCACATTAAGGCGTGTTGTCTTAGGGGCGTTGGACCCAACTACTTCATTTTCATGCATATAAAATAAAGCAAGAAAGAAGTACTTCAAAGTAAAGGTGAGCTTATGCTCATTACAACATTTGCATAAATGAAATTACTTTAAAGTAAAGAAGAGCTTATGCTCTTTTACAACATTTGATCAAATCAAATTACAACCAAAATCTAATCTACACATTCCCATGGTTCAAACAAATTTGAAACGGCCTTTCACATAGCTCAATTATCATAGGCTTAGGTTCATAATCACCCTTTAATTAATTAATACTTTAACTAATTAAATTGAACGCAACATTTTCATTTGGTTTTTGTATCCATAAGATTGATTTAAATGGAGCTAAATGAAATGAAAATCCAATTCTCATTTAAAGAGACAAAACAATTTTGTTCTCTACCTAATTTGGGCCAATATGCAATTACCACAACCTTTGGGCTATATTGCAAAAATATAAACTTTTGGGGTCACTTTGTAAAAACACAAAAGTCCACTACTTCATGTAATTACAACTAGAACCCAAAATTTAAACAATGCAAAAACTTCATTAAAGGAGCAAAACAATTTGTCCTTTAGCATTTTTGGACCTAAACGTAAAAACGTAAACTTTTGGGCCAAAGTGCAAATACACAAAAGTATCAAAACTTTATGTAATTGCATAAAAGCCCCAAAAGTACTCCCACTTGAGGGAGGGCCGGTTTTGGAGAAGGATTAGAGTGATGTGTGTGTTGATTTGTGAGTTTTGACATAAAGCATGCAAGTGGTGCATGACATAAATGTCATGCAAGTGGTGTGTGTGAAAGGAAATTAATCCTTACACACCCACCAATATTTCTTACACCGTTTAAACAAATATCTAACACATTAAATCATTTGAAAAACATAAAACATAAACTTTATGAAATAAATCAAAACTTTGAATCAAAACACAAAACTTTTTGTTCTTGGCAAAAAAAGTCAAGAACAATGAAGAACATTCATGAAAAACCCAAAAATTTCCATGAACATTTTTACCCCAAAAACATTCCAAAACCATTCAAACTTAAGGGAAATAACATATAACCAAACTAGGGTACATAGGGGTTCCAAAAGTCACTTGAAAACACTTTTAACAAGTCAAACAAGAACCCAAAAATCCACCCTTTGGATTTGGCCGAAAATTCCCAAAAGCATGGCACCAAATTTTAGCTCCAATATTCATGCTCATATGAACTACATCTACAACATTTGACATGGCAAATTTTCTAACAAAATTTACATTCAAAGAAACAAGAATAAAGCTTGTAACATATTACAACTTTTAAATCAAAACTATGAAATACAAAACCCAAAAGGATTCACCAACTACTAGACCTAGGCTCTGATACCACTTGAAGGATTATTTTGTGAAAACATGTTCATTTGAATAACATCTATAGCATGCATTTAACAATTAAAAGGCGGAATCATGCTTGCATGCATTCAAAAACAAAACACTACCCATGAAATTCAAAGCCTAGTAGATTGGTGAACCAAGACTCAACTCAAATCAAAGTGAGTTGAGAAATTTATACCTTTGTAGATTCCTCTTTGCATAAGCAAAGGCTAATCACCCAAGGAGAGGGCCTTCATTCCTTGCTTCTTAGATCCATGGATTTGGATGGAAGAATATGGTTCTCCAAGTTCCCAAAATTGAGAACCTCTAAGTGTCTACACCAAGGTTAGATTGGAGAAGAAATGAGTGACCTTGGAGGAGTGGGATTGCTAGCTAATCCCTCCAAGGGGGCCGGCCTCCTAGAGAGAAAAGGAGAGACATGTTCTCTCCAATTTTCTTCAAAAGAACCCCTAATGAATTTTAGGCTATAAAGTTCTTTATATAGTCACTTCTTTAAATGACCTAAAGAACCAAAAACCCTAATTCAACACACATGGCCGGCCACATAAGGGATCTGGGCTTTTGGGCCTTTGTGAATCTTTATTCATTAAATTGTCATACAACTTAAGTCAATGGGCTTGACGTTCGAAGCCCATTGGGCCTTAAGGTCCAAAACTATCCCGAGGTCTTTAACGAACTTATTCGTTTGATTAATTAACATATTAATTAATCCTTGCCATAAATAATTAAACCATTTAATTATTCTTACTCATCTCCATTGTTTCTTCAATCTCCACCTTACACGGTGTACGATCCATTAGGTTCCTTTTAGCGAGGCAGTGGGCGATTAAAACTCTTTCAAATCGATTGTGAATTGAAACTTACTTTCAATTCTCCCTTTAGTGTTTATACACGTTTAGGGCTTCCACAAACCAAGAGTGACACCTAGCAGCATATCATGGTTACCCAAGCTAATTAGAAGAGGTAGAGAACCTATTCAGTTTAGGATTACAAATGCAATACAGTCTTTCTCTAATACAATACTCTTGACCACATTGTTTGGTTTGATAGTTTATTCATGTCTACTATCCAATGTAATTCGTGTGCTCATATGATTACCTTGAATGTGATTTGGAACGACTTTCCTAAATCTCATTCATACTCTGGCTAGAGATTCTTAATCATATCACAGAGTATTCTCCCTCAAATAGTTTGAAGGTTAAAGATCCCTTGTTGCGCAATCACTTGCCTCCATGGCTAAGTGGCTTAACCCCAACTATGTCGTGGACACCCTCCTTTTGGAGTGACTTTTGACATAGTCAAAGATCAAGGACTTAACCACAAGACAACTATGATGCCTCAGGTCAAATGACTACTTTGCATTATCCCAACCATGAGTTCTCATGTGACATGAATATGAGAACTCTTCGTTGATCATGTTCAATGAACTCATTCTCTATTGAGCACCTACGTACTTGTCTTGATGTCACACACACCAATGACTCGAGACTAGTCACTCTCCCTGAGAGAAGACACAACACGTACTGATCTTAACGGACTGTCAATGCCCAATTGGCAATCCTATGATCAGGAACGTTTAGGATGTGTCTACGAAAGAATGGTCTCATGAATCTAACTTCTTTAGATCGCATTCTCCCAATCACATATTCCTTGGACTTATCGTTTAAGCATATAACATTTATATGAGACGGCTTAAAACAATAATCTTTGCCCTTTATATTTAAACTACATTAGTTTAACTTGTGAAATGTCCGTAAAGTATCATCATATGATTGGTTTTAGGGCACATTTCCAACAAGTGCACAGCGGCGATCGGCCATTTTTGCAAGCACACCATCAATCAACACCATTACTCAACTCCTTTTGAGGCCAGGAACAAAGCCCAAACAAGTTTGGGGGCGGTGGCGCAGTGGATTCGACGAATCAAAAAACACCCATTTTAGGGTTTCCAATGGATCAAGGGTAATTTCAAGTATTTTCCGACAGAATTGGACTTTGGCCCAAGTATGAAATTTTTTTCTCCTTGTTTTGTTCTACAATTATGTAAAATTTGGTAAATTTTAGAGTTGGTCAGAAATTATGGTTTCCGTTCCCCGGAAACCACCACCTGCAGCGACGCGTGGCCAGTTGGGCGACTTTGGGATTTTAAGCTAATTTCGATATTTTGATTTCATATTTGTTATTTGTTTGATGTGATTCGATTGTTTGAATCTAGTATTGTAAACGTCCACCACTTGAATATTTAAGGGATAAATGATTTAAATACGACGGTGAACTACGAATGCCTTGATCCCATTTAAGGGTATGTAGGCAATCTAATAAGAAGGTTAGATGCAGCCATAAATTAATCAAAAAAAAATTATTGTGGTTAATAGAGTAAAGATTAACCATAGCTTTGTTTTGGCCTATCACCATGACTAGCTTCCGGTTTAATTTTTGGGTCGTTACAAAGTGGTATCAGAGCAAATGATCCTACTATGCAGAATGTTATATTCTTAAGCTCTTTGTTTATATTGCATTATTTCATAAGTATTATGAATAATGGTGCATTCATGTGAAATATATGTTTATTGTGAATTACTCACTGTCAAGAGAGTGAATGCAGATTCCATGGATGATTTTGATGACCTGAGAGTGAAAGGGACTATGTGGTTCCCCTGGGTTTTGATCCCCTAAACCTTCAGAGGGTGTTGTGCAGACGGGCTAATCTTGCGGGATAGTCTTGTTCTACAATTATGTAAAATTTGGTAAATTTTAGAGTTGGTCAGAAATTATGGTTTCCGTTCCCCGGAAACCACCACCTGCAGCAACGCGTGGCCAGTTGGCCGACTTTGGGATTTTAAGCTAATTTCGATATTTTGATTTCATATTTGTTATTTGTTTGATGTGATTCGATTGTTTGAATCTAGTATCGTAAACGTCCACCACTTGAATATTTAAGGGATAAATGATTTAAATACGACGGTGAACTACAAATGCCTTGATCCCATTTGAGGGTACGTAGGCAATCTAATAAGAAGGTTAGATGCAGCCATAAATTAATCAAAACAAATTTATTGTGGTTAATAGAGTAAAGATTAACCATAGCTTTGTTTTGGCCTATCACCGTGACTAGCTTCCGGTTTAATTTTTGGGTCGTTACAAAGTGGTATCAGAGCAAATGATCCTACTATGCAGAATGTTATATTCTTGAGCTCTTTGTTTATATTGCATTATTTCATAAGTATTATGAATAATGGTGCATTCATGTGAAATATATGTTTATTGTGAATTACTCACTGTCAAGAGAGTGAATGCAAATTCCATGGATGATTTTGATGACCTGAGAGTGAAAGGGACTATGTGGTTCCCCTAGGTTTTGATCCTCTAAACCTTCAAAGGTGTGCAGACGGGCTAATCTTGCGGGATAGTCTACGTGGCATAACTGGAGAAAATGGACACTCCTAGATCGAAAGGAACTTGGAGTGAGGGGCACCGTGCACTGCCTTGGGTTTCGATCCCCGAAACCTCTAGGGGCTTACACTAACGAACTTGTACCCATAGTTCGTAAGGAGTACTTGCGATCCGTGTGGTGTAGGAAGCAAATGGACACTCTCGTTACCTTACTTTGAATTGTTGTGAGATTGAAGTGAGGGTAATCGGCCGTGTGACCGATTATCAGGTTGGATTAATTTGTACATGAATTCTGAGAGAGAATCGTGGTGGTGTCGTTGCATAACCAATGGTGATTATTGGTATTGCCAATGATGATTATGGCTGGAAATTCTAATATTTACGAAGACCATGATGATTTATTTATTGAGTAATTTATTTTTGGGCATGAATGAAATCATAGACTGAGGTTTTTATTTTGTTCCAAAATAAATGGAATTGTGGGATTGGTTTTAAATCCTTCCATTATTTAGTGATCGGAAATCTCGAGGACAAGATTTATTTTAAAGAGGGTCGAATGTAATACCCTGATTATTTTTAAATATATGACTTAGTTATGAAATTCAAATTGTTGGAAATGGAAGATCCTACTCCTGATTTTATTATTAAACTAAGTATTTTGTAGTCGTATTTAGAGTTACGACGCATTTATATATACGGCACATATTTGTTCGATAAGTGAAAAAAAACAAAAATGCCCCTATTTGGCTAAACAAATTTATATGAGGACATATTTTATCCTTATATGCTTCGTCGTACTTCTTGGCATATTTGAATAGAGGTCGATCCTACGAGCGCATAGGCCAAAATTGTTCACTAAATGGAGTTATAATGAAGGAAATATTAACGAGAAAAGGTAAAGGCAAAATGGTCATTTAATCATTTATCTAGAAGGCTAGAGCAGCTATCCGGGGTGCCACATGGGTGGTTGTGATGGAGAAAGGAGAAGAGAAAGGAGGGAAAGGAGAGAGTGAGTGCCCAATGGGAAGGAAAGCAAATTAGGGAAGAAAGAGGGAGGGAATTAGATCCCCCTTGACCCGTTTCCTGCACGACCCGACCCGACTGTAGCCATGAAATCATATGATTTCTTTGGCCATTTTCTAGAGAATTGCACTGAGCTACCACCTAGAAACTCATCCCCAACCTCTCCTATTCCATTTCCACCCAAAAACCAACCCAATTTGGCCTAGGTTTCGTGGAAAAACGCATCGACGGGCTTTATGGGTGCACGGTGGCGATTCGTTGTTTCTGCAAGCACCACCTCGATCACCACCTTTTCTCAACTCCTCTTGAGGCCAGGAACAAAGCCCAAACAAGTTTGGGGGCGGCGTAGCAGCAAATTTGACAAATCGAGGAACACCTACTTTAAGGTTTCCGACGGATCAAGGGCGATTTTAGGTATTTTCCAGCCAAATTGAACTTTAGCCCAGGTATGAAAAAATTTCTCCTTCTTTTGTTCTAAAATTCTGTAAAATTTGGTAAATTTTAGAGTTGGTAAAAAATTTCTGGTTTCCGTTCACCAAAAACCGCCGCATGCGGCAGTGCGCAACCAGTGGGCCGACTTTACCATTTTATGCTTATTTCGATATTCTTATTTCATATTTGTTATTCGTTTGATGTGATTCAATTTTTTGAATATGGTATTGTAAACGTCCACACTTGAATATTTAAGGGATAAATGATTTAAATATGACGGTGGACTACGAATAGCTTGATTTCGTTTAAGGGTATGTAGGCAGTCTAACAAAAAGGTTAGATGCAGCCATAAAGTAACCAAAATAAATTTATTGTGGTTAATAGAGTAAAGATTAACCATAGCCTTGTTTTGGCCAATCACCGTGACTAGCTTCCGATTGAATTTTTGGGTCGATACACTGTGAATAGTAATCACCCTTATCATTTCCCTTCGCAAACTGGTGGACTTAAACACAATCAATTACAATTTAGAATGAATCATAAGGGCACTTCTACTGCATTACCCTTGCCCTCTTAAAATAAGTGGACTTGCTTTAAAGGGAGGGAGGAAAATGACGATGAGAGTGATGAGAGATAGAAAGTGATGAGAGATGATATTACCTTTCTACCCTCTTTTGTGAAGCATGTGTTTGGCACGGATACATTTTAATGGAAAAAAGAATGGAAAGGTTGGAACTATAACAGCAGTGTGGTAATCGGCAATTAAGAAAAGTTTAGGGGGTAGTTGACTAAAATAAATGTTTAGGAGGTAAATTGGCAAAGGTTACAAATCCAAAGAGGAAATTGATTAATACCTCTATTTGGTATTTATAATAGCAAAGAGAAGCGTAAGTACCAAACGATATGATTTGTTTGTACGTAATTTTTTTGTAAAACATGACATCTCTCTCTTCCCCTCTTACTCCCCTTCTTTCTCCACATTCTTTTTCTATTCATTTGTTTTGTTCAAATTTGATGTATGAGAATTGGATCATCTTGACTCACGGGACGATAATAAAAATAATAATCCAAACCAATCTAGATCATCTAATACTCATAGCATTTAATGTTACATAGCAAGGAAGAATTTTTCCACTTCTTCATTTGACATGATATCATAATTTCATTAAATCCAATACTCCTAAACCCCATCAACCCCATCGCTCTTTCTTGACAGCGTCACTATTCAAATCTCACTATTCAGCACGTGATTTATAAGAGCGTCATTTGTACTACTTGTCAAGTACTAGCAGGCCTTGACAAGGCTAATAGGATTAACAAAACAAAAAGGAGCATCGAATACAAGTATATGCCAATATAACAAACCAAGCGTCATTCCCTACTCCAAAAAACCCCTTAAGAAGGAGGACAAGGCAATCCATCCTTGTTTAAGATTCTAACCAACAAAGATGGTGGTCTGTCCATCCTACATTCCTCACTCATCTTCGTACCCACATAGGTTGCGACAAAATTTTCCGCTTCATTTGCTGATCTTGGCACCCAAGACCACTTACAAATCTAGAAAATTTTCCCAACATCTACAATACACATAACAATGGGAAAAACTTCCCAGCTATAATTTTCATGTCCTTCATTAAGAGCCGAAATTACCTGCTTTGAACCAGACTCCACAATTATGCAAGGGTAATTCCTTTGCTTTGAACTTAGACAACCTTGAAGCACCGCCTTAGCCTCCACCATCAAAGCATTCGAAGCATGGACTTTCTTCCTTTCCATGCTCATGCATCTTCCTTGTGAGTCTCTAATCACAATGCCCACATATCCTTCATTACTCCTAAATTTCCAACTTGCATCAACATTCACTTTTATCATTTATGAAGGGGGAGGAGACCAGGGTATCCTTCTCTTCTGATTTTCCATGCCCGGGGATTGCTGGACACTTATCAATTCCTTCGCCTTTTGGAAAGTCGTACTGGCACAAGTGATAGCATGAATGGTTTGAGAAGGAGATGGATTTTGATGATTAAAAATAGCTTTACACTGAGCTTTCCATATATGCCAACACGTGAAAGCCATTAATGTTATAGATCTCTTCCGATCCTCTTTTTTTGCATAGTTCACTTTTAGCATTTCCATCAACCAAGCATTGATATTTTTCACTGAACATCTATCAATCTTGTAGCCAAGCGGACCACCAAACCAAACCAGTTCCACCCATGGGCACGTAAGGAGCATGTGCTCCACAGTCTCTTCATATTCATTACAAATTAGGCATGCCGGTGATGGAGCACACTTCTTCTTGAATAAATTTGCTTGTGTTGCAATTACCCATTTAGCTGCTCTCCAAATAAAATTCGTAATTTTTGGCGGGGCCTCAAGACTCCAAATCTCCTTCCACACTAATGGATCCATCATGCACGAAGAAGACAGCCGCTGCTTCTATCTCCTCATTTTCTTGCTTCGGATCCATCTGTAAGATAACTTCACAAAGAAATTTCTTTTCTTTTCCATTGGCCATATCAGTCTGTCATTAGATTCAAAATCTCCTACATTTGTTGCTTCAATTGCCAAACACTCCTCCTCCAAAATTAAATTTCGAATAGAGTTTAAGCACCAACTTCAAGTGTCCTCCTAAATAATTGATGCCACATTCTAATTTTTATCAACACATACTCCATCAACAAGATTCAGATGTCCATTTGTCATCTCCAGCAACCATTTATCAACCCACAGCTTGGTTTGATGTCCACTCACAACCTGCCAATAGGCACCCCCCCCAAGTATCTCCCTACCTTCCAACAAACTTGACCAAATCCAAGATGCTTGCCCACCCTTTTTTGCTTATAAAAACGAAGTATGAGGGAAATATCTCGCCTTCAGCACTTTAGCCCAGAAAGTATCAGGTTCATGAATAAGTCTCCAACACTACTTTGCTAGTAGGGCAAGATTGAAATCCTTTAGATTTCTAAAACCCATTCCTCCCTCGCCTTTAGCATATCCCATTTCTTCCCAGCAAATCCAATGTATTCTTCTTTCCTTCTCTTTATGGCCCCACCAAAATTTTGCAAGCGCTGAATCAATTTCTTTGCAAAACTTATAAGAAAATTTAAAGACAAACATTATCACAGCCCGTCCCGAAATATTTTTATCGGTGGTGTGAAAAGTCAAAAATGCCCTTGAGCATTGGGTTGTGTTTGTGAATTAAGCTAAGGTTTTGGATGCAAAGCCTTTATTTTCTCAGAAAAACCATAATCTCCGATTTGAGCACTGTTCATGCAATCGTAAATGTAAAGTTTTTAGGACATTTTAAGCTGCCAGGAAGCTTTAGGACATCTTTGCGAAGTCGGAGAAGAAAAAACGAAGTGTTTTGGACGTCGAAAAGTTAAGTTTGGCAAGTTTGAAGTTTGGCTGGAATATCGAGGTTTCTCTAGTGAAATCCCGTGGATTTCAGAGCTTCAAATTGGTAAGGTTTTGTTCTACTCGTCGTAAGCTTCATTCTGGTACAAATTTCATGAATTTTGGTTAAGAAATGAAGAAGATATTGAAATTCTAATATTTTCCAGTTTCCGGCAATCGCAGCGGCACCGGCGCCAGACTCCGACGACCCAAGGAAGAATGAGGAGAATATTACGTCAAAGTTGACGGAATATTCTAACGCCGTCAGGTATAATTAACAGCATATTCTAGTTTTTAATAGAATATTCCCTAACGGCGTTAACTATTCTATCCCCTATGCCAGGCACGTGAGCCGCGCGTCTAGCCGTGGCTTGGCCGGCGCATGGGGTCATGAAATTTTTTTCTAAAAGTATGGGGATGTTCCTAAGGTTGAGTAGGTCATGGTGGTATATTCAAATACCCCATTTGAGCAATGTATGACAAGTTATTTCTTAGTTTTGTGTATGTGCTTTAAATAACGTTTATTCAGTTATTTCGCATATAGGTGAGACCTATCCTGAGGACGAGCACCATCAATCGAGGCTCGGGGGCATATCAGTGAGTGGGCTTTTGGTTTTTCGTATATACCTATATACTTGAGATTTTTCCCAGAAAATGAATTTGAATGATTATACGTTTTGAAATGCCATGCAAAGTATCTGCCTATTTTATTTATGCATTAGTAGTTGCATATATTTATGATTGGTACTGCAGACGCACAGGTAAGTGCCAAGTAAGTTCATAAATTAAAGATATGAGATTGCTTCAGTTATATGAGATATGATGTGATATAGTGAGAGCTCATAAACCTGCACCCCGGTGTTAGTGCTCCCGCCCAGAGTTAGGCACAATCCTTTACGTGATGTTCACCTCCCGCACCATATGCTCACCTTGGATCCAAGTTAGGGACACAGGCTTGTTTACAGACCACTATAGGTGGTTCCGACGCGTAGGTGACCCACGATCATTCGCACAGTCTTCACGTGATCGTAGCACTAGAGCCTATTTATTTTACACCTAGTCTTGTCGTACAGACCAATTTAGGTTGTTCCGACTCGTGCGCAGGATTTGATATAGTTGAGATTGGTTATGAGCTATAGACTCAGCCGTACAGATTGAGTTAGAGGGTTTCGGCTAATACGATATCTAGCATTGATATATTTTGTGTGGATTACTTATGGCATTGTATTGAGATACTTTGGCACGATATATTTCTATGGGTTTTCATCCTGAGCATTATTTCTGTTATAGTATATATATTTTTTTGGGAAATTATACAGGTTTTACGACGAGGGGTTAGAACTTTTGAGAAATTAAATGATTTTGAAAAGCCTTCTTTTTGCCCACTCATACTTTCTGTTTTGCACCCCTCCAGGTTTTAGGTATAAGTGCTTTGGTGGCTCATGGGGATTTCGACGGTGGTTCTGACAGAACATCTCAAATGTAGGATCACTTTTAGGTGTTGTATAATTAGTACTTGTCTTGTTTGACTGCACTTAGGCTATTCATGTTCTGACGGTGTATTTCACACTTAATCTCGCACTTGCACCTTATGTTATATAGTACTCTAGTTGATTTGGTTTTTGTTTATTCATAATTCCTTATCTCTCTATTACTTCCGCACTGTGCACATGGCTACGTCACCCTCACGTGACGACTAGCATGCCCTGATTCAGGTTGAGGTGTGTCAGTTTGGTATTAGAGCATTTTTATGTCTTCTGTTAGAACTATGTCGTCTCGTAAAGATCCACGTCCTTCTGTTGAGCCTAGTTTCCCCGATATAGCTCAGTGAGGGAAAGCTATAGCTAATGCCATTCAGTCTTCGCTTCATCCTCCCCAAAGGACACCTCTTGAGACTGTGTATAATCTAAATCTAAATCATTTTATGGGGAATGAAGAACATGAAGTAGCGGAGAAATGGATCAATCATCTTAAGAAGACTTTCCGTGTAATGCAGAGTCAGGGGAATCTTCCTCCTGATAGGTGGGTCGAGACGACTACTTGGTTTCTGGGTCCGGAGCCTGCATCCTGGTGGAGACAAGAGTCTTATTAGTTGTTACCAGAGGAAGCAGCTGATTAGGAAGTGTTTAAACAGTTGTTTCCGAAAAGGTTTATTCCCTATGAGTTTCTTGATCGCAAAAAGCAAGAGTTTACTCAATTAAAGCAGGGGAAGATGACAGCAAATGAGTATTATAGGAGATTCACTAACTTGTCTCGCTATCATCCGGAGGTTGCTGCTAATCCGGTTGAGATGCTCAGTCATTTCAAGTTAGGTACTAAAAAGAAATGGCGTTCTATAGCAACCTCGACTCCCTATGTTACTTACCAGGAGTTTTATGAGATTTTGTTGAAGATTGAAGACTCGGAGAATATGCCTAGTGAGGGTGAAGATAAAGAAGAAAAGAATGGGAATCAAAGGCGAGATGATAAAGGTAAAGGTCAGTCTTCTCAAGGACCTCGCAAGACTTAGAGCTTTAAGAGAAGTGGAACTAGTTCCAGCTCTTCTAGCAGAGGTTTTAGTGCCACTGGTCAGAGGAGAAGTGGTAGATTTTTAGGAGGTCCTAGATTCCAGAGGCAGAGAGATGCTGGAAGAGGAAGTGCTCATTTGTGCCGCAGATATAATAATAGGCATTTTTTTGGAGTGTAGAAAAGGCAGCAATGGATGTTTTACTTGTGGGCAGATAGGACATAGTGTTCTAAATTGTCCCCAGAGTCAGCAGAGACCCCAGCAGCCTTCTATGCCACCACCAGCGCCGATCCAGCAAGTTCCAGGGTCTGGTAGTTATGGTCAGATGGGTCGAGGTGGTGCTTACCATTATCAAGGCGATGCCGCTCCTTATGCTTCATGACAGTATCACTATTCGTAGGATCCTTATTACCATAGTGGGTATTCTCAGTATCCTGGAAGGTATACACCGTATCCTCCCATTCCAGCTGGTGGATCTCAGTGGTACCAGGAAGGACAGCCGCAACAAGTTGAGATTGCTTCCAGTAGTGCAGGATCTTTAAGGCAATCTGGTCAGCTAAGTCAAGGGCGAGGTGTGCAAGGGTGAGGTAATCAAGCTAATAGAGGTTGTGGGGGACGACAACAAGCCCAGGGACGTATTAACAATGTATCTCTGCAAGACGTTCAAAATCATCCGGACTTGATCATAGGTACATTAAACATTCTTGGTCACTTTGCTAGAGTTTTAATTGATTGTGGTGCTACGCATTCTGTCATTTCTCATACATTTGCTCAAGTGATGCAACCTCATCCTACGCCTCTAGGGTATGATTTAGAGTTTGCTATGCCTATAGGGGAGAGATGTTATGTTGATTGTGTATATCCAGGATGTCCAGTGATGGTAGAGGATGTGGTTATGCCAACTAATAATCTTATCTTGTTAGATATTGTTGATTTTGATGTAATCTTAGGCCCATATTGGTTGCATTATAATCGTGCCAAGATAGATTGCTACGGGAAAACAGTTGCTTTCCATCGTCTTGGATTACCTGAAGTTACTTTTGTGGGTGAACGTAGTGGGGTGAGGCACGGTGTTATTTCTGCTGTAAGAGCAAAAAGGTTGTTATCGAAAGGTTGCCAGGGATATTTAGCTCATATAGTGCTTTCTAGTAGTCTGGAGGATGTTTGAGTAGTCTAGCATTTTCCTGATGTATTCCCTGATGATTACCTGGATTGCCGCCAAATCGAGATGTGGAGTTCACTATTGATTTGCTTCCAGGTACGGATCCTATATCTTTGACTCCATATAGAATGGCTCCTGCTAAATTGAGGGAATTGAAAGTCCAGTTGCAGGAATTAATCAATAAAGGTTTTATTCAGCCTAGTACTTCACCCTGGGGAGCTCCATTTTTGTTTGTAAGGAAGAAAGATGGGACTTTAAGGCCATGTATTGATTCTAGGCAATTGAATCAGGTAACAATTAAAAATCGTTATCCATTGCCACTTATAGATGATTTGTTTGATCAGCTTCGAGGTGCCTGTGTGTTTTCTAAGATTGATTTGAGGTCTGGTTATTACTAGTTGAAGATCAGCAGTGAGGATGTCCCTAAGACTGCTTTCAGGACTCGTTATGCTCATTATGAGTTTCTTGTGATGCCATTTGGATTAACAAATGCACCAGCAGCTTTCATGGATTTGATGAATCGAGTATTCCAGCCATATATAGATAGGTTTGTCATTGTTTTTATTGATGACATTTTGGTATACTCTAAGTCTAAAGCAGAACATGTTCGACATCTTACTTTTGTATTGAAGAAATTAAGAGAACATCAATTGTATGCTAAGTTTAGCAAATGCCAATTTTGGTTGAATCAAGTGGCATTTTTGGGACATGTCATTTCTGCTCAAGGTATTCAAGTGGATTCTCAAAAGGTAGCAGTGGTGGAGAGTTGGCAACAACCACGAACCGTCACTGAGGTACAAAGTTTTCTTGGCCTAGCAGGCTATTATAGACGGTTTGTTAAGGATTTTTCAATCATTGCTTTGCCATTAACGAGGTTGACTAGAAAAGAGGTTAAGTTTGAGTGGGATGATAATTGTGAGCAAAGTTTTCAGCAGTTAAAGTATTATCTTACTCATGCACCTGTTCTGGCACTCCAGATTATAGTGGTAATTTTGAGGTTTACAGTGATGCTTCCTTGAATGGCCTAGGTTGTGTGTTGATGCAACATGGTAGGGTGATTGCTTATGCTTCACGACAATTGAAGCCTCATGAGATGAATTACCCTACTCATAATCTGGAGTTAGCAGCTATCATCTTTGCTTTAAAGATTTGGAGACATTATCTTTATGGTGTGAAATGTAAGATCTTCACAAATCATAAGAGTCTTAAGTATCTTTTTACTCAGAGGGATCTTAATCTTCGGCAGTGGAGGTGAATTGAGTTGCTAAGTGATTATGATTGCACGATTGAGTATCACCCTGGTCGCGCGAATGTAGTGGCTGATGCACTTAGTAGGAAAACTCCAGTTAGACTTAATGCCATTTATGATTGTCATGTTCCTCTTCTTGCGGATTTGAGATCTACTAGAGTGAAGTTAGGAGTGGAAGATCGAGATGAAGCCTTACTTGCAAATTTTCAAGTCAGGCCAATTTTAATTAATCGTGTACTTGAAGCCCAGATAGATTATGAAGAGACCCAGGAAATAATTCAAGCGAGGAATCAGGGGAAGAAGAAAGATTTCAGAATTCGAGAAACTGATGGCATGCTTATGCAGAAGAGTAGAATGTTTGTGCCGAATAATATGGAATTAAAGAAACAATTCTTGATGAAGCACATATTTCCGCTTATGCAATGCATCCAGGAGGTACAAAAATGTATCATACCATTCAACCATTTTATTATTGGCCAGGTATGAAAAGAGAAATTTCTGAATATGTGAGTAAGTGTGTCATTTGCCAGCAAGTCAAAGCAGAAAGAAAGAAGCCTTTTGGAATGATGCAGCCACTTCCCGTTCCACAGTGGAAATGGGAAAATATTACTATGGATTTTATGTACAAGCTTCCTCGTACACAAAAATGGTTACGATGGCATTTGGCTGATAGTTGATCGGCTTATTAAGTCAGCACATTTTATTCCTTTGAAGGAGAAATATCCTTTAAGCCGATTAGCTGAATTATTTATATCGAAGATCGTGAAGTACCATGGGATTCCAATTAGTATTATCTTGGATCGGGATCTTAGATTCACTTCTAAGTTCTGGATAGCATACCAGGAAGCTCTTGGTTCGAGATTACTTTATAGTACAGCATATCATCCTTAGACAGATGGACAATCAGATAGGACTATTCAGACATTGGAATATATGCTGAGATCTTCAATGTTGCAGTTTGGTGATGCTTGGCATAAGCGGTTGGATTTGATGGAATTTGCCTACAACAACAGCTTTCATTCCAGTATTGGTATGTCACCATTTGAGGCATGCTATGGTAAATCTTGTCGTACACCCTTATGTTGGTCGGAGGTTGGTGAAAGAATTTTGGTGGGCCTTGAGATCGTGGATGAGACTACGCAAAATATCCAGGTGATTAAGTCTAACCTGAAAGCAGCCTAGGATCGACAGAAAAGTCTAGCAGACAGACATGCCACTGACAGGGTGTATAATGTAGGTGATTGGGTATTTCTTAAGCTATCACCATGGAGAGGTGTAGTACGGTTTGGAAAGAAAGGCAATTTGAGTCCTAGGTACATTGGACCGTATATGATCACCAAGCGAGTCTACGATGTTGCTTACAGGCTTGAGTTGCCTCCAGAGTTATCAAAAGTGCACGATGTTTTTAATGTCTCTATGCTTCGTCATTACATCTCAAATCCTTCTCATGTGATACCTCCTTAACCTTTGGAAATTAATCCGGATTTAACTTATGATGAAGAGCCAGTGACTATTTTGGATTGGAAAGATACGGTTATGAGAAATACGACAGTGCGCCTAGTGAAGGTTTTGTGGAGAAATCACTCGGTGGAGCAAGCCACTTGGGAGACGGAGGAGCGTATGAAAAAGATGTATCCCAGGTTGTTTTATAATTATTAGTGGTTTGTAATTATTGTTTGAATTTCAAGGACGAAATTTTCTTAAGTGGGGTAGGTTGTCACAGCTCATCCCGAAATATTTTTATCGGTGGTGTGAAAAGTCTAAAATGCCCTTGAACATTGGGTTGTGTTTGTGAATTAAGCTAAGGTTTTGGACCAATTAAGTTCATTTCCTAACTGATTGGACCCAATTAGATTTTTTTTTTAAGTTATTTGTCTTTGGTTGGGGACCAATCTAGGCCATACACACATACCCTCACCCTATCTCGTTGACTCTCTTTCTTCCCTCTCGCATTTTCTACCATTTCCATACCATTGTATGGACAAACCTTGAACTTTCACTTCCACCCTCAGATCAAACCTATGGAGACCATTTTTGAGTTCCTTGCGAGCCCAGGAACCCATTGATACTATTATTTGGACGTGAAGCCTTTATTTTCTCGGATAAACCATAATCTTCTATTTGAGCATTGTTCATGCAATCATAAATGTGAAGTTTTTAGGAGATTTTAAGCTGCCAGGAAGCTTTAGGACGTCTTTGCGAAGCTCGGACAAGAAAAACGAAGTGTTTTGGACGTCAGAAAGTTGAGTTTGGCAAGTTTCAAGTTTGGCCAGAATATCGAGGTTTCTCTAGCGAAATCCCGTGGATTTCAGGGCTTAAAATTGGTAAGGTTTTCTTCTACTCGTCGTAAGCTTCATTTTGGTACAAATTTCAGGAATTTTGGTTGAGAAATGAAGAAGATTTTGAAGTTCTAAGATTTTCCAGTTTTTTATGATCGCATTGGTGCCAACGCCAAACTCCGGCGAATCAAGGAAGAATGAGGAGAATATTCCATCAAAGTTAACGGAATATTCTAACGCCGTCAGGTATAATTAATGGCATATTCTAGTTTTTAATAGAATATTCCCTAACAGCGTTAACTATTATGTCCCCTGTGCTAGGCGCATACCTGTGCGTGAGCCGCAGGTCTAGCTGTGCCTTGGCTGGCACGTGGGATCATGAAATTTTTTTCTTAAAATATGGGGATGTTCCTGAGGTTGAGTAGGTCATGGTGGTATATTCAAATATCCCATTTGAGCAATGTATGAGAAGTTCTTTCTTAGTTTTGTGTATGTGCTTTAAATAACGTTTATTCAGTTATTTCGCATATAGGTGAGACCTATCCTGAGGACGAGCACCATCAATCGAGGCTCGGGGGCTATGACCCTTCAACATATCAGTGAGTGGGCTTTTCGATTTCCGTATATACCTATATACTTGAGATTTTGCCCAGAAAATTAATTTGAATGATTATACGTTTTGAAATGCCATGCAAAGTATCTGCCTATTTTATTTATGCATTAGTAGTTGCATATATTTATGATTGGTGCTGCGGACACACAGGTAAGTGCCAGGTAAGTTCATAAATTAAAGATATGAGATTGCTTCAGTTATATGAGATATGATGTGATGTATTGAGAGCTCATAAACCTGCACCCCGGTATTAGTGCTCCCACCCAGAGTTAGGGCACAGTCCTACACGTGATGTTCACCCCCCGCACCATATGCTCACCTTGGATCCAAGTTAGGTGCACAGGCTTGTCGTACAAACCACTATAGGTGGTTCCGACTCGTAGGTGACCCGCGATAATTCGAACAGTCTTCACGTGATCGTAGCACTAAAGCATATTCATTTTACACCTAGTCTTGTCATACAGACCACTTTAGGTGGTTCTGACTCGTGTGCAGGATTTGATATAGTTGAGATTGGTTATAAGCTATAGACTCAGCCTTACAGATTGAGTTAAAGGGTTTCGGCTGATGCGATATCTGGCATTGATATATTTTGTCTGGATTACTTATGGCATTGCATTGAGATGCTTTGGCATGGTATATTTCTATGGGTTTTCATCCTGAGCATGATTTTTGTTATAGTATATATATTTTTTTTGGGCAATTATACAAGTTTTACGACGAGGGGTTAGAACTTTTGAAAATGAAATGATTTTGCAAAGCTTTGTTTTTGCCCACTCACACTTTCTATTTTGCGCCCCTCCAGGTTTTAGGTAGAAGTGTTTTGGTGGCTCATAGGGATTTCAATGGTGGTTCTGACAGAACATCTCAAATGTAGGATCACCTTTAGGTGTTGTATAATTAGTACTTGTCCTGTCTGACTGCACAGGCTATTTATGCTCTGATGATGTATTTCATACTTAATCTCGCACTTGCACCTTATATTATCTAGTACTCTAGTTGATTTGGTTTTTGTTTATTTGTAATTCCCTATCTCTTTATTGCTTCCACACTCTGCACATGGCTACGTCACCCTCACGTGATGGCCAGCATGCCCTAATTCAGGTCGGGGTGTGTCAAACATAGCCACCGCCTTGATTAAAATTTCTCTACCAGCTTGAGAGAGAAACTGTTGCTTCCAACCTTGAATCTTCCTCAAAATCCTTTAACATACCCCAAAGTTTCATTTTTTTAGCGTCCCCACAGAGCCAGAACACCCAAATAGCACCCAGGATCATCAACATTAGGCATGCCCAAAATCCCACACAATTCCTCCCGGATCATCCTTAGTGTATTGGCTCCAAAATAGACAATTGACTTCTGCAAATTAACTTTTTGCCTAAACGCTTTACAATAAGCATCAAGAATCTTGACCACATTCTGACAATTACTTCTTGTTGCTTTTAGAAAAATCAACGTATCATCTGCAAATAATAAATGAGAGAGGTAAAGCCCATTAGTACTAATCTTTTTGTCCTTATGGTTAAGAAATGACTATTAGGCGATTTTCTTCAACCAAATAAATAAGATGTTGCTAACCTGAAAATGAAACCAGTTAAATCGGATGAACCCGACCCGGATGAAGACCGTTGACCATGAATTCAATATAGTGGACCAAGACATGTTTGTGATTATGTGGGCATGGTCCACAGATTTGATGGCACAATCAAACAGCAAGACAGGGGATAGCCTATGGGGGATGGCGTGGGCCGGTGCGGCACGTGATGGATGAGATTGGGCCCACTTAATTATGTACAGTGCAGCTCCACTTTGTGCACGTGCACATGGGATTTTAGCAACTCGTATAGCAATCCAATCAAAGATGTATGGAAATTAGCCAATTACTTTCCACAATGGAAAGGGAGCCTTCGAATCCCTTCAACCTAATTCTCTTCATCAAATAATTTAGGTCCTTGAAATTTGATCAAATGACTAAAAACAAGGAGCTCATTCTAAAAGTTATAATAATTTAACCGTTGGATCAAATTTAAAGGGTCCGAATTATTTAATGAGGAGAATTAGGTGGAAGGGATCCGGAGATGATCCCTTTCCTTCCACAATTATTAGGATTTGCCGCATGTAGGATGTTGCAATTTAATATTAAGGGTCAAACGAATTTTTATTATCTTTCCCATATATCACTTATAGGGGTGGTTCGGTATGGGATCCTAAATTGAAAATGGGATTTCGAATCCCAAACTCAAAATTTTCGAGATAAGAATCCGAACTGAAATTTCGGTATTCCTAATTTTCAGGATTCCCGAAATGTTTTCGGTCTTCGGGATGGATTGGGATTGCATTTTAGGTTTTGGACTTTTGGGCTTTTGGACATAAATTTGAGAATTTTGGGTTGTGGGCTAAAATTTGGGCCTTTGGCTTTTTACCTATTACCAATTTGAAATTTTTTACCAATTGAAATACAAAATCATTCTTACCAAGTCAAATTGACGTTCTAAAGTTTCAAACTACTTAATTTCATACTTGTATTTCTAATATAGTCTACTCTCAAGTTACTTAAATTCAACATTCAGCATACATGCAACCAAAATAAATATACATATATATTTTCTATTCAGTTCAGGATTCCCGAACCATTGAATATGTAATCCCGATTCCTGTACAAAAATGACACACCCCAATCGAAGTCAAGACGTGTTGGCCGTCATGTGAGCGTGACGTAGCCTTGTGCGCAAAGCGGAAACGATAAAGAATAAGGAAAAACGAACAATTTAAAACCAATCAACTAGCAATTCCAGTTAAGAAAGGATGCTAGTAAGGGTCTAAGTGTATAAATACACTTTCAGAGCAATAAGAAGATCTAGTTGCAGTCAAACAGAACAATTACTAAGATACAACACCCTAAGGTGAATCCTACTATTCGGATTCTGTCAGAACACCGTTGGATTCCTCGTGGCCACCAAACTCTGCTACCTAAAACCTGGAGGGGCAAAAAACAAAGTTGAGTGGGTCAGTAAAACACATTTACACAAAAACCTTATTTTCCTTTGAATATACTAACCCCTCGCCGTAAAACAAGTATATAGATATTTTCCTAGAAAATAGAATACATAAATATGTATATATCTCAAATCATGCTCAAAATCAAGATTCATATTTGTATGTATGCCATGCCTATATATAATAGAATAAGCAATTCAGGTAAGAATAGTTTCATATAAATATAACATGTTAGCCGGAACCCCTGTGGTAGCCTGTACGGCTGAATTCATAACTCAAAAGTCCATCTAACCGAAGTCACTGCAATGACCTATACGGAAATATACTGCACAAGAGTCGAAAACAAATGCCAAGGTATGTACGACGAGAATGGGTGTAATATAATTATGCTCAATACTACTCTCACATAATAGCTGGGTGATAAATCGCTAGTCACCTACGAGTTGGAACCATAAATAAGCTCTGTATGATAAGACCGTGCACCTAAATTGGATCCAATATGAGCATATGGTGCGGGAGGTGACATAATAAACAGGTCTGTGTCATATCTCTGGCTAAATCACAATCACTCTAAGTGCAGTTTTATGAGCTCAACAATATTCAATCACATATCACATCATCGACAATTCACATAACCAAACATAACTTACATGAGCTTACCTGAGCCTCCACAGTACCATGCAACAATATGCATAATTATGATAATGCATATACTAAAATAAAATATAGGCATAGCATGGCATTTCAATCACATTTCCTTAAATACGTTTTCTAGGAAAAACGTCAAGTACATATATATACTGAAAATAACTGCCCACTCACTCATATGAAGCTGGGTCGTAACCCCCATGCCTAGCCTGGCTACGCTCGTCCTCTGGATAGGTCTCACCTATAGGAGAAGCAACTATATAAACGTCACTTTAATGCACATATACCAAACTATGTAATAACTTCTCATACATAACTCAAATTGGGTATATGAATATACCACAATGACCTACACAACGTCACGATCACCCAGGAATTTTTAAAATAATTTTCTGACCCCGCACGCGCAGCCACGCGCCTGCGAGTGCATGGCAATACGCATGGCCACACCCAGGGAATCCTGACGAATTCTCTAACCCCGTTAGGAATATTCCGTTAAAAGCTAACAGATTCTGTTAAGTTTACCTGACAGCGTCAGAATATTCCGTCAACTCTGACGGAATATTCGCTCGTCTTCTCCGATTGCTTGCCGGACTCCTCGCCGTCGTCGGAAAACTGGGAAATAAAAAAACCTTCATATCTCAGCCAATTCAACACCATTTTCCATGAAATTTTCACCAAAATGAAGCCCTAATCATGAAGAACACAACCTTACCATTTTGAAGCTCCAAAAGTCACGGGATCTCGTCGGAGAAATTCCACAAAATCCGGCCAAGCTTGAAACTCACGATCCCGACGTCCAAAACACATCAACGGACTACTCCGAGCTTCTTGGAGACGTCTAGAAGATCCCTATGATCTCCAAAATCACTGAAACCTTCGTTTTTACATGTGCATGAACATTGCACATTTTTGGGTTCTCGGGGAAAATGGAGGTTCTAATCCTAGAGAATAGTACCATTCAACTCGTAAGGTTATAAGGAACAAGATGGTAACCTTGAATCCCTTGATCTGTGAAGATTTGGCTTGGTTTAGGTGTGGTCCGTACGGAGAAGCAAGAGAGAGAGAGAGAGAGAGAGAGAGAGAGAGAGAGAGAGAGAGAGAGAGAGAGAGAGAGAGAGAAAGAGTCTGAGAGAGAGGGCACGGGAGTGAGAGAGAGAGAAAGTGGTACTTTTGTGTGTGTGGTTTACAAACAACCAACCAATCACCACTAATTTCCTTTAGTTCCAATTGGTCCCAAAAACTTAGGAATTTAACATATTAGTCCACTTCTAATAGCATGTCACACACAACACATCTCAACGCCTAAGGGCATTTTAGTCTTTTCACACCGTCGATAATTAAATAATATACTTCTCCAGGACGGGCTGTGACAAAAAGGTTTGGGATCGATTCGGTATGAATCCCAAAAATTTCGATATTATCGGTTTGGGAATTTTTCGATATGGGATCGAGATTTTTTTGGTTTGGATTGGGATTTTCGGGAAAATTTTCCATCCCTAATCACTTCTGCAGGCACTTTATGCAAAGGAATTTTCATTTTTCTTAAAAATGGAGATTAGTTGTGGGACTCACTCGATATCGAACTTCAACGATTCGAACCATCTATTTTGTAAGTCTCAATTCATAGATTATCCTTACAAAAATTCAATTCAATTTAAAAACTATTTGTCTATTTAATTATCACGATGAAATTTCATTTTTTCTTATAGAAAAGGTGTTCATTAATTTCTTTGGACCCAATTAGATGTCTCAAATATTTTCGATTTGGCTAATATTTTGCAAGGATAATCTATGATGTACAACTTGAAAAATAGACGTTCAGGTCATTGAAATTCGATATGATGTGGGCTCCACAACTAAAAAACCGGGAATCCCTTTCCCTTAAAGGCCTCAATCACCAATAATTTTCCAAATTCATGACCTTGTCAACAAATTGTGGAACTAGCTAGGATCACACTATGAACCAAAAGAGAAATTGAAGCTAAATTCCTTGTTTCTACTGTATTAAGCGTAATGAGATATAAATATATAACTAAATCACTGGGTATGTAAAAAGTAATATTATCACTATGAACCGTCAATTTATTTTTAATTTATATGAATGATTAAATGGTTTTTAAATTGAATGAAGTTTTCTAGAGATAAATTTTTTATTTTGTTAATACAAGTGACAATCTAATTTAAATTAGTCTAAATTAAGCGCAATGAAGATTCAAATTTGGTTGCAAAAAGGGGAGAACATTGCTCTAGCTAATTAGGCTAAACTCATCTCTACTTCTAGAGACGGTCTTTAAATGATGATTAAGATAATTAACGACTTCGATTGTGACATTGTTTGGTGAAATGATTTAATGAATATTCCAAAAAAAGTTACATCTTGAGTCATGTTTGTCATACCAAGCCACATATATCATATTGGTGTATCATCTCATATGACAAGTGATACACATATAATCAACAATCAATGAAACAAATTCATTAATTGAAGTGACATGTACATACCAATTGGCACATCATTTGGTCTCTTAGCATCCATATTGAAATGTTTAACGTGGTGCAATAAATTTGTTTTGTCGTTTAACATTAGCTTGGTAGGAAGAAAATATTTCAATCCCAAAAACAAGGGAAGGAGGGAGGAACATATCATTAATTCCTTCTGATATGTTTTAGATTTTGCAGATTTTACCTCAAATATCAAAAATACTTCAAAGTTGAAAGGAATTGAAGCTAAATCTAGAATCTTAGTTGGGCAGAAACTGAGAAGGATTACTGGATTGGCTACCAAACCTGCAAAATGTGGAAACAACCTCGCAGATGCATTGCCAGATGGGTTTTGATATCCTCAGCCACAAGAAATATCTTTGACGTTGGATTTACGCTCATAAGATGTCGTCTCACGTGTGTTTATTTAAGCTTAACACGCGAACAACACATATTGAATGACGGAAGGTCATATAGACGGTTATGATCAACACATGAATTAACGTTCTCTGATACAATAAGAAAGAAATTAACGTTGCACTATAAAACCATTTTAGCAAATCATGTCATTTTTTTACTTGGTGCGATGGCAAGTGTCTTCGCCCATGAGCGGTAGGTCTCGGGTTCGAGACTTGGGAGCAGCCTCTCCATAAATGGGGGTAAGGCTAGCCGACATTCACCTCTCCCAGACCTTGCGTAAAGCGGGAGCCTTGTGCACTAGGTACGACCTTTTTTAAACATTTAGCCCTCACCATTGGACCTCTCTTGTTTTTTGTTTTTTTTTAAAAAAAAAACAACTGGTTGCAAACTACGGTTATCCACCGGACATTAATTTAGATTACAACAATTCCTGGTCTGCTTAATAAAATACGTAAACAAAAAGTAGGTGAGGCTTCTGCCAAACAATTGTAATTAAAAAACAGGAGAGATTTTTCAATGTGACCGTTACATGAGATGGTACACCACGTGTTTCTATATAAATGGTAGATTATGTGTGTTAGAAGATTAATACTTTAAAAATTAAAATTTTCCACTACTTACATTAAAACACGTGATGTATCATCCGTATTCTTGTCACAACTAAAAATTTCTCCGAAAACAGATCCTTGACAGATCATTTTATTTTCATTTTATTAAATTTTTCTTAGGAAAACTAATAAAAAAAGGCTTGAAAACTTTGAGTTTTAATAATACAAACAAAATAAAAGGTAAAATAAATAATACCAGAATTGATTTTTTAGTATAAAAATATGATTTTTTGTTAAAATGAACAGTACCGAAAATTTTTCGTTAAAATTCTTATTTTTCTTCGGGTGAAAACGAAAGGGGAGAGAGAGAGAGACTTTACGGACTTGCATCAAATTTAAATGATAGAGACTTACAAAGGCCGATTAAAACATTCAAAAGTTAAAAAACGAAAACGATAAATCACGGCTGACCAATCATTACACCACACTCCAAAATAAAATAGATAATCCCCAATTGTCAAAACGTCGGAACGACGCCGAATTGTGGGTCCGGAAAATAAGTGCCCGGCCTGGAGCAATAGATGCGATCCACCACGTCGGTTTCGGTTTTGTTGCGTTTCGCGAACCGGCCCTTGATCCTCGGACGAGTTTCGGCATACGCTTTCCGCGAAGCATATCGGATTGTTTTCTGGAACTTGCGTTTCTTCCTCTTCTCTCTGTATCTCAATACCCTCGCCTCCCTGTCCAGTCCGCAGAGCTGAGTCGCTGGTTGACTCGCAGGAGTTGCCGAGACCGGTACGCCGGCTTCCGAAACCTTGTTGTTGGCTTTTGGGCCGAAAGAGTAGGATATATCTCCCGGTTCCGAACCGTTGCTGCTGGCGTTTCGGCCGAAAAGATACGGTTTATCGGAGAGGGAGTTTCCATCGGGAACAACTCCGGCATCTAAGGAAGAGGACGAAACCTGAAAAACACGTAAATATCCACAATAGTCAGTACACAGTTACGGAATTTCGGGAAAACGTCAAATTTTGCACCGAAACATCGGAGGAAGATAGTTTAATTCAATTCGGATTACGTACGCTTTGACTGAGGGACTGAGTCGGATAGCTGAAGGAAGAATAGAGCTTGCTTCTGCAAAAGTCCAGGTCGAAGCAGTTGTGATCGGCGGGACCCGAAACGTTGTAGTTCATGTTGAACGATGGCGGTGGAATCGGGTCGGGTTGAACCGGAACAACGCTGTCATTACACGCACCCGAACCCGAAATAGTGTGTACTGAGGTAGGGTAATCGAACTCCAGCAGCGAATCCATTTCGGGGAAGATGAGATCATCGGAGGACTTTAGGATGTCCGGAGCGATATCCATATGGAGCTTCGAGTTGAAATTCGGGTTGGGGATCAGCCAGCCCGACGCGGCGTTGTTTTCAATGTCTTTAGTGTTAAATACAACGTCTCCGTTTGGGACGAGGTAGTTGAGAGCCGCGGCGGCGGATGACAGGCCAGTTGTTGACTTGACGACGATGGACTCGGCGGCGTCGTAAAAAGGCTCGACCGGGACCCGCTCGTGGCGGCGGGCGAGGGGGTTAGCCGAGTGGATGTCGGCGTCGCAGCTGACGCAGAGAGCGGCGGCGTCGGCCTTGCAGGTGACGGCGGCTGGGGCTTGCTGGCAGACCCCACACATCCAGACTCGCTGGTGGCTTGTGGTGAGCTTGTTGGCGGGGTGGATCCTGGAGTCGCAGGCCAGGCAGAGAAAGGCCAAGTGAGCTCGGCAGAACAAGGCCGCCGCCAAGGTCTTGCAGGAGCCGCAGGGCTTGTCGACTAAGCCGACGGCTGCGGCAGTCCACGAGTCTTGGAGGCCCATGTATATCCTCAAAACGACGTCGGAGGGAGTAACTTTGTTAGCGAATGCGTGGAGCTTCTGTTAGAGAGAAGCGAGTAGAATTGTAGGTGTGCTCCCAGAGGCCTAATGGCGAGTGCTGATGTTATCTATCCAGTGAGAGGGAAAATCTGGTGTTGACCAGTGAGAGAGCTACACGTGGGTGAATTTCAACCACGCAAAATATCATTAGGAGAAAGTTTGTTAATTGATCCCTGGTGTTATTAAAGCAATTCTATCCTTAAAAACTCTGCGCCAACATCTAGCATCTAACACATTTATTCACTCAGTGAACAATGATAGATCACAATGAACAGTATTAGGCCAATAGCATCTCCACTCCTAAAAAGATGAAATGGCACAAAGTCTAAAAATATGCTGGCACAAACGATCTCCACCCCTAGAAAATGATCTGGCACCCAGCCCATTCAAAATATTTTAAATTTTTTTATAAAAGAATAAATAAATAAAATAGTTTTAATTTCGGATAGGATTTTTAACTAATCTCATCACATCACGTATCATTATCCGAAAGTACTATTTTGTAAATAGATTTCCGCATGAGAGATGGCGTTTTTCCAACAAGTAAAGGATGAGTTGAGTTTTTCCAACGACCTTGAAGACCTTGACTAATTTTGCCGTCTTTTCCATGTACATTGTGAAACGCTTTAGTAATTTTACTCCACATTTCTCGCTTATCCATCTCATTACCTGTAATCGGGTCATGAGTAGTGTGAACCCAACATTCACGCAACGTAACATCTTCAATGAGCTTCTACGAACTCATTTTTTTCTCTCAAAATGTAGAAACTATTGAAATGTACAAAGTGTAGAAAGTCTAGAAAATATTGAAATGTGGTGTAAGGTAGAAAATGAGGGTTATGTATTTATAGAATTTTTTTTTTTTCTGTATTTTAAAAAAAAATTCATAAATTTTAATTAATTTTTAATAAATTTTATTGTTGTTAATTAATCTGAACCGTTGGATTTTAAAAATATTCAAATCCAACAGCCTATAAGCTCTCACGTGACCAACGGTCATAATTCTGACTGTTGGGCCTTTTTTTTTTAGGGGGGAACGTGGACCGTTGAGTTTAAAAGTGAAATTCAAATTTTTGTTCTGTTGGAAATCCAACGGTATAGAAAAACTAGCTGTTGGAAATCCAACGACATAGAGTGGGCCACGTCGCCGAACCCGGGTGACATTTGAGTGCGCCTGCCAACGGGCCCCGCCTTTGATTTCTTGTCTGCTACTTGCGCCCACGTGTGAGTGAAGGCCACACTCCAGGCTCAAAAAAAAGAACAGCCGATCCCTTGGTCAGTTGATTTTAGGCTGGTCTGGAGACTGACTTGGGCTGATTGCCAGTCTATTCCATGGGTTGGAGTGGATTGGTTTAAATCCCTTTTCCACCAGGTGCCGGCCTCTTTCGCTTCTGTTGGAAGTGCTCTTACAAGATATTAATACATAGGGTAAATTACATAGTAGCCCCTCAGGTTTGAGCTCTATTGCAATCTCATACAACATCTTTAAAACATTTCACTTTCATACCTCAAGTACTATTTTATTTCAATTTCATACAACCGTTAGATTTTCCATCCATGGATCTGTTAAATGCTGACGTGGCTGCCACATATATGACACGTGGCTACCAAATGTCTGCCACGTGGCAAATAAAATAATTTTTTAATTTTTTTTTTTAAAACCTGAAATTGGAAGGAAAAAAAAAAGGTCCGAACCCAGAAGAAGAAGAAAGAGAAAGAGAAGAAGAAGAAGAAAGAGGAGGGAGGAGAAAGAAGAAGAAGAAGAAGAAAAAAAAAAGAAAAAAGAAAGGGGTCCGAACCCAGAAGAAGGAGGAAGAAGAAGAAAGAGGAGGAGGAGGAGGAGGAAGAAGAAGAAGAAGAAGAAAAAAAAAAAAAAAAAAAAAAAAAAGGGGACCGAACCCAGAAAAAGGAGGAAGAAGAAGAAGAGAAGAAGAAAGAGGAGGAGGAGGGAGAAGAAGAAGAAGAAGAAAAAAAAAAAAAGGTCCGAACCCAGAAGAAGAAGAAGAAGAAAGAGAAGAAGAAGAAGAAAGAGAAAGAGAAGAATAAGAAAGAGAAGAAAAAAAAAAAGGACCGAACCCAGAAGAAGAAGGAGGAAGAAGAAGAAGAGAAGAAGAAAGAGGAGGAGGAGGGAGAAAAAGAAGAAAAAGAAGAAGAAGAAAGAGAAAGAGAAGAAGAAGAAGAAGAAGAAAGAGAGAAAAAAAAAAAAAAGGCACCGAACCCAGAAGAAGGAGGAAGAAGAAGAAGAGAAGAAGAAAGAGGAGGAGGAGGGAGAAGAAGAAGAAGAAGAAGAAGAAGACAAAAAAAAAAAAAAAAAAAGGTCCGAACCCAGAAGAAGAAGAAAGAGAGAGAAGAAGAAGAAGAGAGAGAAGAAAAAAAAAGTGACAAATATGTTTTTTTTTTTTTAAATTAAAAAATTATTTTATTTGTCACGTGGCAGACATTTGGCAGCCACGTGTCATATATGTGGCAGCCACGTCAGCATTTAACAGATCCATGGATGGAAAATCTAACGGTTGTATGAAATTGAAATAAAATAGTACTTGAGGTATGAAAGTGAAATGTTTTAAAGATGTTGTATGAGATTGCAATAGAGCTCAAACCTGAGGGGCTACTATGTAATTTACCCTAATACATAATACGAGAACAAAATAATTAAATATTTTCTTATATAATAATCGGTGGTGAGGTGAGTAGTTGTCATGTGTCTGTGTCGAATAGGAAGGCTGGGACCCAGTTGGAGGCTTGGAGCTGCAGTGTTGATGAGCCAATAGGAGAGCATTATTTAAAAAACTTGGCACAGTAATTCATCTAGTTATACTATTACTTGTATCATCTCTTTGATAAAAGTGAGGCCTGCCAATATATGTAAATTCTATATTTATTAAAGAGATAGTATAAGTAATGGTACAACTAGATAATAAGAGTATCATTTTTGCTGCTATGTATTGTTACTCGAGATTTAAAGTATGGTTTGTTAAATTATAATTCAATATTTTTAGTTTGCGTAATAATGTATCTAGATGGGTGACGAGTTTACATTTTAGAGTATATTAATACATTAGTTAAACATGTAATATAATGTGAGTAAATTAGCAACGCTGTTTGATTCACGCTTAAAATGGGAGAAAAAATTCTTTATGAAAAATTAGTTTTCTTAACTATATGAAGAGGGTTTGACAAAAAAAAAACACTATATGAAGAGGGTCACTCAGTACTATGGTTTAATAGTATTCATCTTCACTTACAAATAAGAGGTCTTAAGTTTGAATCTCGTGGATGGCGAACTTGATACCAAATAAGGTTGTCCATTATGTGGTTTAATCGAACTCACCCTCCTCTTAGTGTAAAATATATCGTTGTACTAAAAAATAAAAATAAAAAAACTATATGAAGAGGGGTGTTGTTAATTTAATTCCATGAAAGCATGAAACTCGAATCAGGTCCGGTTGGAGATTTATGCAAAACGCGTCCTCCCAAGTTTGTTTATATTTCTTTCTTTTCTTTTCCTAATTAGATTTAATTGAATAATTAACACCCATTTATGCAGAAAATCGAACTTTAAGGAAAGACAGACTGCAGATACAAGGAATAATTAATGGCGCCCATTGCAACGGGAAAGAGCTTAATTAGCTTCCTTTCAACATGAATTTCTTCTTCTTGTTTTAGAAGTATTTTTCTAAATATCTTTCCCTTTTTATGTGGGAAAATATAGCTTTTCCGTTTTATTCAAAGGAAAACTAATAAAAATGGCTTGAAAACTTTGAGTTTTAATGATAAGGACAAAATAAAGGGTAAAGCGAATAGTACCATGATTGACTTTTTAGTGTAAAAATGTGGTTTTTCGTTAAAGTGAACAGTACCGGGAGCTTTTTATTAAAGTTCCCTTTATTCAAAGGACTATTTCTTGTATAATTTGAGAGGTTCATGCATTACAATTAGGTCTGGCAAACGGGTCGTGTCAGTCGTGTTCGTGTAATACCTATTATCTTAATGGGTCGTGTCGTGTCACACTTGTTATCTTAACGGGTCCTTAACAGGTCGGGTCACTTTACCCAGCGGGTAAAGTGACCCGACCCATTAAGACCCATTATGACCCGTTATGAAAAATATTTTTTTTTCTTAAATTTGCACATATCACACATTGTCACATAAATATTACTTCAAAACATTAAAACACATTTGTCGCTTAAGTACTTGTTTGGACCCAAATTTACATCATCGGCCCGTGTAATCGAGACCGTAGAGTAAACATAGTTCTCAGCCGTCGGATGGAAAAGTGAAAATATTTTTGTTAAAAGATAACATTATGGTTTTTATCATAATTATCTTTTAATTTGAATTATCTTGACATATTCTTAAACGGGATGGATATGATGCAAATTATATCCTCAAGTAAGAGTGTTTGGGCTCAAATTAACATGTTGGGCCGAGTATAGAACCACTCTCGGCCCGGGAGGCCTGGCGACAGGGGAGCCTTGGATCATTTAGTACGTGGGCTCCTAAACCTAGGTCGGCTAGGTCATATTACATTTACTAGTCAAGTCCTAACGCGATAAGGAGTCTCGGCAAGGGTAATAACCCGGAAGTGAATCCGGCTCAATAGAGGACTAGGCTCACAATCCTAGTAAACATAGGACTGGTCGAGTGGGTGTTTGATCCGGAGAAGAAGACCTAGTTCGAGTAGGGTTTTGACTCGACTTCAAAGGTATCTAGTGCTATAAATAGAGGAGGCTGTGCATCATTCAGAGCCCCCACAAAATCAATACAAAATTGCCCTACGCAAACTCTCACAACTTGAGATCTTTTTCTTTTCCTTTTTCGCTGACACATCTTCCGTTGGCATCAACAGCACTGTGGAAGCAACCGGTGATATCTTAAGTCGGCATAGATAGCTCTGTCACCGTAGAGTCGGTCGGTCTCGCAGTATCTTCCGTTGGCATCAACAGCACTGCGGCGAGAACGGTCAATTACCTATCCAAGTCTCGGTCGAGAAGGGTTTTCGAATCCTTGTTGGTCGAGGTCATCTCATTAGCCTTCTTGGCGAGGTGAGGTGTCACAGTTATTACATTCGGCACATTGCAAGCCGAATTCGGTTCGTGAACTTTGTAAGAAATAGCAGCCTTGTCTTCAGGCTCGAGAACCCAAGAGGCCGAGACGTGTTCCTTTCTCGGCCGCAATCGCAAGACGCAGAAGTCAGTAGCGCGACCCAACGCAGCATCATCAAATTTACTCCTCGGCCGAGCCCCGGCCGACGAGTTGGCACGCCCGCAATCACCGAAGGACGTAGTTAGCTTAGAATATACTTGGCCTGCGCGCCACGTAGGCTTTGTAATTTCTAGGGTCAACATTTTGGCACGCCCAGTGGGACCCAGTGCTAATACTACGAAGTTCATATGATATATCAAGATTCCAATCTGGCTCAACGTAGCCGATTGTACGAGCTCCTAGAGGAATTGAGAAAACACAATGAGGAATGTAAAAGATCTTTGGAAGTGGAAAAAGTTCTTCGTGGCCATGGAGAGATGCAAAAGTCATTCGCTTGCATGTTGAGAATAAAAGCTCCTGTTACCCTGCAAAGGCAATGGGTAAATGAAGACAGGGCTCGATTTAATGCCTGGCTAGATGAAGAAAATTTTCCTTACGTTTCTGATTACAGATCAATTCCATTTGAAAAATGGTTAGGCCCAAAGGCCGGGGGGCAATTTTTCGCTCCGGCCGTAATCAGACATCGGCCTAAGAAAATTGTTAATTTGGCCGAAGAACAAAGGCCACCTATTTTTTCGGTCGAGGCTGAAGATATGGTCGGCCACGAAGAAAAACCTAGGCCACCTATTTTTTCGGTCGAGACTGGAAGTGTGGTAGGCCTAGAAGAAAAAGTTAAAGTTTCTGAGCCACAAATCGACTCAGAAAATGATTCGTCAGAGGAGTGCTCCAATGACGAACGAGGCCGAGATATTGGCCTAGCCCAAGAATCTACGCCAATTGATATGATTATTGGCGATAAAGTCGATATGGAGAAATCCTATTCGGCTAAGTTGTTTGAATTAAACGCCGAAATTATGCCTGGGGGGCATAATACTTGTTCCACACATTCGGCGGCCGAAAATGCAAAATATTCCACCAAGTCAGAAATATTGGGAGATGATCTTTTATTCGGTTTTGGAAAATGTCAAAGTGAAAATTTTGATGTAAAAAGATCTCGGCTTGGAATAAAGCATCGTTGGCCTCCTCCTGACTACGTTTCGGCCACTTTTCTTTTCGTTTGCTAAAAATATAATTATATATAATAAATTATTTTCTTAACCATTCGGCCCTTGACCGATACTTAAGAAAATAAGAGGGGCAACAAGTGGTGTGCTCGGCAAAATCTTGGTCATTTTGTTTTTAGCCGAGCTCGACAAACAAGCCGACCCGAGAAGAGTTATTTTCGCTGCTATCAATAGTACCATGCCTATGGTTAAAGTGTGGGGACAAGTTTCAAAACCATTTAATCAGGAAGATGCTAGGGTCAAAGTTTGGCCGAATAAGTCATGGTTGCTGTTTTGAGGTTATATATATATATATATATATATATATATATATATATATATGTATATAGTCATGATTGCTGACAATGGGTTTGATATGCATATATATGTAGGCAGGCCGAGCTGCCAAGAAAAGACTCTTCTCGACCTCGGCCAAATTTATCCTCGACCCCAATTCCAATTCTTCTCGACCCTGGTTCATAACTGTTTATCTTCGGCCATGAGTTGTTCTTTGGTCGAAAGGAGCCGTGAGTAAACAGCAGCAAGGGATGACGGTCAAAAGTACATCTGATTAGGCTGGAGATACTTAATTTCCTTAATCATTCGGCTTACGAGCCGAAGTTCAAGGAAACTGGGGGGCAATGTTTGGACCCAAATTTACATCATCGGCCCGTGTAATCGAGACCGTAGAGTAAACATAGTTTTCAGCCGTCGGATGGAAAAGTGAAAATATTTTTGTTAAAAGATAACATTATGGTTTTTATCATAATTATCTTTTAATTTGAATTATCTTGACATATTCTTAAACGGGATGGATATGATGCAAATTATATCCTCAAGTAAGAGTGTTTGGGCTCAAATTAACATGTTGGGCCGAGTATAGAACCACTCTCGGCCCGGGAGGCCTGGCGACAGGGGAGCCTTGGATCATTTAGTACGTGGGCTCCTAAACCTAGGTCGGCTAGGTCATATTACATTTACTAGTCGAGTCCTAACGCGATAAGGAGTCTCGGCAAGGGTAATAACCCGGAAGTGAATTCGGCTCAATAGAGGACTAGGCTCACAATCCTAGTAAACATAGGACTGGTCGAGTGGGTGTTTGATCCGGAGAAGAAGACCTAGTTCGAGTAGGGTTTTGACTCGACTTCAAAGGTATCTAGTGCTATAAATAGAGGAGGCTGTGCATCATTCAGAGCCCCCACAAAATCAATACAAAATTGCCCTGCGCAAACTCTCACAACTTGAGATCTTTTTCTTTTCCTTTTTCGCTGACACATCTTCCGTTGGCATCAACAGCACTGTGGAAGCAACCGGTGATATCTTAAGTCGGCATAGATAGCTCTGTCACCGTAGAGTCGGTCGGTCTCGCAGTATCTTCCGTTGGCATCAACAGCACTGCGGCGAGAACGGTCGATTACCTATCCAAGTCTCGGTCGAGAAGGGTTTTCGAATCCTTGTTGGTCGAGGTCATCTCATTAGCCTTCTCGGCGAGGTGAGGTGTCACAGTTATTACATTCGGCACATTGCAAGCCGAATTCGGTTCGTGAACTTTGTAAGAAATAGCAGCCTTGTCTTCAGGCTCGAGAACCCAAGAGGCCGAGACGTGTTCCTTTCTCGGCCGCAATCGCAAGACGCAGAAGTCAGTAGCGCGACCCAACGCAGCATCATCAAATTTACTCCTCGGCCGAGCCCCGGCCGACGAGTTGGCACGCCCGCAATCACCGAAGGACGTAGTTAGCTTAGAATATACTTGGCCTGCGCGCCACGTAGGCTTTGTAATTTCTAGGGTCAACAGTACTACATCTACACTCGAAAATAAGAGCCTCACAAAAATACACTACTAATCTATTACAAATATTAAATGTGCAAGGATATGCAAAATAAAAGCGTTTTTGTTTTCAAGGTTGTGAAGCCTTTCTCAAAAGTTTAAACCTTGCCAATGGAACTCAAAGCTTAATGAAAGTGACCCACTAGTGTGTTTATTCGTACTTTCATTAAGTATAACATAAGATTTTGTGGTATCCACTAGTGTAAATATTTTAAATTGAAGATCAAATTCAATCATTGTATTCATATAGAGTCAAGGAGTGTAGTTGTAAAAAATCATCAAAATCGAAGTTAAAATAACCGTTAAATTGTGATTTTTCGTTTATAACCGTCGAAAAGTTTTGTCCCGTTACTTAATCTTTAAATGTTTGTTTTTTTGCAATTTTTGGCGTATGCAATCTTGAAGCATATACAAACAAGTATGACGGTTAGATCGTTCAAACTAGTTTCGTAGAATGCGTATCCCATCAAAACAATAGATTCACTAACACTTGTTTATTCTTACTTTCATTAAGTGTAACATAAGATTTTGTGGTATTGTTGACCCTAGAAATTACAAAGCCTACGTGGCGCGCAGGCCGAGTATATTCTAAGCTAACTACGTCCTTCGGTGATTGCGGGGCGTGCCAACTCGTCGGCCGAGGCTCGGCCGAGGAGTAAATTTGATGATGTTGCGTTGGGTCGCGCTACTGACTTCTGCGTCTTGCGATTGCGGCCGAGAAAGGAACACGTCTCGGCCTCTTGGGTTCTCGAGCCTGAAGACAAGGCTGCTACTCTTACAAAGTTCACGAACCGAATTCGGCTTTCAATGTGCCGAATGTAATAACTGTAACACCTCACTTCGCCGAGAAGGCTAATGAGATGACCTCGACCAATAAGGATTCGAAAACCCTTCTCGACCAAGACTTGGATAGGTAATTGACCGTTCTCGCCGCAGTGCTGTTGATGCCAACGGAAGATACTGCGAGACCGACCAATTCTACGGTGACAGAGCTATCTATGCCGACTTAAGATATCACCGGTTGCTTCCACAGTGCTGTTGATGCCAACGGAAGATGTGTCAGCGAAAAAGGAAAAGAAAAAGATCTCAAGTTGTGAGAGTTTGCGCAGGGCAATTTTGTGTTGATTTTGTGGGGGCCTCTTGAATGATGCACAGCCTCCTCTATTTATAGCACTAGATACCTTTGAAGTCGAGTCAAAACCCTACTCGAACTAGGTCTTCTTCTCCGGATCAAACACCCACTCGACCAGTCCTATGTTTACTAGGATTGTGAGCCTAGTCCTCTATTGAGCCGGATTCACTTCCGGGTTATTACCCTTGCCGAGACTCCTTATCGCGTTAGGACTCGACTAGTAAATGTAATATGACCTAGCCGACCTAGGTTTAGGAGCCCACGTACTAAATGATCCAAGGCTCCCCTGTCGCCAGGCCTCCCGGGCCGAGAGTGGTTCTATACTCGGCCCAACATGTTAATTTGAGCCCAAACACTCTTACTTGAGGATATAATTTGCATCATATCCATCCCGTTTAAGAGTATGTCAAGATAATTCAAATTAAAAGATAATCATGATAAAAACCATAATATTATCTTTTAACAAAAATATTTGCACTTTTCCATCCGACGGCTGAGAACTATGTTTACTCTACGGTCTCGATTACACGGGCCGATGATGTAAATTTGGGTCCAAACAGGTATCCACTAGTGTAAATATTTTAAATTGAAGATCGAATTCATTCATTATATTCATATAGGGTCAAGGAGTGTAGCTATAAAAAATCATCAAAATCGGAGTTAAAATAACCGTTAAATCGTGATTTTTAGTTTATAACCGTCGAAAAGTTTTGTCTCGTTACTTGATTTTTGAATGTTTGTTTTTTTGCAATTTTTAGCATATGCAATCTCGAAATATATACAAACATGTTTGACGGTTGGATCGTTGAAACTAGTTTCGTAGAATGCGTATCCCATCAAAACAATAGATTCACTAACACTTACGAGTTTATTCATACTTTCATAAAGTATAACATAAGATTTTTGGTATCCACTAGTGTAAATATTTTAAATTGAAGATCGAATTCATTCATTGTATTTATATAGGGTCAAGGAGTGTAGCTGTAAAAAATCATCAAAATCAGAGTTAAAATAACCATTAAATCATGATTTTTTGTTTATAACCGTCAAAAAGTTTTGTCCCGTTACTTGATCTCTGAATGTTTGTTTTTTTCAATTTTTGGCATATGCGATCTCGAAGCATATACAAACAAGTTTGACGGTTTGATCGTTGAAACTAGTTTTGCAAAATGCGTATCTCATCAAAACAATAGATTCACTAACACTAAAGAGTTTATTCACATTTTCGCTAAGTATACATAAGATTTTGTGGTATCCACTAGTGTAAATATTTTAAATTGAAGATTGAATCCATTCATTGTATTCATATAGGGTCAAGGAGTGTAGCTGTAAAAAAGTTTCAAAATAGGAGTTAAAATAACTGTTAAATCGTAATTTTTCGTTTATAACCGTAAAAAAGTTTTGTCTTGTTACTTGATCTCTGAATGTTTGTTTTTTTTGCAATTTTTGGCGTATGCGATCTCGAAGTATATACAAACATGTTTGACGGTTGGATCGTTGAAACTAGTTTCGTAGAATGCGTATCCCATCAAAACAATAGATTCACTAACACTTAAGATTTTATTCATACTTTCATCAAGTATAACATAAGATTTTGTGGTATCCACTAGTGTAAATATTTCAAGTTGAAGATCGAATTCATTCATTGTATTCATATAGGATCAATGAGTGTAGCTATAAAAAATCATCAAAATCGGAGTTAAAATAACCGTTAAATCGTGATTTTTCGTTTATAACTGTCGAAAAGTTTTGTCCCGTTACTTGATCTCTGAATGTTTGTTTTTTGCAATTTTTGGCGTATGCGATCTTGAAACATATACAAACAAGTTTGACGGTTGGATCGTTGAAACTAGTTTTGCAAAATGTGTATCTCATCAAAACAATAGATTCACTAACACTAAAGAGTTTATTCATATTTTCGCTAAGTATAACATAAGATTTTGTGGTATCCACTAGTGTAAATATTTTAAATTGAAGATCGAATTCATTCATTATATTCATATAGGGTCAAGGAGTGTAGGTGTAAAAAAGTTTCAAAATCAGAGTTAAAATAACCGTTAAATCGTGATTTTTCGTTTATAACCGTAAAAAAGTTTTGTCATGTTACTTGATCTCTGAATGTTTTTTTTTTGTTGCAATTTTTGACTATGCGATCTCGAAGTATATACAAACATGTTTGACGGTTGGATCATTGAAACTAGTTTCGTAGAATGCGTATCCCATCAAAACAATAGATTCACTAACACTTAAGAGTTTATTCATACTTTCATCAAGTATAACATAAGATTTTGTGGTATCCACTAATGTAAATATTTTAAATTGAAGATCAAATTCATTCATTGTATTCATATAGGGTCAAGGAGTGTAGATGTAAAAAATCATTAAAATCGGAGTTAAAATAACCGTTAAATCGTGATTTTTCGTTTATAACCGTCGAAAAGTTTTGTCCCGTTACTTGATCTCTGAATGTTTGTTTTTTGCAATTTTTGGCGTATGCGATCTCGAAGCATATACAAACAAGTTTGGTGGTTGGATCGTTGAAACTTGTTTCGCAAAATACGTATCTCATCAAAACAATAGATTCACTAACACTTAAGAGTTTATTCATATTTTCATTAAATATAACATAAGATTTTGTGGTATCCACTAGTGTAAATATTTTAAATTGAAGATCGAATTCATTCATTGTATTGATATAGGGTCAAGGAGTGTAGCTATAAAAAATTATCAAAATTGGAGTTAAAACAACCGTTAAATCGTGATTTTTCGTTTATAACCGTCGAAAAGTTTTGTCTCGTTACTTGATCTCTGAATGTGTTTTTTCTGCAATTTTTGGCGTATGTGATCTCGAAGTATATACAAACATGTTTGACGGTTGGATCGCTGAAACTAGTTTTGTAGAATGCGTATCCCATCAAAACAATTGATTCACTAACACTTAAGAGTTTATTCATACTTTCATCAAGTATAACATAAGATTTTGTGGTATCCACTAGTGTAAATATTTTAAATTGAAGATCGAATTCATTCATTGTATTCATATAGGGTCAAAGAGTGTAGCTGTAAAAAAGTTTCAAAATCGGAGTTAAAATAACCGTTAAATCGTGATTTTTCGTTTATAACCGTCGGAAAGTTTTGTCTCGTTACATTTTCTGTGAATGTTTTTTTTTTGTAATTTTTTGCTGATGCGATCTCGAAGCATATACAGACAAGTTTGACGGTTAGATTGTTGAAATTAGTTTTGTATAATTCGTATCCCATGAAGTTCAATGGTGTGTGTGTGTATATATATATATTTATTTATTAAGTAGATTTAAATCTATTTATTTTTCATGTATAATTATTATAGTTTTTAGGGGTATAAAATTTAATATATATATATATATATATATATATAACTATTATAGTTAATATTTTGGGGGTATAATTATTATAATTATTATAGTTAATTTAATATATATATATATATATAATTATTATAGTTTTTAGGGGTATAAAATTGTTAAATTAATATATATAATTATTATAGTATTTTTTTAGGTTATAAAATTATTAAATTAATATTCTGCTTATCGTGTATCGTGTTACCCACGTGTATACCCGAACCAACCCATTATCTTCACAGGTGCTTATCGAGTTATCCGATAACGACCCGTTTCGTTATCGTGTCGACCTGAACACCTGTTAATTTCGTGTCGTGTCATGTCAGGTTATCGGGTCGTGTCAGGAATTGCCAGGTGTTCGGGTCGACACGACAACGAATCGGGTGTTATCGGGTAACCCGATAAGCACCTGTTAAGATAACGGGTTGGTTCGAGTATACACGTGAGTAACACGATACACAATAAGCAGAATATTAATTTAATAATTTTATAACCCTAAAAATACTATAATAATTATATATATTAATTTAACAATTTTATACCCCTAAAAAGTTTAAAACTATAATAATTATATACATATATATATATATATATTAAATTAACTATAATAATTATATATACTAGAATAATTATACCCCCAAAATATTAACTAAAATAATTATAATAATTATACCCCCAAAATATTAACTATAATAATTATATATATATATATATATATATATATTAAGTTTTAAATTAAATTTTATACCCCTAAAAACTATAATAATTATACATACAAAATAAATAGATTTAAATCTACATAATAAATACACACACACACACACACACACACACACACACACACACACACACACACCATTTAACTTGATGGGATACACGAAGCTAATTTCAACGATCCAACCGTTAAACTTGTTTGTATATGCTTCGAGATCGCATCAGCAAAAAATCGCAAAAAAAAAAAAAAGCATTCAGAGATCAAGTAACGGGACAAAACTTTTCGATGGTTTTAAAGCAAAAAATCATGATTTAACGGTTATTTTAACTCCAATTTTGATGATTTTTTTACAGCTACACTCGTTGACCCTATATGAATACAATGAATGAATTTGATTTTCAATTTAAAATATTTACACTAGTGGATACCACAAAATCTTATGCTATACATAATGAAAGTATAAATGAACTCTAAGTGTTAGTGAATCCATCGTTTTGATGGGATATGAATTCTATGAAACTAATTTCAATTATCCAACCGTCAAACTTGTTTGTATATGCTTCGAGATTGCATACGCCAAAAATCACAAAAAACAAACATTCAGAGATCAAGTAATGAGACAAAACGTTTTGACGGTTATAAAACAAACAATCACGATTTAACGGTTATTTTAACTCTGATTCTGATGATTTTTGACAACTACACTCCTTGACCCTATATGAATACAATGAATGAATTTGATTTTCAATTTAAAATATTTACACTAGTGGATACCACAAAATCTTATGTTATACTTAATGAAAGTATAAATAAACTCTAAGTGTTAGTGAATCTATCGTTTTGATGAGATACGAATTCTATGAAACTAATTTCAACGATCCAACCGTCAAACTTGTTTGTATATGCTTCGAGATCGCATACGTCAAAAAAAAAAAAAAAAACATTCAGAGATCAAGTAATGAGACAAAACTTTTCGACGGTTATAAAACAAAAAATCACGATTTAACGGTTATTTTAACTCCGATTTTGATGATTTTTTACAACTACACTCCTTGACCCTATATGAATACAATGAATGAATTTGATTTTCAATTTAAAATATTTACACTAGTGGATACCACAAAATCTTATGTTATACTTAATGAAAGTATAAATAAATTCTAATGTTAGTGAATATATTGTTTTGATGGGATACAAATTCTATGAAACTAATTTCAACGATCAAACCGTCAAACTTGTTTGTATATGCTTCGAGATCGCATACGCCAAAAATCACAAAAAAACAAACATTCAGAGATCAAGTAATGAGACAAAACTTTTCGACGGTTATAAAACAAAAAATCACGATTTAACGATTATTTTAACTCCGATTTTGATGATTTTTTACAACTACACTCCTTGACCCTATAAGAATACAATGAATGAATTTGATCGTCAATTTAAAATATTTACACAAGTGGATACCACAAAATCTTATGTTATACTTAATGAAAGTATAAATAAACTCTAAGTGTTAGTGAATCTATCGTTTTGATGGGATATGAATTCTATGAAACTAATTTTAACGATCAAACTGTCAAACTTGTTTGTATATGCTTCGAGATCACATACGCCAAAAATCACAAAAAACAAACATTCATAGATCAAGTAATTAGACAAAACTTTTCGATGGTTATAAAACAAAAAAATCACGATTTAACGGTTATTTTAACTCCGATTTTGATGATTTTTTACAACTACACTCCTTGACCCTATATGAATAAAATGAATGAATTTGATCGTCAATTTAAAATATTTACACAAGTGGATACCATAAAATTTTATGTTATACTTAATGAAAGTATAAATAAACTCTAAGTGTTAGTGAATCTATCGTTTGAATGGGATACAAATTCTATGAAACTAATTTTAACGATTCAACTGTCAAACTTGTTTGTATATGCTTCAAGATCACAACCGTCAAACTTGTTTTTTTATTAGGCTATTATGTTCGAGTGTAGATGTAGTACTGAAATGACAAATATGTTTTAATGTTTTAAAGTAATATTTATGTGGTAATGTGTGGTATGTGCAAATTAAAGAAAATTTATATTTTTCATAACGGTCATAACGGGTTATAACGGGTCGGGTCACTTTACCCATTGGGTAAAGTGACCCAACCTGTTAAGGACCCGTTAAGATAACAGGTAAAGTGACCCGACCTGTTAAGGACCCGTTAAGATAACAGATGTGACACGACATGACTTGTTAAGATAACATGTGTTACATGAAAACGACACGAACACGACAGACACGACCCGTTTGCCAGGCCTAATTACAATTTACAGTTGATCTCCTTATAGTACGTGGAGAGATTCTAGGGAGCCATATCGAATTTGGGATGATACTTTCTTTCTTAAATTCATGGTATTTTATTCGATGTACACATTCAACTACGAGGTGGAGTTTAGTTTCATTTAATCAAGTTGAGAGCTCGTCAAGAAAACAAAATAGATTATGCTTAAAGTATATACATAGTTATATACATCTCAAATCTCTCATTAGATTTTAATCTCAAAAAATCTCAAATCTCTCATTCTTTAGTGTAAATACATAGTTATATAATCCCAAAAAAGAAAGAAATAGTAGTTAGAACAAACAAACGCAACGTACTGTAGTTCTACAATCGATAATTGCCTAAACGTAACTAGAATTAGTTTTGAATCTACCAACGTCTTTTACCTCTACTTTTCTAAGGCATGCATGTCATTCAATTGTAGGTTCCTAATTAGAATAAGCAATTTTTTTTATTTTTGAGATCAACCGATATTATTTACATTAAGGAAGAAAGGGTGTGCTTAACTTCACAATGAGCTAGGAGTAATGTGGTTCAAATTCGCCTTTAGTAAGAATCGAACCTAAGACCTCTCACTTACAAGTGAAGAGGAATACCACTAAATCGTAGTACTAAATGGCAGAATAAGCAATTTCATTGTTGTCGTTTATCTTCTATCTGCAAATTGGATCTCTTATTTGAATTAGGGTTTTCAGTATATTTTAATTACTTTTTATAAAAAAAAAAAAATATGTTGACATTTTGGTAAATAACGTTTTATATCCTCAAGCTTGGTTAACATTTCACTCTTATGACTCATCTTTAGACCATTACAATGTAAAACACAAAGTAGTGTTTTCTTAAAATATTATACATTCGCCAGTCAATTTATCAAATCAACCATTAAATGATGATGTGACAAGTTTAAGTCTTACATATTTCCTAAAATAGCTAATCAATTTTGCCCACCAGTACACATTGCACAAACATCATCTAACCTGACTCCCTTCTTTGCTAAGACTGGTGGGAAGTATATCCTGACAAGCTTTCCAAACAAATCCCATAACCTTTGGTGGGAAGTATTTCGGAAAAAGAAGACGAGGAGTAACATGACAGTGGAGTAAAAGATAAAGAATTTATTATTATTAAAGAGAGGAGGATTCGAAACTATTACAATAATTTCGAGGAAAGAAGAGTTTCGAATTCGAGATACGAGGATATAAAATCCAACACCCTAACCACCAAGATATTTGACCACAGCGCATGATGGTGGAGTCACAAATGGGCAGACTTGATGAGGGACTTGTGGACCATATAATTTACATGACACCGTATTTTGGATTTGTTAAAGGAATTTTAACGAGAGTACCATATTGATGAGTGGCAGTGAAATTTGGGACCAAATTAATCTATTTTGAAACTCAAGGATCAAATTCATCGATTAGTTTAATCTCAGAGATAATTTGCTATAAAAATCCGACAAATTATGAACGACATTAATATTGTATACTATCTAAAAGGATTTGGTTGTCTAAAACTTTTTGTAACCTCTTATCGTTTTAAGTTACGCCCCTCCCGCCAACAATTCCTGACATCGTCACTGAGAATGCCTACCGAGTTTTCCGACCTCTTCGATTGGAAATGGTTGACTTGATGGCTAGAGCTGAAATTGACCTCTCACCCAAACCACCAAGCCCCCATCGCATCAACCAGGCTAGAATTATTTTCCTCTCCATCTAGCAATCTTAACCCCAACAAATTGTATAGAAACTTAAAACTGAGGAAAGGAAAAAGAAAAAACAAAGCCAAAGCCTATAAACCTTCCCGGCCAACCTCTCTCTCTCTGTCTCTCTCTCTCTCATCAATTAGGAAGACAAATTTTCGCTAACCCACTACAAGACAACAACATTGTGGATGTAAATTTCCGATGTCTTCTCTTTTGACAAAAATACACCTGTAAAATAATAACACCTAAAATTAAAGCAAAAAACCTCACGCACCCACGATGAATTGGGGGGGGGGGGGCTTTGGCCGAAGAATCTCCAATGCCAAAGTTAGAATTTGAGAGAGAACATGTTTAGGAATTTTTAGGGAGAGAATGTCGTAGCATTTTAGTGTAAGAATGGGACTATATATAGGGGTGTGGCTGGCCTATTTGGAGAAATAAGGTCTGGCCATATATGGTGGGAATTTGAGTATAATTGTAAGATATTATGTGAAATAATATCTTGCAATTAATTTGTCAATTAATCCTAAATTGAATAGAAAAAATTGAGAGTTACCTTTTGAGTGAGGATTTGATGAAGAGTGATGAGAGGAATTTGAATAAATACCATTTTGATCACCTTTGACCCTTCCTTGATTGAGCCGTTATTGTCCATTGTAGGCATATGGGAATCCCGGTGTGCCTTAAGGGTAATTTTGTCCTTTTCATCCAAAAATCCACGTGTCCTCTCCATAATTTTCTTAATTATATTTTACTCCACAAATGCCACCACACATGTTTGGCTGCTCGGAAGAAAGGGCAACATGTGTATAGATCTTCTCTTGCTTTAGGAAACATAGGATTGTTTCCTATTTTGGCGTAGATTCCCTTTTTAATTGGAAATTAGATCATTCTAGGAAAGGGAAATAAATTACTTCTAAAGTCTATTTAAGTCTACCTTAAGTAGATGATTAAATCAACTTCAGAGAGCAATTTTTTCTACCCTACAAGAGAAAGAAAGCTAGAGGATATTTGTTTCCCCTTCCCTAGCAATCTTCTACACTTGCCCATGCAAAGGACCATCTTTCGTTGCTTTCTTCGTCTTCACGCCGCACCAAGGTAAGAAAAAAAATTAATTTTCCTTGTCTTCTTAATTTTTGGAAGCCTCGGGGCTTGAAATTTGCACGACAAGGGTCGAGAATGTGTGAAAAAATGATTGGAGAGGGCCACGACATAGCTGCCGTGGGTGGCTTGCTATTATTGCCTAGGTACGACAACTGCTGGCTGGGCTAGGTGTGGCTCGTCGGCTGGTAGGGGCCAAGAGTTGGCTCAACATTGGCCGATAGGTGTTGTGGCAGAGACCATTGCTTGGGCTGCTCGGCTTGGCTAAAGCCAAGGGCAGCTATGAGGCTGTGATTGCAGATTGAGGTGCTGGGGCGTAGTGCTAGGCAAGTCGCATGGCTCATGTCATTTGGCCTCTTGGACCTGATGCGAGCCAGGTTGATGATTGAGAAAAATGAGTTGGTTGCGGGCCTCATGGGCTGTTGGAATGCTGGGCATGCAAGCCTTCTGCCTGCTAGTTTGAGAGAAAAAATGAAGGAAACTCTAGCATGGGTTAAGCTCCCCTGCTAAGTACCGTGAATGTCGTTGGCTGTTTAGTTCTCTTCGTCAGGAGAAAGGTGGGTTGTTCTCGAGAGAGGAGATAAAGAGGATCAAGGCAGATGCATTGGCTCGTCTAATTGTTGTCGTGGAGCCTACTATGAATGAAGGTGGAAATAAGAGATCTTCCTTGCCTATTTAAGAGATGTTGGTTGAGAAAAAACTGAAGACATTCCCCACTGCTCATGAGGGTCCGCCTGCTATTGAGAAACATGTGATTGACTTGACTTCTTCCAATGGAAAGAAAAATGAGGGTGCTAGATCTGAGCCTATGACGTCTACCATGCCGAAAATAGGTAGTACAATTGCTGATAGAATTGTTCAACGTAGAGGTTATGTTATGCCCAGTGCCGAAGTCTATACCAAGACGTCTGTTGGGAGCGAAGTCTAGTTCACCTTTGGAGAGGCTTGCTACTATGAAGAGCGATAAGGTGGACTTTGCTGCTAAAGTGGTGCCAAAGCCTATTCCTCTTGCCGTTGAGACTGGTTCGCCTACTGAGAAATAAGAGACTGCTCACGTGGGCAGTTTTGGGAAATCCTCTAAGCCTGTTTCTGGGGAGGCTGCTGAGATTTATGCACTCTTGAAACCAGATCTCCTTGAAGACATGGATGCGTGTGCCAAGCTTATTGATGGCGTTACAGGAGTTGTTTGCCCAAGTTCCTTTGTGAAGCATATGATCGAATATAGAAGGACTATTCTGCTTGCTATGATGCAGAAAATGATGATTTTGGCAGCCGAGTCTATGCTCCTTAACCAAGAAGATACCAAGGCTGCCAAGGAGGTGGGAAAGACTATGGAAACTGAAGCTTATTCCTTTGCTGAGAAGATTAAGAGGTTGTATTGCTTTGAAGGAGTCTAATATCTCTGCCCCTACTTCTCTGCAGCTTGAGACCGCTCACCAAGAGATCGTTGACTTAAAGACTAAGCTTGACGCGATCCAAGTATGAAAGTACAGAGAAGGAAATTGGATGTTACATACCTTAGATTCAAGATTTTGAGTGTGTCGTTTCCGAGCTTCACTCTGCTACTTATGCAAAGGATGAAGAGTTGATTGTTGCTTATAATTAAGTGATCCACTTTAAGAAGATCGTCAATAGGCTTGTACCCCAAATGTTGGAACTGCAAGGTGCACTGAAAATCAACGAAAGTTTGAAGAACGAAGTAGATGAGCTGTAGTGCATTTGTGGTGGTCTGCTCGAGGAGAATGAGCAGCTAAAGAGTGAGAAAGCTGGGTTATGTAGATCATCTCTTTGGTAGGCCGTCTGACTTTGAGTTTGCTGGAAAAGACTTCGACACCTTCTCTATTTCTCTAGAAGACTTGCTTGCCTTTACTTTCGAGGTTTCCCTTGGTGAAGTAGCCAGAGAAGTAGGTGCCTAAGCTGGGGCAGTCGGGGGTGAAGTGCTAGATGATGCCTCTGCTAAGAGCATCGCGGTTGCTGAAGGTGCGGCAACCGAGTAGTCATGGGATGTCCAAGCTACTGAAAAGTAGTCTTCTAGGTAACCTTTAGGATTTTCTTTGTTTTCCTTGTTGTCTTTTGCTTTGCTTTAACTTCTTCGGCCTCTGCTAGTTGTTTATCAATTTTGCTAGAAAATTTAATAAACTTGCTTCCTTCGCTTTTCTTCATCTTCGCTTTTCTTCATCTTCGCTTCTTTTGTTCACACCCAACCTTTGACCTTTAGACCAATGACAGACGTGCTACTTTTCTATAAGTAGACAGGCCAACGTAGCCTATGTAGCCGTGGGTGTTGGTGTATAACTTTTGCAAAGTTGTTAGCCATAGGGTCGGCGTTCGCCTTACTTACAGAAGCAGACGAGTTCACATGATCACTTGGCTGTTAACTTTGGCCTTCTTCAATTCTTTGAGTTGTGTGGCCTGTATCACAACATACTAAAGATTTTGGGGTTATAAAATTTGCTAACCTTTTGTATCAAAAGTATGCGGTTGTATGGAATTTGGTAAGCAAAGGCCCAAGAGAACTCCTTGCTTTTTATGTAACCAATTATGTGGGTTATGTAACAAGTATCACAACTCTTTAGAAATTAGTGTAGATCAAATGATCATTCCACACTTGGCAGAGGTGAAGCTTATCGACTGCGTAGCATGTCGGTAGTGGATAAAGCTTTGTATAAGCACGCTAACTAGTTTAACCGTTCACAAAACTGTGCGGTTGTGTAAGTTTAGCGCGGCTTACAACTCGAAGGGCAACATGTATGCAGTCTTTTGGAAACCATAGGCTACCTTAGTGCACTCAATAACAACTTTAGGGTTCCAGGCAGCCGTCCATAGGGTGTATTACGTAATGTGCCTCCTCCGTCTTTGAGGCCCGATTCCCCACAGATTAGGCCAAGAGATCCAAAATCCTTCAGTTAGTTAAGCTTTGAAAAAGACCTTTGTGGCTACTTCTAGGAATCCCAGCACATACCTTCCCAAATGTAATCCATCTTTTTAGAGCATTCTCTGCAGGCAGTGATGAAGGTTTTTCTTAGGACTAAATCTCTGGGTTGGAACTGCCGGATCTTGGCCCTTTTGTTATAGCTGGAAAAGAGCTACTGCTGGTAGGCTGCGATGCGGATGATGACCTTTTTGCATTTTTCCTCTGCCAAATCTAAGTTGTGGTTATCTCATTTCTGTTCTGCTCCTCTGCCAAATCTATATGAAGCACTCTATGTTCGTCTGAGTTATGGTCGTCAGGGGCTCTACTTCCACCTACTTGGTGAAGTAGTCAGTTACCATGATTATCATGCCTCTGCCCCCAGTAGCGGGTGACATTGGCCCTACCAAGTCAATTGCCCACTGCATGTAGTAGCGTGCTACCCTTGTTTGGGGCTTTCTAGACTCTAATCTTTCCATGGGGAGTGTGCCATTAACTAGGTAGTCTATTATGGAATCTTACCAATTTGGAGTTGTACTAACTTGTGACACCTCGGCTGCTGGCTCTGCCTCTATGCTTGGCTTATCTAGATACTCCACCAGAATAGAGCGTTTGAGTTGGTGGTCAAGGGTGAAGCTTAGGCCGGTTAGCGCGTTTGAGTGAGGGTGTAAGTCTGAAATGCCTCACGTTGCTTTTGTACCTTCTCTAAGTATTGCGCCATCTTCATATGTTTTGCCGTCTATTCCCTAGTAGTCTGGCTGGTGATTAGCTGGGAATCAGAACGAATTATAAGCTTTTTCTCTGTTAAGTGTTTTACCATTCGGAGGCCTAGTAGTAGGGCTTTGTACTCTGCTTCGTTGTTGGATGCTTTGAAGCCTATAGTGATTACCTACTCGAGCATTGAACTGTCTGGATCACGCTTGCTTTCTAGCCCTCGTAGTTAGATGCGTTGTCGATGTGTAAATGCCAGAAGTCTTCATCGATTGAAGCATGCGTGGCTAGGGCGTGTTCAGTTGCCTTCGAGGCATTATTAGGTTGCTCTGTTGCTTCACTTAAGCTAGGCGTGAAGGCGCAGTAGGAAGTCGTGGAGCTTGGGCCATGTTAAACGTAGCAAGGGATGCTCAACTGGCGATATTGGGCCACTCTAGAGCTGAATTATGGAGCAAGGATCGGCTGGGGCCATGTGATGCACAACAAGAGATGATGCTCAACTGCTGGTATATGTTGCTAATGTGAATAATTTTTTGGGGCAATGAGGACAAAACTTGTTTCTGAGTGTGTTCTTCTAGTGTTCGTTTGCCCTTGGCGCACCTTTTAGGTTGAGTTGTTGCGTTCGTTAGAAAACTTTGCATCAGCCAGTGCCTGCGCCAATATCGTCGCGCGTCTGGATTGGGCAGAATAATGTGTCATGAAGATGACTGCTTGTGTTTGAAGGTATAACTTGAGCTTGTGGGTTGCAACAACTGTCACCAAAGTTAGCTTTTGAATTTCTGGTAGCTGGTTTCCGCATCGAGGAGAGCTTTTGAACTGTGGAATATAGGTAATCGGGCCCCTAGCTTTTCTCGTATGAGGGTATAGCTTATTGTTGCTTCATATACCGTCAAACATGTGAATAGGTCCTTTACTACTTCAGGTTTGGATACTAGGGAGGTGATGTTAGGTACTTCTTCAAGTCTTTGAATGTGCATTGGCGAGCCTTGTCCCAAAGTGCATGATTCTCCGCCAGAGCGAAAGAGTTTGCCAGAGTTAGATCTTCTTTCATGATCAACTCTTCGAACAGCGGGTGGTCTACTAAAAGTCCTTTTTGGAAGGTTGCTCTAGCTATCAAGTCGTTGCATCCGACTATCTTTGCCTTCTCTACTTTGAACCTCTTCACATAGTCGCGAAGCGACTCCTTTGGGTTCTTCTTGACGTTGAACAAGTGGTCGGACTTCTTCTTAATCAAGCGATATGATGATTATTCTTTGGTGAAAACCAAAGAAAGTTCGTCGAAACTTCGGATGGATTGTGGTGGCAGGGTGTAGAACCAATCTTGCACCTCGCCTTGTAGAGTGGTGGTGAATATCTTGCCCATGAGATCATTGTTGTTTTGATAGAGGATCATTGCACTTCAGTAGTGCTTTAGGTGCCTCCCGAGGCCCCATCTCATTTGAATGATGTGAAATATGGCATGCTTAATTTGTGTGGAGGCTCTACCTGCTCTATCTAATCCGTGAAGGGTGACCTATTTATGTTGGTCACATCCTGTTACAGTGCCTCGTCAATGACCTTGTTGCGTTGGAAATCATGCAATCGCTTGGTCATGAGCCTCTCTACTTCTTCCTGAATTTACCTTTGTTGGGGGTAGCAGAGCTCTCGATTGCCCCTAGTCAGGACCTATTAGTCTAGGTTGCTCTTCCATGTGTTCGGCTCATCCATGCCACGGTTGCAATACATGTGATACATTTCTAGTAGGTGAACGAATTACTCGTAGGTTACCGGTTGAACTTGAGTCAGATTATGTGACTACTTATCTCCATCCGTCGTGCTGCCTACTTCAATGTGAGGTAGATGATGCTTATTACGGGCCTAGCCGAGAATGAACACTTCACTGGGAAGGTTGCTCATATTGATTATCGAAGTGTGGCCCCAATTATAAATGTATGCTCGTTCGTGGGCCTAACCGAGAATGCACGCACCTTCGCACGCTAAGACGAGAGTATATGCTATCCTGGGGGCCCAGTTGAAAGTGTACACTGCCCGAACACTCAGTTTGTGACTGGTCGAGGGGTTACTTCCTGGGACGTTATTAGAGAGGTTGGTTATCTACCCTTGTCCTACTTCGAGACACCTAGTTTGGGCATGTTGCATCTTGGTTCGCTGCAAGAGCTGATTCACCAAGGTTGTCTATTATGTGAGGGCACTTGTCAACTCTATGACTTGTCGAGACAAGTGTTGCTCATCATTTGGGTTGGAAGAGCTCAGACGGTATGCATCTCATTGAGTAGTGGAAGTGTAATAGACTCTGGGCATGAGATTTGAGTTGGGATATGTTAAATTTGCGGAGAAATGGGGTGAAAATACTTCTGGTTTAATCGTCGGTCCAGAAATCTGAAGGCGGGACGGTTAAACCGATCTTGGACTGGTTTGGGCTACTAGAAGGGCCATGAGTTGGATCGCGATAGCAGGTCTGGTCATCGGAGTGGGTCAGACCACTAGCATGGGCTATCCCGCGTGCGATGCTCGAGGGCGTTAGGCCTCGGCTTGGCTTGGTAATGCGCTGGCCTTGGGCTCACGAGCGTAGGGCTGCTTCTTCTGTCCCAGCTTCGTAGGCTTGCATTGCTGAGGTAGTGACTCGGGCTGGCTCGGTTGCCTTGCAACATAGGCTATAGATTGGGTTGTGCGCCAAGTGGACGAGGCTTGGGCCTGTGCTGCTAGGGCAGCAACTGGGCTTGTTGCTGCAAAGTGGTGTGGGCTTGGGCTATTGGCTACCTTAGGCCATCTCTAACCGAAGGGTCCAGAGGGCCAGATGGCTGAAAATAGCCCTAAAACCGTCTCCAACTGAGGGCTAGGCCAGAGGGCTCAAGAATCTGGGAGGGCCCCACGGAATTTCAAAGGGCCAAAGGGCCAAAGGGCTGGCTGCTTTCGGCCAGCCAGGCAGCCCCGGGCTGTCTATTTTTTTTATGGTTTTCCCATTGCTGTCGGTTACAACCGACAACATTAAAGAAGGATTTTTTAATACTATTGGTTATAACCGACAGTAATAGTTATTTAAAGGCAAATTATTATTTTTTAATTACTATTAGTGTCGGTTATAACCGACACTAATAGTTTGAAATTTTTTCAATATAACGGCTAGTAGCCGTTGTATTAACTTTTTTTTTGTTTTTTTATATGAATTTAAACTTCTTTTTTTCCCTTTTTTTGTCCTTTTCATATGAATCAAATTTGATTTCATATTTTTTTTCAATTCTATTTTACAAAATTTGTTTTAATTTTTTTTTTAAGTTCTATTTTTTTTTCCTATAACTTCTATTTTACAAAATTTGTTTCATATTTTTTTAAATTTCATTTTTTTCCTATAACTTCTATTTCACAAAATTTGTTTCAATTTTTTTTTAAATTCTATTTTTTTCCTATAATTTCTATTTTACAAAATTTGATTCATATTTTTTTTTCATATAACTTCTATTTTACAAAATTTGTTTCATATTTTTTTAAATTCCATTTTTTTCCTATAACTTCTATTTCACAAAATTTGTTTCATATTTTTTTTCAATTCTATTTTTTTCCTATAACTTCCTAGGCCATTTATACAACATTAAATTAAATTAAGTAACATGAAACAACATTAAATTAAATTAAGTAACATGAAACAACATTAAACAATATGAAACAACATTAAATAACATTAACCAACATACAAATTATACAACATAAAAAAACATTTAATAACATGAAACTTAAACAACATTTTTAAAAACATTTAACAACATAAAACTTAAAAGCCTACTCCATGCTTCTTTTGGCCCAAAGATGTGCAACAAGATCCTGTTGTAGGTACTTATTTGTGGCACGAGAATGTATCATTCTATAGCGCCTCATGTACTCATTTATAGAGATACTACCAGTTCTTGGATTGAAAGGCAAATTAGGCCCATCATATATTTTTGATAGAGCCCTTCTTGACCTATTTGGATCTTTTTGGTCGTCATCGGACTCTCCATCAATATACCCATCTCGCTCATCCTCCATTATCATATTGTGTAATATGATGCAAGACATCATGATGGAGTTCAAATTTTCTCGACTCCACCCTCTTGCCGGTTCGTTGATGATCTTCCACCGTGCTTGTAGAATACCGAAAGCTCTCTCAACATCTTTCCAGTATGCCTCTTGGTGTAAGGTAAACAACTTTTCTGCGTCATTCTTAGGGTTTGGAATTGCTTGGACAAGTGTCACCCACTTTGGGTAGATGCCATCTGCCAAGTAATACCCCATATTGTATTCACGGCCGTTGATGTAGTAGTTAAGTTGAGGTGCTTTACCTTCCATCAAGTTATTGAAGAGGGGTGAATGCCCAAGAATTGTAATGTCATTTTGGGATCCAGGGACTCCAAAGAAAGCATGCCAAATCCATGTGTCATAGAGGCAACTGCCCCTAACACAACAGTTGGCTTTCTCGACCTTCCGCTAAAGCCTCATTGCCATCCAGTGGGACAGTTCTTCCAATCCCAATGCATGCAGTCTAATGACCCTATCATGCCCGGAAACCCACGGTCTTCAGCTTTGGGAAGTAGCCGATTCAGATCTTCTTGATTTGGCTCTCGGAGGTACTCGTCTTTGTAAACCTGAACAATTGTGTTACAAAATTCTTCAAGAGTATTAAGGCATGTAGACTCAGACATACCATGGGTTTCATCTATTGAATCAGCTGAGGAGCCATAGGCCATCATTCGGAGTGCAACAATAACCTTCTGATGAGGTGAGAAACCAGGGCAGCCTGCTCTGTCCCACTTCTGTCGAAAGTATGGATTGACCTGCTAGACATCATGAAATAAATGCTCAAAGACATGACGCCTCATCCGGAAGCGATGTCTGAAATCCTCTTTTGTGTACATCGAGTTGGGGTTGAAGTAGTTGTTTATCAGATTGGCATGCGCCATTGCTCTGTTTTGTGGTTTATAAGAGCGACTAGCAACAGAGCCACCCTATTGAGGTTGTTCCTCAGTTGGCTGACACACCATGGCCGCAGCCATGGCTGCTGCCATGTTTTGTTTGTTGCGCCTTACTTGAACTTCTTCATCAGACTCCTCATCTTCTCGTCTCATTTGCGCCCATTTTGCTTCCAATTTGGAATTGGATGAGGACTCCCAATTGGAATTGGATGAGGATCCAAAGTTGGAATTCATTGCAAACTTGAATTGAAAGAGATTGAATTGCAAGAGAATGAATTGAAATAGATTGAATTCAAAGTTGTGTGAATTATAACCCAATATCCACCCTATTTATAGCAAAAAAAATTCAAATCCAACGGCTAGCTGACGTCACTTAGCCGTTGGATTTGAATTTAAATTATAATTTTTAAATAATAAATTATGTTTAGCCCTATGGCCCTTTGGCCCTCGGTTGGAGACGATTTTTTGTGACAGGGCTAAAACGAGCCCTCTGGCCCTTTGGCCCTCGGTTGGAAACGGAGGCAAATATGGCCCTGTACTGTTCATTAAAATATTAATATCTTGGGGAATCTTGGAGGGCCAGAGGGCTAAAACGAGCCCTCTGGCCAGCCCTCAGTTAGAGATGGCCTTACTACTCCCTTCTCACCATGGGCTTGCTGCCATGGACCTGGCCCATTCTCCACTGCCACAATGGTCCTTGTGGCTGCCATGGTGATGGTGCTCCTTGGTGGCAAAGTTGCTCATTTTGCCATCGTATTGAGCCTCGTGGATCGTTGTGGTGGGGCTACGTCTTGTCCCCCATCATTTGATCCGGATCTTTGAACGTAGGAAGTTCCGTTCATTGTGGTTTCCGAATTTCCCATCATTGTATTTTTTTCCTTACCTCTATTCACATAATTAAAATATTCTACGAATAAGAAAGTATGAAAAATTTACAAACGAACGAGAAATGAGAAATGTGAAAGTCTTCTTCGAGCATGTGAATGAAACTCTTAATGAAAACACAAATTTGTGGATGCAAATTTCCGCTGTCTTCTCCTTTGATGAAAATGCACTTGCAAAATAATAACACCTAAGATTAAGGCCAAACGCCTCACGCGCCCATCATGAAACATGGGGGGGTGGTTTGGCCGAAGAATCTCCGATGCCAAAGTTAGAATTTGAGAGAGAAAGTGTTTAGAGATTTTTGGGGAGAGAATGGCCTAGCATCTTAGTGTGAGAATGAGACTATATATAGGGGTGTGGCCGGCCCTATTTGGAGAAATAGGGTCAGGCCATATATGGTTGGAATTTGAGTATAATTGCAAGATATTATGTGAAATAATATCTTGCAATTAATTTGTCAATTAATCCTAAATTGAATAGGAAAATTGAGAGTTACCTTTTGAGTGAGGATTTGATGAAGAGTGATGAGAGGGATTTGAATAAATATCATTTTAATCACCTTTGACTCTTCCTTGATTGAGCCGTTATTATTTGTTGCATGCATGTGGGAATCCCGGTGTTCCTTGAGGGTAATTTTGTCATTTTTACCCAAAAGTCCACGTGTCGCCTCCATAATTTTCTTGATCATTTTTGGCTCCACAAACACATCTATCACAATTAATTTACCATGGGCATAAGAAACACATTGTAGTCACTTAGTACTAGGGTAGTGGTATGTCTTTTCCCTTATAAGTGAGAGGTTTTCGGTTTGATTCTCACTAAATGTGAATTTGAGCTCTTAGTGTAGATATCGTTTGTTAAAAAAAAAAAAACACATTGTAGAAAAATCCAATTTTACCACAAACAATGTTTGTTGTGCATAAATGGTCTTAACAATGGGCAAAAACTGACCCATAATAGAAAATGTTACAATAACAACGTGCGTATAAAACCCGTTGTAGTTGGTTGAAATGACCACGAGGGTACGCAGTTGTTGAAATAAATTTAATCATAACGCCTTTTTGAAATGAATGATTGTCTTTAAGTGTTGTAGATGTAATTTGTTTGTTTATTTAATGGTTGTTATCACAAAGGGTCATTGAAATTGAAAATCAATCAATGTAGTCCTTGAAAATTGGTGTCGCAAACCAATGTGGTCCTTTCGTCACAATTTTGTCCAAAATTCTGTTATATACTGGATCCCTCAAATCTAATTAAATATTACTATGTGGACTAAAAATATTTTAAAAATAAAAAAGACAATAGTGTTTTTTTTATATTAAATAATGAAAAAACAATGTTTATTTTTGTATAATTACAAACTTCAAAAATAAAAATAAAGAAGATGAAGACTAATCTGTTCATCTTCTTCTTTCCCTCCAACCCGAACACAACCATGCCTGCACAACCACACCCAAACTCCTACTCATGTCTACTATTCAATGTGATTCTATTTTCTATATGATTACCTTGAATATCATTTGAAAAAACTTCATAAATCTCATTTATACTCTGCCCAGCGATTCTTAATCATGTCATATTGTATTCTCCCTCAATAGTTTGAAGGTTAGAGATTCCTTGTTGTACATTCACACGCCCACATGATTAAGTAGCTTAGCCTAACTATGTTGTAGACATCCTCAAATGGAATGCCTTTGACACGGTCAAAGACTAAGAACCTAACCACAAGAAAACTATGATGTCTCACGTCAAATGACTACTTTTCATTATCCTAACCATAAGTTCTCATGTGATATTCACACCTTGAGCATTCAACGGGCTCACTTTCTATTGAGCACCTACATACTTGTTTTTGTGTCATTCACACCAATGACTTAAAACTAGTCATTTTCCTAGGAGAGAAGACATAGCATGTACTGATATATTTAGATCGTCAATGCCTAATTGTCAATCCTATGATCAGGAACGTTTAGGATATGTGTACTAAAGAGAAAGGTCTCATAAATCTAACTTCTTTAGATCACATTCTCTTAATTACATATTCCTTGGACTTATCGTTTAACGGTATAACATTAATGGGACGACTTTAAACAATAATCTTTTGTCCTTACATTAAACTAGATTAATTTAATATGTGAAATGTTTGTAAAGTATCATCTTATGATTATCTTCAAGGCACATTGCCAATAGGGTTAGCCTTTCTGCCTAAATCTCCTAGCGACCCAAGCGTTAGTCGCCTTGACTTTAGCAATGCATTCCAATTGTTGCCGACCAGGAACCAAGTTTCTTTATAAGGCCATTGGTTGGATGGGTTCTTGAAAAAAGGGCAGGTATTTCAAGCAAGTGGAAAAACCTAACTTGGTGCAAGTTGTTACACAGCCTGTAGCAGTGCTTGAAAATGTCAAGGTTAAGCTCTACCCTATGATGCTCCATCCAAAACACATACATGCAAAGGATGAATTTGATGAAGTTTGGATTAAGTTGGTGAGGAGCAAGTCCAATGTAAGCTAAGGCTTTGTGGAGAAAGGGATGAAGGGGGAGTAGAATGCCTGATTTAAAGAACTTGGCAGAGAAGGCCACTACGACACGAGGCGGTTGGCTAAGCCTCTCCCTTAACATCGGCAATCGAAGAATGGCATTGGCCAAAAAAAGGTATTGCTTCCTCAGCTACTCCAATCATGTTAGAGTTAATGCTAACAGTGTGGTCAGCATGATGTTCTAGGGCGTTGTAATAGTAAGGGTCAATGGGCACCGACCTTGTAGGAGCATGTTAGGTCCCCTGATCCTGTTTCAGAACTCACTGAGATGCGATTCCTTTTCTTATCGACATCTAAAAATTCGACGGGGACTAATGATGATCCTAGATAATCAAAAAGTGTCGAGCAAGTTATCATCGCCCATCTTACTTGGATGTGCTCGGTAAGGGTCATGCTCTAAATCTTCTTCTTGATAATCTTAAGTGGGCCTTTTCTCCCTAGCTGAGGAGTCTTCTAGTTTTATAACAAGGGGTTGCATACTCGGTTGGTAAACGAAGATGTCACTGAGATCGACTATCAGGTCATCTTAAAAAGTGTTGGTAGTGTGAAGCCTAAAATAATCCCAAAAATTCTAGAGGTGACAAGTGAATTTTTGTCTAAGAAAGACAAGATTGCCCTCATTAAATAGGTAGGCTCCTCAGATACTCCCATATGCAAGTCACACCTCTGAAGGTCCATGTAACTGAATAGGATGACCCACAACTCACCTGCCTTTGGCAAGGAAAATTCAAGGCATTAAAGATATGGATAATTCCCCAATTCTTATCTTCAATATATTTGACTCCACTCAAGTAAGTAATCCCTATTTAAATCAATTAGGGATATTCACTCCATTATCTCAAGATATTATTTCCTATTTAATATCTTAAGAATATTCTTTCCGTACACCTTAGTCTATAGGATGCTACCATGTGTAGGATAAAATCCTAACACTTTGGCAGGCCCTCTCCCCTATATGTATCTCTAATTCTACCAAATTTTGATAAGCTTTTGCTATCCTAAAAAGCCCTAAACACTTACTTTATTCAGACAAACTAACTTAGGCATCAGAGATCCATTAGCCTAACCGTTCCCCACCTTGTAGGCGCGTGAGGCTTAGGTCTTTAATCAAAGGTGTTGATTGTTTTGTAGGTACATTTTCGTCAAAGCAAGAGATGGCGGAAATTTACATCGACAAATTGGTGCTTTCATTGAAAGCTGATTCAAATACTCGAAGAAGACTCTCATAATTGGTTTTCTGGAATTTTTTTATTATGTAGAATTTCTCACACTTCGTATTAATTAATTTTTCTAGAAGTTTCTTGATCAATCCTTGGAGAAAGGATACAATGGTAGGAAATTCAGAAACCACGATGAATGGAACCTTATACGTTCAAGAATTTGGACTAGATAGCAGAGACGAGGACGTAGCCCCACGACGGCGATCCTCAAGACTCAATGCGATGATGGGAGGAGCCCAATTGCCGTGGAGCAACACCATTGCCATGGCCACCACTTTGCAACCCACGACAATGACCACAATAGCATTAGTGACCTAATCTGAGGCCTAGGCGCGCGTTGCAACAATCCACCATGCAACTAGGGCACAAACAGGCCACGGGAAGGAGGCACAAACAACGCCAGTTGCCATAGTAGGCCCAGGGCAGGAAGCTTAGCCCACTGTAGCAACCCTTGCTGCCAACCAGGAGGCCCAAACCCACAAGAGCCTAGTAAAGCTAACCTAGCTAGCAGGAGAAGCCCACTGGCAGATGGCTCAAGCCCAATTCATTGCTAGCCGAGCCCAAGCTTGTGAGGAGCAAAAGCCAGCCTAGCGCGCAATGCATACCCAATGCCAGCTGCCACACACGTGAGCCCAACGCTCTTTGCACGTGCTTCGACTACCTAGCTGGGTTGGCCCGCTCCGCAACCCGACTCAGTCTAATCCAAGGCCACTTTAGGCGATCCAAATTTTGACCACATGACTGTTGATTGACCTACGAATATTTTCACCTTACTTTTTTTGCAGGCATGCTTGTTCTAAGTACGAGTTTCATACATGCAGTTCATTACACTTCCACCACACATGGAGACGCCCATTATCCTGACTCCTCCAACCCAAATGGCGAACATCACCTACCCCTGCAAGTCGTCGACTTAACCAGCGCCCTCGTGCAGCATACCACTTTGGTTAAACAACTCATCGAGCATATTGAGATGTAGTGCGCCCCAGACGAAGTGTCCTAGAGCAGAATAAGGGTAGATGATCGTGACTCATTCCAGTGACGTCTTGGCAAATAGTTGCTTAGTCCATCACGAATCATGCATTCGGGTAGTGTGCACTCTCGTTTGGGCCCTCGGGAAAACATCTTCTCTCGCTTTAGTATGTAGAGAAACATTCAATCCCAATTTAGCTCATGAGTTAGTGTGCATTCGAGGTTAGGTCCACACTCCGACGAGCACTCCAGACATTCTAGGCGAAGCATCCATACAAGGCAGGCCCACAAAGAGATCTTCCTATAAGGCACTAGAGTAGGTAGCCACATGACGAACCAAGGAAATTATGAGAGCAATCCAGCTTAACTTCCATTGGCAGCCCCCGCTAAGCACGATGGCGAGCAGCCTGCTCATTAGCCAGAAATGAACCACATGTACTGGGACCGCAACCCAAACGAACATGGTATACAGAAGAGCAACATAGACTAGCAGGTTAGTACTAGAGGCAAATCCAGAAGGAAGTATAAAGGCTTATAGTAGAGCAGCTGCATGGGTTCCAGTGCATTGAGACCATCGACGATGCCCTTCAAAAAGACGTGGCCAACATGAGCAAGTTACCATTTACAGATAAGATAGAGCAGATGAAGCCACTGCGGAAGTTTAGCCTACCACATTTGACTTTATTCAAAGGAGATGAAGGTCTAGACAGGCACCTGTTACATTATCGAAGCGCCATGACCCTCTATGGCAACAGTGACGCTCTCATATGTAAATTTTTTGCCATGACGTTATAAGGTGAGGCACAAGATTGGTCCACACCATGCCGCCACACTCAATTGGAACTTCAACGAACTTTCCTTGGTTTTCATTGAGGAATATTTGTCCTATCGCTCGATCAAGAGTCACTTCATATATACATGAAGAGGTTCAAGATGGATAAGACAAAGATCTTCGGATGCGATGATAGCATTCAAGCTCAGAATTCAAGAAGAGGCTCCTAGCAGATCACCCTTTATTTGATGAACTGATCATGAGTGAAAACTTGACCTTAGTAGATTCTTATGCTTTGGTAGAAGAACACTTTGGGATAAGGCTAAATGCTCGCAGAATCAGCCTAAATAGTTATGCAAAGACGCGAAGCCAGTTTAGAAAAAGGCGTGCAATAAACCACTCAATGACATAAATAAGGCAGGAAGCAAATGCAGGGACCAATCCCTGGTGAAAGGAGGCTCAACACCCAAGATGTACACCAAGTTTTCAATCCTGATCAACCAGATCCTTTGTGACCTTAAGGATAAACCATGGTTTAAAATGCCATAACCTATGAAAGAAGATACCTTCAAGTTGGACCAAACAAAGTACTGCACATTCCATAGAGGTCTAGGGCATGCAACCAATGACTGTATCATGTGGATGAGGTATCTTGAGAAGCTCGTGAAGGAAGGAAAATGCGATCAATATATTAACAAGCAAACTACGTGGCTAAGGCGAGACCCAGATGCTGATGCTAAACCCCCAGTTAAGACAATCTGAATCAACGACATCTTTGCCGAATCTAAGCATCTAGGGGCCATCAACACTTCCAAGAAGAAGAAGATCCAACAGGTGAGATCGGTCTTCCAAGTTCAAGCCATAGACACTATACTTGGACCAATCGTTGACTTCACCAAGTAGGGCATTGAGGGAGTAGACTTTCCCACAATGATGCCGTAGTGATATTTGTTTAACTAGCCCATGCCATCATGACAGAACTATGGTGGACAACGGCAGCGCAATAGACATTTTACAACTGTCAGCCATCCAAAATATGGGCCTGGAAAGCACGATCAGACGTAAAATGGAAGTCTTGATCAGATTCAATGGACTTACCTCAATTGGCATAGGCACAATCACGCTTGACGTAACCAACCTTCTAATTGTCTCATCGTAGATTTTCATGATCATCAGCGCCCATCTCCCGATAACGAGAATTTGGACTGACCTTGGCTAGTGAAAATTAGAGTCGTGACCTTGATTGAGCATTAGAAGTTTAGATTTTACATCTCGGGAGGAGCCAGTCAGAGGGATCAAGGGCGACCAGGCCATGTCTCGGCAATGTACTATATGAAGATAGTTTTACCTTCACCAAATAGCAATCACAGAAGATGGGTTATGAAGATGGCATCAAGGTTGACAATGCCTTGGGAGATGAATCAGGATGGAAACTCGAAGAGGACATTAAATACATCATTCTTGTCCCCCAATAGCTAGAGAAGATGGCCAGGATTGGCTCACGATTGAGCTTAATGGAGAAAGAAGAACTCACGGCTTTCTGTAGGGAAAATTATGAAGTCTTCGCATGGTCACCCTTTGACATGCCAACATTAATCCAATGATAGATTACCACAAGTTATATGTCACCTGTGACCCATAAAAGATAACATTTCACACCCGAGCGAGTAGCGATTATTGAGGTAGAGATCGATAAGCTATTGGAGGCCAAATTCATAGAAGAAATAGTGCACTGAGCATGACTGGTCAATGTTGTGCTAGTGTTGAAAAAAAGAAGGGCAAATGGAAAGTATGCGTGAATTACACCGACATCGACAAGGCATGCCCAAAAGACAATTTCCCAGTTCCCCGAATTGACCTGCTCGTTGACTCAACATTTGGGAACCAGCTGCTCAACTTCTTAGACGTGTACTCATGTTACAATCAGATTTCCATGCATGAGCCTAACAAGGAGAAAACCGTATTCGTGATCAAGTGAGGCATATATTACTACAAGGTCATGCCTTTTGGACCCAAGAACACAGAAGCTACCTATCAACAACTCGTAAACACTATTGTCAAGAAGGAGATTGGAGTAACCATTGAGGTCTACATCAACAATATCATAGTGAAAGGCAAGCAGCTATCAGGCCACATTGGCAATTAGGTAGAGACTTTCAACATCCTTCGAAGTGTACAATGAAGCTTAACCCAACCAAGTGCACGGTTGAAGTTTCATTAGGCTAGTTCTTAGGGTACCTTGTAACCTAACGACGAATCGAAGCTCATCCAAGGAAAATCAGAGCAATCCTGGAAATGAAGTCTCCCATGACTTTGAAGTAGATCCAAAGTTTGACCAGAAGAGCAACTGCACTCAATTGTTTCTTCTTGCGATCCACCAATTGATGCAAGCCATTTTTCAAGGCAATCGAGGGGGTGCTGAATGACAAATGGGACAACGAGTACGAGAAATCATTTTAGGACCCGAAGAAGTACCTAACATCACCTCCTTTACTATCCAAATCGAAAGCAGCAAAGAACCTATACATCTATCTGGCTGTATAAGAGGTAGCAGCGAGCTCTGCCATCATATGGGAAGAGTTAGGGGCCCAACTACTTGTATTCTACACATCCAAGGCTCTTCTCGATGCAGAAACTAGATACCCGAAGATTGAAAAGATAATTTTGGCACTAGTTGTTGTAACTCGGAAGCTCAGACCTTACTTTTAGGGACACCCGGTCATCGCCATGACCAGTACCTTATACGATCAATTTTGCATAGTGCAAATACTTCACAACGAGTGATGAAGTGGGCGTTAGAAATTCGCCAATATAACATAGTATACCAACCCCACATGACAATAAAGGCCCAAGCATTGGCGAACTTTGTAGCGAAATTCACCCCAAGCATGAATGACGGAGCAACTAAGCCCAGAAACACCTTAGAGGTAGTCGCACATGCAGGAGATTTCCAGCGCTTACACGTCAACAGATCATCCAACTACCAGGGCTTGAGAGCAGGTCTAGTCCTCACTACCTCTGATGGTTCGATGCTCAAGCAGGCGATCGCTTTAAACTTCAAAGAGTCAAACAAGAAAGCAGAGTACGAAGCCCTATTGGCAGGTTCCGATTGGAAAGAGACTTAAGAAGCTCGTGATCTATTCTGATTCCCAGCTGATCACCAACCAAACCTCAGGGGAGTACGCAGCAAAGCATCCAAGGATGCCTCGATACCTCAAGAAGGTACAAGAGCAGTTAGCGACGTTCCAGGCATACACACTCACTCAGGTTCCAGGAGGTGAAAATGCCCACACAGATGCACTAGCAGGCCTAAGCTATAGCTTAGACCATCAACTCAAACGCTTCATTCCTGTCGAGTACTTAGAGAAGTCGAGCACAAATGTAGAACCTACAATCAAGGTGGCGTTGATTAACACAACTTCGAGTTGGCAAGATCCTATCATCAACTACATAGTCAATAGAACGCTCCCTGCAAGCAAACTGAAGTCCAGTAAGCTGCAGGCGAAGGCAACACACAATTATATGTGGAACAAAATGCTCATTTGCAGATCCTTCTCAGGACCACATCTCTGCTGCTAATCACCTCCCGACGACTTGAAGATTTTTTGCTCAATCCATGAAGGCGTCTATGGAAACCATTCTAGAGGCAATTCCCTGGCATAAAAAACTTTTAACACAGGCTACTACTGGCCAACCATCCATCAAAACGCTAAGGAGTATGTGCAAAGGTACGATAGCTGCCTGCGCTTTAAGCCCATGCCCGCATTACCTACCAGCAAACTTTACCTATAGATGAGCATTTGGCCATTCATACAGTGGGCGATTGACTTGGTGGGACCAATGTCGCTTGCTATTTGGGGTAGAGGCATGATGATCGTAGCAATAAACTACTTCATAAAATGGGTTGAGGCTGAACCTATGACCACAACTACCCAGACGGACATAGAGTGCTTTATATGGAAGAACATCATCTGCCGCTTCGACATCCCTCATTCCATCGTCATAGACAATGACCCGCAGTTCTTGGGCAAAGACTTGGTGAAGTTCTTCGAAAAATATGGCATCAAGGAGCACATGTCCACGCCCTGATATCCGCAAGGCAGTGGACAGGTCAAGGTGTCCGAGAAGACCATTATAGATTGCCTCAAGAGTCCCTCTCAGACAAGAAGGGCAAATGGCCAAACAAGCTCCCCGAAATAATTAAGTTCATAGCTGGGGATTTCGATGTAGCCTTGCAAAACTACTTTATGTTATAAAGTTAAAGTGTTCAAATTACCAATCTTTTTTCTTGTTTCATTCATTGATTTTATAGTTTAATTTATTTGTTAATCTTAATGTTTGATCACCACTTAGGCTGCTTATGAGTTATTTGATCAAGGTTATAGTACAAATCATGCTTAATCTTGGTGGACATGTGAATGAATGAAGAAGCTACTATGCAAACATCATGCTCTGTGATTTCTTTGGTTCTTTGAAATTTGCTTCTTCTTAATTGGTAATCTAAGTTGAACATCACAACTAGGTCACAAGTTAGGAGTACTTGGTCACAACCACATATCATATGGATGATCATAAATAAGTAAAAAGAACCTATACCCATATTGGAGAGTTGAATATGTTTTGACTTAATATACATGGAATTGGCTTGTAATTGTGAAATCGATATCCATAGATCCATTCATATTGTTTTTTAATCAATCTACCATTCATCTTGATCTTGTCTTGCATCTTAAGTTACTTGTTTTCAAAAATCCAAATTCAGTTTGCATTTTTATTGTTTAGATAGGGTTCACATAAAGCTTGTAATTTGTAGAGGTCTAATCAGTCCCTATAGTTCGACACCCTTACTTGCGCCATTATACTATCCTTATATTTGCACTAGAAAGAAACACAACATTAGACATTGCATCAAACAGTTCATCCGCATTCCAATCGATCTGAGGTAAAATTTCCATGGTGTTCAAAGTCGTTGAAGGCTGCTTGCAGAGGCGTATAAACTGTAATTTGCAGCTCCTGTAATCTCTATACTCGGACTTGCTAACGTATTTGACAGCTAATCCACTTCTTGGATCCCATCCATTCCAGCATTCACTTATAATTGTGCAAAAGTGAGCAAAGACATCCAAGTTATGTAAAAATGGGGCCATGAAATCAAAGAGGTTTCCGCAGTGACCCCGTTTCGTCTCCTAGCTATTTCATCAAACAATGTATCTACATTCAAAACCATCACCAATTTTCTGGTTGCATACTGACCTACCCATTTATATCACTCAAATAAGCATCATTCATAGCTCCTACATTCCTCGGAGGCAAACCCATACCTATTGTGGTTTGGCTGAAGAAGCTGTTATTGGCCGCAACAATGGTGAAGAAGAGAGCAGTGACGAAATGAAATCGACCTTGATTACAGAGAAATTTCTCGGTGGGCTGTGTTCCTATTCGTGAATTCTAAAACTGTAAAGTCTATAATGACCCTGATTGAGTGATTCAGCTACATCAGACAATATCTTGGATGTTTTGATTTTCCCCCAGCGCTGATAGCGGACAATGCGGTTTGAGTTTAGTCTTTCCCAACGTTGAGAGCTGAGTCATGGCGGAGCAAAGCCAACTCACGACGAATGATTCTCAATAACAACTGCGAGGATAGAATCCATGGCATCGCGGAACGTAGTACGCACCGAAGCACGAAAGTAGTCGAACGTAATGTAAAGGCCGCATCCATGGCAGGAATATAAGTTGGGTGGGCGTGCACAGGAAGGAACCAGGATTCGAGAAGATGATACCATTGATATTACCCTTAATCGACTTCCCTATTAAACCTACAAGCTACAGCGATGGAGAAGACAAAGTAGATGGAGCAAGGAGCCAATATATTTTGATCAGACACATTTTGTTTTTTTTAATTAATTATTTAAATATTTTATTAAGTGTTTAGTCACGTGGCACAAATGTAGTAGCCACGTCACTACAAATGGGGACCCTATATTTGCTACGTCATCACTTAAGGGTTAACTTAACAGATTTTTAAACGGTTGTATGAAATTGAAATAAAATAATAAGCAAATGTATGAAATTGAAATGTTTTAAAGATATTGTATGATGTTGCAATTAACCACAAACCTGAAGAGGTAAAATGTAATTTATCCTTTTTTTATTGATATCTATTCTGTAAATTTGATCTAACACATTTTGTGGGAGCTCAACTCCTTTTAAACAGAACAACACATCTCAAATGCCAGCCGTCATATAACAAGTTCACTAAAAAGCTGGAATTAAGCTTAATAATTATGAATTAAATCCCTAATAGTGATTAAACTAGTCACTAAGACCATCTCTAACCGAAGGCTGGTCGGATGGCTCGTTATAACCCTCTGTCCCTCCAAGAAATTAATATTTTAATGAACAGTGTAGGGCTATATTCCTTACCATCTCTAACCGAGGGCCAAAGGGTCATAGGACTTGTTTTAGCCCTGTCACAAAAAACCATCTCCAACCGAGGGCCAAATGGCTATAGTATGGAGTGTGAAGAATTGAAATAAAATTAGATAAGATAGTATGAAATAGTGAAAAATATGTGAGAAATGGTGTAAGAAAAAAAAATTAGAAATTTAAAAAATAAAAAAAAAGTCCAAAAAAAAAAATAGCTGCTGGGCATAAAAAAAAAAGTGGGCTGAGACTATAGGAAAAAACTAAAGTGGGCTGGGCAATGGAAAAGAACAAAAAAAAAAAAATTGAAATTGGGCTCTTCAGTGGGCTGAAAGTGGCCAGTCGGTTGGCCCTTTGACCATTTCAGATTCCGTGGGGCCATGAGCCCTCTGGCCTAGCCCTCGGTTGGAAACGATTTTCGGCTGTTTGGACCCTTTGCTTGGAGATGGCTAATGTAGTTCATAATAGGTCGAAGTCGAGATTGCTTTCATCGCTGTTGGAGCTGCAGAGGGGGTCGGTGTTGAAGAGCCTGGAAGTAGAGAGATTTTTCAGTGTGACCGGTACACTGGATGGTACACCACGTGTCATTATACAAATGGTGGGATATGTGTGCTAAAAAGTTAATAACTTAAAAAATAAAATTTCCCACCACTCTTATTAAAACACGTGGTGTACCACTTGTATTCTCATCACAACTAAAAATTTCCCTTGGAAGCGGAAGAGTGAGTCGCTGCGATTGGGCGAATGGTGGAGATTGAGAAGGACTTGGTTCGAGGTGGGGGATGGGGCTACTTGAATAAAAGAAATTTAATTAATTAATTTAATTTTAATTTTTTTGACTTTTTTTTGTCCATGTTGGACCACAGTGACAGGTGGCATCCAATCATTATCTACGTGAGAGCCATGTCACATATTAATGCTTGTTTTAACATAAAGCTTATGGGTGTATGAAAGTGTCTCAAAATATCACTTTAATTACCATACAGGTTTGAAAAAAATTGATGTATAAAATGTTGAAAATCAAGAAATTTTAAGTTACTAAACTGAGAATTATCTATAAATTTAATATATTTTTTTAATTACTTTTGGTAAAAATAGTTTTTTAGTTTAATTCTATCAGAACAAAAATTTTAAATTTAATAGTTTTGCCAAGTAATCTCACAGCCTGTCCTGAAATTCATTTATCAGTGATGTAAAATGACAGCTTTATCCTTGGACGGGAAAATGGTAGTGTGTATGTGTGACATATTGAGACTTAGAGGTTGTTTTGTGGTCTTGGATTGGTGACCACGTGGATCACACACACACCACACTCACTCATTCTTTCTTTTTCCCGTGCTTTCTCTCTCATCTCTCAGACTCTCTCTCTCTATCCTTCTTCTTGTACGAACAAACACCAAGAACCTCTCAAACCTCACAAATTGAGGAAGAAAATGGTACCATTGTGTTCGTGAGGACCCTACGAGTTCAAAGGTATCAATATCAGGGAATTTCAAGTTCATAGAGAGCTTTAGGAGGTCCTAAGAACGCTTGGGGTGGTTCATTGGATAAATTTGGATGTCGGGATAGGTAGTTTCGAAGTTGACCGGATTACCAAGGTTCCTCAGGTGAGACTTATCCCAAGGATGAGTGTATCCAAGGGTGACTCAGGGGTTACGACCCGTGGACATACCAGTGAGTGGGCTTTTGGTTTTCAGTATATAGTTTATACTCGATATTTTCCCAGAAATATGTGTTTTAAATGATAGTATGCCATAAATGCCATGCATACAAATTATAATTCAAGTATGAATTGGTATGTGATACGTTATATATATATATAATTGTGGAGTTGTGGATGCCCAGGTAAGCCTAGGTAAGTTATGTTTGGTTATGTTTGGTTATATGAATCATCGATGATGTGATATGTGATTGAATAATGTTGAGCTCATAAAATTGCACTTAGGGTGATTGTGATTTAGCCATAGATATGACACATGCCTGTTTATTAGCCATAGATATAGCCACAGTCTTGTCGTACAGACCTTAATTATGGTTCTGACTCGTAGGTGACTAGCGATTTATCGCCCAGCTATTATGTGAGAATGGTATTGCGCATGTTTATATTACACCCATTATTGTCGTATAGACCTGTTTGTTTGGTTTTGACTCTTGTGTAGTATATTGCCGTATAGGTCATTGTAGAGACTCTGGCTAGAGTAACTTTGAGCTATGAATTCTGCCGTACAGACTACCTTAGGGGTTCCGGCTCACATATTATATTCCTATGAATTTAATCTTACCTGAATTGCTTACTCTATCATATCTTGGCATGGCATACATATGAAAATGATTATGTGAAGCATGAATTGATATGATTTCGTATATATTTATGTATATGCTTATTTCTTAATTCTGGGAAAAATTATACATGTTTTACAATGAGGGGTTAGATATGTTGATAAATGAAATGGTTTTGTAAAACATTTGTTTTTGCCCACTCACGTTTTCTGTTTTGCACCCCTCTAGGTTTTAAGTAAGCTTGCTGTTGGTGGCTTGAGGACGTCGGTAGTTCTGACCTACCTAAACAATATTAAGACATTCTCGGTACTATATAACTAGTACTTGTCCTACTGGACTACACCTAGACTTATTATGCTCTGATTATGAGTGTTTACGTTTGTAACTAACTCCTATCACTTCCTGTTTAGTAGTGCACTCTAGTAATTTGGTTAATAATTATTCATATATTTCTTATCATTATTGCTTCCGCACTGTGCATATGGCTACGTCACTCTCACGTGACGGCCAGCATGCCTTGATTTAGTAGGGGTGTGTCAGTTTGGTGTCAGAGCCTAGGTTTAACAGTCCTGTATAATTCTTGAATGTTCTAATCCTTGTGATGTCGTATGTCAGAACTATGCCGCCTCGTAGAGAGCCCCGTCAATCAGTTGAACGTAGTTTCCCCGATATTGCTCAATTAGGGGAGGCTATAGTATCTGCCATTCAGTCTGCATTCCGTACTCCCCAGAGAACACCTCTTGAGACAGTTTATAACCTGAAGTTGACTCATTTCATTGGAAATGAAGGTCATGAGGGGGCAGAAAAATGGCTTAATCATATTGAGAAGACCTTTCAAAAGATGCAGAGTCAAGGGAATCTTCCTCCTGCTAGGTGGGTCGAGACGACTACCTGGTTTTTTTTAGAGTAGCCTGCATCTTGGTGGAGATAGGAGTCTTACCAGTTTACCCTAGCGGAGATTACAGACTGGGAAGTATTGAAAGATATGTTTCGAAAAAGGTTCATTCCTCCTGAGTACATTGATCGTAAGAAACTGGAGTTTACTTATTTGAGGCAAGGAAAGATGTCAGCTAATGAGTATTACAGGATGTTTACTGATCTGTCGAGATATGATTCGGAGGGTGCTGCTAACTCGGTTGAGATGCTCCGCCATTTCAGATTGGGTGCTAAGAAGAAATGGCGTTCCATAACGACATCGACTCATTATGCCACTTACCAGGAGTTTTATGAGATTCTACTGAGGATTGAGGACTCAGAGAACATGCCTAGTGAAAATGAGGAGATGACAAAGGAAAAGGGCAAGCATTTCAGGGACCTTGCAAGACCCAGAACTTTAAAAGGAATGGTGGCAGTTCCAGCTCTTCTAGTGGAGGATTGAGTACTAATATGCAGAGGAGAGCTGGTAGATTTACTAGAGGCCCTAGGTTCCAGAGGCAGAGAGATTTTGGTGGTTCAAGTGGATCCGGTGCTCCCTTATGCCGCAGATGTAATATTAGGCATTTTAGGAAGTGTAGGAGAGGCAACAGTGGATGCTTCACTTGTGGTCAGATGGGTCATAGGGCTACTCAATGCCCTCAGAGTCAGCAGAGACCCCAGCAGCCTTCCTTCCCACCACTTGCACCTACCCAGCAAGCTTTAGGATCTTGTGGTTATACTTAGAGTGGACGAGGAGGTGCCTACCACTATCAGGGCGACGCCGCTCCCTACACCTCAAGACAGCAGCAGTACTCTCAGGATCCTTAGTATTAGAGTGGGTACCCTTAGTATCAGGGAAGATCTATGTCTTATCAGCCACATTCAGCCAGATGATCTCAGTGGTACCAAGGGGGATAGCCTTAGCAAGGAGAGATTGTTGCTAGTAGTGCAGGATCTTAGAGATAGACGGGTCAGCAGAGGCAGGGATGTGGTATTCGTGCCAACAGAGGTCGTGGTGGACGACAGCAGAATCAAGGGCGTATTCACAACATGTCATTGCAAAATGCCCAGAATAATCCAGATTTAATCATGGGTATGTTAAATATTCTTGGTCATTTTACTAGAGTATTGATCGATTGTGGTACTACACATTTTGTTATTTCTCATACATTTGCTCAAGTGACACGACCTCATCTTACACCTCTAGGATATAATTTAGAATTTTCTATGCCTAGAGGGGATAGATGTTTTGTGGATCAGGTATATCCAGGATGTCCAGTGATAGTAGAGGATGTTATTATGCCGGCTGATCTTATGCCGTTGGATATTATGGATTTTGATGTGATTTTAGGCACTGATTGGTTGCACTATAATCGTGCCAAGATAGATTGTTATGGAAAGACAATCACATTTCATTGTCCTGGATTACCTGAAATTACATTCGTAGGAGAGCCTAGTGAGGTGAGGCATGGTATTATTTCAGCCATGAAAGTAAAGAGATTGTTGTCAAAAGGTTGTCAGGGATATTTGGCTCATGTGGTATTGAATGATGATGCTCCTAGTAGTGTGGAGGATGTTCGTGTGGTCAAATATTTTCCGGATGTATTCCCTGTGGATTTGCCTGGATTGTCGCCAGATAGAGATGTAGAGTTTGTTATTGATCTGCTTCCAGGTACGAATCCTATATCCTTGACTCTTTATAGAATGGCTCCTGCTGAATTAAAGGAATTGAAAGTCCAGTTGCAAGAATTAGTGGATAAAGGTTTTATTCAGCCTAGTACTTCACCTTGGGGAGCTCTAGTTTTATTTGTGAGGAAGAAAGATGGAACCTTGAGGCTGTGCATTGATTACAGGCAACTAAATCGGGTAACCATTAAGAACTGTTATCCATTGCCTCATATAGATGATTTATTTGATCAACTCAGAGGTGCATGTGTATTTTCTAAGATCGATTTGAGGTCAAGTTACTACCAGTTGAAGATTAAAAATGAAGATGTCCCTAAAACCGCATTCAGGACTTGATATGGTCATTATGAGTTTCTTGTGACGCCATTCGGGGTTAACTAATGCTCCAGCAGCTTTTATGGATTTGATGAATCGAGTATTCAAGCCATATTTGGATAGGTTTGTTATTGTCTTCATTGACGATATTCTGGTATACTCTAAGTCTAAGGCTGAGCATGCTAGACATTTGAAGTTGGTGTTGAGCAGTTTGAGGGAACACTAGCTATATGCTAAGTTTAGCAAATGTGAATTTTGATTGATTCAAGTGGCATTTTTGGGACATGTCTTTTCTGCTCAAGGCATTCAAGTGGATTCTCAGAAAGTGGCAGCTATGGAGAATTGGGAGCAACCTCGAACCGTCACCGCGGTACGGAGTTTTCTTGGCTGAGCGGGCTATTATAGACGGTTTGCTAAGGATTTTTCGATGATTGCTTTGCCATTGACGAGGTTGACTTGAAAGGATGTTAAGTTTGAGTGGGATAATAAATGTGAGCAAAGTTTCCAGCAGTTGAAGTATTATCTCACTCATGCACCTGTTCTAGCACTTCCAGATGGTAGCGGTAATTATGAGGTTTATAGTGATGCTTCTCTGAATGGTTTGGGTTGTGTATTGATGCAACATGGTAGGGTAATTGCTTATGCTTCCAGACAGTTGAAACCTCACGAGAAGAATTACCCTACACATGATTTGGAGTTGGCAGCTATCATCTTTACTTTGAAGATTTGGAGACATTATCTTTATGGTGAGAAATGTAAGATCTTCACAGATCATAAGAGTCTTCAGTATCTATTCACTCAGAGAGATCTTAATCTTCGACAATGAAGGTGGAATGAGTTACTTAGTGACTATGATTGTACGATTGAGTATCATCCTGGTCGTGCAAATGCAGTGGCGGATGTACTTAGTAGGAAGACTCCAGCCAAACTTAATGCCATCTATGATTGCCATGTTCCTCTTCTAGCAGATTTGAGATCCACTGGAGTAGAGTTAGGAGTGGAAGATCTAGAAGAAGCCTTGCTAGCTAATTTTCAAGTTAGGCCAATTTTAATTGATCATGTGCTTGAAGCTCAGATGTATGATGAAGAGACCCAGGAAATAATTCAAGCAAGAAATCAAGGTAAAAAGAAAGATTTCAAAATTTGAGAATCTGATGGTATGCTTATGCAGGAAAATAGAATGTATGTGCCGAATAATGCAGAGTTCAAGAAAGAAATTTTGGATGAAACACATATTTCAGCATATGCGATGCATCCAGGAGGCACTAAGATGTATCATACCATTAGACCATTTTATTATTGGCCGGGTATGAAAAGAGAAATTGCCGAATATGTGAGTAGGTGTGCCATTTTCCAACAAGTTAAAGCTGAAAGGAAAAAGCCGTTTGGGTTGTTGCACCCACTTCCCGTTCCATAGTGGAAATGGGAAAATATTACTATGGATTTTGTGTACAAGTTTCCTCCTACACATAATGGTTATGACAACATTTGTGTGGTAGTTGATCGGCTTACTAAGTCAGCACAATTTATTCCAGTGAGGGAGAAATATTCGTTAAGCCGATTAGCTAAGTTATTTATATAACAGATTATGAAGTACCATAGTGTGCCAGTTAATATTATCTCGGATCAGGATCCTAGATTTACTTCCAAGTTCTGGATAGCATTCCAGGAAGCTCTTGGTACGAGATTGCTTTATAGTACGGCATATCACCCTCAAACAAATGGACAATCTGAGAGGACTATTCAGACATTAGAGGATATGTTAAGATCTTCAGTGCTGCAATTTGGAGATAGTTGGCATGATTGTTTGGATTTGATGGAGTTCGCCTATAACAACAGTTATAATTCGAGTATTGGTATGGCACCATTTAAGGCACTTTATGGGAAATCTTGTTGTACGCCTCTATGTTGGTCAAAGGTTGGCGAAAGAGTTTTGGTGGGCCCTGAGATTGTACATGTGACTACTCAAAATGTTCAGGTAATTAAGTCTAACCTGAAAAAGGCCCAAGATCGATAAAAGAGCTTAGCAGACAAACATGCCACTGATAGGAAGTATAATGAAGGTGATTGGGTATTTCTGAAACTATCACCTTGGAAAGGTGTGGTACGATTTGGAAAGAAAAGAAAGTTGAGTCCTAGGTACATTGGACCATATATGATCACCGAGCGCGTCGGTGAGGTTGCTTACAGGCTTGAGTTACCTCCAGAGTTGTCCAAGGTGCACAATGTGTTTCATGTTTCGATGCTTCGACATTATGTTTTAGATCCTTCACATGTGATTCCTCCTCAACCTTTGGAAATTTATCCGGATTTGACTTATGATGAGGAACTAGTGACTCTGTTAGATTGGAAGGATAAGGAATTGAGGAATAAGACCGTGTGCTTAGTGAAAGTATTATGGAGAAATCATTCAGTGGAAGAAGCTACTTGGGCGACAGAGGATCGGATGAGAGAGATGTATCCACGCTTGTTTTATGATCATTAGTGGATGTATTTATTATGTATATTTTCAAGGATGAAATTTTATAAGGTGGGGACATTGTCATAGCCCGTCCCGAAATTCATTTATCAGTGATGTAAAATGATAGCTTTATCCTTGGACGGGAAAATGGTAGTGTGTATGTGTGACATATTGAGACTTAGAGGTTGTTTTATGGTCTTGGATTGGTGACCATGTGGATCACACACACACCACACTCACTCTTTCACTTTTTTTCCCGTGTTCTCTCTCTCTCATCTCTCAGACTCTCTCTCTATCCTTCTTCTTGTACGGACAAACACCAAGAACCTCTCAAACCTCACAGATCGAGGAAGAAAATGGTACCATTGTGTTCGTGAGGACCTTACGAGTTCAAAGGTATCAATTTTAGGGAATTTCAAGCCCATTGAGAGCTTTAGGAGGTCCTAAGGAGGCTCGGGGTGGTTTGTTGGATAAATTTAGACGTCAGGATAGCTAGTTTCGAAGTTGATTTGATTATCAAGCTTCCTCAGGTGAGACTTATCTTAAGGATGAGGGTATCCAAAGGCGACTCGGGGGTTACGACCCGTCGACATACCAGTGAGTGGGCTTTTGGTTTTCAATATATAGTACATACTCGATATTTTCCCAGAAATATGTGTTTTAAATGATAGTATGCCATAAATGCCATGCATACAAATTATAATTCAAGTATGAATTGGTATGTGATATGTTATATATATAATTGTGGTGCTGTGGACGCTCAGGTAAGCCCAGGTAAGTTATGTTTGGTTATGTTTGGTTATATGAATCATCGATGATGTGATATGTGATTGAATAATGTTGAGCTCATAGAACTGCACTTAGGGTGATTGTGATTTAGCCATAGATATGGAACAAGCCTATTTATTATGTCACCTCCCGCACCATATGCTCATATTGGATCCAATTTAGGTGCACAGTCTTGTCGTATAGACCTTAATTATGGTTCCGACTCGTAGGTGACTAACGATTTATCGCCCAGCTATTATGTGAGAATGGTATTGGGCATGTTTATATTACACCCATTATTGTCGTATAGACTTGTTTGTTTGGTTCCGACTCTTGTGTAGTATGTTGCCGTATAGGTCATTGCAGTGACTCTAGCTAAAGTAACTTTGAGCTATGAATTCAGCCGTATAGACAACCTTAGGGGTTCTGGCTCACATGTTATATTCCTATGAATTTAATCTTACCTGAATTGCTTACTCTATTATATCTTGGCATGGCATACATATGAAAATGATTATGTGAAGCATGAATTGATATGATTTCGTATATATTTATGTATATGCTTATTTCTTAATTCTGGGAAAAATTATACATGTTTTACAGCGAGGGGTTAGATATGTTGATAAATGAAATGGTTTTGTAAAACATTTGTTTTTGCCCACTCACGTTTTCTGTTTTGCTCCCCTCTAGGTTTTAAGCAAGCTTGTTGTTGGTGGCTTGAGGACATCAGCAGTTCTGACCTACCTAAACAATAGTAGGACATTCCTGGTACTGTATAACTAGTACTTGTCCTACTGGATTGCACCTAGACTTATTATGCGCTGATTAGGAGTGCTTACGTTTGTAACTAACTCATATCACTTCCTGTTTAGTAGTGCACTCTAGTAATTTGGTTAATAATTATTCGTATATTCTTATCATTAGTGCTTCCGCATTGTGCACATGGCTACGTCACTCTCATGTGACGGCCAGCATGCCTTGATCTCAGTCGTGGTGTGTCAGGTAATGTTTAGTTTTAAAATTTAATTGTATAGACTTTAATTTTTTTTTATTTTTTTGGTAAAAATAGTTTTTAAATTTAATTGTATAAGAATTAATTTTTTTAATTTAAAAGTTTTACCAGACAAACAATTCCGTTGGTAATGTTTAATTTTTTTATTTAGTTGTATTATTTTTATTTTTTTTAATTAAATTGTTTTGACGAACGAAGCTATGTTTTGCCCCATGGACAGTGGCCAAAGTCTTTAAGAAAAAAAAAAAAAAAGTTGACCAATTTTGTCTGACAAAAATATTGATTTTGTCATGTTAAGTATTTTTGCCCGACAAATGTGTTTCTGTTGGGTAAAATTTTGTTGGGTAGACAGTAAATTCTAGTAGTGATATACTTAAATATTGTAATTAGAACAGATTGCTATTACTTGTATAGTGATTCTAACATTGATTAATTCAGGTATCTCATCAGCTATTGGAATCATATATAGTGATTCTACTGGAAGGTCCCAACATGAATTTTTGCGTGATTCTACTGGGAAACTCTTTCTATGCGTGTCTCGGTCTTGGGTCCCAAGATCGGCAAATGAAGCGGCGGATTTCGTGGCGTTGCATGTGGAAGCGGAGATCTGGGTTGACAAACCCCCATCCTCGCTCGTTTGAATCCTGAATAAAGATGGGCTTCTTTGCCCTCCAACCTAGTGTCGGTTTTTTTGTTGGTTGTAAGGGAGTGTTATGGTTTGTTTTTCCCACGTCTCTCTCCATCTCTCTTACTCCCTTTATTTATGCTTCTGAGGTTTTTAGCATGATGTGGCGTTCTCTGTTTCTTTGGCTTCAGCCCTGGTAATGAAATATTTTTAGTTTCCCAAAAAAAAAAAGTTATATTGAGTGCTGGGGCAATTGAAAGACCTCAACTTTTGCTACTTAGTGGGGTTAGACCAGCTTCCTACCTTTCATTTATGAAAATCCTAGTCCTTCACCGCCACCTTTACGTTGGACCGTTTATGTGGGATAATCCTCATAACTACATCATCATTTTGCCCCCATTTACATTGCAGCCCTCTAGTACACCGATTTCTATGTAGAGACTTTCTCGGGCAAACCATTTTCTACTTCGCCACTTGGTCTTTTTCCTGATCTATCGTTTGGGATTACTAAGCTTTTTTCGTAACTGTTTATGATATTGACACACCCCGACCGAGATCAAGGCATGTTAGCCGTCATGTGAGAGTGACGTAGCCATGTGCACAGTGCGGAAGTGATAACGATAAGAATTGTACGAATAATTAGAAACTGAATTACTAGAGTGCACTACTAACAGAAAGTGATAGGAGTTAGCTACAACAGTAAACACTCCTAATCAGAGCATAAAAGTCTAGGTGCAGTCCAGTAGGACAAGTACTAATTATATAGTACCAGGAATGTCCTACTATTATTTGGATAAGTCAGAACTGCCGACGTCCTCAAGCCACCAACAACAAGCTTACTTAAAACCTGGAGGGACGCAAAACAGAAAATGTGTGTGGACAAAAACAAATGTTTTACAAAATCATTTTCTTTATCAACATATCTAACCCTTCGCTGTAAAACATGTATAATGTTCCCAGAATCAAGATATAAGCATATACAGAATATATATTTATGAAATTATATCAATTCAATTCATGCTTCACATAATCATATTCAAATGTATGCTATGCCAAGATATAACGGAATAAGCAATTCAAGTAAGAATAAATTCATAGAAATATGATATGTTAGCCGGAACCCCTGTGGTAGTCTGTACTGCAGAATTCATCGCTCAAAAATCAATCTACCCAGGGTCACTACAATGACCTATACGGCAATGTATTGCACATAAGTCGGAACCACTAAAAAGGGGTCTGTACGACAAAATTGGGTCTAATATAATTATGCTCAATTTTACTTTTTCATAATAGCCGGGTGATAAATCGCTAGTCACCTACGAGTCGGAACCATAAATAAAGTCTGTACGACAAGAATGTGCACTTAAGTTGGATCCAATATGAGCATATAGTGCAGGAGGTGACGTAAATAAAGAGGCCTGTACTTCATATTTTTGGCTAAATCACAATCACCCTAGGTGCAGTTTTATGAGCTCAACATTGTTCAATCACATATCACATCATCAATGATTCACATAATCAAACATAACTTACCTGAACTTACCTGTGCCTCCACAACACCACAATTATATATATATATATATATATATATATGTGCAACCATGGAATGCATATTCAGAATATAAAAGCATTTGGCATATTAATTCAAAACATACTTTCCTTAAAATGCATTTCTGGGAAATATTTCAAGTATATAAGTAAATACTGAAAATAAAAGCCCACTCATTGATATGTCGAAGGGTCATAGCCCCCGAGTCACCCGTGGATACGCTCGTCCTCGGGATAAGCCTCACCTATATGCGAATTAACTATAAAAACCTTATTTTAAAGCACATAGGCGAAAATAGCTAATAACTTCTCATACATTGCTCAAAATGGGTATATGAATATAGCATAGTGACCTACACAGCCTCACGAACATTGTGATATTTTTAGAAAAAGTTTCCTATGGTTCACGCGCCCTCACTCACCGGGGAGGGCACGGCCTCACACGCCCTCATACGCATCACCTTCAACCTCCAGACGCTGGAACAATGTCGCAGGCGTCGGATTCTGGGTAGGCCTGCAACTGCCTCTTTCTCGCTCGTTTGTTCACCATTTTTCACATAATTTATACCAAAATGAAGCTCTTAACTTGTAGAACAAAATCACACCAATTTAAAGTTCTAAAAGTAACGAAATCTCACCGGAGAATTCCAAGAAAAACTGGCCAAACTTTGTCCACAAGATCCCGACGTCCAAAACCTTTAAACGAAGCACTCCGATCTTCCTTGGGACCTCACTAAGCTTCCTACAAGCTTCAAATTCCCAAAAACATCCATAATTACGTGTGCATGAACAATGCACAAATCGGGGGTTATGAAAAACTAGGGTTTTCGAAGGTATCCTTACCTGAAATGGGTACCAATTGACTCGTCTGAGCTTCACGAACAAAATGGTGCCAACTTTGACCACGATTCGTGAAGTTTCAAGGGATTTGGGTGAGAGAGAGAATGTGATGAGAGAGAGAGAGAATGAGATGTGATGTGGATGTGTGTGTGGTCCTATCTGCACATTAAGCAATCAAACCAATATTTTCTTCACTTGCAATTGGGTCCATCATAATAGGTATTCACCAAATTGGTCCTTAAACCAAAACTTAGTCACACCAAGCCATCAACGCTCAAGGGTAAATTCTGTCTTTTGTCGATCTTGGGCCACTTTCAGGTTACACTTAATTACCTGAACAATTTGAGTAGTCACATCCACAATCTCAGGGCCCACTAAAACTCTTTCGCCAACCTCTGACCAACATAGAGGCGTCAGACAAGATTTCCCATAAAGTGTGCCATACCTATGCTCGAATGATAACTGTTGTTGTAGGCGAACTCCTGTTGGAAATATGCCCTGAAAGTCAATCTTTGGAAGAAATCTTTCAGGACAAATGAATCGATGTATGGATGATTCTTATACATCAAATGGCAAAGACACGAATTAGGACTATCTCAATTAACGATATATGTCCTAAATAGTGTATCCATGGACAATGGATCGATTGAAGAAGTAATCTAATGATGTTAGACTACAGAGACCTTCTTCACATAACCATTATGTCCAAAAGGTTCCTGGTCGTTGGATTGTCGGAGGGATACTGACAATGCGTAGACCGGTACATACTATGTCTGCTTCAATTGGAAGGATGGAAAGTCTCATCCCATTCATGTTGTGACACTAAGACAAGTATGTAGGTGCTCATTAGGGGAATGAGTTCACTGAACACAATCGAACGAGAGTACTTGCATGGAGGTCTACTCACATGTCAAGCAAGTAACTCTAATGGTTGGAAAGATGTAAGTAATCCTTAGACCTGAGGCATCGTCGTTGTCTTGTGGTTAAGTACTTAATCTTTGATTATGTCAAAGTCTCCCCATTCGAGGGTGTCCACGGCATAATTGGGGTTAAGCCACTTAGTCATGAAGGCAAGTGTATGCGCAACAAGGAATCTCTAATCCTCGATAAGAGAGGAAGAATACTCTAAGATATGATTCGGGAATCTTCGGCCGAAGTATCAAGCGTATTGAATGGAAAGCGTTCCTATACGACTCAAATGAATCATATATGAAGGAATAATCACATTAGGGGTTTGACATGATATATCCATACCCTAATGATGTGATTGAGAGTATTGTATTAGAGAAGGATTGAATTACATTGTAATTCCAACTGACTAGATTCTTCGAATAAACTTCTACATTAGCTTGGGTAGCTATGACATATGGTTAGATGTCACTCATAGCTTGTGAGTTCTTCTAGATGATTAAATGTAGTCGTCAAAGAAGAAAGGTGAATTAAAATGAAGTTTTAATTCACTAAGTGATTGAATTAAATATAAGCAATTGGATTGATGCCAATCACCTCACTGCCTTGCTAATTAGAACCTAAAAGATTGTTCACCAAAACACTATTGTGGTGAGTAACTAATGGATGATGGAAACAATTAATTGGATTAATTATGTGTTGTGATTAATTTAGAAAAGTCTAAAGAAATCATAAAAGCGATAAAGATCATTTTGGGCTTAAAGAAACGTTCGGGTTTAATTGGGCCCATTGGGCCTAAACCCATTGGGCTTTTATTCAAGCATTGGATGACTTGAAATAAATGAAAGCCCAAAGCCCAAACAACACAAAGAGGGCCGGCCATATTATGTGGGGAAGGAGAGATATTTAGTCAAGTGTTGATAGGTTTTCTTTTGTCTATATAAGGAACTTTATAGTGATAAAGTTCATAAGGGTTTTTGAAGTGTTTAAACAACAAAGAGGCAAAAGAAAAAGCTCTCTAACACATCAAAGGGCCGGCCACCATTGGGGTGTTTTAGCTAACAATCTTTCACCCTTTTGGTTATTCCTTCATCCTTCTCACTACACTAGTGGGTGAGGATCTTTAGAGGTTTCCTACTTTGGAAACTTGAAGAGAACCTAGGAGCACTCATTCTTTCAAAGTGGAGGAGGCAAGGAGGGAAGCTAGGCTCAAGGATTTCAAGGAGCAAAGGGCTTGGAGGTGGTCCATCCTTGGTCTCAAGTCTAGATCAAGAGGTATAAGACTAACCTTCACTTTGTTCTTGATTCTATAATTTGTTTTGATGCATTATATATAAACCTATGAACCTTGAAAGGGATTTGCATGACTATAGCTTTGATAATTTGTTATAAATGCTTCCGCTGCTTTCGTATATTAAATTTGATTTTGATATGCATGATAGTCATTTTGAAATCCCATGCTAGAATCTCATAGATTTCCCTTCAACTCCATCAAATCCAAACAATCGTGCCAACTATCTCTAAACTGTAGCACAAAAGATCTCAACATATCCTCTAATGTCTGAATGGTCCTCTCAGATTGTCCATCTGTCTGAGGATGATATGTCGTACTATAAAGTAATCTTGTACCAAGAGCTTCCTGGAATGCTATCCAGAACTTGGAAGTAAATCTAGGATCCCCATCCGAGATAATATTAACTGGCACACCATGATACTTCACAATCTGTGATATAAATAACTTAGCTAATCGGCTTAGCGAATAATTCTCCCTCACTGTAATAAAATGTGCTAACTTCATAAGCCGATCAACTACCACCCAAATGCCGTCATATCCATTCTGTGTATGAGGAAGCTTGTACACAAAATCCATAGTAATATTTTCCCATTTCCACTGTGGAACGGGAAGTGGCTGCATTAACCCAAACGCCTTCTTTCTTTCAGCTTTAACCTGTTGTCAAATGGCACACCTACTCACATATTCGGCAATTTCTCTTTTCATACCTGGCCAATAATAAAATGGTCTAATGGTATGATACATCTTAGTACCTCCTGGATGCATTGCATATGCCGAAATATGTGCTTCATCCAAAATTTCTTTCTTTAGCTCTGCATTATTCAGCATATACATTCTGCTTTCCTGCATAAGCATGCAGTCAGTTTCTCAAATTTTGAAATCTTTCTTTTTGCCTTGATTTCTTGCTTGAATTATTTCTTGGGTCTCTTCATCATTCATCTGAGCTTCAAGCACACGATCAATTAAAACTGGTCTAACCTGGAAATTAGCAAGCAATGCTTCTTCTCGATCTTCCACTCCTAACTCCATTCCAGTGGACCTTAAATATGCTAGAAGCAGAACATGACAATCATAGATGGCATTAAGTCTGGTTGGAGTCTTTCTACTAAGTGCATCCGCCACTGCATTTGCACGACCATGATGATACTCAATTGTGCAATCATAGTCACTAAGTAACTCAATCCACCTCTGCCGACGAAGATTAAGATCTCTCTGAGTAAACAGATACTGAAGACTCTTATGATCTGTGAAGATCTTACATTTCTCACCATAAAGATAATGTCTCCAAATCTTCAAGGCAAAGATGATAGCAGCTAACTCCAAATCATGTGTAGGGTAATTCTTCTCATGATGTTTCAACTATCTCGAAGCATAAGTAATCACCATACCATGTTGCATTAATACACAACCCAAACCACTTAGAGAAGCATCACTATAAACCTCATAATTACCGCCATCATTTGGAAGTGCTAGAACAGGAGCATGAGTGAGATAGTACTTCAACTGGTGGAAACTTTGTTCACATTTATTATCCCACTCAAACTTAACATCCTTTTGAGTCAACCCTGTCAATGGCAGAGCAATCACTGAAAAATCCTTAACGAATCGTCTATAATAACCTGCTAAACCAAGAAAACTTCGTACCTCGGTGACGGTTCGAGGTTGCTCCCAATTCTCCACAACTGCCACTTTTTGAGAATCCACTTGAATGCCTTGAGCAGAAATGACATGTCCCAAAAATGCCATTTGATTCAACCAAAATTCACATGTACAATACTTAACATATAGTTGGTGTTCTATCCAACTGCTCAACACTAACTTCAGATGTCTAGCATGCTCAGCCTTAGACTTAGAGTATACCAGAATATCGTCAATGAAGACAATAACAAACCTATCTAAATATGGTTGGAATACTCGATTCATCAAATCCATAAAAGCTGCTGGTGCATTAGTTAACCCGAATGGCATCACAAGAAACTCATAATGACCATATCTAGTCTTGAATGCGGTTTTAGGGACATCTTCATTTTTAATCTTCAACTGGTAGTAACCTGACCTCAAATCTATCTTAGAAAATACACATTCACCTCTGAGTTGATAAAATAAATCATCTATACGAGGCAATGGATAACGGTTCTTAATGGTTACTTGATTCAATTGCCTGTAATCAATGCACAACCTCAAAGTTCCATCTTTCTTGCTCACAAATAACACTGAAGTTCCCCAAGGTGAAGTACTCGGCTGAATAAAACCTTTATCCACTAACTCTTGCAATTGGACTTTCAATTCCCTTAATTCAGCAGGACCCATTATGTAAGGAGTCAAAGATATAGGATTCGTACCTGGAAGCAGATCAATAACAAACCCCACCTCTCTACTTGGCGGGAATCTAGGCAAATCCTCAGGTAATACATTCAGAAAATATTTGACCACATGAACATCCTCCCCACTACTAGAAGCATTATCATTCAACACCACATGAACCAAATATCCCTGACAACCTTTCGACAACAATCTCTTTACTTTCATGGATGAAATAATACCATGCCTCACCCCACTAGGCTCTCCTACATATGTAACTTCAGGTAATCGAGGACAATGAAATGTGACTGTCTTCCCATAACAATCTATCTTGGCACGATTATAATGCAACCAATCAGTGCCCAAAATCACATCAAAATCCATAATATCCAACGACATAAGATTAGCCAGCATAATAATATCCTCTACTATCACTAGATATCCTGGATATACCTAATCCATAAAACATCTATCCCCTCTAGGCATAGAAAATTCTAAATTATATCCTAGAGGTGTAGGATGAGGTTGTGTCACTTGAGAAAATGTATGAGAAATAACAGAATGTGTAACACCACAATCAATCAATACTCTAGCAAAATGACCAAGAATATTTAACGTACCCATGATTAAATCTGGATTATTTTTGGCATCTTGCAGTGACATGTTGTGGATACGCCCTTTATTCTGCTATCATCCACCGCGACCTCTGTTGGCATGAACACCACGTCCCTGCCTCTGCTGATGCAACTGCCTCGAAGATTCTACACTACTAGCAGCAATCTCTCCCCGCTGGGGATGTCCCCCTTGGTACCACTGAGATCCACCGGCTGAATGTGGTTGATAAGAATAGATCCTCCCTGATACTGAGGATACCTACTCTGATACTGATGATCCTGAGAGTACTACTGCTGTCCTAAGGTTTAAGGAGTGGCGTCACCCTGGTAGTGGTAGGCACCTCCTCGTTTAGTCTGAGAATAACCACCAGATCCTAAAGCTTGCTGGGTCGGTGCAGGTGGTGGGAAAGAAGGCTGCGGGGGTCTCTGCTTACTCTGAGGGCATTGGGCAGCTCGATGACCCATCTGACCACAAGTAAAACATCCATTGATGCATCTCCTACACTCCTCAAAATGCCTATTATTACACCTGCGACATAAGGGAGCACCAGATCCACCAAAATCTCTCTGCCTCTGGAACCTCGGACCTTTAGTGAATCTACCACATCTCTTCTGCATATTAGTACTCAATCCTCCGCTAGAAGAGCTGGAATTGCCACCACTCCTCTTAAAGTTCTGGGTCTTGCGGGGTTCCTGAAATGCTTGCCCTTTTCCTTTGTCATCGCGTCTCTGGCCCCCATTCTTTCCTTCCTCATCCTCACTTTCACTAGGCATGTTCTCTGAGGCCTCAATCCTCAGTAGAATCTCATAAAACTCCTGGTAAGAGGCATAGTGAGTAGATGTCGCTATGGAACGCCATTTCTTCTTAGTATTTAAACTGAAACGGTGAAGCATCTCTACCGGATTAGCAACAACCTTCGGATCATATCTCGACAGATCAGTAAACATCCTATAATACTCATTAGCGGACATCTTTCCTTGCCTCAGATGAGTAAACTTTTTTTTCTTAAGATCGATATACGCAGGAGGAATGAACCTTTTTCGAAACAGCTCCTTAAACACTCCCCAGTCCACAATCTCTTCTGGGGTCATCTGGTAAGACTCCTATCTCCACCAGGATGCAAGTTGTTCTCCCAAAAACCAGGTAGTCGTCTCAACCCACCTACCTATTAGAAGAAATATTCCCCTGACTCTGCATTACCTGAAAGGTCTTCTGCACATGATTCAGCCATTTTTCTACCCCCTCATGACCTTCATTTCCCCGTGAAGTGAGTCAACTTCAGATTATGAAATGTCTCAAGAGGTGTCCTCTGAGGACTGTTTGAATGGTAGAAACTATAGCTTTCTCTAATTGAACAATATCAGGGAAACTGGATTCAACTAATTAACGAGGCTCTCTATGAGGCAACATAGTTCTGACATAAGACATCACAAGGATTAGAACATTCAAGAATTATACAGGACTGCTAAACCTAGGCTCTAATACCAAACTGACACACCCCGACCGAGACCAAGGTATGCTGGCCGTCACGTGAGAGTGATGTAGCTATGTGCATAGTGCGGAAGCGATAACGATAAGAATTATACGAATAATTAGAAACCGAATTACTAGAGTTAGTTACAATAGTAAACACTCCTAATCAGAGCATAAAAGTCTAGGTGCAGTCTAGTAGGACAAGTACTAATTATATAGTACCAGGAATGTCTTACTATTATTTGGATAAGTCAGAACTGCCGACGTCCTCAAGCCACCAACAACAAGCTTACTTAAAACCTGGAGGGGCGCAAAATAGAAAACATGAGCTGGCAAAAACAAATGTTTTACAAAATCATTTTCTTTATCAATATATCTAACCCCTCGCTGTAAAACATGTATAATTTTCCCAGAATCAAGATATAAGCATATACATAATATATATATATATATATATATGAAATCATATCAATTCAATTCATGCTTCACATAATCATATTCAAATGTATGATATGCCAAGATATAACGGAGTAAGCAATTCAGGTAAGAATAAATTCATAGAAATATGATATGTTAGCGAGAACCCCTGTGGTAGTCTGTACAGTTGAATTCATAGCTCAAAAGTCAATCTAGCCGGAGTCACTATAATGACCTATACGGCAATGTACTACACATAAGTCGGAACCACTAAAAACGGGTTTGTACGACAAGATTGGGTGTAATATAATTATGCTCAATTTTATTCTTTCATAATTGCCGGGCGATAAATTGCTAGTCACCTACGAGTCGAAACCATAAATAAGGTCTGTACAACAAGACTGTGAACTTAAGTTGGATCCAATATGAGCATATAATGCGGGAGGTGACGTAAATAAACAGGCTTGTACTTCATATCTCTGGCTAAATCACAATCACCCTAGGTGCAGTTTTATGGGCTCAACATTGTTCAATCACATATCACATCATCGATGATTCACATAATCAAACATAACTTACCTGAACTTACTTGTGCCTCCACAGTACCACAATTATATATATATAGGCAACCATGGAATGCATATTCAGAATATAAAAGCATTTGGCATATTAGTTCAAAACATACTTTCCTTAAAATGCATTTCTGGGAAATATATCAAGTATATAAGTATATACTGAAAATAAAAGCAAACTCACTGATATGTCGAAGAGTCGTAGCCCCCGAGTCGCCCGTGGATACGCTTATCCTTGGGATAAGCCTCACCTATATGCGAATTAACTATAAAAACGTTATTTTAAAGCACATAGGCGAAACTAGCTAATAACTTCTCATACATTACTCAAAATGGGTATATGAATATACCACAGTGACCTAAACAACCTCACAAACATTGTGATATTTTTAGAAAAATTTTCCTATGGCTCACGTGCCCTCACGCATCGGGAGGGCACGGCCTCACGTGCCCTCACGCGCATCACCTTCAACCTCCAGACCTTGAAACAATGTCACCGGCGTCGGATTCTGGGCAGAACTGCAACTGCCTCTTTCTTGCTCGTTTTTGCACCATTTTTCACGTAATTTATACCAAAATGAAGCTCTTAACTTGTAGAACACAATCATACCAATTTAAAGTTCTAAAAGTCACGGAATCTCACTTGAGAATTCCAAGAAAAACTGGCCAAACTTTGTCGACACGATCCCGACGTCCAAAACCTTCAAATGAAGCACTCTGAACTTCCTTGGGACTCACTAAGCTTCCTACAAGCTTCAAATTCCCAAAAACATCCAGAATTATGTGTGCATGAATAGTGCAAAAATTGGGGGTTATGAAAAACTAGGGTTTTCGAAGGTATCCTTACCTGAAATGGGTACCAATCGACTCGTCTGAGCTTCACGAACACAATGATGCCAACTTTGACTATGATCCGTGAAGTTTTCAAGGGATTTGGGTGATTGTTCGTACAGGTTCGAAGGAGAGAGAGAGAGCAAAACCGAGAGAGAGAAGGTCATGTGGATGTGCGTGTGGTCCTATATGCACATCCACCAATCAAACCAATATTTTCTTCACCTGCAATTGGGTCCATCATAATAAGGATTCATCAAATTGGTCCTTAAACCAAAACTTAGTCACACCAAGCCATCAACGCTTCATCTTTTCACGTCATCGGAAATAAAATAATGTACATCTCCGGGACGGGCTGTGACAGATACGCTATGAGAATAAACTTGCTGTGAAAAAAAAAATAGTTAAGTGTTAGGTAAACTATTTTGCTAAATGGTTTGGGATTACTATGCTTTTTTTTTTGGCTAATGTCCTTGTAGCAAAAAAAAACCAATGTCAGAGTGTTTGGTAAACTTTTATAAAACTGCTTTGATTGTGTAAAATGACTAGTAAGGACATGTTGGATGTATTATTCATTTAATTAGGTAGTAAAAATATGTGAATTGTTATTGACACTCCAAAAATCTCATTTTGCACTCCAAAATTTCTATAATTAGAAAGAAAAATACACTTATAAAGAGTGCAGAATGAAGTTTTTGGAGTGCTAATAACAGTTCCCTAAAATATTAGTCAATTTGTTATACATAACCATTTTTTCGTATAATCTTTGTCTTACTTTACTTAACCCTAATTCTAAATAATTATTACGATAAAATTTCTTCAATATATTGAAAAATGGTAGGTAAAATACTGTTCAGTATATAATAATAGTCGAATATTCTCGGGTTAATTGAAATACTGTCAACTATATAATACATACTTCAAAGATATTAAATATTAACTAGATAAAAAGGTAGGAAACTATCCGAATTACAGTGAAACAGAAAAGAAGAAAAAGATGAAGGTTTAGAAAGAAAGGAAAGATTGTATTAATATCTTCTAAGCTGCAAAAAAATTACACAGTGAGAGAGAGTTTACAAATCTATATTATATTAGCCTATAAAAAAATAACCAACTTTACAACCTTCTAACTAACAAATTCTAATAGCTAAAGTCCTTGTCATCCCTTCTTTGTTGCATAGTTGAAGGAGGATTGGGTTTTGTTTGTAGCCTCAAGCATGGACTATGAACCACGTTCAAATGATAACTGTTCATATACTGCATTAGAAATTCAGAGAACTGCATTAGAGATTGGAGTCTCACCAAGATGATATCACAGCACCAACCTATCACTTGCCTACAAAACACAACCACAAACAAAATCGAAAGTGGGAGACAAGCAATGTCCAAAGAACAAAACCAAAACCATGCTGTAGATATATAAAACCAAAGCATACATAGTGTAGATATAAAATCATGCTGTATGTATATTGAAACCGGTTTGTATGGATGGGTTGTATGTATGAGTTGTCATCCTCACCACAGCTTGTCATTCACCTTACATCAACCTTTCTCCATAGCTTGTCATTCACCAATCACTTTCCATAGCTTGTCATTCACCTTACATCAACCTTTCTTAGTTGCTTGTAAAAGCTTCTTTACTTGTAATTTGGTTTTTTGCTTTTCCACTTGTTAGGGCAGATTTTAGAGATTGTGTTTGTGTAGTTATCCTACAATCTATTGTAGCTTTCTTTGGCTCTCTATAAGAGTTGCCTTTACTCTCTTGTAATCTTCATAATGAAATATACAACAAATATTGAAAGCAAAACTCAACATCGTATCAGAGCAGGAACCATAGGGTCCTGACTCTGTTCATTTTTTTTTACTTCTTCATTTCCTCATCATCGATAGAGATGGTAGAAGAAAATGTGTCTAGTGCCAACAGTGCCTCATCCTCTTCCCCAAACTTAACTCAAGGGGTTGAGAACAATCCAAATCAACGACTTTGCTCGGTGCTACTGAATGAGTTCAACTACCTTCCTTGGTCAAGAGCTGTGTCACTTGCTCTAGGAGGAAGATCGAAGCTAGGGTTTATCAATGGAAACTTTGAGCCCCTAAAATCCACTTCACCAACTTAAGATGCATGGCATGCTACTGATCAGCTGGTCATGTCCTAGTTACTTAACTCCATGGAGCCAAACCTGTCTGAGCTTTTCAGCTACTCAGAGTTTTCCCTTCTCCTATGGGAATCTGTCAAAGATATGTATGGCAACCAAAACAACTTAGTTCACATCTTTCAATTGAAGAAGAGTGTGGCTAGTTTAAAGCAAGGTGATCACTCATTTGTTCAACACCTTGGAAGTATAAAATCCATGTGGAATGAACTCGATATGTATCGTCCACTCACGACTGATTCCGTTGTGCTACTGAAGAGGGTTGATGAAGACAAGGTGTTTCAACTCTTAGCAAGCTTGGGAGCGGAGTATGAAGACCTGCGTAGTCACTTGTTAATGACTCAAGAGCTGCCCTCTTTTACCAGTGTGTGTCATGCAGTCCAGAGAGAGGAAAGTTGACGAAATCTAACTCTGAAGCTAGGGTTTTCAAGACAAATCACAAAGCAACTAGTGATAGGGTTCTTGGCAAGAAAGCAGACTGGAAATGTTCTTATTGCAACATGAAGGGACATTTGAGAGAAAAATGTTGGATTCTTCATCCCGAGATAAAGCCTAAGTTTGATAGGGAAGGCATGATGATCAAAGATGGAAAGGGTGGAGTCACTCTAAAAGCATTTCATTCAGCTTGTTCCTCAACTGATGGGATGGCCAATTTCTCAACAAATCATGTGTCCTTGATTAACGAGTTTGCTGTTTTTCTTCAAAAGAAGCAGGGAAGCACTGAACCTAATGAAATGACACCTGAAAACCATACTACAATGCTAGGGAAATTTGCTAGATTCTTGGCTGACTCGAAGAACACATCGAAAGGCAATATTCCAGGTATTATCAGTGCCATTTCCACTGCTCTTAATGTAAATGTTACACATGATTTTTGGATTATTGACTCTGGTGCCACTGATCATATAACTAATAAACCCTTTAGTCTCCACGATTTTCAAAGAAATATTGATCAAATTCATGTATCTGTTGCAAATGGGAAAGGGGAACCTATTCTAGGGAAAGGAAAGATTAGATTGCTAAGTAAGCATACTGATTCCACTGCTCTCTATGTACCTTTTTTTCCTTTTCAGCTCTTATCAATAGGAAAAATCACAAAAACCTTAGACTGTCTTGCCATATTTTCCCCTCACAATGTTGTGTTTCAGGACCGAGTTACTCAGAAGAAGATTGGTGAAAGGTTCTTCTTGAATCGACTCTACTATCTCTCAAATGAGTCCAATTTTGTCAAAAAGCTCAGTGTCAACTTAAGTCAAGTTCAGGAACACCAACTCTGGCATCAACGCCTTGCCCATCCCTCATAACATGTGATGACCAAGTTGTTTCCCTTTTTTTTGTAAAAACACACTGCAGTGTGAAACTTGTCAAATGTCAAAAGCCACTAGACTTCCTTTTGTTTCCTTTAATTCTAGAACTAGTAAACTTTTTGAGCTTGTTCACTCTGATATTTGGGGTCCTTCTCGTGTAGAATCCTTTGATGGGTATAGATATTATGTTACATTTATTGATGACTATTCTAGAGTAACCTGGTTGTATCTTTTAAAACTTAAAAGTGATTTGTTTGATGCTTTTAAGGACTTTCACAACCAAATCACCAATCAATTTTCATCTAAGTTATATATGTTAAGATCAGATAATGGTAGCAAGTACACTTCCAATAACATGAGTAATTACTTGAGCAATCATGGCATTTTGCATCAAACTAGCTGTGTTGGTACACCACAACAAAATGGTGTGGCAGAGAGAAAGAATCGAGACTTATTGGAGAAGACTCGATCACTTATGATCCAAATGAATGTTCCTAAGAAATTTTGGTCTCAAGCCTTACTCACTACCATGTACATCATTAATAGACTGCCAACTCGGGTGTTGAATACTAAATCTCCTTTTGAAGTCATGAAGGGCATGCCTATAAACTTGTCTCACTTCAGGATGTTTGTACTTGTTATGTGCACATTCAAGCTCTCCATCGTGAAAAACTCGACCTTCGAGCTGCCAAATATGTGTTTATGGGATACGCCTGTTCTCAAAAGGGTTACAAAGTGTACAACCATAACACGGGGAAGTTGGCAGTCTCTAGAGATGTGCGATTTGATGAATATTCACCTTATTTCCACAAAGGGTTGGAGACTAATGCTAATATAGAAGATCTTATGGACTTATTTCTACTACTTATTTCAGCAGAAATTCATGAAGTCACTCTTGCTCATATTAGCACTGATAATTCTCAACTCACTGAGAGTGTAATTGATACAGTGCCAAGCTCATTTGGACCATCAGAAGCCCAACCAAATCAGCAAGCTATAAGTGCACCAAGAAGAAATCCTACACGAGATAGACATCCACCAGTGAGGTTACAAGAGTATGTTACTTACACTGCAAGGCATCCTATGTCTACAGCCATTTCTTATCACAGATTCTCATCTTTTCATACTTCTTTCCTTAACAAATTGTCCCACACTTTCGAACCAAGGAATTTTCATGAAGCCACATGCATGCCTGAGTGGCAATATGCTATGACTAAAGAGCTTCAAGCTTTGAATGACAACCAGACATGGGGTGTGGTGGATCTTCCAAATGGCAAGAAGGTCGTGGGAAGTAGGTGGATATATAAGACCAAATTCAACTCCAATGGAAGCATTGAAAGGCATAAAGCATGGTTAATAGCTCAAGACTTTACTCAAACCTATGGCATTGACTATAAGGAGACCTTTGCTCCTGTTGCCAAAATGAACACAGTGAGGGTATTGTTGTCTGTGGTAGTCAATAATGCATGGCCCTTATTCCAAATTAATGTGAAGAATGCATTTCTTCATGGGGATCTTGAAGAAGAAGTGTACATGAAGTTGCCTCCTGGTCATCCAAGAGAAAATGAACCCAACAAGGTCTGCATACTTCACAAAGCCATATATGGTCTCAAACAGTCCCCTCGAGCTTGGTATTGGAAGCTTAGTTCAGTTCTTGAAGCTGCAGTTCAAAAGGAGTCATGCTGACTTTTCTTTGTTTGTTCGAAGTAGTATTGCTGGCAAATTGGTTGTGCTTATATATGTTGACGACCTAATTATTACAGGTGACAATATAAGTGAAATCAAGACGCTTAAGCAGTCACTTCACCAAAAATTTGCCATTAAAGACTTGAGGCCCTTGAAATACTTCCTTGGAATTAAGGTGGCTACCTCTTCAAAGGGATTGTTCTTGAATCAAAGAAAGTATGTTCTCGATCTTCTAGATGAAGCTAACATGATGGAATGTAAACCAGCTCGGACACCCCTAGTTAGCAAACTTCAATGGCATGAAAAAGGTGAACCTCTCTCGGACCCTAATGTTTATCAGCGAATGGTTGGGAAACTTATTTATCTCAACATTACTAGGCCTGATATCTCATATTCAGTTTTCCTAGCCAGTTAGTTCACGCACTCTTTTACTCTAGTTCACTAGGAAATCATCAACAGAATACTTCGATATCTCAAGGGCTTGGTAGGAAAGGGGATAATTATGAAGAACAATGGATAAAATCACATCTTGGCCTACACAGATGCTGACTGGGCTGGAAATGCCCCTGATTGAAAATCCACAACAGGCTTCTGCACATTTATTGGAAGGAACCTTGTCACTTGGAAGAGCAAGAAACAAATTGTTATTGCTCGATCTAGTGCCGAAGCTGAGTATAGGGCTATGGCAGCAACAGCCTGTGAACTCATATGGTTGAAAGGTCTTCTTTCCGAGCTTGGATTCACAAGCATGGCACTTATGTCCTTGTATTGTGATAACCAAGCTGCCATGCACATTGCCTTCAATCCAATATTCCACGAAATGACGAAACATATTGAAGTTAACTGCCATTATATTCATGCTCAAGTTCAATCCAAGGTGATAGACACCATGTTCACAAGCAGCCATGATCAACTTGCTGATTTATTCACAAAAGCACTAGACTCTACTCAATTTCAGCGTTTGTTGTGCAAGCTTGGATCAATCAATCCCCTTGATCCAACTTGAGGGGATGTATTGAAACTGGTTTGTATGCATGGGTTGTATGTATGAGTTGTCATCCTCACCATAACTTGTCATTCACCTTACATCAACCTTTCTCCATAGCTTGTCATTCACCAATCACTTTCCATAGCTTGTCATTCACCTTACATCAACCTTTCTTAGTTGCTTGTAAAAGCTTCTTTACTTGTAATTTGGTTTTTTGCTTTTCCACTTGTTAGGGCAGATTTTAGGGATTGTGTTTGTGTAGTTATCCTACAATCTATTATAGCTTTCTTTTGGCTCTCTATAAGAGTTGCCTTCACTCTCTTGTAATCTTCATAATGACATATACAACAAATATTGAAACCAAAACTCAACAATGTATTTTCAGTAAATAGTAGTTTGGAGAACAACAATGATCTCACTGAAATGGATTTCTCAAACTATAAGGGATAGTATCCACAAGAATTATAATTATACATGTTATGGAAAAGGATACCCAAATAAGCATATCAACATTTATACTTGCTTAAATCTTAAATTACTTTCAATGTAAGCATCTATATCACTATAGCTCTTAATAACAACATCGAAAGGATCAACCATGAAAGGAAAGAAGTTCTGGGAATAATTACCAAAGCTTTGCAAGCTATAGTTAACAGGATATGTAATCATGTTTGTTTCATGATTCAGACCCCATCCTTTTCGATTAACCCTTCTTCCTTTCTCATCCATGTGCCTTGTCCCTCTCTCTGTTTCTGAGTTTGGCATGAAATCTACCAGTAATATGCTTAAAATACAAAGCTTGACACGATGAAAACTCTTAGCATCTGTACAAGAAACATTCTCAAAAAGAGGAATTTCAAACACATCATCTCCAGCTACTCCCAAAACCCTTCCTAGCCAAAAGAGTACATGTGTATTTATAAGAGAATCACATTGTATTGCACTCATCTACCAAATTGCACGTGGGTGTTTATGAGACATCAAGACATAAATCTGCTCTAAAGATTCGAGCTATCAGCATGATAATAAGCTAATAAGAAACCAATTACTATCGGATTTAGACTAATTTATCAGCAAATCGCAGATTGCAAAAACACATACTAAAATCCATATATATATATATATATATATATATATATATATATCCAATTTTTCAAAGTAACCACCAACCATTTGCAAATTCCATTTTCAAAATAATAGAGAAGAAGATGACCTGGCTTGCTGGTTCAGTTGATGTCGGTGCCAACAAAATTGTCCTCGAAGGAGGTGAAGAAATCGGCATCGGTCAGCATGCTTTCACCCATGATGCCCTCGCAGAACACCTCGAGTGGGTCGAGTCATCAATGTCCATGGCCATGGTGGAGCCTATTGAGAATGAGTCCTAAGTTGATGAAAAAAGGAACCTTGCATAGGCTTATAAGATGTTGAGCTACTCTTTGTATTACCAATTGGTTTTATGGTAGAACCTTGATGAGTCAATATTTTATTATATATTTTACCCTAATCTTAGTATTAATTTATTGGTCATTTTGTTTGAATTTTGATACTTTAAGCTTTACCAGATTGACATTTCTAGACGTTTTGGGTATTTTAGAGGTCAAGATGACATATTTTGACGAAGATTCTTTCTAAAATTTGTTAGGGACGTCTCAAGCTTTAAAAGAAGACCTTTTGGGACCAAATCGGAGTTGATTTGGTCGGTCAAAAGTTTGATTTTCTGAGAAGTCCAAATTTCAGTTAGAATAGGAAACCTTTTATTTCCTAGTTATCTTATTATATTATGTTTTCTAGTTTCTAGAAGACCTTTTCTAGTAAGGATTTTATTTTGTAGTAGTATAAATAAGGCTTTTTAACCATTAGGGTATCAGAGGGGGAGGACGCATGCACTACTTTGGAAGATTCAAGTTTATTTTCAAGGTGTTTTCTTTCCATGTTTTTAATAATATTTTGTTTTATGATGGTTAGTAGCTAGTTTCGTTTGCTAGGGCCAGGCCATGAGCTTTCGTAAGAATATGTAGTTTCTTGTTAATTTGCTTATGATATTATGCATGCAAGTTTTGAATTATTAATCACTGTATTGAAACTATCTAATTGTCTTGATGATTGGCCACCATTAGAATATTTAAAAAAGTAATTTGATGTAATTTTGGTCAGAAGGTTCCCTGAAATTGGCGCTGGTTTCTTGTGGTTAAAAACTGTAATTTCACTTAGGATGAACACTACCTCTTAAGGGTTGCATGGTTTTTCAAAGGGTTTTCATAAAACATAATGAGTCTCTCATGTTCATATTTGATTCGAACGTCTGGACGAGTTCAAAGGAGTGCTCGGCACATCAAATATTGAGATGGGGAAAAACCAACAATACTTGGATGGAAGAATCTACATTTGAAGTGCTACCAGCCAGTGACACATGCCCAACGGAGGAAATAGCGCTAGCTGACCTTGAACTTTCCCTTGAATCTGTCATTACCCAAGTTGTTGAGCCACCTATGCCTTTTTCCTAAAGGCTGCAGCAGACCACAATAGATCAGCACAATCAAGATTCTATGCAGACACATGCAAAAGTGCACATTAATCTACCACTACGGGATGCGACTAAAAAAGCTCCAAAGCAATCACTAAATTTCAATTTATCTGAGGCTCCAAGGCAACCCGCTAAGCAGCAAGAATGCATAAATACTTAAACATATTTGGATACAGGGCAGACTGGTGGTGATGAGAAAATTTTAAATGCTGTACTGGATAGTACACCAGCACATCCAATCATATTTAAAGAAATTTGTGGAAAGTCCAGCAAGCAAGCTAAGATCTGCATGGGAATGAAGAAAAAGCGTAATGGCAGCCAAATTCTTTTTCAAGAAATTTGGCCAGTGCATAAATTGTGGATGTTAAATACAAGGTTTAAGTCAGTTCGACAAAGACACAAGCCTCGCTGGAGGGGATTCTATTTGATTACAAAGTTTCATTCACATAGAAGGCCAAATAAGAAGAATTTAACTACTCACTTGAAACGCATAATTGATAAGCATCTCAATCCATACCTACTATCTCTATATGATGCTACTAAGGAGTAGTTGACTCTAAGAGAACAAGTGACGTGATCATCAGTTCCTTCCTTTGTCTAGCTATAGACGTTAACTAAAGCACTAATTGGGAGGCAACCCAATTTTTCCAACTCTTATCTTTTAATTTCATTCAATTTAGTTTTCTTCCTTCTATTCCTAATTACAAAAATTACAAAAAATAAAAAAAAATCAGAAAATTGAAAAAAAAATTGCAATTTTTAATTCTTGTTATTTTTCTTTGCTTATCTAATTAGGTTTTTTATTTGTGATTGCAGGCTGCATTGGGAACTGATTCAGTCTAATCTAAATTACTTGTAGATTCATACACTCATCCATTCATATCAGTATACATGCATTCAACCATCCATTCATCACAACTTTGCATTCAATGTAGATATTTAAAAGGAAATCCAATTGGAGTTTGAGTTTCAGAAATGTTACAGTGGGTTTGCAAAGAAGACTATGTACCTACTTGGACCCACTCCACTCATTCGCTCTTACATTTCTTAAAAATATATATATATACTACAAAACAAGTTTGGGGGTGGGATCCAAGTAGCACAAAGGACGTAGTATTCTAGCAGAGACCAGATTCAGTATTAGGCAAAAAAATTTCTCAGACATTCATCACATTGTACATAGAAGCACATGGGAAAGCAATACATAAGCATATAGAATTCACTTATCTAACACATGCAGGAATAGATTGAAGATGGGGGACTCAGAAATTATACCTTTGGCTTTGGATCCGAACATCTCTTGTTTTGTTTACCAGTGCATTGCCGGATCTAAGATGTTGTAGGAAGTCCGTTGTCTCTTCGATGGTACTGACGTCAGCTAGAAGTTCCTTGCACAGAGAAAGACCTCATGCTTGTGTTAGTTTTGGTTTATTTTACTACAATGCACAAATCGAAACTGAAACAAAGAAGTTTGAGGGAGAGTTCTACCTTTGCACCTTTCAGCTTTTGGATTAGACGGAAATGAGCCCTGTAAAACTCCATGAACCGCTTTGTTGTGTTGTAGATGAGTAAGATACAGAGAGAGATCTCTCATCTTAGGAGGAATATGGAGGCTAGGATTTGAGAGCCCACACGGTTTTGGGCTCGAGGTGGAGCGTTTGCATGGTAAATGAGAGCTAAAATTATTTATATATGAATCTGCTAGGGTTCACATCAGAAGTCTCAAGTTTGTCTCTAGGTCAGCTCATTCCTTCTTTGTTATATTTTTTGCTGATTCTTTGCCTATTTTATGTTTTGGTAATTTCAGTACTTTTTTTTAATTTGTCTAGATTCATTTATGTTTGTGTCTTAGGATTTTCTAGTCGTACGTAGTTATTTTATTTATTTATTTATTTATTTCCACACCTTGAGGACAATGTGTGATATAAGTTTGGGGGTGGGAAATAAGAAATTTTAGATTTTTAAAATTTTTTGTGTTAGTTAAAAATTTTCGTTTTTAAGTTAATATCCATAGATTATTTTAAATATTAGAACAAATGAACATGGTGACGATTAATCTTACAGTAGAGTTTTTTCTATTTATCGTTGCTTAGACACTAATTCATGAGTTATACTTTGAAAATTTGCATGTCCACACCAACATAGTTTGTGGTGAGTGAGATTGAAGCACTTGCTTTTAGTCTGAGTGTATTTTAATTTTTGTTCTTAGTAAAGTAAAGTTAGTATGTGTAATAAAGTAATAATTGTTCCACCCAAGGCTTTACTTAGTAACCGGGCCAATCCTGCCTGATTAGTAGTGATTCTCGCATCAAACGATGGAGTCATGGCATGACGCAGGGTGGTTAGTTGGTTTCGTAGCCTTTTCAGCTCGAGTTAGTAAGTCCTTAGGGGTGTTCTACACCTAGTGCCCTAAAGCCTTATGGTTTGGGAGTCACTGGCCTAAAGCTCGTTACATGGGTTGGATAGAAAGCTTAAGGGAACTGGCATTGCACAACCACCGCTATTACTAAAAACAAAATAAAACAAAAAAGAAAAATAGAAAAAAAAAGTATGTGAAGTTAATATGTGTGAAGTATTAAATAAAGAAGACGAGTGGTAAGGATTTTAGTTGAATCTCCTTAATTATGTTGGTTCACTTTACACAAAAGGAAGTTTGTGAATTCTTTTCTAATTGATTCTAAATGGCTTAGACTCTGTGGTGGGATTGGTTGGAACTTTTGAAAAGATGTTCTAAATTTTAATGTTTTCTATGGATTGCAACTTGAAAGTGAAAAATTGTCTTAGTTAAGTTTTGTTTAAGTTTTTAGTTTGTTAGCAATTGCTTTTGTTTTCTAGTTTTGTTCTAAGTTCGGGGGTATTTGATGAGTCAACATTTTATTATATAATTTACCCTAATCTTAGTATTAATTTATTGGTCATTTTGTGAGAATTTTGATACTTTAAATTATATTTCTAACGTAAGACATTCGACTTCTTCTGAAGCAAAGAGCGATCAAACAGACGAATTTTGGAGCGATTCTAATTGGAGGAGGTTGGTGAGTTTTTCTACTTAGCCGTTTGATCGTGGCAAAGAAATAAAGGCCCAACGCGAAACTTTCCTAGATTGATGTTTCTAGACATTTTGGGTATTTTGGAGGTTAAGATGACATATTTTGAAGAAGATTCTTTCTGAGGATTTGTTAGAGACATCTCAAGCTTTAAAACGAGACCTTTTGGGACCAAATAGGAGTTGATTTGGTTAGTCAAAAGTCTGACTTTCTTAGAAGTCCGAATTTCAGTTAGAATATGAAACCTATTTTCTAGTTTTTAGAAGACCTTTTCTAGTAAGGATTTTATTTTGTAGTAGCATAAATAAGGTTTTTTAGCCATTAGGGTAAAAGAGGGGGAGAAAACACGCACCACTTTGGAAGATTCAAGTTTTTTTTTATGGTGTTTTCTATCCATATTTTTAATAATATTTTGTTTTATGATTGTTAGTAGCTAGTTTCGTTTGCTAGGGCGACGCCACGAGCCTGAGCAAGAACATGGTAGTTTCTTTTCAATTTGCTTATGATATTATGTATGCAAGTTTTGAATTATTAATCACCGTGTTGAAACTATCTAATTGTCTTGATGATTGGCCACCATTAGGATATTTAGAAAAAGTAATTTGATGCAATTTTGGTCGGAAGGTTCCCTGAAATTGGTGCTGGCATCTTGTTGTTAATAATTGTAATTTCACTTATGATGAACACCACATCTTAAGGGTTGCATGGTTTTTCAAAGGATTTTCATAAAACATAATGAGTCTCTCATGTACATATTTGATCCGAACATCAGGACGGGTTGCATGTTAGATATACGTTCTATGTTGGAGGTTCTAAGTAGGACATACTTTATTAAAACCTAACCTTTAAAATATGCATGTGTAATTCATAAGTAATTGAAAGAACTACGTAGGATTATTAAGGTGACGGCAGAACCCTAGTGCTCAAATTTATTTTCAAAACTATTTTCTTTTGTTCTCTTTACTGTGCCATTTTATTTAATTTTTTTAATTACATTCGTTTTTAATATTTTAGGTCATAAAATCACCTTTTTCCAAACTTGTTTTCAAATAATTAATTAAGATTTGATATTTACATAAATTATTCATTCAATACCTATGGAGAGCAAGTTTGTTTGAGCTGCTATACCACGATAACTTTGTACTCTTGCAAGTATTTAAGTGTTTTTATCCCTACTTTTGTAAGTGGTAAAAATCCTACAAACCTCAACTTTTTCATGGTATCAGATCAGGTTGTCCCACGTGTGAAGCCAAATGGCTACCACATCTCATTATGTTGTCCACACGTTAGTCTTGAAAATTCGTTACACGTGAGAAGGCGTGTTGACAATGAATCCCACATTGATGAGAGTCGGAACCTCAACTTCTTAAGAGCCCTGGTTTGTCGTTGAAGAAGTCCATTGTCACTGGCCTCATCACTCTGAAACCCAGATTACCCAGAATAGTAGATTACCCACATTACCCAAAAATTCAAATCTTCCAATTATTCAATTCAACATTCCAATTACCTAGAAATAGAGGTTGAAAAATAGTAAATTTACCTTTTTATTGATGAAGAGTGTTCGAAACAGATTAGAGGGAGAGATCGAGCTCGAATGAAGAGAGAGCTTGAGAATGGAAGTTGACGAGAGTGAATAGTGAAGAGACGGGTGAGGATAGGTTTGGAAATTTGGAAGTTTCATTTAATGAACACTATTTATCCATGTTTTGGCAAAGAAAAGTCGGCCTAAGCTCATTTTTGCCGCTTCACGTTTTTAGTCTTTTTCACTCAAAACTGTGAAAATAAGTTGTTTTTAAGTGTTTACGGGCATCTCTCTGGGACACAGATTGGGTACTGTGGAATTCGACTCCTTCGAGTCTATCTCATGCTTGAATGACTTGTTGGAGAATGGCAGCAGAGGGCTTATCCCATTTTGGCGAAGGTCGAAGAATTAGGGGACTCCTTCCAAGACTGTCGTTGATCTTGGACTTCAAGATCAGCCAATATGGCGGTGGACCTGCTAGAGTCGACAAGATCTCAGGAGATGTGCAATGTTTTTTGGATCGATTGACCTCCATCTTCTTTGGTTTATGTCCTTAACAATGATGGCTTACCTTGCCCACCTTAAGTTGTTTTGGCAGTGTAGGGGGCGACGCTTTTGCACTTGGTGTGGCGTCTGTTGTCCTTGTATCTCCCTACACTTCCCTGTTTGTTGTGGTTTGCTAGTTATTTGCCTTGGCGTAGGCTTTCTGTGTAATCTTGGTATCTTTAACTTGGTAATGAATCTCCAATTTCCCAAACAAAAAAAAATTAATCTTTCTAGGCTCAGATTTTTCCTGATACCCACTTTTTTTTTCTTTTTTTTTTATTTTTTTATTGTTATAATTTAAGCTAAACCAAACTGATACTAAGCTCTATAAGAAAAATTTCACCTTCATACATGTTACCCAATTTCTAGGACCTGTATCCTATGGTTCCCTTAGTACCGTTTGGTACGTGGGATAGGACAGAACGAAGTGGGACGGAACACACTAGTCGCATGTTTGGTGAGCAAAAGATAGTGGGATGCGCTGTCCCATGAAACGAATTTTGGTTAAATTTCTATTCCATCTCCCCCCTTGGAACGACTTGTTCTACCCTCGTGGAACTCAAAATTATAAAATGTTAAGATAAAAATGCCCTTTATCTTTTTTAATATTTACACCATCCAAATCATAAACAAACCCTAAATTTGCATCATCTTCTTTCCATCTTTTCTATACTTGCCTTTCTTTTCCCTTAGCCTTCCTCCTAATATGCTCGTTCGGTTAGAGGCATGAGGAAATTTGGTGATTTATTAAGAACAAGCATATTGAAGCAATTCAAGGATCATCTTTACCAGTGAACCAGTCAGATGATGCATTCTTTCAAATTTTTTGTTGAGATACAGTAGCCACATATTGGCACTACCATGGCGGATGCCTCGTCGGACAGGTGGTTGATGGAGGTTTCCGGGTTAAGATGATTGATGCGTACGCCTTGTTGATGGATCCACTTTCAGTTTCGCACCAGGGACCAATCCTCAAGCCAGAGTTATGATGTTAGGCAGATGTGGTATTCATATTTCTATACAACCACATAAATTACATAATGCATGTACTTTGATGAAGGTTATAATAGAAGAAGGGTTTTGAATTGGAGAATATTTAATAAAGATATATAGTTAAAAAGAGAAATTATAAAACATAAGATGAAATATATATTTTTTAAACACGAAATGTATTTGAATATTTTTAAGTGAGATTATATTTACGCACCCCAAATTACTTTTTCCACACCTTTTTAATTTTTTAATATTTTCTACACACCACTAACACTTAATAGAAAAATATTAAAAAATTAAAAAGGTATGGAGAAAGTAATTTGAGGTGTGTGAATATAATCTCACATTTTAAAAATAAGATACATGCTGATAAAGATTTAAAAGACATATCAATTGAGTGTGAGTAGTCCATGCCCGGATTTTCCTTGTTTTTATTATCTATAATTCCATATATATATATGAAAATTTTTATTTGAACCCATATAACCTATTTTTACACTCAATTTACTTTCTACACTCACATACTTTTAATTAAACTATCAATATCTCTTTATGCACAAATTTACTATCTAAACTACCTTTACAAATTCAATTGAATATGTAAGTTTATTTTTACACCCATTTATAAAATAAAGCCCAAAATCTGCCCACCACAACTAGCTTTCGATACATTTCACCAGAAATGGCTGCCGTGGTCCGCGCGTTTGATCATCTGCTCTAGCTTCATTTGTGCATTCACGGCCACTTGAAAGATGGAGTCAAACAGTTTGTGTACATCAGGTGAGGAACATTTATAGTGTTTGCAATAGAATTCACCCACCGCGCTCTTGAGAAAGGCGAGCTTGGAACTCATATCATGGCCTTGCAAGGTTTGTAGCCCATTGTTTCACCGAAAATGATCACCTTTTCTTTCCATGGATCCTCACCCAGTTGAGACACCTACATTATCAAACCCCAACCACCCAATCGATAAACCTGCTGCAATGCCCCATGATATATACGGCCATGCAGTTTCTCAACTTGCCCTGCTCTAAGTAGACATGTTCCACCATCGCTACTCCAATAGATCATATTCTCTTTTCTCTGGCTAAAGTTGAAAATACAGTCACGGTGATATAAATTGTTCTCATCTGTATAGGAAGGATGATATTCACTGTAATCATTGTCCCTATCTTCTTATTTTCCAGTGCCACGCGAAAACAATATATCAACTTGATTGGCATAAATCCATTTTTCTTTTTTTTTGTTTTGAACACATACTTTGGCTAACAAAGTCCTTTTTTGCACGCTATACACTCCTAAGCCCTAAAAAGAATTGAAATTAACCAAAAAAAAGAAGAAAAAAAAAACTTGCATAAATTGATTCATACCTTAGTTGGAGGATTCCAAACTTCAAAATCACCATCCATCTCAAAAAGAGCTTATTTTTCTTTATGAGAGCGTCTTAAGGTTTATGCCAGAACGAACATAGGACAAAGACTGAGTGATGGTAGGGTTTGATATTATTGGGTGCGGGTTTTATTAGTAAATTTTAGTTTTATTGTCAATTTAATCTTGTACTTGATGGTAATTATGCAATAGGGTAAAAGGATAATTTACATTTAAAGTTTAAGTTGGGTCTAGAGTGAGGTTATATGAGTGCAAATATAATTTCCCTATACATACATACATACATATATGTATGTATGTATATATATATATTTGTGACACCATTTTTTTAACCCAATTTTTGGTACACGCTTTTGTGGGGCCCATTTGTAACAGCCTGTCCCTAATTTCACGATTTTACAAATTTTAAAAGAGTGATTTTACGAAAATGTCCTAGATGCGAGATTATTGATTTTTGTTGACCGTCATTTCGTGACGCGTATGCGCTATCATTTTATTGTATTCCTGCAGTACTTGACAGTACAAATGCACATGCGAGAACTGAATTTGGAGGCATGGTTAAATTTTTACAAAACTACAAACGTGGAGGGCATTTTGGTAATTTCATGTCACGAGATATTTTTCGGTTTTGTTTTTTTTAGTGGCATTGCTTTGTGCAGCCAATGGGACCCACAACCCATTCCATCCATCTCTCTCGTGTTTCTCTCCTCATGTTTCCTTCTCTGGCTTTCCCCCTCTTTCCTACACACACTCTCTTTCTCTTAACTCTCTATTCTATGTAAACCAACAAACCTTCCATCTCTAAGTTATATGCACTGCATAGAAGGTGCAGCAACACCGGTCCATCATCATCAGCATCACCTCAGTGAGTTCTCAAGGCACCATCACTGCCCTGTCTCACCTCCCTCTCTTATTTCAAACCCTTATTATTAACCCTCCATTTTCCCCTATTCTCTTATTTCTCTGCAAGCACTGAGAGGTGCAACCATAACACTCCACACCACTTCAGGTCATTGAACCACTACTACTATAACAACTACCAAACCCTCATTCGAGAACTGAGCTATCTGGGCATGTACGGACTGAGGAGGGATCCGTTTTGAGTTGACCATCTCCGGTGAGTTTCTTCTGTCCACGACTAAGGTGGGCCTCGGGAACACTCTATCTCCCTTCTTTTTCATTGTTTATTAATGATCTTAGGGTTTTAAACTTGTTTCGATAAGGTGTGGTGACTGAAAGGACGAAATGGAACTTTTCTAGCTTTCTGGAAACTCAAGAACCATGACTGCTTGGCTAGTTTCAGGTCATTTTTTTGGCCAGCACCGACCTTAACTCGGCCCCACCTTGGTACGGTTTTGTTCCCAACATTTCTAACTTTAAAATGGCTCTTGAATCAATGATTTTGGTGGAGAATCGAGCTCGATAGGAGCTTTGGAAGTTAGGCCAAAAATGTGCAAAACATAGGCCTTCGCGAGGAAGATGAGTACGACGGTACTCGTAGCCGCGTGCGGCGGACTGGCGAGGAACGTGAGGTCCCTCCTTAGGTTTCTCAACGTACCAGACTCGAATCCGCCCTCCCAGTGGTGGATCTAGGAAATAATATTAGGGGGGTCAGTAAGAATAGTGCGCATAGAGCGCAATATTTTTCTTCCATAAATAGCATGCATATCACCATTTCATCGAGTCTTAGTAGGCCTAAAGTCATTTGGAAAGGCATATTGCACACCTGTTAATGTATGCAAGGGGCAGCACCCAAGGTATCCATGGACATTCATCGAGTCTTGGTAAGGCTGAAGTTAATTAGAGGGCATGTATGAAGCTGACTCTAATCTTCAAAAGGGTATCACCCAAGGTATCCATGGACATTCACCGAAGTTTGGAGGGTCAACACCCAAGGTATCCATGGACGTTCACATAAGTTTGTGGGGTCAGCTGACCCTCTTGCCCCTTAATGCATCCGCCACTACGCCCTCTGTTTCCTGAATTCGACCGTTTTAAAATAGTTTCTTTATTAGCCATACTTTGTATGAAAACGTGTTTATACGTTAGTACGTCACGTATTTACCTAAATGGTTTTGTTTCTAGAGGATACGCATCGCAAGGACTCTCAATGCTACGAGGCGGGTTCAACTCAACAACATGATTTGTGAGTGGGTCTTTTCTTTGATATATACATATATTTATTTACTTAGTTTCCATATATACATCTAATAATGAATTTTCTATATGACTGCCATAATTAATTAACATTTATAGAAAATGACGTAACGACGAGAATTAGGAAATTATTATAAATCCTATAGGATGCCTTAGCTAAACTTACGACTATTGTAACATCCCACATCACCCAGGGGAGTTGATCCTATAAACCTTATATGCATATTCCCATCTCTACCTAGCACGAGGCCTTTTGGGAGTTCACTAGCTTCGGGTTCCTTAGGAACTCCGAAGTTAAGCGAGATCGCAACGAGAGCAATCCTATGATGGGTGACCCACTAGGAAGTTCTCGTGTGAGTTCCCAAAAACAAAATCGCGAGGGCATGGTTGGGGCCCAAAGCGGACAATATCGTGCTATGGTGAAGTCGAGCTCGGGATGTGGTGAGGGCCCGAGCCGGGATGTGACAATTTGGTATCAGAGCCAATCCCTGGTTAGAAGTGTGCCGACAATGACGTAGGGCCCCTAAGGGGGGATGGATTGTAACATTCCACATCTCCCAGGGGAGTTGATCCAGCCGTATATGTATATTTCTATCTCTATCTAGCACGAGGCCTTTTGGGAGCTCACTGGCTTCAGGTTCTATCAAAACTCCAAAGTCAAGCGAGATCGCATGAGAGCAATCCCATGATGGGTGACCCACTGGGAAGTTCTCGTGTGAGTTCTCAGAAACAAAACTGTGATGGCATGGTCGGGGCCCAATGCCGACAATATCATGCTACGATGGACTCGAGCCCAGGATATGGTACGGGCCCGGGCCAGGATGTGACAACTATGAATAATGTTATGTTGACTAGAATTATCGAATCACCATGGCATGCCTATATTTGTATTGCTCATCGTTTGCTGCATCGGTGTTAGTACTCACCCGGGCCAGGGCTAGGCTTTCACGTGTGTGCACATCATATCGTACGCTCACTGTGAATCCATTATAGGTGCCAGTCCTATCGTACAGGTTGCAATAGGTAACTCTGACTTGTAAGTGTTGCACATAGCGCCAGTCCTTATGTGATTGTAGTACTAGAGCTTATATCATTGTTACACCCAATCCTGTTCATGTCAGAATACCTCTGCATGAACTCGTGTGTCAGCATGTGTCAATGAGCATTCGTTATGATATGTTTGCTTATGCGAGTATGTGGTTACGGACATGATGTGTTTACTTACAAGATATTGTGCCGTATTTGCAGGTTATGGTAAGCATTTTCATACTATACACAATAAGTATATATTTTGGAAACTATACTTATTTTATGACGAAGGGTTATTATGTTTTCGAAAAGGTTTTTAAAAAGCTTTATTTTCAGGCCCACTCACCCTCATTTCTCACCCTTCTAGGTTTTAGTAGCTGAGCTTTCGTATCGACGAGGATTCTTGGAAAATCTTGGTATTGGTCATTACCCTCGATGGTATAATTCTCAATCCACTCTACTGTACTTTACTTATGCTTTGACATCACGTGTGAAATGGGTTCATTCCTGCTCACCAGTGCATTCTTGTATTTAGGCACTTTAGGTTTAAATTTACTCACATTTTCCACATCATTACACTTTATGGCTTCGTCACCCTCCAGGTGTCGGCCAACACAACTCAATTCGGAATCTAGGTGGACATTCCGGGTCAAGGTGTGTCACCACTCCATATCGAATTTCAACGATCCGAACTGTCTATTTTGTTAGTCTCGATTCATAGATCATCCTTACAAAAATACAATTTAATCCGAAACCATTTACCTATTTAATTATTAACATCAAATTTCATTGTTTCTTATATAACAAAGTACTTGTTCATTTCTTTGAACCCAATTAGATGCTTTAAATATTTTTGATTTGGCTAATATTTTGTAAGGATGATCTCTAAGGTACAACTTGAAAACTAGACGATTTGGATCATTAAAGTTCAATGTGGTGTAGACCCCAAAGCTAATCCCCATTTTTATAAAAATATGGGGATCCCTAAACCATTAAGATATTGATTTGTAATGAAAGAAATGAACAAATTGGTTTTACAAAGAAACCCTAAACCCTTAATTCAACGGTCATATGATTTCAAATTTGAGTGATTTTTTGTAGACATGATCTTTGAGAGGAAGATCTAAAAGATAGATGCTTCGGATCGTTGAAAAATATTATGAAAAGGGCCCCATAAGAACGTGTGTCAAAAGTTGTATAAAAAAAGTGGTGCCATAATCTGTCCCCATATATAATAAACCCAAGTACGTTAAAGCTAATTAGTTAAGGCAGCGTGTTTTTTTATGCGCACTCAAGTTCAAATGTCATCCCTCAGTGAGCTTACCAATAACTAGATTACTGTAATAAATTCTTATCTTTATATTGTGCCATCCACAATCGAAAATATTAGGTTATGACTTTTTTTGGTATGAACCCTGATGTTTTACCATCCAATTTTGATGTTTCGAGCAGGTATGTTGGGCTGAAAATGCTGAAAGAAAGATCAGCTTGCAAGGGATGCTAATCATAATTCAACATTTCAACCATAAATCTTCGATTTCTTTATCAGAGTGTAATTTATGCTTTTACTTCTACCAACTTTACTCTAGAACAAGGTCAAGATTGGTACATTGTACGTATCAATTGAATTGATCAAATTAATTACTCAATGTAGAGAAATGAGAAAATGGATCTTGTAGTCATTGTAATAATCAATACAGTACACAGTAACAGTACTTACACGTAAATACTCAAGGCTAACTAACTTGTGCTGACTCAACAAACTAACTGTAACAGTCTTGAGTAGTGATCTGATGTGGTTGGTCATGATCAGTCTTTGTGGTTGCATCACTTCTTTCACACCCGATCAGGATGCAGGGAGTAGAATGGACTGAGAGATTTTCACGAAGAAGATGATCGATCTGCCAGCATACAGTTGGCAAAAGTATCAGCAATTATCCAAGTCCGAACATATTGAACACCGGTGCGACCGAGAAGCCCTTTTTAAGGAATGCAATGACAATCTATCTCTACATGCTTTGTTCTAGCATGGAAGGCAGGTTGAGCGATGGTCGATGGGTACCGATTTAGCTAGATGAAGACCCATTTAAGTATTAGATATGTGTTCATTATAATAATCAGTACAATACAGACTAATACCAATTGCACTTTTATTATCACAAAACACATGAAGAAATCTCATTAGAGGAAAATGAAGATCCCTCAAAATCGTACAGACAAAGTAATTTCAGCAGTTGTGCTTGCCAGATGTTAGAGTATAATCAGTAATCCTGGAATCTTCTCCGTCGCTACTGTTTCTCAAGTATTTACAAATTGTAATTAGTATAGGATTCTTTCCACCGCAGGGTTAGCTAAAAGCTTTCATATATATATATATATATATATATATATATATATAAATGGGGCGGAACTAATGGTGATAATAACGATGGGGACAATTATACTAAGGGCAATGATGATTCGAGTTGAATTAACTGTTAAAATGAGATGTTAATTGAATTATGTGGAACTTGATGTGTAAGATAACTAGGATTAAAAATGCCATGAAACCAACTATTATAAACAAATAGAAAGAATTGAACAAATGATTGATCGGTGTTTACCTTGAACTTGACGTATTCGATGAATTGACTGTGAGTATGAATTTTATGCCATTCAAAATCAGTTGTTATGAAAATATTCTTCATAATGAAAATAATGAATTCAATGTAGTGATGCAGATATATATTTGAAAATAAGTTTTATTCAATGACTTACAATTGATTTATTGCCAATTGAGTCAGCAAATTGAAATGAAAGCAAGGATATTGGTGCACGTAGGCATCCTTGATCTTAGAACTAAAAGTGTTTATAATGTTTTACTGAGAAAATGATAGTTGAAATTATCTTTTGTTTTTTGTGAATACGCAGAAGGTTCAACCCCCGTCTTCAGATGAAGGCTTTCTCCTAAATAGACTGAAGATTGTTGATGATTAAAGTGGGAAATCCGGCTACATTGTGAGTTGGAAAGATGCTAAAGCTGATTACTGTAGGAGCATATGGCCATAATTGGGGAATAAAATGATGGATGAATAGTAAAAAGTGATATTACTATTCATGAATAGTGTCTTGTCTGGAATGATTGTTGATAATTGCTACTGCTTTCGGTGTTGATTTTGACGTATTTCCTATTGGAATCACATGCCGAGTAACTAATTGACAGTGCCATTTTTTATTGAACCGAAATAACTGGAACTGGAGTTGTTGGGATAGCTGAAGATGGAGTGATAAGAAACTTTGAGAGGACCAAATTGATGATCTTCAGATGGTTCAACTTATCCCACCAATTGACTGATCTTGAATGGTAAATTTCACCTGTTTCGACTTCATAATTCCACTTCATAATCCACGGGACTTTGTACTTGGTTATGAATAATGGGAGAAGTGTAATCCTGTAGTTGAATCGGGTTCTGTCAAATTTTTGCCAGAAACCAGCTAAGAGGACTTGCATAAGTTCGTCTGGTAGGAGACTGGTTGTTGGGCCGTGAACTGACCACCATTTTGGGAATCCTACAGGAAAATTAAGTCTGAAACTTTTGTCAAAATTAATAAACCATGAATGACTAAAGTCTTTGGTCTAATGGAGAACGATGTTAGTCCATGCTTGATTATAATCGAAATAATTATAATGATTATTGGGAATAAGAACATTCTGTGAATGAAGAGGCTTGGTTTGATAAAGGGGGAGTCCCCATTCTGATTCAGTTAAAAACTTTCCAATGTAAAGATAATGGTAAAGGATTTTGTTTTCATGAGTTTTGCTGTAGAGAGGTTTGATTGAAATGGACTCAATTTCACTGTGGATGGCTTGGTAATATTTGAGATTTTTGTAAGATTCAGTAGGTTGATAATGAAAATTGGGTGGAAAAACTGTTTTGCCTATTTTTTCTAGGGCTTGTTCTTGATGAATGTTGAAGGGAATGCTAAAAAAATATTCATCTGGATTTTTCTTAACATATGGGGATGTTTTGGTTAGCTAGCTGATTAAGATGACGATGATGAATGATATGGCTGAGTTGAATAAGAGTTCTATTGACTGACTAATGCCGTTTGGTAATTGGAACGTGGTGTTTGGGAATTTGGTTTGAGGTTTCCTATTGTGGAACCTAAGGGGGTGAAATGGTTGGTAATGGCTAAGGCCGATGAATAATCTGGGCTTGATTCTTGTTTTACTGGTGGTGGTGGTAGAGTGGAAGGAAGCCTTCTCAGATCAGTTCTTTTCGCTGTCATTCTTTCCCTGCAAAATTTCTTTGGTTAGGAAATCAGGGATACAATTTTGGTTGCCTTTAATATATTCAATGTCAAAATAAAAAATATTTAATATGGCTTGCTATCATGCAAAAATCTGTTTTGATGCAATGTTTTGAACATCTTTTTGTAAAACATGTTTTGCAGATTTGCAATCGACTCTAACTAAAAACTTTTGATTTAATAAATCATCTTGAAATTTGCTAATGCATAATACTATAAATAATATTTCTTTCGTAATAGTACTATAAGGGGGCGTTTGTTTACCCTCACTAAGTGGGACTGGACTGGACTGGACTAGCTGTTAGTCCAATACTGTGTTTGTTCCATGCTGGGACTAACATTAATGAGACTAAAGGGGACTAGCATGGACAAAACCCTTCACCAAGAGGTCTTAGCGAGACCCCCCAATAACCATGGGACTAGCTAAGACTATCCTCTCTCGTCCTCGTCATGCTCAACAACCACTCTCGATAGACTCCTCGTCATCTCCGGTCACCTAGATCATAATAAAATATTAATAATTTATATATTAAATAATATAATATTAGAATTTGTTATTAACCAGCTTCTTAGTCCAACATTGCACCAAACGCTTCACTAAGTTAGTCCAGCTTAGTCTAATCTAAACCAGTCCAGCTTAGTCCGGCGCAACAAACACCCCCTAATTACTTTGAGCTAGATTTCATACTCTTCAATGGAAACAAACAATTTGTTCAGGAGATCCTGAAGAAATTGACTGTCTGAGAATACCCCCGTAATCAATTTTAAAGGCATCAGTTTCAACAATTTTGAAGGAATTAGGAGTTGGAATGCCAAGGCAGGGCGAAGTCTTAACATGTGATTTGATTTATTTGACTATGGAAGTAGGAGTATTGGACCATGATGAGGGATTTTCTTTTAGACGATCAAACAAGGGTTTTGTCAGTGATTTCATCTGGAAAGTTATCTGCAAATTGAATTACTCTATCTATTGGTTGAATGGTTGACTGGTGGATATTGTATCCCAAAAACCTAATTTTGGTTGCTGAGACAATTAATCCGTTTGACTTAATTATCCTAGCAAACATGTTTAAGTGTTTCCAATGCTCATCTATCAATTTGGAATAAATGAGAACATCGTCAATATAAACAATTGAAAATGACTGTCTTGATTAAATATTTTGTTCATGATATTTTGGAATTGACTGGGTGCATTGTTAAGGCCAAAAGGCATTACATTCCATTATAATAACCAAAAGGAGTGACAAATGCTGTTTTGTATTTATTATCCTCATGAACTTGGATTTGCCAAAATCCAAACTTCATATCAAATTTTGAAAATATTACTGCTTGACTAAGTCTCTTAATTAAATCTCTTTTGTTGGGAATTGGATAACGTATCCATTCCAAGACTTCATTAAGAGGTTTATAATTAATGACTAATCTAGGTGTTCCTCTCTCTAATTCAGCATTCTTCTGAACATAAAAAGCGGGGCATGATCATGGTGATTTACTTTTCCTAATTATCCCCTTATTAATGAGTTCTTGAATTTTTGCCTTGCAGAATTCCATAACTTCTTGACTCATTTGAATTGGTCTAGCTTTGGTTGGTATTTTCTTTTCATCAAAATCCTTATTGTAAGGAAGTTTAACAATGTGTTGTTTTCTGTGCCAAAAGGCATTGGGAATATCAGAACATATCTCATGAACAAGTTTCTTTTGGAAATTGTTTGTGGACTGTAACAAAGATTTATTTGTTAATTGTTCTTCAATTCTTTTGTAATTAATTTATTCTTTTAAAAAATTAATTTGTTGGGATTTGTTGGTAATAAGATTGATGGATTTTGATATACTATCTTTCTGGAATTGTCTTAATTTTCTATGGTCTGTCTCTGTACATAATTTCTAATGTTATTTTTTGTCCTAACATCCTAGTGGTTATACGATTATGGTGAACCTTAAAAGGATATAGAAGGGTTAGAAAGGGGAGACCTAAAATGATTGGATCATAAATGTTTTTAATCAAGACAAATGGGGTTTTAAAACAAATATTATTTTAACAAACATGGGCTTTCAGAATTTCATATTTCAACTGCATTGGTGACTGGTTTGCAGCACTAAGTATTTCTGATGATTTATGGAAATACTTAATAGGAATTAATCATTCTTGAATACAATTCAAGTCTGCACTTGAATCCATCAAAGCAATTATGTCTATATGGAATTCTTCAATTATTATTTTGAGTTTAGAATACCATTTCTGGATTCTTATCTTGTCTAATAAACTTAATATTAAATTTTATGTGGACTTTTCTTCAGACTGGGAGTTTGACTTATGATTTGAAGAAGAACTGTTATGCTCTTCATCATGAAGGTTTGTAATCTTTTGAATTTGAACTCTACTGAGTTGTGTACGTATTTCTAGGTTTTTTTATTTCATGAACCTAATTTCTTCTTTGATTTTATTAACTTCTCTCTGTAAATCCTTCACTGTGATTTCCTTCTTGGGCTTATTGAACCGCTCTAATGTTGTGCTAAGACTGATATTTTGAGATGACTGGGGTTGAATAGTACTGGCTTCTTCTTAAGAGACTAGTTTTTTGAGCTTTTTTTAAGTAAAATGATTTTAATTCAGGGTCATCAACTTTACTGATTAATTCAATAAGAAGATCTTCTTGTTCTTCTTGTTTATTGAGGACTGAATTTTTTTTTACAATAAGTATCAGTACATCCTATCCTAATATCTGGGGATGATATACTACTTGAGGATTTGTTGGAAGAAGACAAATTAGAACTTAAATCAACTTCATATTGACTATGGTCTGTATCCTTTAATTGTAGAACTTGGATTAATTGAGTTTTCTCTTCCTCAGAGATCTTCAATTGGTTGATTGTTTTTTTCACTCGACATTTTTTTGCATAATGACCGAATTTACCACACTTGTAGCAATTTCCTTTTTGTTCTTGGTTTTTGAGTGGAATTTCCCTGAGGGTTTCCTCTTCCACTTACTGGACTTGGGGTTTTCATAAAATTTATTTGTTTCAAGATTCTTATTTTTGAATTTGTTATATTTGGAATGTCTCCTACTGGAATACTTATTTGGGTATCTATTTAGATACTTAGTGTAGACTTCTGATTTTTTTTCTTTTTATTGGATGGAGCAATAGGAGGTAATCCATATTGTTCACAAAATATTCCTAATTCGTAATTGGCTATTGACTGGTCTTTGCCGACTTGTTTTGAGATTTTCATATCTATACACATTTTCAATCCTTCTTTCTGGATAATATTTATAATATTCCCATAAGTAAGGGCATGACATAGTATGTGTTGGAAGTATGCCCAGAAAGCCACTCATTTGATGTAATAGCTTTTGGAATACTTAATGTATTAAACTTTTATATGTTTAATGAAGGGCAAAGCTTATTGTTAATCACTATTTATTGTATCATGTGTTTAAGCAATAAGTGAATCCAAGGAATGTATTTGATCTAAGAGACAAGTGATCTAAGTGAGTTAGATTATCGAGACCATTCTCTTATGTTCATTCCTAAAACGTTCCTAGCCATAGGATTGCCAATTGGGCATTGACAATCCGTTAAGGTTAGTATGTGTTATGTTGACTCAAGCGTGAGTATGACTAGTTTCAAGTCATTTGGTGTTGGACACTAAGACAAACACATAGGTGCTCGAAAGAGTAATCGAGTACACTGAACAACGATCAAAAGAGAGTTCGAACATACATGTCATGTAAGAACTCTAAAGTTGCAATATGCAAAGTAGTCCTTTGACCTGAGGCATCATAGATGTCTAATGGCTAGGTCCTTGATCTTTGATCATGTCAAACGGCATTCCATCGGAGTGTCCACGGCATTGTTGGGGTCAAGCTATCTAGTCATGTAGGCATATGAATGCACAACAAGGGATCTCTAACCTTCTATGGTGGAAGGAGAATACTCTAAGATATGATTCTAAAGTCTTTGGCCAAAGCATATGAATATGACTTAGGAAGTTTGTTCCAAATCATATTCAAGGGAATCATATAGAGATGTATCACATTGGATAGTAGACATGAAACAAACTATCACTCAAACAATGTGATTAAGAGTATTGTATTAGAGAATGACCATATTGCATTGTAGTTGCAACTGGATAGGTTCTCCAACCAATTCTACTTAGCTTGGGTAACCATGACATACTGCTAGGTGTCACTCATGGTTTGTGGAAGCCCTAAATGATTAGCAAACACTAATCATTAAGGGAGAATTGAAATGTGGTTTCAATTTCACAATCGATCGTTAAGAGTAACAATCGCCCACTACCTCGCTAATTGGAACCTAATGGATCGTACACCGAGTAAGGATGTATGTGAAGAAATCAAATGAAATGGATAAGCAATTAAATGGTTTAATTGAAGAATGGTCAAGATTAATTAATTAGTTAATTAATTTTACGAAAAGGTTCGTGTTGGGCTTATATGTTGGTTTTGGGTTTCGGGGCCCAAAAGCGTTTTGGTCCAAAAGGCCCATTATGTTTAAGTTGTATGACAACTAAAACAAAATGGGCAAATAGCCCAATAACATCAAAGAGGCCGGCCATTAGGGTGGATGGGCAAACTTGGATTAATTACAAGTTTGCCACTCACTTGTAATGAAGTATAAATTCAACTTTATAGCTTTATTTTCATTTAGGGTTTTCTTGATGAAATTGGGTGAAACATTTTCTCTCTTTTTCTTCCAAGAGGCCGGCCACTAAGGGGAAGGACATCTAGCAATCTCTTCTTCCCTAAGTCATCCATATTATCTTCACAAAATACATCCTTGGTGTGGAGACTTAGAGACATCAAACTTTTGGTGTTTTGGAGAACAAATCCTCAAATCCTCAAAGAATCAAAGGAGCACTAAAAGGAGGAAAATCACAAGGATATTCAAGGAGCTTGGAGGTGACTTGAAGGCCCTCCACTTGGGTGAATCCCTTGTGTAAACAAGGATGAGCTTCAAGGGTAAAGAAACTCTAAATCTTTACTTCTCTTTAATGTTGTTAAAGAGTTTATTGGTTCACCATATACTAGGCTTTGAAAGTCATGAGTTTTATGAATTGTTTTTGGATGCATGCCTACTTTAAAGTGTTTATATCTTGCATATGTATTCAAATGTTCATACTTGTTCTTAGCTAGGACAAAATTTTTCCTTCAGTATGACACCTTCTTCATTAACTAAGACATTTCTAATTTTATGGGCAAAAAGGTTTGGTAATCCATTAATAAATTTTTCTTTCCAAAATGGTTGATTAGCATCTTCTCTAAGCATTACTCTAGACATGAAAACATCTTTGTACCACCTAAAATCACTTAAGGTTGGACATCCAAGATTACCAAGTTGATCATGAATTCTAGAGGTGACATTACTGGGGTTCCCATGAAATTTTCAATAATGGTAAAGAGTAATGTGTTGACTGCATCTAGGACTCCTTGTCCTATATGCTTATCAAAAATGGGAATTCCTTCTTCATCCTTTTTAACTGCATTTTTTATTTCATTTCTTGATTGTTCAGTGAGGTGTTTTTCCCACCAGGAATGAAGCATTCCTGTAAATCCAGTGACCAAGAGGTCTACAACTTGTGTTTGACTAAGATTATGATTGGTAATATAACTATTAGCAACCATGGAGATATACAGCTTGTTCAAAAGTTCTTGTTCCGATAATCCATCTATATTCCATTCAAAGAGTTTATCAGATGAAACCGAGAATAGGTTTTGAATGTTTCTTTGTTCAAATTGAATGTCTGGAGGTATGGGTCCTGGATACCAATTCTTGTTAAGTGTGGTTGGGCTGACTCTTCTATTTGTGATTCGTTTGAGCTCAAGATTTTGAAAGGCTTGTTCTACTTTCCTAATGGAATCAGTTTCATTTTCGTTTTCTGAATCCCAAATTGTAGAAATTGTTCCGACCTAAGATTCCTCTACGTGTTGCAAGACATTAATTGTCTTTTCTTGTTTTAATTCTTGTAACACTTGGTCAAATTCTTTGACTCGTGGAATATTTTTTCAAGGCAATTGTTCTTGAAGAAGATTCTGGAAAATTAACCAAGGGTTTTTCCCTATGTGTTGATTTTGGTTGGGAAAGTTTATCTATTTTGGTTTCAATTTTATCTAATTGTTTTCCTATGGTGTGTAGACTCTTGTTTGTGAAATTGTTTTGTTCGATGATTGGGTTGACTCCTGCATCCTCTTTTGGAAGTTTGAAAGGAGTAGCTGGTACTTGTGTTTTTGCAGTTGTAATTAAAATCGTTTCTTGTGGAGGATGACTGGAATAGACTATGGTTTTGTCTTCTTTGACCCAATTTTCTTTGGTAATAACTTCTAACTTCTTTTCAGTTTCATAATAATTTTCAACAAAGTCAAAGAAAAATACTTCAAATTTGTGATGGTTCATGAAATTGTTCCATTTATTTTTAATATCCAATTTTTATTCTTTTGTGTATTTGTTTCTGAAAATATTTTCAAATACACAAAAGAACAAAAACAAAAAAATCCTAGGCGAAATATTTTCAATTGTTTATATTGATGATGTTCTCATTTATTCCAAATTGATGGATGAGCATTGGAAACACTTAAACATGTTTGCTAGGATAATTAAGTCAAACGGATTAGTTGTCTCAACAACAGAAATTAAGTTATTCCAAACCAAAATTAGGTTTTTAGGATACAATATCCACCAGTCAACCATTCAACCAATAGATAGAGTAATTCAATTTGTAGATAAGTTTCCAGATGAAATCACTGACAAAACCCAATTACAGAGATTTCTAGGATCCTCAAATTATGTTGTAGAATTTTATCCACATCTTAGATAACAATGCAAACCCTTGTTTGATCGTCTGAAAGAAAATCCCTCATCATGGTCCAATACTCATACTTCCATAGTCAAACAAATCAAATCACATGTTAAGACTTCGCCCTGTCTTGACATTTTAACTCCTAATTCCTTCAAAATTGTTGAAACTGATGCCTTGATAGGAACATATTTATGCAACTTAGTTAGCTTGTTTCTTGGCATTTACTTAATTTAATTCTAGTTATTTTAGTACTTTAAGCTATTTTCGTGTGTTTGTAGGTTCAAATAACAAAGTTGGCAACAAAGTACTATTTGGAGCATTTTGGAGCATTTTTGGGCCAAGATTGGATAGTGCAAGCTTGGAGACATGAGAATCGACATTTTTGAAGATTAGAAGGCTAGAAATCAGCATGTGTGTGTGCAAGTGTGTTGACCTACAACTACAAACATCCATCCACTACACCCTTTACATCCACTCATTACCACAACACTCACCCACTACACCCATTACATCCACCCATTACCAAACATCCATCTACTACATCCATTACATCCACTCATTACCAAACATCCATCCACTACACCCATTACATCCACTCATTACCAAACACTCACCCACTACACCCATTACATCCACTCATTACCAAACATCCATCCACTACACCCGTTACATCCACTCATTACCAAACATCCATCCACTACACCCATTACATCCATTCATTACCACAACATACACCACTACCACCTTAATTAGATGGTGGTCCTCTCCCTAGCCTATAAATACATCCACCCTTCACCATAACAAAAGAAAATCAGAAAAAAATCCATCCGAAGACACTACATTCACATCTCACAACTCCATACACTTACACTTTCATTCCTTGGCCATGAGCACCATCCATTCATCCATTCATCCATTCATTTCCCATATATCTCAAAACACAACTCCATACACTCCCTTCCCTTGGCCGAGACATTCGCCAATCCTAAATACATTCATAACCTTTCTATATATCCATACACATCCTTAGACACTTGTGCTGCAATAAGGTGGTGAAAAAGAAGGTCCTTGGTGTTTCAAGCTTGAAACTTTAGAGCATTTTAGGTGAACTTCATTCTTGCTTTCAATGTCTACTTTGTTATTTTCTGATTTTGTTGCAATTATGAGTAACTAAACCCCCTTTAGCTAGGGGGGATTTCGAAACCATGTTCATGCTTGCAATATGATTTGATTACTTTCAGTTGTGATTCATAAGTTCTGAATTCAATTTACTTATCCATTTGAATTAAAACTGATTTGTGTATGTTGGTTGAAAGTGCACGCTTAATTTTCATGCATAAATCTGATGCTAGGATATAAGGGAGTTTCACCTAATCGTTATGAACTTATATTCACAAGTAGTAAAGGTTGCTCGTCACAACCATGTTAAGTAAATTCTTAGCATAAGTTTCATGCAATTCATAGTTACAAGTGTTTCGTCAATGCTTATGATTTTCATAGAACTTAATGATTCTTGCTTGTATCTATATTATGCAATTCATGTAGGGAACTTGTGGGGAATGCTTTGGGTTATTGTATGCAATCATCCAATTCAATGAAATTAGGAAAATATGAGGGTTAATTAGTGCAATTCACAGTTAATCTGGGGCGTTGAGAATTCGTAGTTTATTGAAAAGCAACTGGAAATCGTTTTGTTTGCAAGTGTATCATGTGTGGAGAAGAACCTCCTAGCTAGCCTTCCATCCATTCAATCTACTCAAATTCGTGCAGATTTCATTAGTTCTTTAATTTACTTGTTTTGTTTTCAAATTCGTCAAAACCAAAACCCCCTTTACCTTGTTGAGTCATATTAGTTAGAAATTGATTTAGTTTGTGTTTTTAAGTATTTTGAACCAAGTTAAAACCAAAATTCGTCCAAAAGTGTTTTTAGAGTCCAAACCTGCCCAGTTTGTGTTTTTAGGCAGATTTGAGCGTTTTTAGCTTGTTTTGAGTTCTTTGAGTTTGTTTTGAATTCTTTGAGTCTAGTTTAGTGTTTTTAACTTTGTTTATATGTTTTTAAATCAGTTTAAAGGTTATTAGCAAGCCCTCCTAATCCCTGGTCTAGAACGATCCCTACTTACATTCTTTACTACAATTGATACAAGGAAGTAGAAAATCGAAACAAAGAGATGCAAAATCAAGCCAAGAAGACGGGTGAATTGGATAAGCAAATGAGGCAGATTATGCGGTTCATGGCACAAATTCAAGAGAAAAGTGAACCTTCCAACTTAACCATTGAAAATTTGAAGGAAGATTTTGAAATCCATGATGCTATCACTTTGGGAAGTGCTATGGAGCTTGGAGGTGAACCCAAGATATCCAAACCAAGCCAAAACATGGATGAACAGCTGCTGCTTGAAGAAGAGGAGAATAACAAGGCCACGGCAAGGGAAGAACCACCCTTGCCGCAGCCCCATATGCCCTCTATGCCGTCCACTACAACCAAGGTAAGCCTAAATTCAATTTGCCCTGACCCCGTTTCACCAAATGTCCTTATTCCTTGCAGGATCATGCAATCCAAGGAAGAAGAAGGTGATAAAGGCATCTTCGAAACCTTTCCAAAGAATCAAGAGCAAGAAGTGGATGGGGAATGTCTAGAATTAATCAAAGAAGATACACTTAAGACGAAAATTCCCAAAGAAGTTGGATTTTATGACACGGGAAAAGTCATAACTCTCAAAACACCAAATCTGGCCAAGTCCCATGTCCCTGCAACCTTCAAAGATGTGGTGTTTGTAATTGAGTGTGTGTTGGAGCAAGCAAGTAAGCCATCTTCTCCAACTTCGGTTTTATTATATACTAACTTGCTGATTTTTATGATTCAAGCACCTACACTAGAATTTAAATCATTGCTGGATCACGTCAAGTATCACCTTCCATTCAAGGATCAATTCCATGCTATAGGCCCTATCCAAGATTAGAAGGAAGTTTCGTCAGGCTGGAAGACGTTAAAGCAAGCGCTTCTTGGGAGGCAACCCATGTAATCAAATGAGGAAGATTTTTGAATCGCTCCACAATCAGTTTTGCGTTTCTAAAAACCTTCCCTTTTCTGCAGTTTTATTTTTCCATGATTGTCATATTTATTTGTTGCTTGTTTAATTGTTTTTGGTGTGGGTTTATTTTTGAAACATTGACAGATATGCAAGGTATTTTTACATTCATTTTCATGAAAAAAAAGGAACATTAAGCAGAAAATACAAGAGGAAGCCTTCACAAAGGCTGCTTAGGAGAAGTTTGAGTAGTTGGCGGAGCCTCAGCAGTCGGCGGAGCCCCAGAAGGAGGAGGCATCAGAGGTTGATCATTTGGAGCTTCATTACGTGGTATAGCCCTAGAAGACGAAGGTAAATCCTGTTGGAACAAACCCACAAACCTCTGATGATCAAGTAAAATCTGACCATCAGATTCCGGCATCTGGTCAATCTTCCTCTTCATGTTTGTAGCATAGTTATGTGCGAGCTTGTGTAACTGTTTATTCTCATGCTTGAGCCCTCTAATCTCCTGTTTGAGACTCATCACTTCAGCCGCCAACGATTCAACTTGACGGGTTCTAGCAAATAGGCGCTGGGCCATATTAAACACAGAACCTGCACACTGCACACTGAGAGCCAAAGAATCCTTAACAGCCAACTCATCAGACCATTTGGAAAACAGTCTGTTATCTTTGGGAGTGACAAGGTTCCGGGCCACCACCGCAACGGTCATATCATTCTTCATCACCGAATCCCCAACGTAAGAGGACCAGTAGGGGATATGAAGGATGGGCGTCATATGTTGTCTGGAGAAGCATGTCTGCCTCTTCACCAAGGTTCAAGTCAAAATGATGGTCGGAAGGGCCAGACATTTTCAAAGGTGTTGAAGAAAGAAGAGGTCGGACAAGCCGAGATCGTAGAAGTGCAAGAAGGGAGTATCTACAGGCAGAAATTCAAGTGTGCTTTGAAATGTACTGCGCGCCTCTATAAAAACCAGCACTCGATGGGATTTCAAAGATCGAATAGGTGAGCTTAGAAATCGAAGAGGCCAATTCAAAAATCGAAAAGCCGTTAGCTTTCTCAAAAGCTGGGCTTGCTCAAAAACCACGGGCCAATCTTCTTTTTTCAGATTTGTCCGCACTTGTCACATGAAACCTCTGCACTCGACGGAGCTCAAAACTCGAAGAGGTGAGCTCAGAACTCGAAGAGGCAAGCTTAGAAATCGGAGAGGCATCTGCTTTTCCAAACGTGTTAGCATCTGTCACATGCACACTCAGCTTTGCGAAAATCACAGGCAGTTTGTCGAAGCGCCGATTCTAGATATCGAAGAGGCACTTGCTTTTCCAGACGTGTCATCACCTATCACATGCATACTCAGCTTTGCAAAAATCACGGGCAGTTTGTCGAAGTGCCGATTCCAGATATTGAAGAGGCACTTGCTTTTCTAGGCGTGTCAACGCCTGTCACATGCACACTCAGCCTTGTGGAAATTACAAGCAATCTGTCGAAGATTTCTTGTGAAGTAGAAGGCACGTAAAGTTTACTGTACAATCATCCAACGGTTACCGACAAGAGTGAAAGAATAATACCGGTTATTATTTCTTATAAATGTCAACCTTCACCCTCCATTGCAAGGCAGACATACATAACCCTTCTTCACCTCCGATAATGCCTTCCCAATGAAGCCTCTCGAGTCACTCAGTGTTTCTTATGCCTTGGGGTACCTCTGCAAACAACTCATCCAAAGCAAAAGTATTTCATATCATGAAGGTTGAAAGCAAGAATATCTCATATCATGCTTTCTCCCTGTCCTTCTCCTTGTCATTGTTTTCATTTGCGGGATAAGGAGAAAGAGAGCAATCAGCCAGCACTTGGTATCAATCTTCCGATATGGAACCGACTGCCTGGAACCCCTTCCTGATTGCTTACCTAGCCTTGCTCTCGAGTACTCATCTTCAACATCTTATGCTTCTTCTTCGTCTACCACATCTGCCTGGGGAACAGATAAGGGAAGTGAAAATGATACCTTGAAGCATGTGGAGACAATGTGCTAATTCATCCTTAGCTAGGGACAAGGAGAAAGAAAGCAAATGGTGGGCACTTGGAAATATTGAAAAAAGAAACAGACCATCACCTCTACCTCGTGCCTGCCTTCCTTGTAGAAAAAACAAGCAAAGAAGAATGCAGACTGCACAATCAAATCAACCCAGCAGAAGGAGTCTGATTTGAAACCAAGGAACTCTGATATTCCTCACTCAGAATTCCAAACCAATTCGAGATCAAAGCTGTGGAAAGTCGCCAAGATCATCTATCTCCAAAACCAGATTTGCGTTCTTAAACTCTACTCTGTCTGGTTTTTACTTTACCATACTTGTCATGTTTATTCATTGTTTGCTTGTTTGCTTGTTTTTGTGTGAGTTTATGCTTGAAACATTGAGGACAATGTTTGATTTAAGTGTTGGGGGGGGGTAACCAAGTTGTTTTGCATGAAATTCGTAGGAGTTTATCACCCATTACTTCTAGTGTTGTTCCTTGCTGTTTTTAAGTGTTTTTAAGCTGTTTTGGAGTGTTTTAGTGTGTTTTGACATAAAAATTTGAAAAATAAAAATTGTTTTGAAAAACCCAAAAAGAGTTGTTTTTGTGTGTTTATTTGTGTCTTAGGGTACCTTCCAACACAATGATGAGGATTTGGTTTTTAATTACATGACTGTTAAAGAGAGTTATAAACATGGATGAAAATTGATTTACTCTTTGGTGTATGCTTGGTTGTGGTTATAATTTATGAATTCACATGCAATCATAAAGGAAAAATCAGTTTTTGTAACATGCTTGAAGGAAGGAACTCAAATGAACGCTACAACCTTGTGAGACTTGAGCCTAAACATTTATTTGGAGAGTTAATAATCTGTGCATCATTGTTTTCTAAAGTCGTTGCATGATCTCATTATTCTTTGCTTGGTTGCTACTTAGAAGGTGTTTCATCATTTAGTTCCAAATGCTAGAACTCATGCCTATTTCATTCAAAGCATACTATTGATTGCAAACACATATTCAAGATGATGTTGTGTAGTGACCACCAAAGCCAAATTGCCGTGCCCCTATTTCATTATGTGTTTAAGTTTAACCTCGTTGAGCCTTGTTAATCCCATGTTCTTTGTTAACCCACACTATCCTTACCTAGCCTAGTTTTAGGATCATCCATACCCTTGTTCTTGAAGCATAGTAAAGCATGACCTAAAATGAACTCCTTTTTGATCAATGTATTGCAGAAAGCAAGTGTGGGGGAAGTGATTCTTGTGTGTGTGTGTACCGAAGTCCTTAATAAGGCATGGGTAGAAAAAAAAATTTATGAAAAAGAGCTCTAAAGTGTTGTTTGTTAAAAAAGGGTCCAAAACATTGAATTCGGCCCTAAGTGTTGCATGAATCTTCCCTTTGTATGTAAAAGTTGATTCTGCATTTTAAACTGCATTCCATGTGTCTATTTCATTGCTTAGCTTGCTATCGCTTTAAGAACGTTTGTTATTCCTATCCTTTCTTTGTTAGCCATTACCCCCAAACCCTGTTACAACCCTTGACTTCAATCCTGAGTGTTGTGTGTTTCAATTTGTGGAGTTCAAAATTGGTATGAGCATATGGTGTCACTGGTTCTCACATCTATGTAGTAGCATACCATTCATGAGATCATATCTAAACATGCTTAATAACTCCAGAAAATTGCTTCCTTTGTTATAACATATGTGAGTCCCAGTCTCTAGTGTAGGGTGTGTAGTCAGAAAATGTGTGTGAAAATAGAGAGTTTCTTGTAAGGAATTGAGCAAATTCTCTAAGGCATGTTACTACATTCAAAACATTGTTTTAATTGGTTAATTGTGAACCAGTAAGTAGTGACTGTGATTAAGTTTGTGCTCAAGTGTGAAGATAATCAAAATCTGTGGGAATGATGATTTTTAACATGTCATGTGCATTGGAAATCCCTGAGGCAATTGTTGGAAGGTTAGGTTGTGTTTTGTTTGTTTTGTTTCGTTTTGTTTCTTTTGTTTTGCTCGAGGACTAGCAAAAGCTAAGTGTGGGGGAATTTGATAGGAGCATATTTATGCAACTTAGTTAGCTTGTTTCTTGGCATTTACTTAGTTTAATTCTAGTTATTTTAGTACTTTAAGCTATTTTTGTGTGTTTGTAGGTTCAAATAACAAGGTTGGCAACAAAGTGCTATTTGGAGCATTTTGGAGCATTTTTGGGCCAAGACTGGATAGTGCAAGCATGGAGACATGAGGATGGACGTTTTTGAAGATTAGAAGGCTAGAAATCATCATGTGTGTGTGCAAGTGTCTTGACCTACAACTACAAACATCCATCCACTACACCTATTACATCCACTCATTACCAAACACTCACCTACTACACCCATTACATCCACTCATTACCAAACATCCATCCACTACACCCATTACATCCACTCATTACCACAACACTCACCCACTATACCCATTACATCGACTCATTACCAAACACTCACCCACTACACCCATTACATCCACTCATTACCAAACATCTATCCACTACACCCATTACATCCACTTGTTACCAAACATCCATCCACTACACCCATTACATCCACTCATTACCACAACATACACCACTACCACCTTAATTAGATGGTGATCCTCTCCCTAACCTATAAATACATTCACCCTTCACCATAACAAAAGAAAATAAAATAAAAAATCCATCTAAAGACACTACATTCACATCTCACAATACACTTACACTTTCATTCCTTGGCCGTGAGCACCATCCATTCATCCATTCATCCATTCATTTTCCATATATCTCAAAACAGAACTCCATACACTCCCTTCCCTTGGCTGAGACATTCACCAATCCTAAATACATTCATAACCTTTCCATATATCCATACATATCCTTAGACACTTGTGCTGCAACAAGGTGGTGAAAACGATGGTCCTTGGTGTTTCAAGCTTGAAACTTTGGAGCATTTTAGGTGTACTTCGTTCTTGCTTTCAATGTCTACTTTGTTATTTTCTGATTTTGTTGCAATTATGAGTAACTAAACCCCCTTAGCTAGGGGGAATTCGAAACCATGTTCATGCTTGCAATATGATTTGATTACTTTCAGTTGTGATTCATAAGTTCTGAATTCAATTTATTTATCCATTTGAATTAAAACTGATTTGTGTATGTTGGTTGAGAGTGCACGCTTAATTTTCATGCATAAATCTGATGCTAGGATATAAGGGAGTTTCACCTAATCATTAGTCCTTCATCATCTCTCAAAGGTACAGCCAAGTCATCGAAGTCATCATGTTTAAAAAAGAAGGAAAATCCACCAAACTCAATCTTTATCAGACATTACTTATAGCAGCAGCGATGCTCCACATAGAAGACTTAGACTCGGAATCTTCAGATGCATCCTCACAGCAACCAGCCAACTTAGCACGTCAGAAAGCTAAGTGGGCAGATTATCAGGATTCCCAGGACCCATTTGAATTGTAATCAACCTATATGAACAAACAGTTACTCGACATATGATTCCAATAGGAAATACGTCAAAATCAGCACCGAAAGCAATAGCAATTATCATCAATCATTCCAAACAAGACACTATTCATGAATAGTAAAATCACTTTGTACTATTCATCCATCATTCTATTCCCCAATTATGGCTGCATACTTCTACAATAATCAACTTTAGCATCTTTCCAGCTCACGATGTAGCAGGATTTCCCGCTTTAATCATCAACAATCTTCAATCTATTTAGGAGAAAGCCTTCATCTGAAGACGGGGGGTTGAACTTTCTGAGTATTTTTAATCATGGTATCCTACACATCAAGTTCCACATAATTTAACATCTCATTTAACAGTTCATTCAACCCTAATCATCATTGCCCTTGGTATTATTCATGCAAGGTCATGTCTGGTCCATGTTAGGTATTCAAGAGAATCAACTATTGATCTCCAAAAAGTAAGATCAGGTAAAAGAATTTCATGTTGAACAAGTTTAGTTGTACCAAGTGGAGTTTCACAAGGCTTTGCTCCCAAAATATCAGTTCTTTTTAAGAAAGATCTATGGAGGTGGTGGATATTTATCAACAATCAATACCAAATATGTGGATATACATAAATTATATACTAATAAACAATAAACTACAACAAAGTATATTGACAAAATATGAACGAAATTAATATTAAAGAGACAATATAATGATCAAGGCTTGCGTACCGCATTATCTTCGAAACAAAATTTCATCCATACTTTGTATTTGTAGTTCGATGGACGTCTACTTCACTAGGATTCAATGATCTAAGTCGAGATTCCAGCACTGGAAAACTTGACTTCAGGTGAATATCCTTGTGGTTCTCTTAGTAAATAAGGTTATGGGATTTTAGTAAGAGAGATGTGTTTTTTTGTGTCTGGAATGAGATGTATATGTATGTTAGAATATAAGGAATGTTTGTATTTATCATATGTGTTATGTAGAGGTGACACATGTCATCATCCTAGTGAGTCATGAGATATGCCTTGAGGTAGTTATGTAAAGTTTATAAGTATAAATAGTTGAAAAGCTTTGTAATGATAACTTAACAGAAATAGAAAGAATATTTCAGTTTCTCTCTCTATCTTTTCGAGTTCTCTCTCTCTCTATATTCTGAAGAACTAGTTCTTCTTCCTAGTTACGTTGACATGGTATCAATTGCCAATCAAGGGTAACACCGGTGGTTGATGATCCGATCTCCGTGCTTCTACTACTGTAATTTGTGCTTGTTGATTCTTTCGGCATTGTAGTCCGTGTTGAAAGTCGATGGTTTTTTTTTTCAGCAAACCCTAGAAGTTGGGGATAATTATGATCGGTGATATCTTTCCTTTCTAGCAAGAATTGTTACTGTTGATTGTTCTGATATGTTTTTCCTGTGGAAATCCTAAGTTTTGGGGATAATTGTGTGCAAATTGTGGTGCTGTTCTGCATTCTTCAATGTTTGGGGATTGCAATGCTACTTGTTTTCTTACTGTGGATTTCTCTAGTTGCTTGTTGTTCAAGAATATCTCTCTTCATTGTATACAATGGTTACCACTGCACAATTGGCCCTTACTCAATCCCCAATTTCCTCTTTGATTCCTTGTGTTAGTAACACTATGATAGTTAAACTAGATGATTTTAACTATGTCACATGGAATTTTCAAATGGAACTATTGTTAGACAGCAATGAAATTAAGGGCTTTCTTGATGGATCAATTCCTTATCTTGCTCAGTTTGATAATTCTGCTAATGATGGTGAAACTGTGGAAAATAATCAATCTTTCTCTTATGCATATAAAGTGTGGATGATCTATAACCAGGCTTTAATGACTCTTATTACTGCTACTTTGTCCACTGTTGCGTTGTCATGTGTCATTGGCTATAAAAGTTTGGAAGAAATGTGATTGTGTCTTTGTGAAAGATTTGCTAATATGATAAGAACAAATATCATGCAAATGAAGATTGATCTACAAAATATCAAAAAGGGGCCAGAGAATATTAATGCTTATCTGCAAAGAATCAAAGATGCTCGAGATCAGTTGGCTATTATAGGTGTGTTTATCTCAAATGAAGACATTGTTATAGTTGCTTTGAGGGGTCTTCCTCCTGAATATAACACCATTAAGGCTGTGATTTGAGGAAGAGAGAATTTGGTGTCTCTCAAAGAACTGAGATCACGATTGAAGGTTGAAGAGTCTACTTTAGATGAGACTACTAAACAAATTCCCCTAACGTCAGCTATGCATGCTCGTACCAGTGGGTCTATTTTTTATAATGGGAGTTCTTCATGTACTAAACCATATATTCCAGGCTCAGATGTTGGTAGTGCTTCTGGAGGCAATTCTGGTAATATAATGTCATTCTCTCCAATGCCTTTTCCTCCTCAGTTTGTTTCATTGTCCTTTCCTTCTTAATTTCCACGACTGTCACTTCCTGGCCCTCAAGCTTTTATGTCTCACTATGGTTCAAGCACGTATAACAATTTTAGGGGAAGTGAATACAAACCTAAGGGTAAAGGCAAGAAATGGAATCAATCTTCACAATCTTATGGAGGAAATCAATTCTCTTAGCCTTCTCAGTTCACTCCTTAAGCTTCTTATGGAAATAATTCTTTAGCTCCTTCACCTTATTTTTGTGGACAATAGCAATCTCAAGGTCCACGACAGTTGCAAATTTGTCAAATTTGTGATAGAAAGGGTCATTCTACAAAATTGATGTTAGATTTGTCATAAGGTTGGTCACATTGCTGCCACTTGCTTTGACAGGAACAATTTCAATAATCAGTGTCTTCCTATGTTTCCACAAGGTTTTCCACCTACTATTCATCCTCAGTTTGCATCACCTGGAATGTATATCATGCCATATGCTAATCAGAATGGCATGTCTTCTGAGTATATGTCTAATCCTAGCATGCCTCAGCCTAATTCTCATGTTCCAATGAGTGCTCGAACTCAAGTTTCTCCCTTTGCACCTCAACAAGAATATTGGCTTGTTGACTCTAGGGAAACCAACCACATGATATATGATCTCTCTAATTTACATATGGTAACTCCTTACATTTCTTCTAATACAGTGACTGGTGCAAATAGTGAAGGTTTGGCAATTGCTAATATTGGCAGCTCAAATCTTCCTACCACAACACATAATTTTAAATTTTCAGTCTATTTTACATGTGCCACTGTTATCTTAAAATCTTTTATCCATGCATCAATTGTGTAAGGACAATAATTGCCGATGTATTGTTCATGAATTCTCTATTTGTATACAGGACAAGGTCACCTAGAGAACATTATTCCAAGGACTAAGTAAAAATACTGTTTACCCTCTACCTGTTCTCAAGTCTTCCAAGCCTTCTCCTACATCTTTTATTGGACATAAGGTTTCATTTACTTTGTGGTATTGTAGGTTAGGTCATCCAACTAATTTCATTGTAAACACAGTTCTTAGTAAGTCCTCTATACCTAGTAGTAGCATGTCAAACTCATAGCCTTGTATCTCTTGCTTAAATGGCAAGTTTACTAAACTTCCTTTTCCTTCAATAGCATCTAAGACATCCATTTGTTTTGAAGTTGTACATATAGATGTATGGGGCCTTGTTACACTGTCTATAGAAGGATATAAATACTACGTGTCCCTTATCGATGAATGTACCCGTTACATTTAGATTTTCCCAACTATCAATAAAGCTACTGTATTTGGTGTTTTTGTTCAATTTCAAGCTTTTCTTAGGACTAAGAGTATTGTACATCAGCTTTCATGTCCTTACACACCTGAACAGAACAATCTAGCTGAAAGAAAGAATAGGCATGTAGTTGAAGCTACCATAATCCTCTTGCAACAAGCATCTTTACCTTCTGAATTTTGATATCATGCATGTGCTACTGCCACCCATCTCGCTAATAGGATGCCTACTCCAACTCTTAGCTTGCAGACACCTTTTGAAGTATTATTTCATTCTCCACATAAGCTAGATCATCTAAGAATCTTTGGTTGTACTTGTTATCCCTCTTTGAAACCTTATAGGACAAATAAGCTGGAACAAAAAACTGTTTAGTGTATCTTTTTGGGTTATGCTACTTTGTTGCCACAAATCATAAGTTAATTGTTTCAAGTCATGTTTTGTTTGTTGAGGATATTTTGTCTTTTGTTTCTCATCAATTTACTAATAAGTCCAAGGTAAATTCAAGGCACGGCGACACGCGTCGGCCACGCGCAGGCATGTGCCTGGCACACTGACAGTAACCCTAACGCCGTTAGGGAATATTCAGTTAAATAATAGAATATTTTGTTAAATATACCTGACGCTGTTAGTAATATTCCGTCAAAGTTGACAAAATATGCTCTGTCTTCTCCGGTGGTTTGTCGGATTCTGTCGCCGGCCGTCGTCTGCGTCGCCAATTTATGGAAAATTTTCAAATTCAAATATCTTACTCATTCTTCAACCAAATTCCACAAATTCTATATGGATTTAAAGCTCTCAACCAGGAGCACATATCCATACCTGTTTAGAGTCCTAAAACCAACGAAAACTGGTCGAAAATCCTTCGATATTCCGGCTAATTTTGCAACTCGGTAAACCTAAGTATCCCAACGTCCAAAACCTTCCAAAATTTGTCCTAAGGTCCCTATAGATTTGATTAGAAACTTCCTTGAACCTTGGAACACCATAAAACATCCACGATCACGATGAAATGACAGAGCACCCCGTTGGAGCTTGGTTATCTCGGGTTCCGCAGGTCTTCTCCTTAAACCAAAGGTATGGCTGGAGTCAGGAAGTTGAGGGAAGCACGATGGTGTCGTCCTTAAACTCGATCTGCATGTGTGTGATGATGTTTGAAGGTTAGCGGGTTTGGTAGTATGGATGGAGAAGAGAGTTCCAGAGAGAGGGAAAAAGAAGATGTGCACGTGTGGTTGTATGTGTGAGGCTTACGAAATTGGGAGATTTTAAATTGCCTTAAGTCCTAATTGGGCAAAAATATGTTGGGTTCATACAATTTGGTCCACCAAATTTCCTTTATTCCTTCATCACATTTCCACTACCAACCCAACTCGGCCCTAAATCTTATCAATGCTCTCATGACAACACATATAATTTAATTATGTCAACGAGAAAAATAATTTATAATCATATGCATACATCCACATCACATCGCCTCGAGGGCATGATCGTCATTTCCACGCTTTCGAGGATAAAATATATTTTAATTCGGGACTGGTCGTCACAAGACAACACACTTCTTCCATCATAAAAATGAGGTATACAGTGTGTTAACTTCTTTGAATCATGCCCAACCAGTTTTCCTATTGAACTTAGACCATGGGATCTTTAATCAACTAAGTTAGGTTTCTGCCCGAATGATTCATTAGTTATGTTGGTTTTAGCCTCATTCCTCTCGATGATCAACTTACTCTCTAGTCCAACATTTAATAATTGATTCCACTACTAGGTTGACTATTTTTAATGGTGTGCACAATCCATCTAATGAAATTATATTTCATATAAGAGTAGTTGTTTCTCAATTTCAAGTCCTCGAAAGTATATATATGTTGCAACTTTTGTAAGTAATTTGTTAACACTAGGAAGTAGACTTCCCCCCCATTTAAGGTATTTAAACAAAGATCTCTAAAGCTTTATGTACCTTAAAATTGTATATTATCACGTTTACGTTTATGTAGCTGATTCTTTTATTCTTTCTTGTTAAGGAAATACCATTATATCTTAACGATATTTAAACAAATTACTCTCTCTTTTAATAAAAAAATTACTATTTACAATTTGGACATCATGTTTAGCCTTTACTCAGCTAAATTATCACAAATTACATTTCCCTAGCCTTAAGGCTTGTATTCAATTCCATTATAGATTATGCCTTTGCATATCCACCTATATGTACTTTGACTTTAAATTAGCAAAATTCAATTAGTCAGCATGATTGAATTCGTAACATGTCCATTCATATTCCTTTCTTAATAAGCATCATCATGTATAATTTAATTATGTATGCTTACTCAATAAGCATCAATTTTAGTGCCTCATCATGCCTTTCACGAAGAACCCCACATTTTCAGTGTATAATTCTTCGCAAAGGAATTGGCTTTGGTTTTATCCATGACTAACATGGCTTATGAGCAAAACTCATTTTTGTATTGGCCTTCACATGTTACTCCTTTATCAGGAAGTGCTCATCATTTTGTATATGTGCTAATTCAATCAATGAGTTTGCAGATCATATAGCCTATATATGTAGATGCCCAGCCACAACTAAAGATTGCATTATGACCTGTAGCTAATTAGGAAACAAAAAACTCAAACATTCATGTTACCGTATCACTATGGCTTTGAAGCCATGACGCATCTGCAATATACAACCACAAGTTCTGTGCCATATGTATACTGACATGAGAAAAACCTTCTCTTTCGCAAAGAAAGAGGCTTCTCAACTGCTAATATAGATTTACTTCCTCAATTTAAAACGCAACTCATTTTTTGTGCAACTCTGCATAACCAAACTCATAAACCCATAAGTCGTTATTGATTCTGCCCAACTACATTATGCGCATTGCCAAAGTAGTTAACTCGTTCTTAAGTATGACTTAATTAAGGGTTGCAATCATTACCAATACTCAAGAATATACGAAAACTTTAATTGTAGAAAAATATGCCCAGTTAATGAGATGCATCATTCTCATATGAATAAATCAATCCACATTATATATAGATATATATATATATATATATATATATCACACACAATCTAAAGGTAGAATTTTGCCCCTGCTCTTGTGCTTGTAGTTCGGTAAGTGTTCGTTTCCCAGGATTCAACAATCTATAATCCGAAGTTAAAGCACTTCAATCTTCGAACTCTAGCGAACTTTTATATATTTCGTACTCTCAAGACAAGACTCGGAATTTGACAAACGAAGAACATGAGAAACAAAGTGGGGAAACCCTATATCTCAAGAGTAAGAATTAACTCTAATTTTCTATCCTTAATGATAATGGTTTCATGAGTTTATATAGCACCCAAGTACTTATTGTTAAAGAGATGTAACTTTTCATCTATAAGTATACATCATTTGACAAGGGAATGCACCTAAATAACATAATATTTCTAAGAAATATGATTAACACTATTTCTCATTCAATTATTAGAATTATATATTACAATATTTTATACTATAATATATAATTTCCAACAATCCCCCACATGAATGAAAAATCAGGAAGAATTTAAGAGTACAAGTGGACAAGAGATGCATCAGGAGAGGTGTCTTTTGGTCTTGAACCTACCCTAGTGAATATTTATCGGATTTACTTGGTGACGCAGTGGATGTAGAAGATCTTGAACTGTTCACTGCAGCAGTAAACCGAGACAATAAGCAACACACATCACTGCAGCATTTAGGTTTCCGCCCGACTGATTCGTTAGTTATGTTGGCTTTAGCCTCATTCCCCTCAATGATCAACTTACTCTCTAGTCTAACCATTAACAATTGGATCTACTACTGGGTTGACTATTTTTAATGGTGTGCACAATCCATCTGATGAAATTATATTTCATATGAGAGTAGTTATTTCTCAATTTCAAGTCCTCAAAAGTATATATATGTTGTGACTTTTGTAAGTAATTTGCTAACGTTAGGAAGTAGACTTCCCCCACATTTAAGGTATTTAAAGAAAGATCTCTATAGCTTTTTGTACCTTAAAGTTGTATATTATCATGTTTAGATAGCAGATTCTTTTATTCTTTCTTGTTAAGTAAATACCATTATATCTTAACGATATTTAAACAAATTACTCTCTCTTTTAATAAACAAATTACTCTTTACAATTTGGACATCGTGTTTAGCCCTTACTCGTCTAAATTATCACAAATTACATTTCCCTAGCCTTAAGGCTGTATTCAATTCCATTATAGATTATGCCTTTGCATATCCACCTATATGCACTTTGACTTTAAATTATCAAAATTTAATTAGCCAGCATTATTGAATTCGTAATTTGTCCATTCATATTCCTTGCTTAATGAGCATCATCATGTTTAATTTAATTCTTTATGCTTACTTAATAAGCATCAATTTTAGTGCCTCATCATTCCTTTTACGAAGAGCCCCACACTTTCAGTGTATAATTCTTTGCAAAGGATTTGGCTTTGGTTTTATCCATGACTAACATGGCTTATGAGCAAAACTCATTTTTGTGTTGGCCTTCATATGTTACTCCATTATCAGGAAGTGCTCATCATTCTAGATATGTGCTAATTCAATCAATGAGTTTGCAGTTCATACAACCTATATCCGTAGATGCCCAGCCACAACTACAGATTGCATTATGTTATTGTAACTAATTGGGAAACAAAAAACTCAAACATTCATGTTTTCGTATCACTATGGCTTTGAAGCCCTCACACATCTGCAGTATACAACCACAAGTTCTCTGCCATATGAATACTGACATAAGAAAAGCCATCTCTTTCGCGAAGAAAGAGGCCTCACAACCGCTAACAGAGATTTACTTCCTCAATTTAAAATGCAACTCATTTTTTTTGCACCTCAGCAGAACCAAACTCATAAACCCATAAGCCGTTATTGATTCTGCCCAACTACATTATGTGCATTGCCAAAGTAGTTAACTCGTTGTATACGACTTAATTAAGGGTTGCAATCCTTACCAATAATCAAGAAGATACGAAAACTTTAATTGCACAAAAATATGCCCAGTTAATGAGATGCATCATACTCATATGAATAAATCAATGCACATATATATATCACACACAATCTAAAGACATAATTTCGCCTCTACTCTTGTGCTTGTAGTTCGGTGAGCGTCCATCTCCCAGGATTCAACAATCTATAATCCAAAGTTGAAGCACTTCAATCTTTGAACTCTAGTGAACTTTATATATTCCGTACTCTCAAGACACAACTTGGAATTTGACAAATGAAGAACAAGAGAAACAAAGTGGGAAAGCCCTATTTCTCAAGAGTAAGAATTGACTCTAATTTTTTATCCTTAATGATAATGGTTTCATGAGTTTATATAGCACCCAAGTACTTCTTGTTAAAGAGATGTAACTTTTCATCTATAAGTATATATCATTTGATAGGAGAATGCACCTAAATAACATAACCTTTTTAAGAAATATGGTTAACACTATTTTCATTCAATTATTAAAATTATATATTACAATATTTTATACTATAATATATAATTTCAACACATGCCACAGTAAATAAGATATTCTTCTCTTACAGGGCATCAAGTATGTAACAACCCGTCCTTAAAAATTATAGTTTTTATAAATTTAAAAGTGAATTTATGACGTAAACTTGTAGTACTCGTCGCTATGAACGCGTTGGCACAAACGGAACGCGATTTGGAGTTATAACTAAGGAGTTATTAATGAACGAAGTTAGGGACTAAATGGTCATTTGAATAATTCACGGAAGACTCCAGATTTCCAGAGCAAAGAATGGTGATGCTGTGTGTGTGGCTGAGATGAAAAGGGAAGTGAGATGAAAAGGAAGCAAGTAGAGAAAGTAGAGAAAGGAGGTAAAGGAGAGAAGGAGGTGACCAATGAGAATGAGGGAAAGGAGGGGAAATGAGAGAAGAAGAAATAGGGAGAAGCGGGTTAACCCGTATACACCCTTGGACCCGACCTGTTCCGCCCCTTCTCGGCACTTTCCCCGTCATTTTTCTAACAATCTAAACCACATAACCACCTAGGAAACGCTGTAGGGCCTTCCCTCTATCATTACACCCCAATTTTGAGAGAATTTGGTCTTGCAAAATGTGAAAAACCGCACGGTGGGTTCGAGTGTGAATTCCTCAAATCCTGAAATATTTTCCTCCAATTGCCACCACCATTAGACTCCCATTGAGGCCTAAAACAAAGCCCATGCATTGGTTGGGGCATCGCAGTTGTTTTGGAATCGAACCAAGAACACCCAAATTCAAGGGTTTCTAAAGGTTCGTGGGCACATTGGACTTGCCCACAAGTATAAAGTTTGCTCTACTCTGTGAGATCTTCATTTATATGAAATTTGGTAATTTTTGGAAATAGTTGATTTTTCCGGTGAGTCGTCCCCTGACCTTCTTAGGCTAAATTTGAGTACTTTGATTCCATTTGTGAAGTCCGATTGACGAATTTCCGTTGTTTGAACCTGGTTCCATTAAGGTGCGCCACTTGATTATTATAGCAATCGACGATCTGACCGTTGGATCTTCACCAAACTTTAATACGTTATAGTACATAATATTTGAGGACCGTAGGAACGTATGGATCGGGAATCCAACGTATGGATCTTTCTTAATTAGAGTTGTAAGTTAATAAAATAAAATGTTAACTGCCACTTGAATTTGTAATTGGCCGAGATCCAACCATTGGATCATAATGATACTTAAGAAGTTGTTCTAGAAGCATAATGTGGATATTTAGAAGTAAGGGATCGGACATCCGTGATACAGATCTTCCGAATCGAATTACGTAGGGATGTGTTTTATGTAAGTTACATATTATATCGATAAGATTTTTGAGATGTGATTTGATAATTGTTCTAGACGCCGATCATTCTTGACGCCTTGATGTTTGTGCTAGGGAGTTATAGCGCGGACTCCTGGTGAGTGGGTTTTTGTTTTCTATATATATACGTATATATGCTTTATGTTTTCCCAGAGATTGTTTCAAATGGAATTACGTTTTTAAATGCCATGTCAATTGCACTATATTTTAGTGTATGCATTTATATAGATATGCATATTATTGTATGACATTGCGGGCGAGCATGCAAGCTTTAAGTGAGTATATATTGATGGTAGTGATTGTAGTGTGTATGGTTATGATCTTATGCATTTAGTGCTCATTATCCTGCACCCTGGTGTTAGTGCTCCGCCCAAGACCAGGGCCTAGCCTTCACATGATCGTTCACCTCCCACACCACACGCTCACCTTAGATCCAAGGTAGGTGCCAGCTTGTCATACATACCACATTAGGTGGTTCGGACTCGTATATACACCTAGCTTGTCGTACAGACCACATGAGGTGCTTCTGACTCGTGTGCAGGAATAGATTTATGAGCTATAGATTCAGTTGTACAGGTCATGTTGGGCGACTCCAGCTGACATATCATTTTATATTGATTTATTTCACCTGGCTTACTTATTTCATTAATGAGATATTTGACATGGCATATACTTGGTTTTCACTACTTTCGACCATGATTTCTATATACGTATGTATGATTATTTTTTGGGAAATTATACAGGTTTTACGGTGAGGAGTTATTATTTTAGGAAATGAGAAATGGTTTTCAAAATGCTTTGTTTTTGCCCACTCACGTTTTCTGTTTTGCGCCCCTCCAGGTTCTAGTAGTAAAGTTTCTGTGCCGATAATGATTCTTGGCATATCCCAGTACAGGTGGCTTCCTATGATGGTATAGTCCTTATTTTACCTTACTGTACTTTACTTATGCTCTGTAATCATATGGATCCATACCCGCTCACCGCGCACTCGTGTACTTAGGCACTTTTAGGTATAAATTTATTCATATTTTACACATCATCACACTTTATGGCTTCGTCACATTTCAAGTGTCGGCCAACACAACTCGATTCAGAGTCCTAATGAACATTCCGGGTCGGGGTGTGTCAAAGTATATATGATGAACAATTAAGTTTATGTTAAGTACAAAAAAAAAATGTTTACTATTAATTTTAAGCTGTCATCTGATGTAGGTTTGTCAGCTATTGGAATCATGTATAGTGATTCGAACGGGAGGTCCCATTGTGCATTTGTACGCAGTAAAGCGGAGGTTCTATTGAGTGCCAGTGCAATTGGGAGCCATCAACTTCTACAACTTAATGGTATTGGCCCAGAATCTTATTTGTCATCTCTTAAAATCCCAGTTATTAGTCCCCATCCATACATTAGGCAGTTTATGTATGACAATCCTCGTAACTTAATTAACATTTTGCCCCCATTTCCACTAGAGCGTTCACCTCTGAAGATTGTAGGTATTACAAGCGATTTCTACATAGAGAGTATCTCCGCTTCTCCATTTTCTACTCCACCATTTATTGTTTTTCCTAATCCACCTAATCCATCTAATCTCTTAGGCTACAATCATCCTTTGACGTGAGAGTCAACCTAAATGTCAAATTTAACTACCATGCACACACACTGGAAAAGATTGGTGAATTGCTAAGGACAAACTCATTGAAACAATTTAAGGCGCAAGATCTGCTGGGTATAGAAGGTTTTAAGTTTTTAGGCCTATCTTTACCAAAGAACCAGACAGATGATTTTTTCTTTCAGACATTTTGTTGAAGTTAAATGGCAACATTTTGGAATTACCGGGGGGATCCATTGTTGGAAAGGTTGTATATAACGCTTTGTGTGTTTTGGGGATCAATGCATTGCGTGTTGCGGATGCATCCACATTCAATTTCTCACCGAGGGCGAATCCTCAAGCCACCTTATGATGTTTGGCAGGTATGTTATCACACTCACAAGATATTCGCAATGGTCCCTTGGTTGCTGGACTTGCTTTTATGAATTCTATGCCGTGTTGCTATTTTTTATTTGCTTCACTTTTGTGCTTTTAACAGGTATGTTGGCCTTAAGATGCTGCAAGGAAAGCTATTCAAAAGTCAAGCAGCTTCGGCTATCTCCAACCGATCCGGCCAAATGATTATAGGGCTAAAAATTAGCTCGAAATAACATGAAAATCATCTCCAACCGATGATTAGGCCAAAAGGCTTATGGGCCCCACCGAGACAAAACCACAAAATCAGGCCAACAGGCTAGCCATCTCCAGCAAGCTAGTCAACCCGATGAGCCTAGCCCACTTTTTTATTTTTTTTTGGATGAATTTTTTTCCTACACCATTACTCACATACTTTTCACCAGTCCATACTATCTTACCTCATTTTTATTTCAATTCTTCATATTCTATTATCTTCCAATAATCTTCCAATATGTCCTAAGAATAGCAAAGAAATAGCATTAACAAAGTTTAGACACATAAATTTTGAAGGTCTAGCTACCATATTATTACCCAAAAGGGTAAAGGAACAGGACCATTGCTGGATAATTGGAAAGTCCCTGTGGGTCAACCTCTGTGCTCCGTGGCAAGGTAGACTAGCAAACAGGCCTAACCTTTACTCACATTCGAGAAAACACTCCAAACAAGATTGCTTGCTTTAAGATCGAAGAGGCACCGTCCTCCGAATCTCGAGAGCCAGACTCCCAACATGATTACTTTCTCAAAAAGCGACGAGACACCGCTCTCCGAATCTCGAGAGCCAGACTCCTAGCAGGATTGCTTTCTCAAAAATCGAAGAGGCACCGTTCTTCGAATCTCGAGAGACAGATCCCTGACAGGATTGCTTGTTCGAAAACCGAAGAGGCACCGCTTTCTCAACTTCGAGAACCCCTTAGATAAAGCTTGTCTGTAATCCTCACACCGTTTTCTCAACTTCGAGAGCCAGATCTCCTTGGATAAAGCTTATTTGTAATCTTCACACGTAACATCAGCTTTCCAGATACCACAGACCATTTTTTCAAAGTGCTCTGACAGAGTTAAAACACGTGAAGCTGGCAGCTCCCACTACCGTGCTATGACCAAGCAGGGTAAAAGAATAGTATTACTCCTTGTTAGGGAGACTCCTATATATGTCGACCTCCATCCTCAACGGACAGGCAGACCTGCAAAAATGCTCAACCCTTCCTCATATCTGAGAGGGCACTCCCAACGAAGCCTCTGGAAATACTCAGCTTTCTTTCCCCCCGAGAATACCTCTGCAAACAAGCTACACTAGAGCAAGAATATCTCATATCATCAGGGTTAAAAGTAAGAGTATCCCATATCATGCTTTTTTCCTGTCTTTTCCTTTGGCCTTGTTCTTACCTGCAAGACAAGGAGAAAGAGAGCAATCAGTCAGCACTTGGAATCAAGCTTCCAGTCCGGAACTGATTGCCTGGAACCCTATTGCTCTCGAGTACTCATCTTCAACATCTTATGCTTCCCGAGAAGATACCACATCTGCCTGAGGAACAAATAGGGCAAGTGAGAAGGATACAAGGAAGCATGTGGAGACAAGCGCAATCACGTGCCGATACATCCACTACTTTGTCAACAGCAAAAGTATCCCATATCAGCAAGGTCGAACGTACTCTAGATTTGATGGACTTGTTTTGACCCTCAAATTCTTCAGTCGGCCTTATACTCTGGCGGAAACAAGAAAACCCTCCAGCCCAGTTCAAGAATAAGCCTGTGGAAAGTTACTTCTTCAAAAGCAAAAGTATCTCATATCACCTTTTCTCCTTTTCTTCTCTTTATCCTTCATGCTACCTGCAAGATAAGGAGAAGGATAACAATCAACCGGAACTCGAAATCAAACTTCTGATCTGGGACTGATTCCTTGGAGCTCTGATTGCTTACCTTGTCTGTCACCTCTTTCAGTAGATCCCCTAGCTCGGCGACTTGGGGGACTCCTACTACACGGTTTGTATCGCGCTTGACCAAGCCTGAAACTACAATTAAGCGTCAAGTGAAATTGATACATTACCTTGTGCATCTCCACCAGTTAAAGATACCACCCCTGGAGGGAGGAAGAGTACTTCCAAAGAAGATGCCACATCTACCTATGAGACAGATAAGGCAAGTGAAGACAATACCACACTTCGGTACTTAAAAGTTTCGTGATTACGAGATCATTCTTCCACAATATTTCCTAATGTCATTTGTACTAAATCATTCACTTGTACTCACTAAAGGAGAGCTTAAACCTATATACTGTGTAAACTCTTCACAATTAATGAGAACTCCTTTACTCCGTGGACGTAGCCAATCTGGGTGAACCACGTACATCTTGTGTTTACTTCCTGTCTCTATCCATTTACATACTTATCCACACTAATAACCGGAGCAATCTAGCGAATATCACAAACTTAATATTTAAGATGATATTCTTTGGTGTATGCTTTTCGCAAACGATATAGTGTTGATAGATGAAACGCAGGAAGGGGTAAACGCGAAGCTTAACCTTTGGAGAGAAGTGTTGGAATCTAAAGGTCCTCACCTAAGCCGATCAAAGACAGAATATATGGAGTGCAAGTTCAGTGCAAACGGAGGCCAAAATGAGTTAGGGGTGAGGATCGGAGGTCAGGAAATACCAAAGAGCGACCGTTTTCGCTACCTAGGATCTATCTTGCAAAAGAACGAAGAATTTGATGGAGATCTCACCCATAGAATACAAGCTGGATGAATGAAGTGGAAGAGTCCATCCGGTGTGTTGTGTGACCGTCGTAGGCCACTGAAGCTCAAGGGAAAATTTTATAGGACGGCAATAAGGCCGGCAATGCTGTATGGCATAGAATGTTGGGCGGTGAAGCATCAACACGTAGGTGTAGTGGAGATGAGGATGCTTCGTTGGATGTGTGGGCACACGAGAAAGGATAAGATTAGGAATAAGGATATCCGAGGTAAAGTAGGAGTAGCCGAAATTGAAGGAAAGAGGAGAGAAAATCGGTTACGGTGGTTTGGACATGTGCAAAGAAGGCCTACTGACGCTCCGGTTCGAAGATGTGACCACGGGACAGAGGTTCAGGGCCGAAGGGGTAGAGGAAGACCTAGGAAAACTTTGGAACAGACCCTAAGAAAAGACTTAGAGTACTTGGATCTAACGGAGGACATGACACAAAACCGAGCGCAATGGCGTTCTAGGATTCATATAGCCGACCCCACTTAGTGGGAAAAGGCTTTGTTGTTGTTGTTGTTGTAATCTTCCAATATGTCCGAAAATCTTATTTTAATATGGCTGTTTAATTTAATTAACCATATTAATTCAATTAAAATAATAAATTATGTTTGGCCTATGACCTTTTGGCCCCCTCGGTTGGAGTTGGTTTTTTTGTCACAAGGCTATGTTTGGCCTATGGTCCTTTGGTCCCTTCAGTTGGAGATGGTATAAAATATGGCCTGACACTATTCATTAAAATATAATTTCTTGGAGGGCTATATGGCTAAAGAGAGCCCTCTGGCCCTCCTTCTGTTGGAGATGGCCTTACGGTTTGGCTAGAAAAAGGGTATAGTTGTGTTTTGAAAAAAAAAAAAAAAAACTGCTTATGCTATGCTTTGATAATCAGAAGCTGTGAAATAAAGCAGCAAAGTATAAAACAGCTGTGATTGTAAAACAGCTGTTATAGTATTTAGTAAACTTTTATGTAAAACAGTTATGCTTGTATAAAATGACCAAAAATAACATAATACTCGATGTGCTATTAACTAAGTGCTTGGAGAATAAAGGTCAATTAATTTTTTATGAACAAAAAATAAAGGTCAATTATTTATTACACTTTGTTTTCTTTGAAAATAGGGGCAATTTGATTTCACCGCCTAATATCTCCAACTCTTTTATTAAACATTCATCGCTTTTCAAGTTTTATTTTGTTTTATTTTTTTTTCAAAATCGCTTTTCAAGTTTTGATTAGACTACATTTGGTGGCATTTTGCATTCTCCAATTATCCTTTCATTCTTTTCTCATGTATTTTACGTGGATTAAATTTTATCTGTTATAAAGATAAAATATCAGGGATAATCTTACAACTTAAATTTAAAAATTAGAGATATATACACAAGAAAAAATGAAAAATGTACACGAACCCATGCCGAAAAAACACAATCAGCATACTTGTGACGACCCGTCCCTAATTTTCCATGTAATTTCCTTCCTGAGTATGTAAAATGACATTTATGCCCTTGTTGGCCAAGTGAAGTGGACGTAGTTATTCAGTTTTAAATTATTTTTCTCGATATCGAAATTAATTAGTACTCGTTGTTACGAATGCGTGAGCGTGAGTTAGACCTGAATCAGAGTTGTAACGAAAAAGTCACATTTAGTTAAAGTGCGTTAACAATGGGTAGAATTGTATACTCGTGTGCTAATTATTCAGTGTTGGAAACATTGTTTTAGATAGGGTGAGTTAGATTTTCACATATTTTATGTGCATTTTATATTGTACAAATCTTATCATCTTCTCTCTTTAATTTTGTCCCATGCCCTATTCTCCCTCACCAACCAATCAATCACTCTCCTCATTTCCCTCACCAATCAGGCAGATTCCCTCTCTCTTTTGTCCTATCAAACTCAGTCTCTCTCTCTCTTCTTCTTCTCTCCCTCACCCGTAGCTCTCTATCATCTCTGCAACAACCATACACCATCATCAAACTTCACAGATCGAACCTCCAACCACCACCATCACACTCCTCTCAAACCTACGGACCCATCCGTACGAACTAATCATGAAATGATCGAGTTTTGAACCTCCAACTCGGAGCAACTCGGAGCTCTGACTCGGGTGTACATTCCTCCATGACTTTTCCCTTAGTTGCACGGTTTTGGAAGGTTTGGAGACATCTAGGCAACTCCCTGTGGCCATTAGCCTAGGTTTGAAGTGGAGCCAACATGAGAACACACATGTTTGGAATGATGAAAGTAGGTCCGAGACTTTCAAGCTTTTTCAGTCCAATTCCATCCACTTTTTGGACTTTTAAAAGGTATAGACTTGTTCTACTCTTCATAAGCTTCATTTCCATATAAAGTACATAAAAAATGGTTGAGAAATGAAGAAGATATGAAGTTTTAAAAATTTTCAAGAATCCAATGAAAATTCTCTAGTTCTTGGCAAACCAGATGGCGACAGATGCGGAGAAGAAAGAGAATTTTCCGTTAAAGTTAACGAAATATTCTGATGTCGTTAGGTAACGCCGTTACAAAATATTCCTCTATCATCTGCCAGCATGTCAGGCGCGTGGCTTGTGTGTGGGCGCAAGTGTGGCCATGACTTGGTTGTGCGTGCCAGCTTGTGAGGGTGTGTCCGGCCTCCGGGCCGCGCATGCTTGACGTGCAAGTGTCCGTGACATCGAGTAGAATGTTTTTGTATATTTAAACCCTCTGTTTGAGCAAACTATGAGGGATTTTCCTAGCCTTTTAGTGTTTGTCCTAATTAATTAATTAGTAAAGTTATTTGACATATAGGTGAGACTTACCCCGAGGAGGTAAGAGGACCAACAAGGCTAGAAGGCTACGATCCATCGACATATCGGTGAGTGGACATTTGTTTTTATATATAATATATAAAGTTTTATAGTTTCCACAAGTGTTTTGATTAATTTTATGCCTATCATGCCATGTTTTATTTAATTTTAAAAATGCCATTATATTGTTGAGATTATATATTGTCATGGCATATTCATATATATGTAATACTTGATTATCATGCATGCTTACACCAGTGTAGTACTCGCCCAGGCCAGGGCCAGACTTCACGTGTATGTTCACATCGCACCGCATGCTCATTGTAGGTGCTAGTCTCGTCGTATAGGTTGCAATACGCAACTCCGACTCGTATGTGATGCACCTAGCGCTAGTCTTCATGTGATTGTAGTACTAGAGCGTATATTATGATTACGCCCAGTCATGTTCATGGCAGAACTGATCTGGATGAGCTCGTGTGTTGGCATAGGTTGATGAGCACCTGATTTTATTATGCTACTGTTAAGTTATTGTGATTTGGCGTATTGCGAGATTTATTGTTGATTTACAGTTGACTTCATACTTATATGTAGTATTATTTTCTGGAAACTATACATGTTTTACGGCGAGGGGTTAGTATGTTAAAAAAATAAATGTGTTTTATAAACCTTTGTTTTTGCCCACTCACTCTTCTATTTTTCGCCCTTACTAGGGCTTAGATAGCTGAATTCTCTGTGGCATACGAGGAATCTTTGGCAGTTCTGACATATCCATAAATAAATGTAGGGGGCTTTTCCCGGTTGTGTATTAAGTACTTCAACTAGTTTTGATTGCACTACTTTTGTTGTACTTTCATCTATGCTCTAAACAATTGTGTTTTATAGGTTTTTCCCACTACTGCACACTTTCTACCTTAGATTAAATAAATATTAGTTTTGGTTTAAATTTATCCATATTTTTATGCTTCACTTTCCTTTTTGGTTACTTCACCTTCGAGTGTCGGCCAACATGCCTCGACTCTGGTCGGGATGTGTTAGTTTGGTATCAGAGTATAGGTTTGGCAATCCTGCATCCCCTTATGTGTTATAAGTCCTAATAATTTTTTATCTCTTATGTCAGAATCATGCCACCTTATAGAGGACCACCTGTCATTTCTGAGACTAATTTTCCAGATTTCAAGGAACTCGGTGAGGCTATCACCAGAGCCATTCAGTCCACACTTCGTCCTCCTCAAAGGACTACGTTAAAGACTGTATCCCATCTTCAGATAAATAATTTCTTTGGCAATAAGGGACCCGAGAAATCCAAGGCTTAGATCGACCATGTTGACAGGACTTTTAGTGTTATGTAACGACAAGGGAATCTTCCAGCGGAGAGATGGGTCGAGACAGCGACTTGGTTCTTTCGTCTGGGAGCAGAATCATGGTAGGCTCAGGAGTCACACTCGTTGTCTACTCAAGATGCCATGAATTGGGATGCTTTCAGGCGCCTATTTGAGGCTAGATTCACACCTTTGGAATACAAGGATCGGAAGAGAAACAAATTCACAGAGTTGAAGCAAGGTAAAATGTCAGTCACAAAGTACCACCGGAAGTTCACTGAATTATGCAGTTATTGTTCCTCCATCATTGAAAATCCCAAAGAGATGCTCCGTTATTTTAAGAAGGGGACACGTAAGCGATTGCGTTCTTTGGCGACTTTTACTCCATGCTCTACCTACCAAGAATTCTTTGAGGTTCTGCTTCATGTTGAAGATTCCGAGAATGGTCCTGATGATGACGATGATGAAGAGGATAATAGTAATAACCAAAAGAATAATAACAGGGGGCAATCATCCTTTCATCTTCGAAAGACTTAGAATTTCATGAGAAGCGGTAACAGTTTTGGATCGTCGAGTGGTGGTTCAAGTTCCAATACCCCTCGAAGGGGCGGCAAGTCCACTAGTAGTTCACGTGTTCAGAGTAATCCTGATTTAATCATGAGTATGTTGAGTGTTCTTGGCCATTTTGCTAGAATTTTAATTGACTTGAGTGCTACTCATTTGGTTATTTTGCCATATGTTTGCTCAAAAGAGTCAACCTCACCCCACTCTCCTCGGTTATGAGTTGGAGTTGTCGATGCCTAGGGGTGAAATTTGCTATGTTAGTTGGAAGTATTGAGGATGTTCCATTCTTATTGAGGATTATGTAATGCCAGCTAATCTTGTTCCCCTGAACATTGTTGATTTCGATGTTATCTTGGGCATGGATTGGTTAGATTACAATAGTGCCATGTTGAATTGTCACCAGAAAATTGTTACCTTCCATCGATTGGGCATGCCTATTGTAACTGTTGTCAAGGCTACTTAGCTCATGTAATGATGAATGAGGAGACTCCTGCACATGTTGAAGACGTTCGGGTAGTCAAACATTTTCCTGATGTTTTTCTCGTCGATTTACCTGGCCTACCATCGGATTGTGAAGTGCAGTTCACCATCGACCTAATTCCAGGTACCGACCCTATTTCTCTAACTCCTTATCATATGGATAAGGGAATTAAAAACTCAGTCCTGTTCATGGCAGAACTTATCTGCATGAGCTCATGTGTTAGCATAGGTTGATGAGCACCGGATTTTATTATGCTACTGTTGAGATATTGTGATTTGGTGTATTTCTGGATTTATTGTTGATTTACAGTTGATTTCATACTTATATGTAGTATGATTTTTTGGAAACTATACATGTGTTACTGGGAGGATTTAGTATGTTTATAAAATAAATGTGTTTTAAAAACCTTTGTTTTTGCCCACTCACCCTTATGTTTTTTGCCCCTCCAGGACTTAGATAACTGAATTCTCTGTGGCATACAAGGAATCTTTGGCAGTTCTGACATATCCATAAATAAATGTAGAGGGTTTTTCCCGGTTGTGTATTAAGTACTTTAACTTGTTTCGACTGAATTACTTTTGTCGTACTGTCATCTGTGCTCTAAATAGTTGTGTTTTATGGATTCTTCCCACTACTGCGCACTCTCTACCTTAGATTAAATGAATGTTAGTTTTGGTTTAAATTTATCCATATTTTTATGCTTCACTTTCCTTTTTGGTTAGGTGTCGACCAGCATGCCTCGACTCTAGTTGGGATGTGTCAATACTAATGATAAAATAATCTTTAGCAAACAAAAATCGCAGAAAGATGATAAACAAATCTTTAGTAAAATTATATATGTCTATCCTTTAAAAATCAAAATGGCTTCATCTAAAATCAAATGTACCTAAAGCATATTGGTACGTTTAAATGAAACGCACTATAAAGACACAAATCTACCACTATCATAGTTGTTTAGGAAAGCCTAAACCGTTTTGGTACGTTTAAAATCAAACGTACCACACATACACTGATGTACCGATAACATTGGTTTTTTACTTTATTTTTTTAATTTAACATATCTAGGCTTCACAATTCATGGAAGAGTTATAATTTGCTTTATATTAGTCCCTTTTTGGCCCAAAACTAGGAATGGATGTTAGTACTAAGATATATCAACCATGTCTTTGTAATAATACAGAAAGTTGTAATTGTTAGTCAGAAGTCAGCATAGTGCTAGCTAGGATCAATATGAGAGATTTCCAACCAAGGCATTTTAGTTATAAGCATAAGGGAAAACATAATGAAGTAGAAGTTACCCCAACTTTGTAAACAGATTTTGGTGATGTTGATATAATTTTTGTTAACCATAGCTCATGACAGTAAGAAATGTTCCCTGCTAAGCTTAAACTAGTAGGAAAAGATAATTTAGAAGTATGGAAAGAAACATGCATAAGTTTCATCTGTAGTCCTCCTGAATAATATAAACACATGCAGAAGGAAGAGGTAAGGCATATAACTATAATAAATGAAGAATCTTTCAAATTATTCTCTGTATCAGCCCACATGTGGATTCCTACACAAAAGCACATTTTGCGATATCGTGGAAGCTAGATTCTAGCGTTAGAAGAGTTTGAAGTATTAAGATGTTTAAATACAACAAATCAAATATTTGCAATCAACCTTACTGAAAATCACAAAATGCCAAACCAGAAACTGCAATAACTTATTTCAAGATAAAGGAAGATAGTGAGGGACAAGCGGAACTGGAACAAGGAGATGAACGGTATTATTGGAATAATATGACCGTAGAAGAGCTGCACAACCTAGAAAAAATGATGGAAGCTTAGACTGTTTGACAATTACAAGCAAAAGTTGAAAAAGAAGCACAGTAAGGCAATCGGAAAACAATATATCATTGTAGCATAATGCAAAGTTATATAAAAGAATTAAAGTATGAGACAAAAATGTAAACATTATTGTAGAACCTGACATGATGATGAAATATTAGCATAAGAGTAAACAAAACAAAAGAAATAACCTATTTTGTACATTTCGTACCAAATATGTCTTTATGATTAAGAAATGTACTAGAAATGGATTTTTCATGAAACCTCCCTTTAATTAACCCATTGAACACTTGGGTTTAGCCAACCATATTGTTTAGAGCAGTGTGTAGTGATCCGAACCATCTATTTTTCAAGTTGCACCTCATAGATTATTCTTATAAAATATTAGCCAAATCAAAAATATTTGAGGCATCTAATTGAGTGTTGTCCTTGCACCAAAATGTGGGTTCGAACCCCGTCGGCTACCTAATCTAACATCTATTCTAACAAATCTATCGTTTGACAAAAAAAAATAAAAAATAAAAAAATTGAGTTCAAAGAAATTGACGAATACTTTATTCTATAAGAAACATTGAAATTTTATCGTAATAATTAAATAGACAAATGGTTTTAGCTTGAATTCAGTTTTTGCAAGAATAATCTATAAATCAAGACTAATAAAATGAATGATTCAGATTGTTGAAGTTCGATGTGGAGTGGATCCCACAACTAATTCCCATTTAAAAAAAAAAAAAAACATTGGATCCCATCTTTAAAGGGTCTATATATATGAGTGTGTGTATATATATATATATATATTACATTTAATGAATGGTAAGGAAACTTTAACTGGGATGAAGAATCTAATCCGAAGGGGATTTTCCCCCAACCCCATATCCGACGCGGCGGTCCCCTGTCATTTCTTGTAGCAGGAAGATCTTTGTGTGTCTTCACGCCCGTCACTATATGGAGTATCCAACCTGATATGCGAGCATGTGACCCAATCTTTGTCCGTCTGAAAGCTACAAGATCACTCGTGAACCATTATTTGTTAATATGCATACACATAAATTAATGCACCTTCTTTCAGTTTCAGTTGTGAATCCTTCTCAACCAGCCTCACGAGAAAGCATATGTTGTCGTGACTCATAATTTGAATATGTCACTCGAGTATGCTTGCATGTTTTAAACATGGTGTGGAAATTTCATTTGAATATGTTTACTCGAATATTGCAAATAAAGTAGTGTGAATTTTCTCAATGACACTCTTTGGCTTCTTATATGTGAAATGACGATACGACATCATAAGTGAATTTATTCATTGTTCTATCATCTATAAATGACTTCTACAAAAATTCATTGGATATAAACACCATTTAGTTATCCATATGAATAAAAAGAATTTAATGAATATGGAGACCATTTAGTTATTCAAATGAATAAAAGAAAATTGATGATTTATCAAGATGCTACTAGTAACCATAACTGTCATTCTGTTCAACACACATATAGATGACTAAACAACCTCCAAATTAATTTTTTTTCCCCCAATGGTTTTTATTTTTTACATAAGCAATAAAGAATTTCATTTGTTAAAACAAACATATACAAGGTGTTATATGCGTACATTTTTCCTGTAACCAATCTCTTGATATAGAGATAGATTCGCACAAATTTGAAAATAAGGAAACCCTTCCACAACAAGAACCATAAGCCAGTTGTACAGATCTGCCATAAAGATGGCAAACACATAGACCTAGTGTAGAGCAAAATATAATTCCAAAATTCTAAGAGGCGACACGTGGACTTTCAGCCCAAAAAGACAAAACTACCATTATTAAATGAGCAGGCATCCCATGCGCAGCTCAGCATCCTAGGACATGTGAGTTGTAGACTAAGACTATTCAAAGCTCCACTGCCCGTGAAAAATGTCAAAGGTATTTAATAATAGGATTATACCTATATCCTATTATTAATACACTCCCAATTGAAGACAAACCCTATCAAGTAAGTAATCCCAATTATATTTAATTAACGATAATTACCTTAATTTCCAAGATATTATTTACACAATATCTTAGGAATATTCTCACCAAAATCAACCTTAATGGCCGACCACCACTTCTATAAATACCCCTATTTCTCCACAAAAAATGGTACGTCTTTTCTACATACATAAAAACCCTAAATGTGGATGCAAATTTCCGCTGTCTTCTCTTTTGATGAAAATGCACTTGCAAAATAATAACACCTAAGATCAAGGCCAAGAGCCTAACGCGCCCACGATGAATGGGAGGGGGGCTTTGGCTGAAGAATCTCCAATGTCAAAGTTAGAATTTGAGAGACAAAGTGTTTATGGGATTTTTGGGAGAGAATCAACTTGGCTTTATGGAGAAAAATGGGATTATTTATAGGAGAGTGGCAGGCCCTATTTGGAAAATAGGGACCGGCCACTTATGGTGGTATTATGAGTTTAATTGCAAGATATTATGTGAAATAATATCTTGCAATTAACTTTGTAATCAATCCTAATTTAAATGGGATAATTAGGAGTTACCTTTTGAGTGATGATTTGATGAGGAGTGATGAGAGAGTTTTGAATAAATACCATTTTGATCACCTTTGATTCTTCCTTGATTGAGTCGTTATTGTACGTTGCATGCGCATGGGAATCCAGGTGTGCCTTAAGGGTAATGTTGTCTTTTTAACCCAAAAGTTTACTTGTCACCTCCATAATTTTCTTGATTATTTTTTGCTCCACAAATGCACCCACACCTATTAGGCTGCTCACAGGAAAGGGCATCAGGTGTAGAGATCTTCCCTTGCTGAAACATAATATTGTTTCCTATTTTGACGTAGATTCCCTCATTAATTGGAAATTAGATCCTTCTAAGAAAGGGAAATAAATTACTTCTAAAGTCTATTTTAGTCTACCTTAAGTAGATGATTAAATCAACTTTAGAGAGCAATGTATTCTACCTTACAAGAGAGAGAAAGCTAGAGGATATTTGTTCACCCTCCCTAGTAATCTTCTACCCTTGCCCATGAAAAGGACTTTCTTTTGTTGCTTTCTTCAGCTTCATTCTACACCAAGGTGAGAAAAAGTTAATTTTCCTTGTCTTCTTAATTTTTAGGAGCCTTGGGGCTTGAAATTTTGCTCCAAGGGGTCGAGAATGTGTCAAAAAACTGTTGGACAGCTTGGTGCAACGGTGGCTCGGCGTAAGCCGAGGTTAAGGTGTATCCGCGTGGGCCGTAAGGCTAGGCTTGGCATGGGTCAGGCGTGTGAGGCACTAGGGTGCTGAATTTAGGGCGTTGGGCTTGGGCCCATGTAGGGAAGGTGAGAGAGAAGGAGGAGTGGGCGCGGCTTTGTTGGAAACAAATGGGTCTTCAAGAGGAAGATAGGCGTTGATGGGAACGTGGAGACTTATAAGGCTAGATTAGTAGCCAAGGGTTACAGGCAAAGAGAAGGGATTGACTATGAAGAAACTTTCTCTCCTTTAGCCATGATTAAGTCCATTCGGATTTTGCTTGCTATAGCTGCGTACCATGATTATGAGATCTGGCAAATGGACGTGAAGACGGCCTTTCTGAACGGCTACCTAGAGGAAGAGCTCTTTATGACTCAACCCGAAGGTTTCGTGTCCAAGTCTGAAAAAACTAAGGTATGCAAGCTTCAAAGATCCATTTATGGACTTAAGCAAGCCTCTAGGAGCTGGAACATTCGTTTCGACACTGAAATCAAAACGTTTGGTTTTACTTAAAACGAAGACGACAATTGTGTTTATCAAAAAGTCGTTGGGGATGCAGTTGTATTCCTAATGTTATATGTAGATGACATATTACTATTCAGGAATGACACTGCAATACTTTCTTCTGTAAAAGTGTGGTTGTCTAAAACCTTCCACATGAAAGATTTAGGAGATGCATCTTATGTACTTGGGATAAAACTCTATCGTGATAGATCCAGAAAATTAATTGGATTATCCCAATCTATGTACATTGATAAGGTGCTATGTAGGTTCGAGATGGAACAATCTAAGAAAGGCTTTCTTCCTGTAAGACATGGAATTCACCTTTCTAAGTCCATGGAACCTAAGACTCCTGAAGAGATAGGGCATATGAGTAGGATTCCTTATGCTTCCGCCATAGGAAGTCTCATGTATGCCATGATATGCACAAGGCCTGATATCGCATATGCTGTGAGCATTACTAGTCGATATCAATCTAACCCAGGATTAGAACACTGGGCAGCTATCAAGACGGTCCTTAAGTACTTAAGAAGAACTAAGGACATGTTCCTCGTATATGGAGGAGCATCAGAGTTGCGAGTGGAAGGCTATACAGACGCAGATTTTCAATCTGACGTCGATGATAGAAGTTCCAACTCCGGATATGTATTCACTTTGAATGGTGGGGCTGTCAGTTGGAAAAGCAAGAAGCAAATTGTAATTGCTGATTCCACAACAGAGGCTGAATATGTCGCTACAGCTGAAGCCGGCAAAGAAGCGTTCTGGATGAAGAAGTTCATTACTGAACTTGGAGTGGTTCCAACCATTACATCACCAGTAACTTTGTACTGTGATAATAGTGGGGCGATAGCTCAAGCCAAGGAACCCAGGGCACATCAAAAGAACAAGCATTTTGACAGGCGCTTTAATATCATTAGAAGATATGCTGCCGAGGGGAAAGTCAACATCCTCAAAGTTGCCTCAGCCGATAACGTAGCAGATCCACTGACAAAGCCAATGTCTCAAATCCAGCTTGATCGTCATATGGATAAGATGGGTATTAGATACATGGGAAGATGGCTTTGAGTGCAAGTGGGAGATTGTTGGAAGTATGCCCACAAAGCCACTCATTTGATGTAATAGCTTTTGGAATACTTATTGTATTAAACTTTTTTATGTTTAATGAAGGGCAAAGCTTATTGTTAATCACTATTTATTGTATCATGTGTTTAAGCAATAAGGGAATCCAAGGGATGTATTTGATCTAAGAGACAAGTGATCTAAGTGAGTTAGATTATCGAGACCATTCTCTTATGATTCATTCCTAAAACGTTCCTAGCCATAGGATTGCCAATTGGGCATTGACAATCCGCTAAGGTTAGTATGTGTTATGTTAACTCAAACGTGAGTATGAACTAGTCTCAAGTCATTTGGTGTTGGACACTAAGACAAACACATAGGTGCTCGAAAAAGGTAATCGAGTACACTGAACGACGATCAAAAGAGAGTTCGAACATACATGTCATGTATGAACTCTAAAGTTGCAATATGCAAAGTAGTCCTTTGACCTGAGGCATCATAGATGTCTAATGGTTAGGTCCTTGATCTTTGATCATGTCAACGGCATTCCTTCGGATTGTCCACGACATTGTTGGGGTCAAGCTATCTAGTCATGTAGGCATATGAATGCACAACAAGGGATCTCTAACCTTCCATGGTGGAAGGAGAATACTCTAAGATATGATTCTAAAGTCTTTGGCCAAAGCATATGAATATGACTTAGGAAGTTTGTTCCAAATCATATTCAAAGGAATCATATAGGAAAGTATCACATTGGATAGTAGACATGAAACAAACTATCACTTAAACAATGTGATTAAGAGTATTGTATTAGAGAAGGACCGTATTGCATTGTAGTTGTAACTGGATAGGTTCTCCAACCAATTCTACTTAGCTTGGGTAACCATGATATGCTGCTAGGTGTCACTCATGGTTTGTGGAAGCCCTGAAGATTAGCAAACACTAATCTTAAGGGAGAATTGAAATGTGGTTTCGATTCACAATCGATCGTTAAGAGTAACATCGCCCACTGCCTCGCTAATTGGAACCTAATGGATCGCACACCACATAAGGATGTTAGTGAAGAAATTATATGAAATGGATAAGCAATTAAATGGTTTAATTGAAGAATGGTCAAAGTTAATTAATTAGTTAATTAATTATACGAAAGGTTCGTATTGGGCTTTTAAGTTAGTTTGGGCTTCGGGGTCCAAAATTGTTTTGGTCCACTAGGCCCATTATGTTTAAGTTGTATGACAACTAAAACAAATATGGGTGTTTAGCCAAATAACAAAAGGAGGCCGGCCATAGCAAGGGTAGTGGGAATTTTTGCTTAATTGCAAGTTTGCCACTAACCTAAGAGATGAAGTATAAAGTCATCTTTATAGCTTTGTTTCTCAAAAAGGGGGTTTTTCTAATAGAAATTGGGTGAAACGTTTTCTCTCATTTTTCTACATAGAGGCCGGCCACTTAGAAGATTTTTACTAGCATCTAAAATCTCTCTTAGTCATCCGTATCATCTTCACAATTTACATCTTTGGTGAAGAGACTTAGAGACATCAAGCTTTTGATGTTTTTGGAGAACAAATCCTTATTTCCTCAAATCATCAAAGGAGCACTAAAGGGAGGAAAACACAAGGAGGATCCAAAGAGCTTGGAGGTGACTTGAAGGCCCTCCACTTGGGTGAATCCCTTGTGTAATCAAGGATGAGCTTCAAGGGTAAAGAATCACTAAATCTTTACTTCTCTTTAATGTTGTTAAAGAGTTTATTTTGGTTCACCATATATTAGGCTTTGAAAGTCATGGGTTTTATGAATTGCTTTTGAATGCATGCCTACTTTAAAGTGTTAATAGCTTGCATGTGTATTCAAATGTTCATACTTGTTCTTAGCTAGGACAAAATTTTTCCTTCAGTCTACTATGCGAGGCGCTTGACCACTCTATGACTTGTTGAGACAAGTGTAGTTTGCCATTTGGGTTAAAAGAGCTTGGACGGTATGTGTCTCCTTGAGTGGTGGAAGTGTAATGGACACCGAGCATGAGATTTGAGTTAGAATATGTCAAATATGAAGAAAAATAAGGTGAAAATACCCCGGGTTCAATCGTCGGTCCAAAAATCAGAAGTCGGGACGGTTGAGCCGATCTTGGACCAGTTTGGGTTGCTTGGAAGGTCATAGGAGTGGGATGAGCCACGAGAGTAGGCTACTCCATATGCGTCGCACTTGGGTGCTAGGCCTGGACTTCGTTCAGGAGCCCCTAGGCTTGTGTCGGGTCATGGCTTGGGCTGACTCACCTTGGGTTAAGGCCCGTATAGGCTGAAGTGACACGACTTAGGCCCGCTGGCCTTGGGCTTGGCCTTGGAGTGCACTGGGCTCGCGCTGGCCTTGGGCCCTCAAGGTCTGGGCTTCTCCAATTGCTCTAGCTGCTTGGGCTTGTTTAAACTGGGCTAAGATTTTGGAATTTCTAGCCATCGTACTTTTCTTTTACGTTTTCTCAAAGAAATTTTATAAAAAATTCTTAAGAATAAGAATGTACAAAAATCTACAAATGAACAAGAAATGAGAAACTTTGAAAGTGAGAGTCTTCTTCGAGCGCGTGAATCGAAAGTTAGAATTGAAAGAGAAAATGTTTAGGGGTTTTAGAAGAAAATCAACTTAGCTTTTTGGAGAAAAATTGGACTATTTATAAGGGAGTGGCCGACCCTATTTGGAGAATAGGGACCGACCACTTATGGTGGTTTTATGAGTTTATTTGCAAGATAGTATGTGATATAATATCTTGCAATTAACTTGATAATCAATCCTAATTTAAATGGGATAATTGGGAGTTACCTTTTGAGTGAGGATTTGATGAGTGATGAGAGGGTTTTGAATAAATACCATTTTGATCACCTTTGACTTTTCCTTTGCATGCACGTAGAAATCCTGGTATGCCTCAAGGGTAATTTTTTCTTTTGCACCCAAAAGTCCACGTAATTTTCTTGATTATTTTTGGTTCCACACTAAACATGTTAGGCATTAGACATCCATTAGCCAAACCCCTACCCACTCATCGTAAACGCATGAGGCTTTTTGTCATTGATCAAAGGTGCTGATTATTTTGTAGGTGCATTTTCATCAAGACTAAAGACGGCAGAAATTTGCATCAACAAATTCATGCTTTTGTTGAGAGTATGATTCAAATGCTCGAAGAAGACTATTATTCAACATTTCTACATTTTTTCGTTCATTCGTAGAATTTTCCTATAAATTCTTAGAATTCCCCAGGGAAGAAATATGATGACGGAAAATTCAGAAACCATAGCGAACAGAACTTCCTACGTTCAAGGATATTGACTAGACAACGGAGATCATGATATGGCTACATGTCGTCGCTCTTCAAAGCTCACCACTACAAGAGCCACACCACTACCACCTAGGACTGCCACCATGGCCATGCCAGCAACAGTAGCCATAGTTGCAGTGGTCTATATAGCATCTCTTGCCCATGGTGAAGAAGCTGCGGAGTAGCAAACCCATGGTGGAGCAGCACCAGCCTAGCAGGCTACGACCCAAACCAACAGTGGTAGTCCAAAGCGCTACCGACGCAACAACAGTCCTAAGCCAAGTTGAGGCCCAGTGCCTACACGCCCAATAGGTAACCTACCACACTACTAGCGCAACCCTACGCCCATGCACACCACTAAAGTCGAGCCCACTCCTGTGGCCCAACAGACGACCCAGATCAGTCGAAGACTAGTTCAATCATCCTAGCTTCAGAATTTTGGATCGACAATTAAACTAAGGGTATTCTCACCCTCTTTTTCTATAGATTTGATTCATCTTGGCTTGAATCTAGCACTCGGGGTTCACTACCCACCACTCAAGATGACCATACCATCCAAGCTTTTCTACTCCAAATGACGAACAACACCTGTCTCAACAGGACCTGAAGTTGACAAGCACCTTCACGCAATAAACGACCTTGGTGAATCAACTCTTGTATTGTACAGAGATGCAGCAAGCACTAGATGAAGTGTCCTGAAACATGACAAGGGCAGACGACATCTTTCTTCAATGACATCCTGGTAAACAATCGTTCGATCAACCATGTATGAAGTGGTTTGGCAGTGTACACTCCCATATGGGTCCTCAAGATAGCATAGATTGCCTTCTTAGTGTGTGCAGAAGTGTGCACTCCTGGTTACCACAAGAGAATGTGCATTCCTGGTTAAACCCACGGGTAAACGTATATTCACGGTTTGGGCACACTCCAATAATCAACATAGATAACCTTCCAAGCAAAGTGTTCATTCACGGCTAGACCTACAAGGAGCATTTTCCACCTTACATCGGAGTTGGTAGCACGATGGACGAAGATAAGCAGTCACTCAATCTGGCTTAAGTTCAATGGCAGCCTGCACCAAACGCAACCATGAGCAGCTTGCTCGCCTACCATGAATGAACCACATACACCCTCAGCTGCGACATAGATGAGCCAAGCATTGGGAAGAATAACCTACCCTAGTAAGTCATGATTAAGGGTAGCCAGACCAGCAGAGGTAAATTTAAGAGCAAGTAGAGAGTCTCCTAACTGAGCGATTGCGTGGATCCTAGTGTCAAAACCACTGAAGAGGCGTTCCGATGAAACGTCACCACCATGAATAAGTCACCCCTCACGAACGAGATTTGGCAAATGAAGCAGGCAAGTAATAACATGCCGCACTTCACCAATTTCAAGGGTGACAAAGACCTGGAAAGGCTCCTGAAGCACTACTGCAACGCCATGATCCTTACAGTAGCAACAATGCACTCATATGCAAGATATTCGCCACCACCTTACAAAGGGAGGCGTAGAATTAGTTCCATACCTTGCCACTATGGTCCATCTAGAGTTTCAACGAGCTTTCTTTGATTTTCACCAAAGAATACTCATCCTATCGCTCGATCAAGAAGAAGTCTGCCCACCTATTCAACATCAAGAAGAACCTAAATGAGTCATTTCGCAATTACGGGAAGAGGTTCAAAGCATAGAAAACAAAGATAGTTTATTGCAACGATTCGATTGCTAGCGCAGCCGCTCTGGCAGATAATCATGCAATTTGAGATAAAGCCCGATGAGTAAATAGGTCACCCGAGTAACCTTGAAATGAGTCAAAAGTAGCCTAGAAGAAGGTGGACAAGAAGCAGTCTAACTAAAAGTCTAACTACAAGATCAACCAAACCCTTTAAGACCTCAAGAGTGAACCTTGGTTCAAGCTGCCAGACAGACGAAGAGCAAACCTTTAAGTTGGATCACATCAAATACTGCGCGTTCCATTGAGGTCCCGGTCACACGACCGACAACTACTATACTTGGAAGGATTACCTAGATAAGCTAGTGAAGAAGAGTGAATGCGACAAAAATTTGGGCAACCAACTACATAGCCTAGATGGAACGCAAATGCAGACGAATAGCTGCTTGCCAAGACAATTGGAATAGACGGCATCTTCGCAAAATCTGAACACTTGGGGGCCATAACAAATCCATGAAAAGGAAAATCCAACAGGCCATATCTGTCTTATAGGTCCAGCCAGCCGATGTCAACCATAAACCTATCGTCAGCTTCACTGAGTAGGATGTCAAATGCGTAGACTTCCCACACGATGATGCTTTGGTAGAATATAACCAATTAGCCCACACCATAGTCAACATAATGATGGTGGACAACAGCACCATAGTCAACCTACTCCAACTTTCAGTCAAACGGATGGGCCTAGAAAGCACAATCATACGCTGAATGGAGGTACTCACCGGATTCAGTCACACCTCTATTACCATCAGCAAAATAACACTCAACGTGAGAACACATCCAATGGACTTAAAGTAGACGTTCACAATAGCTAGCGACACGTCTCTCTATAAAGCAACTTAGATTCTAAGTTGGCCTTGGCTAGTGAGACTAGGCACGGTAACCTCTGTCGAGTTACTAGAAAATCCGATACAACATACTGAAATAAGAAGTTGGAGAGACCATGCCACATCTTGGCGATGCAGTGTTTTGAAGCTGTAAAAGAAAAAGTCCTTATACTAATAGAAGCTGCTGAGGTGCAGAAAGACGACCCAGCTGCTCAATAGCAATCAAAGCAAACGGATCAAGATGATGGCATCCAAAATGAAATACCAACAGATGAGGCAGGGTGAAAGCCCAAAGAAAGTGTTGATTACATCATTCTTGATCCCTAGCAACCAAAAAGACAGCTAGAGTGACATAGAGAGTGAATTTAGCGCTGACCAAGATTCCCATACCTTCAAGGACAAGCCAAAGTGGGCTATAAGTCATCGAGATGATGAAATAGTGGGTCCTGTTGACAAAGGTGTTAGAACTCAAAGGCAAATTGTTGATGACGTTGCAAATATGTGTTGTGTCCTAAATTGAGCCAAAAAATGTTAAAGATGCCTTAACTCATGCGGAATAGATTTTGGCCATGCAAGAAGAGTTGAATCAGTTTGAAATGAATGGAGTTTGGTTCTTTATTGATCATCCATCAAATATTAATGTTATTGGCACTAAATGGATTTACAAGAACAAATCTGATAAGTCAGGAAAAGTGATAAAAAAAATAAGGCCAGACTTGTTACTTAAGGATACTCTCAACTTGAAGATGTTGATTTTGATGAAACCTTCACTTGAATCTGTCAGACTTCTTTGTGTTATTGCATGCCATTTAAATTTAACTAGTTCAATGGATGTCAAGACCACATTCCTTAATAAATATCTTAATGAAGAAGTTTATGTGGAACAACCAAAGGACTTTGAGGATCCTCACAAGCCAGCTAAAGTGCACAAATTGAGGAAGGCCCTTTATGGTCTTAAGCAAGCTCCACGTGCTTGCTATGACAGGTCTTCTCATCTTTTCACTTGTAGTTATACTCGTGGCTCTATTGATAAGACTTTGTTTATGAAGAAAATGAAGTCTTATGTTGCAATTGCTTAAGTGTATGTGGATGATATTATTGTTGGCTTTGCCTCTGATTCTCTTGCGAAACAGTTCATTGATATGATGACCAGTGAGTTTGAAATGAGCTAGGTTCGATAACTGAACTACTTTCTTGGACTTCAAGTAAAGCAAGAAAAAGATGGCATTTTCATCTCTCAAGCCAAGTATGCCAAAAATTTAGTGAAGAAATTTGGTCTTGAAAGATCAAAAACTGCTAGGTCACCAACGAGTACGTGTACCAAAATTCAAAAGGACTTGGCAAGGATTTTGACCAAACTTTGTATAGAAGCATGATAGGAAGCCCACTCTATTTGAATGTAAGTAGACCAAATATTGCCTTTGTAGTTGGGGTATGTGCTCGATTTCAAAGTTGTCCTAAGGAGTCTCACCTATTGGCAATTAAGATGATTATCAAATATGTTGGTGGAACTACTGATTTTATACTACAATATATGAATGACACCAAAAACAACTTGGTTGGATACAGTGACGCCGATGGGGCTGGGTGTATTGATTAACGAAAAAGTACCTCTGTAAAAGCTTTCTATGTTAGGAACAATCGGTTGCATGGCATAGCAAGAAGCAAAATTGTATCTTACTATCTAATGTTAAAGCAGAATATGTGGCAGCTGGAAGCTGTTGCACTCAGTTGATGTGGATGAAACAGATGCGCAACGACTATGGTATATCTCAATCCACTTTTCTTGTTTATTGTGATAACTGAAGGAAAAATTGTGTCCTAGCTAAGAACATGTGAGAATATTTGAACACATATGCAAACTATTAACACATTAAAGTAGGCATGCATTCAAAATAATTCTAAAACCCATGAGTTTCAAAGCCTAGTGAATGGTGAACCAAGAGACTCTTTAACAACATTAAAGAGAAAGAAGGTTTTAGAGATTCATTACCCTTGAAGCTCATCCTTGTTTACACAAGGGATTCACCCAAGTGGAGGGCCTTCAAGTCACCTCCTAGCTTCTTGGATCTTCCTTGTGATTTCCTTCCTTTTGATGCTCCTTTGCTCCTTGAGGATGTGAGGAAAGGATCTCCAAAAACACCAAAGGTTTGGTGTCTCTAAGTCTCCACACCAAGGATGAGGTGTGAAGATGAAATGGATGACTTAGAGAAGAAAAGATTGCTAGCTATTTCTTCCCTATGTGGCCGGCCTCCTTGTAGAGAAAAGGAGAGAAAATGTTTCACCTCTTTGCCTCAAGGAAACCCTAATGAGGTAAAAGCTATAAAGATGCTTTTATATCTCTTTTCTTAGGTGAGTGGCAAACTTGCAATTAAGCAAAACTTCCCACTACCCTTGCTATGGCCGGCCATCTTAAGTGATTGGGCTATTTGCCCATATTTGTTTTAGTTGTCATATAACTTAAACATAATGGGCCTAGTGGACCAAACCCTTTTGGACCCCGAAGCCCAAAACTAACTTAAAAGCCCAATATGAACCTTTCGTAAAAGATTAATTAACTAATTAATTAATCTTGACCATTCTCAATTAAACCATTTAATTGCTTATCCATCTCATTTATTTTTCTTCACTTTCATCCTTACTCGGTGTACGATCCATTAGGTTCCAATTAGCAAGGGAGTGGGCGATTGTTACTCTTAACGATCAATTGTGAATTGAAACAACATTTCAATTCTCCCTTTGTTGAAGATTAGTGTTTACTAATCTTCAGGGCTTCCACAAACCATGAGTGACACCTAGCAGTATGTCATGGCTACCCAAGCTAAGTAGAATTGGTTGGAGAACCTATCCAGTTACAATCACAATGCAATGCGGTCCTTCTCTAATACAATACTCTTAATCACATTGTTTGAGTGATAATTTGTTTCATGTCTACTATCCAATGTAATACTTCTCTATATGATTCAATTGAATATGATTTGGAACATACTTCCTAAGTCATATTTGTATGCTTTGGCCAAAGACTCCCGAATCATATCTTAGAGTATTCTCCTTCCACCATGGAAGGTTAGAGATCCCTTGTTGTGCATTCATATGCCTACATGACTAGATAGCTTGACCCCAACAATGCCGTGGACACTCTCGATGGAATGCCTTTGACATGATCAAAGATCAAGGACCTAACCATTAGACATCTATGATGCCTCAGGTCAAATGACTACTTTGCATATTGCAACTTATGAGTTCTTACATGACATGTATGTTCGAACTCTTTTTTTATCGTTGTTCAGTGTACTTGATTACTCTTTCAAGCACCTATGTGTTTGTCTTAGTGTCCAACACTAAATGACTTGAGACTAGTCATACTCATGCTTGAGTTGACATAACACATACTAACCTTAGCGGATTGTCAATGCCCAATTGGCAATCTTATGGCTAGGAACGTTTTAGGAATGAACATAAGAGAAAGGTCTCGTTAATTTAACTTACTTAAATCACTTCTCTCTTAGATCAAATACATTCCTTGGATTCCCTTTTTGCTTAAACACATGATACAATAAATAGTGATTAACAATAAGCTTTGCCCTTTATCAAACATATAATAGTTTAATACATTAAGTATTTCAAAAGCTATTACATCAAATGAGTGGCTTTGTGGGCATACTTCCAACAATAACATGAGTGCTATTGATATTTCTAAGAACCTTGTTCAGCATTCAAGAGCAAACCATATAGATATAAGGCACCATTTCATTAGAGATCTCATGGAAGGTAAAATTCTTACCTTAGCCTTTGTTCCAATTGAAAGATAGCTAGCTAACATCTTCACGAAAGCCCTAGATAATCAAAGGTAAGAAGATCTTCGACGGTCTATTGGTCTTTGTGACATGAATTGAATAGGATGTATAGCCTTGCTTCCAAGAGTTGAATATTTTGTCTAGTTTATGTGCATGTTTTTGTGTACACAATTATCTCATCAGATAATTTCATTTTGTTCTTTGTATGAATCTCTTAACTGTTATAAATTGTTTGTAATTTGTGGATTAGCATTGGATAATTATTCACTGTGTTGTCAAAGGTTCTCCCTGTTCTCTTAGATTGCTTTGCAAAATCATTTTTCAACTCATCCAAATCTTGAAGTGATCTTGAATTTAATGTTCCTTTGGTCGTAATTGAGTGGTAGTGACTTTACTTTCTCTATAATATGAACCAAGTGTTAATTCTCATCCTCTCTTTGTCCTTTCCTTGAATTAAAACAAATTCAATTAGGAGAGTGTTGTAAGAAATGGGTGTCTTCAAAACAAATATTATATTGTCAAAAATGGGAAAATCCCTTCATTTTGACCTTCCATGCAATGTCATGTGTAGTGTTTTAAGATCCCCTCAGCATGTCATATTTCCAAATTTCTGAAAAATCAAATGGTGCCTCACTCACCTTCATTCAATTGACCTTGGCATATCTCAAATTGGTGCCTCACTCAAAGTTCTACACCAAAGTTATATCTTTGCTTCCAAGGCTTGTGCCTTGCGTTTTGCGAGTCTTGTCCTATGTTCATATTATGTAGGAAGTGTTATTTCTTGAAGTCAATAGATTATTAAATGCTTGGTTAACTTTGAAAATGATTTTGTGATTTAAGTGCTAGGTTATATGCTTTTAAGATGTCTATCTCCAATCCTATCCCCTTACCTTGACACATCATAATTGCATCATGAGCACGTGTTCATCTGTGTAATACTGTCTTTGTATGCCCTTGAAGAGTTGTATTTTGAGAATTGCAATGTATATTGTTTCATCAAAGAGAGATCCCATCTGAGAAGGTTCGTACAAGATCGGCAGAGTAGGCAGCAAGGGTAGTTACACCCTTACCACCATGAATGACAAAGAGGTCGAAAAGTAGTGGAATGCCTACAATCTGATAAAGTACCATGCATGACCTCTCGCTGCACCCTGAGCATTACTCAGGCCAAATAAAGCTTGAAGACTTAAGTAGCTCGACGAGCATTACCTCGCAAGTCAAGGATTACCAATTGTTATGCAGTTTCTACCTTACAACAAAGTTCATTCATTTCACACGTCTTTCAATGAGGAATTCAGAAGATATTCACAACTTAGCTAGACTACATGCCTACAACAACTGATCACTCATACACTTTAATGAAGATTGCGCCCTACACGAGACTTATCGCAGGAATTGCAACCCCTAGGGACCAACCATGCTCTCCCCCGGGGCTATGGTAAACTAGTACTCCAAATGTCTAGATGTGGATGGGTCGGGCTGCCCTGGTGTAATTGCCACACAATGACCTGTACAAACATTCCTAGAATTAGCCACAATGGTCATTTTCAAGACATAACTTACTGGAGGATTTTGGCCTTTGGCCTAGTCCGTGGAGATATAAGCCTCAGAGATAGAGGAGGCATGCAATGCAATTCATTCATTAGACACATTCCCATAAAGATGGACCGTAGTTGAGCATCTTTGATGTGACCAGACTAGCATCAATGGTTTAGCATCCTGTATGTGACCAACTAACGACTGACCAACTAGCAGCAGGCTTCACAAGCTCAGAACCAGTAACCTCTTTCTTTCCGTTGGAATAAGTTAAGTCAATCACGAGCTTCCCAACGGTGGATAGACCCTCAAGCAGCGGAGGAAGTCTTTAGCTTTTTATCCACTGACGAGCAAGCAATGAATATCTATTTTTTCCACCACCAATAGCAGGAGGCTTTACAACAACAATCAACTAAGCTAATACCTCTACCTTAATCTGCTTGATATCTTCTTTTGGGGGCAAGCCACCCTTTCTCTTGGCGAAGAGGACTAAGCCGCCGGCGCTACTCGACATAATCAGCGGGTATACTCAAGGTGTTATGCACCTTCTTTATGTCTAGAGAAGTCTTTGGATTAGAAAGCAGCTTAGAGACTAAGTAACTCACTTACCATCGATCAAAGCAGTTGGAACACACAACCTAGGCATGAGTTAGATTCCCACTCTCTGCTAATTTCTAGGGTCACTCTGGCCCAATCATGATCCTTTTTGCTCAAATGATTAAAGAGCCTATTATGGGTCCTCAACTACATGACACCATCGATGTGGCCTATGTCAAAGAAGTACCAAAACTCGTTGGCAGTCAAGTCCAAGTCAAATAACCTACTCAAGTTATGGAATCCCAGCATCATGCAAACTATTTTCGAAAAACACTACGTAGGAGCACACTTCTGGAGCAGATCATCTCCTAGAAGAATTCAGGCATAAGAAAGGTGAACCCCAACAAGAAGTAGTAGGGGTGAAATATGATAGCTTTTCTAGACCCATGTGACCCACAACTGCTACCTTCCTTCGTCCACTTCACGCAAACCCTAAACGAAATTGCTTAGTTGAACATCTCAAGGAACTCTTTGAACTGCTCATCGGAACCTATCTTGACATGAGTAGCCTAGAAGTAGCCTAACTTACATGCAAATCCATCCTAGAGATACAACGGCAAGATAAATTCATCATTCTGATGGCTTGAGAAAGACATGTTCGAAAAAAATCCTACAACGACGCAAGGAACAATTGTTAGATTTTGTTGGTGATTAAAAGTTCTTTCCTAGAAGAATTTAAATTTCAATTCAAACTGAGAATCTATATCAAATTGGGAAAGAATTTCAGGCTTACTAAAGCAGCTTGGGATTTCTACACTTATTGCCCTTTCCTGTGCGATAAGACCAACAAGTGTAGAGGCATTTGTAGAGCAAAAAATAATCTCAAAAATTCCTAGAGTCAAAATATGGACTTTCAATTGAAAAAGATAAGACTGCCCTTATTAAATGAGCAGGCATCCCATACGCAGCTCAGCATCCTAGGAAATGCAGGTTGCAAACTACAACTATACAAAGCTCCACTGCTCGTGAAAAAAGTCAAGGGCATTTAATAATAGGATTATCCCTAAATCTTATTATTAATACACTCCCCTATCAAGTAAGTAATCCCAATTATATAAATTAAGGACAATTACCTTTATTTCGAAGATATTATTTACATAATATCTTGGGAATATTTATTGTCACCAAATTAACCATAATGGCCGGCTACCACCTCTATAAGTACCCCGTTTCTCCACCAAAAAGGGTATGTCTTTTCTACCTATAGAAAAACCCTAAACACGTCACTCTTCTCAGAGGGACTAACTTAGGCATCAGAGAAGAAGATGATGGAAATTTACATCGACACCTAACACTGGGGCACACAAAACCCATTACAAGAACAATGAGGCACAAACAACAGAACCGCTAAACAGGATAAAACAAATATAAAAACTACCTAAGCCGAGAACAAAACCATCTATCAACAAGTCTCCACGTGGAGGTGCATACTACTTGTAGAGAATTCTTTAGATGCTATAGGGGGAGCCACCAAAGATTTAGGCAGGTAAGGCAGCTTAGTCATAATCAGTCAAGGAACACGCATCCATCATGGGAAATCAAACCATATAAGGTGTATCTGAACCACCACAACAAGAAATCCTACCCAAAACCATAGACCAAGCCAAATCAAAGGGGAAAACTGAAAGTTAGATGACTAGAAAAAGAAAGGGATGTTTAGTAGATGAGAGGCAATTCCTTTACCTACTCTATCTCAGCTAGAATGACAATGTGTATACATCATTTATCGCTAGGACTAATTAGGGTATCCACTCCTATTTGCTTTGCTAGCTTTCATCTCTTAGTGTTAGTGTCCGCCCAGCAGATTACTTTCGTCATAGATATAGATTGATACAAAAAAATTCCCTCGAGATAGCTTAACTTACTTAAGACTGTAGGATTAGTGAAGAATCATAGTAATTTGTGGTTGGTTGTTTACCAACGAAAAGCTTGGGAGAAAGAATGAGTCATAGCCAGAGATCAAACAATACTTGCAACAAACTTCAACAACACGCGCGCGCGCAAGGGGGGGAGGGGGCCACACACATCACTTGCAATTGATGTTAGGAGATTGCGTGATACTTTGTGCCTTTTTCTTACCTAATTCTTGTCTACTAGTGGATCAAACCAAAGGTCACTAAGCTATTAAATTGACTCGGCTATGATGCAACTACTTCGATGTGATTGGTATAGGCTGGATTTTAGGAAGAAAACAACAAAGGTCAGCGGGTTGTCCATAAAACGGTGGGAAAGAGAGGGGACACTTGCTATGCATACACCAATCCCAATGGAATTAATGGGAATAAAAGAAGTACGATGAAAGAGGGAGACGCATGGGCGAGCAAGGGAGATGAGGTAAAGAGGATAGGACGGGAAGGGGAGAAGGGCTAGGAGAAGGGCTGGGAAAAGGTGGGAGAGGGGTTGTCGCCGATCCTTAGCTAGAGTCAGTGGAGAGAGAAAGAGATAGACCAAGAAATTATTTTTAGAAGTTCAAAAAGAGAATAAACACTTTCGATTATGAGGTTGCAAAGTAAATTAATAACATGTTACTACTAACACACCCTAACCCGGAATATCCACTACGACTCCGAATCAGGCTGTGCTGGTCGACACCTAGAAGGTGACGAAGCCATAAAGTGTAATGATGTGGAAAAATGTGAATAAATTTAAAAACTTAAATGAGCCTAAATACAGAGTGCGCTAGTAAGTGGGAATGAACCCATCTCACACATGACGTCAAAGCATAAGTATAGTACAATAGAGTGTATAAGAATTATATCCTTAGAGGTAGCCACCTACGCTGAGAATTTCCAAGAATCCTCGTCGATACGATTGCTCAGCAGTTAAAGCCTAGAAGGGCAAAAAACAGAAAACGTGAGTGGGCGAAAACAAAGCTTTTGAAAACACATTTCTCTTTCTAAACATAATAACCCTTCACCGTAAAACCTATATAATTTCCCAGAAAATAACAATACGTACATATATAGAAATCATGCTCGAGAGCAATGAAACCAAGTATATGCCATGTCGAGTGTCTCAGTAATAAATATGTAAGCCAGGTGAAATAACTCATTGTGAGATGATATGTTAGCTGGAGTCAACTAACGTGACTTGTACAGCTGAATCTATAACTCATAAATCTATTCTTGCACACGAGTCGGAACCACCTAATATGGTCTGTACGACAGGCTGGGTGTAAATAAGTACACTCAAGTGCTACGATCACGTGAAAGTTGTGCGATAAATCGCAGGTCAGCTACGAGTCGGAACCACCTAATGTGGTCTGTACGACAGGGCTGTGTACCAAACTTGGATTCAACGTGAGCATGTGGTACGAGAGGTGAACATCACATGAAGGACTGTGCCCTAGCCATGGGCAGGAGCACTAACACCGGGGTGCAGGATAATGAGCTCGAAATGCATCTATGTATAATCATAATAATGCAACTCACAATCATCAATATATATACTCAGCTGGAACTTACTTGAGTGTTCGCAGTGTCAAACACTAACATACATAACTACTAATGCATATTCTAAAATATAAAGCAATTGACTTGGCATTTAAAATCATAAATCCATTTAAAACAGCTTCCGGGAAAACGTAAAGCATATACATATATATAGTAAACCAAAAGCCCACTCTCCTAGATTATGCGCTACAACTCCTTATCGATAGAATATGTAACTTACATAAAACACATCCCCACGTAGTTTGATTCGGAAGATCCCCATCACGGATTTCTGATCCCTTACTTCCAAAGATACACATTATACTTCTAGAATAACATCCTAAAGTTTTATTACGATCCAACGGTTGGATCTCCGCCAATTAGAAATTCAAGTGGCGGTTAACGTTTTCTTTTATCAACTTATAAATCTAATTTGGGAAGATCCGTACGTTGGAATTCTAATCCGTAAGTTTCTATAGTCCTCAAATATTACATACTATAATGTATTAAAGTTTGGTGACAATCCAACGGTTGGATCATCAATTCATAAAATGACCTACTAACGTATCGTAGAGAATTTAGGTTCCAACGATTAATCTGCATCATATGATTATCAGGACTGAACTCAAGGCATATAATTTATCCAAAAAATAGCATTAACAGTCCTCTGGCCACGCGCTGCCGCATGAGCCAACGTGGGTGACGGTCGGCCGCCCTGACTTTTCGAAAAATTCAACTATTTTTAAAAATTCTGAAATTTTACAAGCATGTAGAGCAAATCAAGGGGAACCATTTTTATACATGTGGCAAAGTCCAATTTGGTAGGGAAGTGCTCCAATTCGTCTCGAATCCGTCAGAAGCCCTAGAAATTGGGTACGGTTCAATTCGATGAATTTCAACTCCAATGTCCCCAAACTTGTTTGGGCCTTGTTCCTGACCTCCAGAGACGGTGAATGAGGGTGGTGGTTGACGGTGATGGTTGCAGAAGTGGTGGATCGCCGTTGCCATGGCTTTGGGACACCCATGTTGAAATTCGTCGTGAAACGGGACCTTATCCGCTCGAATCATTGGTGATCAATAAAGAAGAAGGGGTGCAAGGGTGTTTGCAGGTGATGGGAAGTCCTCATTCATGGGAAAAATGGTGCAATGTCACCAGAAAACTACTTGGGTTATCCAGGCCTAAGTCAGGTTGAAGGCTGGATCAAGGGGATTCGGCCTTGGTAGGCTGCTCTCCCTATTTTCTCCTTTCCTTTCTTTTTTCTCCTCCTATTGATCCATCTCTCTCCCCTCCTTTCCTACTGTCTGTCCCTCTCTTCTCTGATTGGGCAGCCAATACCCATTCTTTTTTCTCCCTTCTCCCTCCGTTTCTTCTTCTCTTTCTCTCATTTCTTACCAAAGATAATCTTAAAATAATATAATAGTACTTATGAAAATATATAAAAAATAATAAAGGGAATATCATTACTCCAAATCCACTTTTGCTTGCACCTACGCGCCCCTATTGTCGACTACTTCAGGAATACGTTAAAGGAATATTTCGTACATCTCATTATATGTTGGTCAACGAAAGTCAATACCCTCGCCTTTAAGGGCATTTTTGTAAAATCACGCTTTTAAAATTATAAAAGCCGTAAAATTGGGAATGAATCATTACAACTACAGACTAAATTACACATTAGATAAATTTTGTGGATATCCCCAAATAGATGCTCATCTCCGTAAATAGTATGAAACCCAAATATAGAAAAAGGGTTTTTGAACTTTAATCCTTCAAGAAAATTAAAACTTAATAAAAACCTAGTATTAGATTGAATATTGATTTTAGTCCCTTAATGTGTACTTAATTCAAATTCATATTATATTTTTATTTTTATATTTAATAGATAACTTATTTAATGTTATTACATTAAATTTTAAATTTATTATTATACACTTTTTAATGCATTAATTTTATTTAACTTTCTCTAATTAGTGTACCTGACACACCTCGACCCAGATTGTCCACTAAGGCTCCGAATCTAGCTGTGCTAGGCGATACCTAGAAGGTGACGAAACCATAAAGTATGATGATGTGGAAAAATGGGAATAAATTTAAACCTAAAAAGTGCCTCAGTACACGAGTGCACGGTGAGCGGCTATGGACCCATTCACATGTGATACAGAGCATAAGTAAAGTACAGTGAAATAAAATAATGATTATACCATCATAAGGAGCCATCTGAACTGAAGAGTGTCACAAGTCCTCGTCGATATGAAACTTTGCTACTAGAACCTGAAGGGGTGCAAAATTAGAAAGTGTGAGTGAGTAACGCAAAGATTTTCAAGATCATTTCAACTATCAAAGGTAGTAACGCCTCGCCGTAAAACTTGTATAGTTTCTAGAAAATCACACAACGTATAAGTATGAAATCAAAAGTATACTAACAGTAAATCCAAAGACATACCACTACACAGCATCTCATTAGCAATATAAATAATCATGTGCTTAATAACCCTTACTAGCACGCCAGTCGGAGTCAACTATGGTGACCTGTACGATTGTAAGCATAAGTCAGAGTCACCTATAGTGACATGTACGACTTATCCATATCTCATCAATCAATGCAAGCTCATAAGTCAGAGTCACCTATAGTGACCTGTACGACTTATCCATATCTCATCAATCAATGCTAGCTCATAAGTTGAAGTCACCTATAGTGACCTGTACGACTTATCCATATCTCATCAATCAATGCTAGCTCATAAGTCAGAGTCACCTATAGTGACCTGTACGACTTATCCATATCTTATCAATCAATGCTAGCTCATAAGTCGGAGTCACCTATAGTGATTTGTATGACTTATCCATATCTCATCAATCAATGCTAGCTCATAAGTCGGAGTCACCTATAGGGACCTGTATGACTTATCCATATCTCATCAATTAATGCTAGCTCATAAGTAGGAGTCACCTATAATGACCTGTACGACTTATCCATATCTCATCAATCAATGCTAGCTCATAAGTCGGAGTCACCTATAGTGACCTGCACGACTTATCCATATCTCATCAATATCCTTGTAATATGTCAGCCGGATCCACTTCTTGTGGCCTATAAGGCTTAACCCATAGCTGATCACATATCCCTGCACACGAGTCAGAACCACCTATAGTGGTCTATACGACAGGACTGGGTGTAAATAAGTACGCTCAAGTCCTACGATCACGTGAAGACTGTGCGAATAATCACGGGTGACCTATGAGTCGAAACCACCTATAGTGGTCTGTACGACAGGCCTATGCACCTACCTTGGATCTAAGGTGAGCGTAAGGTGCGGGAGGTGAACATCACGTGAAAGACTGTTCCCTCGCCATGGGCAAGATTACTAACACCAGGGTGCAGGTTTATGAGCTCTAACTGCATCTATTGTAACATATACGACTCATGGGCAACCTGTACGATAGTGTCAGAGTTGCCTATTATTGCAACCTGTACGACAAGGTCAGAGTTGCCCAAAACATACATTTAGTCATGCCATAACTCCATCATTTCATATAATACCATAAACTCACCTACACTTACCTGGGTCTCCTGCGTTCACCTTTGCACTTCAAAGCATTCACAATAATTATGTGCAAGTAATATACATATGGATATATGATGATGCAATATAATACTCAACCATGTCGTAGCATTTCCAATTATTTACATATATATATATATATATATATATATATATATATAATATGGCGTAAAATGCATAAGTTGTAACACCCTACTCCCGAACTATTTATTTTCCGGAACAATTATCGGTGATAAGCCCAATTACACATTAGTTAAATTAACTAACATTACTTACGTTTCCTTACTTCAATTTCTTGGTTCTTCACACATTGATTTATGAACAACCTTTAACCACCAAATCATAAAGTTAAATCTCACATATTCCATCAACGTCTTGATAGACTACCTACAAGGCTATTGTCTCAATTATTTAGTTTCATTTACTGTATGGCTGCACCTAACATCTCGTTAGACTGCCTACATACCCTAAACAGGGATCAAGCCAATCGTAGTTCACAATAATTATTTGTAGGTACATGCATAAATCAATTTAGAAGCATTAGTGGAACTATCAGTTATATACCTATGATAAAAAGGAAAAGACCTACTCACCTTAGGTTCGCGCTACAACTCCCAAGCACGCATATCGAGACATCACAAACCATCGTCGCCTATGCCAATTATCAAATCACATCTCAGAGTTCATACCGATAAAATACACAATTTACATAAAACACATTGGTGCGAATATTACTTAACACACAAATTAAACCTTCTTGTATCAATTGTAGTAAAGAATGTAACTAGGGATCGTTTTGGGCTGGGATTATGAGGGCTTGCTAATAACCTCTAAACTGACTTAAAAACATAAAATTAAGTTTAAAACACCAAACTAGACTCAAAAGATGCAATACAAACCAAAAAGACTCAAAACTAGTTTAAAAGACTCAAAACAGCTTAAAACAATGAATTAGACTCTAAACTGACTCTAAGGATGGTTTTGGACGAAATTAGGTTCTAACTTGACTCAAGACACTTAAAAACACAAATCAAAACATATTTTGACTAATAAAACACTTTAAACTAAAAGGGGATTTGATTTTGACGAATTTGAAAACAAAACAAACAGATTGTAAACTAAAACAGATTTTGGACGAATTTGGGTAAACTATGGATGATGGGCTAGCTAGAGGGTTCTTCTCCACACATGACACACTTGCACATAAACCAATTTTCAGTTGTTCTGTCGATAAATCATGAAACTCAACACCCCAGGTTAAATTAACCTTCAAGTCCTCCTTAAGTTATTGAATTGGATGGGAAAGCGCATACAACAATTCAAGCATTCTTCAAAAGTCCTTTTTGTGAACAGCACAATAAAGATACAATCAAAGATCATTAAGCATTATGAAAACTATAAGTATTGACGAGGCATTCGTTACTATGATGAGCATGAAACTCCTGCCAAGAATTCATTTAACGCGATCGTTTATAAGCGACCTCCACTACTTGTGAATATAAGTTTGTAACTATTAGGTGAAACTTCCTTATACTCTAGCATCATATTCATGCATGCAAACTAAGTGTGCACTCTTAATAAACATACACGAATAAGTTATCAATCAAGCAGTTAAACAAATTGAATTCACAACTTATGAAATTGCAACTGAAGGTAATCAATTCATATTGCAAGTTCATGGCTTTGAATTCCCCCTAGCTAAAGGGGGTTTAGTTCCTCATACTCACAAAACAAATATAAACAAATTTAGACATTGAAAACAAAAGAATGAAAACACTTAAAAACGCTCCAACAATCCAACTTGAATGGCAAGCACGTCCAAGGGTCCTCCTTCTTCTCTTTGTTGCGACATAAGGTGTGGTTTGATGGATGCATATGCATATATGGAAGGGAATGGCTACATGTGCTTAGGTTGGATTGAGGTCACGGCAAGTTAAGGGAGATGAAGGTGCATGGAATTGTGTTTTTGTTGTGGGAATGTGTAGAATGGTTAAGAAGAAAACACTCTGCCTTGTGGCAGAATGTGTCTTCCTCCCTTCTAACTAAACTGTCCCCCTTGGATGTGTCTTTGGATGGATATATTTATAGGCTAGGGAGAGGATGTAATGGGTGGTGGTAATGAGTGGATGTAGTGGTAGGTGAATGTGTTGGGTGGTTGAAATGAGTGGATGTGTTGGGTGAAATGAGTGGATGTAGTGGTAGGTGAATAGATGTGTTGGGTGAAATGAGTGGATGAAGCGGTAGGTGAATGTGTTGGGTGGTTGTAATTAGTGGATGTGTTGGGTGAAATGAGTGGATGTAGTGGTACGTGAATGTGTTGGGTGGTTGTAATTAGTGGATGTGTTGGGTGAAATGAGTGTGCTAAAATGGTTATTTATAGGGAAAGGATGATGCACAAACTTCAAATTTCGTCCATTCCTTTTGCTCCAAGCATATGCTATCCATTCCATGCCCAAAAATGCTCCAAAATGCACTTCTTCGCCACATTAACCCTTTGGACCTACAAACACACGAAAATAGCTTAAAATACTAAAATAACTATGAACTAACAACATAAATGCCAAGAAACAAGCTAACTAAGTTGCATAAATATGCTCCTATCAAATTCCCCCACACTTAGCTTTTGCTAGTCCTCGAGCAAAACAAAACAAACAAAACAAAACAAAACAAAACACAACCTAGACCTTCCAACAATTGCCTCAGGGATTTTTAATGAAACATGACGTGTTAAAAATCATCATTCCCACAGATTTTGGTCATCCTTACACTTGAGCACATACTTAATCATAGTCACCACTTACTAGTTCACAATTAACCAATTAAAACGATGTTTTGAACGTAGTAACATGCCTTAGAGAATTTGCTCAATTCCTTACAAGATACTCTCTATTTTCACACACATTTTCTGACTACACACCCTACACTAGTATATGTGAGAAGATTGATGTAAACACGAAAGATTAGGATTCACATATGTTATAACAAAGAAAGCAATTTTCTGGAGTTATTAAGCATGTTTAGATATGATCTCATGAATCGAATGCTACTACTTAGATGCGAGAACCAATGACACCATATGCTCTTACCAATTTCGAACTCCACAAATTGAAACACATAACACTCAAGATTGAAGTCAACGGTTGTAACAGGGCTTGGGGGTAATGTCTAACAAAGAAAGGATAGGGATAACAAACGTTCTTAAAGCGATAGCAAGCAAAGCAATGAAATAGACACTTGGAAATCACTTTAGAATGCAGAATCAACTTTTAATTACAAATAGAAGATTTATGCAACACTTAGGGCCGAATTCAATGTTTTGAACCCTTTCTTTAACAAACAACACTTTAGAGCTCTTTTTCATACTTTTTTTTTTCAATTCTTTCTTTTTTTTTTCTTTTTTTTTTCTACCGGTGCCTTATTAAGGACTTTGGCACACACACACACACACATAAGAATCACTTCCCCCACACTTGCTTTCTGCAATACATTGATAAAAAAAGGAGTTCATTTTACGTCATGCTTTACTATGCTTCAAGAACAAGGGTATGAATGGTCCTAACACTAGGCTAGGTAAGGATAGTGTGGGTTAACAAAGAACATAGGCTTAACAAGGCTCAATGGGGTTAAACTTAAACACATAATGAAATAGGGGCACAACAATTTGGCTTTGGTTGTCACTACACAACTTCATCTTGAATATGTGTTATGCAAATCAATAGCATGCTTTGAATGAAATAGGCATGAGTTCTAGCATTTGGAACTAAATGATGAAACGCCTTCTAAGTAGCAACCAAGCAAAGAATAATGAGATCATGCAACGACTTTAGAAAACAATGATGCACAGATTATTAACTCTCCAAATAAACGTTTAGGCTCAAGTTTCACAAGGTTGTAGCGTTCATTTGAGTTCTTTCTTTCAAGCATGTTACAAAAACTGATTTTTCCTTTATGATTGCATGTGAATTCATAAATTATAACCACAACCAAGCATACACCAAAGAGTAAATCAATTTTTCATCCATGTATATAACTTTCTTTAACAGTCATGTAATTAAAAATCAAATCCTCATCATTGTGTTGGAAGGTACCCTAAGACAAACAAACACACAAAAACAACTCTTTTTGGGTTTTTCAAAACAATTTTTCAAAATTTATGAGATTTTTGGATTTTTATGTCAAAACACACTAAAACACTCCAAAACAGCATAAAACACTTAGCAAGGAACAACACTAGAAGTAATGGGTGATAAACTCCCACGAATTTCATGCAAAACAACTTGGTTACCCCCCCCCCCACACTTAAATCGAACATTGTCCTCAATGTTTCAAGCATAAACTCACACAAACACAAGCAAACAATCAAACAAACAACGAATAAACATGACAAGTATGGCAAAGTAAAAACCAGATAGAGTAGAGTTTAAGAACGCAAATCTGGTTTTGGAGATAGATGATCTTGTTGTCTTTCCACAGCTTTGATCTTGAACTGGTTCGGAATTCTGAGCGAGAGTTCCTTGGTTTCAAATCAGACTCCTTCTGCTGGGTTGATTTGATTGTGCGGTCTGCATTCTTCTCTGCTTGTTTCTTCTGCACGGCAGGCAGGCACGAGGTAGAGGTGATGGTCTGTTTCTTTCTTCAATATTTCCAAGTGCCCACCTCTTACTTTGTTTCTCCTTGTCCCTAGCTGAGGATGAATTAGCACATTGTCTCCACATGCTTTGAGGTATCATTTTCACTTCCCTTATTTGTTCCCCATGCAGATGTGGTAGACGAAGAGGAAGCATAAGATGTTGAAGATGAGTACTCGAGAGCAGGGCTCGGTAAGCAATCAGGAAGGGGTTCGAGGCAGTCAGTTCCAGATCGGAAGATTGATACCAAGTGCTGGCTGATTGCTCTCTTTCTCCTTGTCTCGCAGATGAAAACAACGACAATGAGTAGGACAGGGAGAAAGCATGATATGAGATACTCTTGTTTTCAACCTTCATGATATGAAATACTTTTGCTTTGGATGAGTTGTTTGCAAAGGTACCCCAAGGAATAAGGAACACTGAGTGACTTGAGAGGCTTCGTTAGGAAGGCATTCTCGGAGATGACGAAAGGTTATGTATGTCTGCCTTGCTATGAAGGGTGAAGGTCGACATTTATAGGAAATAATAACCGGTACTATTCTTTCACTCTTGTCGACAATCGTTGGATGATTGAACAGTAAACTTCACGTGCTTTTTACTTTACCAAAAATCTTCGATAGATTGCCCGTGATTTTCGCAAGGCTGAGCGTGTATGTGACAGATGCTGACACGTCTGGATAAAGTTGATGCCTCTTAGATATCTGGAATAGGCGCTTCGACAAATTGCCCGTGATTTCCACAAAGCTGAGTGTGTATGTGACAGGCGCTGACACATCTGGAAAAGCAAATGCCTTTTCGATTTCTGAGCTTGCCTCTTCGAGTTCTGAGCTCCCCTCTTTGAGTTCTAAGCTCCGTCGAGTGCAGAGGTTACATGTGATAAGTGCGGACAAATCTAGAAAAGAAGATTGGCCCGTGGTTTCTGAGCAAGCCCAGCTTTTGAGAAAGCTAATGCCTCTTCAATTTTTGAATTAGCCTATTCGATTTCTGAGCTCGCCTCTTCGATCTCTGAAATCCCGTCGAGTGCTGATTTTTTATAGAGGTATGCAGTACGTTTCAAAGCACACTTGAATTTCTGCTTGTAGAAACTCCCTTCTTGCATTTCTACGATCTTGACTTGTCCAACCTTTTCTTTCTTCAACACCTTTGAAAATGTCTGGCCCTTCTGACCATCATTTTGACTTGAACCTTGGTGAAGAGACATCCATGCCTTCTCCAGACAACATATGGCGCCCATCCTTCATATCCCCTATTGGTCCTCTTACCGTTGGGGATTCGGTAATGAAGAATGATATGACTGCTGCAGTGGTGGCTCAGAACCTTGTCACTCCCAAAGATAACAGACTACTTTCCAAACGATCTGATGAGTTGGCTGTTAAGGATTCTTTGGCTCTCAGTGTGCAGCATGCAGGTTCTCTGTCCAATATGGCCCAACGTCTATTTGCTCGAACCCGTCAAGTTGAATCATTGGCAGCTGAAGTGATGAGTTTCAAACAGAAGATTAGAAGGCTCAAGCATAAGAATAAACAGTTGCACAGGCTCGCACATAACTATGCTACAAACATGAAGAGGAAGATTGACCAGATGCAGGAATCTGATGGTCAGATTTTACTTGATCATCAGAGGTTTGTGGGTTTGTTCCAACAGCATTTACCTTCGTCTTCTAGGGTTGTACAGCGTATTGAAGCTCCAAATGATCAACCTCTGATGCCTCCTCCTTCTGGGGCTCCGCCGACTGCTGAGGCTCCACCGACTACTGAGACTTCTCCTAAGCAACCTTTGTGAAGGCTCTCTCTTGTATTTTTCTGCTTAATGTTCCCTTTTTTTATGAAAATGAATGTAAAATACCTTGCATATCTGTCAATGTTTCAAAAATAAACCCATACCAAAAACAATTAAACAAGCAACAAATAAAAATGACAATCATGGCAAGATAAAACTGCAGAAAAGGGAAGGTTTTTAGGAACGCAAAACCAATAGTGGAGCAATTCAAAAATCTTCCTTATTTGAAGACATGGGTTGCCTCCTAAGAAGCGCTTGCTTTAACATCTTCCAGCCGGACGAAACTTCCTTCTAAACTTGGATATGGCCCATAGCATGGAATTGATCCTTGAATGGAAGGTGATACTTGACGTGATCCGGCAATGGTTTAAATTCCAGTGTAGGTGCCTAAATCATCAAAATCAGCAAGTTAGTATATAATAAAATCGAAGTTGGAGAAGATGGCTTACTTGCTTGCTACAACACAAACTCAATTACGAACACCACATCAGGGATATGGGACTTGGCCAAATTTGGTGTTTTGATAGTTATGACTTTTCCCGTGTCATAAAATCCAACTTCTTTGGGAATTTTCGTCTCAAGTATATCTTCTTTGATGAATTCTAGACATTCCCCATCCACTCCTTGCTCTTGATTCTTTGGAAAGGTTTCGAAGATGCCTATCTCACCCTCTTCTTCCTTGGATTGCATGATCGTACAAGGAATAAGGACATTTGGTGAAACGGGGTCAGGACAAATTGAATTTAGGCTTACCTTGGTTGTAGTGGATGGCATAGAGGGCATATGGGGCTGCGGCAAGGGTGGTTCTTCCTTTTTCGTGGCCTTGTTATTCTCCTATTCTTTGAGCAGCAGCTGTTCATCCATGTTTTGGCTTGATTTGGATGTCTTGGGTTCACCTCCAACCTCATAGCACTTCCCAAAGTGATAGCATCATGGATTTCAAAATCTTCTTTCAAATTTTCAATAGTTGAGTTGGAGAGTTCACTTTGCTCTGGAATTTGTGCCATGAACTTCATAATCTGCCCAATTTGCTTCTCCAATTCACTCGTCTTCTTGGCTTGATTTTGCATCTCTTTGTTTCGATTTTCTGCTTCCTGGTTCAAAGAGGTGAGCAACTTATTAAACATATCATTATCCAAAGACGTACCTGAATTGAATTGGGCAGATTGTTGTGGTGGCTGTGATAGTTCATATGGCCAGTGATAGAACTCATCCGATTGTGGCAAATATTCTTCTTGTTGTGAGCCATGCGTCAACGAGGTTAGTACATCAAGAATTTCATCATAACTCATAGGGATTCTTGAATTTGATTGGAATTGTTGTGGAGGAGGTTGTGGTGGCTGCATAGGTCTTGAATAGAACTCATCTTCTTGCTGCCAATATCCATCTTGTTGGAATTGTTGAGGTTCTCCCCACATGTAATCTGAATAATCTCTCCAATCCGAATTGTAAGCGTTGGAAAACATGTTGTCCCATGATTGGCTATGGCCTTGATAACCCTAAGCATCTTCATTCACAGTGAATTGAGAACATTGATGAGTTGGATATCAATGCCCATAGGACACACCATAGGTAGGGACACTTTGCATTGTGGTCCTTTCGGGATATTGTGACAATTGAGAAGTAAGTTTTGCCAATTGGGCTTGAATGGTAGCAAAATCCATGTCTTACTTCTCTGGTACCTGAAATCAAGAAAACAAAACTAAATCAAATATCAAAAGTAAAACAAAAAAAAAAAAAAAACACAAATAGAAACAAAGTCAGTAACTAAAAACAAAAGACACGAAAATATACAAAAAGAAATACCAAGGGATTAGCAAAGTGCTAATCCCCGGCAACGGCGCCAAAAATTTTGTGCGAACATTACTTAACACACAAATTAAACCCTCTAGTATCAATTGTAGTAAAGAATGTAATTAGGGATCGTTCTGGACTGGGGATTAAGAGGGCTTGCTAATAACCTCTAAACTAACTTAAAAACATAAAATTAAGTTTAAAACACCAAACTAGACTCAAAAGATGCAATACAAACTAAAAAGACTCAAAACTAGTTTAAAAGACTCAAAACAGCTTAAAACAATGAATTAGAATCTAAACTGACTCTAGGGATGGTTTTGGACGAAATTAGGTTCTAACTTAACTCAAGACACTTAAAAACACAAATCAAAACAGATTTTGACTAATAACACACTTTAAAGTAAAGGGGGATTTGATTTTGACGAATTTGAAAACAAAACAAACAGATTGTAAACTAAAACAGATTTTGGACGAATTTGGGTAAACTATGGATGATGGGCTAGCTAGAGGGTTCTTCTCCACACATGACACACTTGCACATAAACCAATTTTCAGCCGTTCTTTCGATAAATCATGAAACTCAACACCCTAGGTTAATTAAGTCTGCTTAAATTAACCTTCAAGTTCTCCTTAAGTTATTGAATTGGATGGGAAAGCGCATACAACAATTCAAGCATTCTTCAAAAGTTCTTTTCGTGAACAACACAATAAAGATACAATCAAAGATCATTAAGCATTACGAAAACTATAAGTATTGACGAGGCATTCATTACTATGATGAGAATGAAACTCCTGCCAAGAATTCATTTAACGCGATCGTTTATAAGCGACCTCCACTATTTGTGAATATAAGTTTGTAACTATTAGGTGAAACTCCCTTATACTCTAGCATCATATTCATGCATGCAAACTAAGTGTGTACTCTTAATAAACATACACGAATAAGTTATCAATCAAGCAGTTAAACAAATTGAATTCACAACTTATGAAATCACAACTGAAGGTAATCAATTCATATTGCAAGTATGTTCATGGCTTTGAATTCCCCTCTAGCTAAGGGGGGTTTAGTTCATCATACTCACAGAGCAAATATAAACAAATTTAGACATTGAAAACAAAAGAATGAAAACACCTAAAAACGCTCCAACAATCCAACTTGAATGGCAAGCACGTCCAAGGGTCCTCCTTCTTCTCTTTGTTGCGGCACAAGGTGTGGTTTGATGGATGCATATGGATAAATAAAAGGAAATGGTTGTATGTGTTTAGGTTGGATGGAGGTCACGGCAAGGAAAGGGAAATGAAGGTGCATGGAATTGTGTTTTTGTTGTGGGAATGTGTAGAATGGTTAAGAAGAAAAGACTCTGCCTTGCGGCAGAATGTGTCTTCCTCCCTTCTCCTTAAACTGTCCCTTCTAGATGTGTCTTTGGATGGATATATTTATAGGCTAGGGAGAGGATGCAGTGGGTGGTGGTAATGAGTGGATGTAGTGGTAGGTGAATGTGTTGGGTGGTTGAAATGAGTGGATGTGTTGGGTGAAATGAGTGTGCTAAAATGGTTATTTATAGGGAGAGGATGATGCACAAACTTCAAATTTCTTCCATTCCTTTTGCTCCAAGCATATGCTATCCATTCCATGCTAAAAAATGCTCCAAAATGCACTTCTTTACCACATTAACCCTTTGGACCTACAAACACACGAAAATAGCTTAAAATACTAAAATAACTATGAACTAACAACATAAATGCCAAGAAACAAGCTAACTAAGTCGCATAAATATGCTCCTATCACACATCCCTATGTAATTCAATTCGGAATATCTGCATCACGGATTTACGATCCGTTGCTTCCAAAGATCCACATTATACATCTAGAACAACATCCTAAAGTTCCATTACGATCCAACGGTCGGATCTCCGCCAATTGCCAAAACTAAGTGACGATCAACATTTTATTTTATGAACTTACAAATCCAATTCGGGAAGATCTGTATATCAGATTTCCGATCTGTAAGTTCCTATGGTCCTTAAATTTTACCTACTATAACATACTAAAGTTTGATGACGATCCAACAGTTGGATCGTCGATTCATATCTTTACCAAAACTGAACTCAAGACACCTAATTTAGCCTAAGGATAAAATCGATGGTCCCCTGGCCATGCGCTGCCACAGGTGGCGGTTGACCACCCCGCCTTTTCGAAAAATCCAACTATTTCTAAAAATTCTCAAATTTCACATAAATGAAGATCTCAAAGAGAGGAACAACTTTCATACCTGCCACGAAATCCAAAAGTGGATGGAAGGTGGTCAATTTTACCCACAAAGCCGGCTGGTGCCTAAAGCTTTTCAGCGTCAATTCGTCATCTACAGTGGTCCAACAAGGTCAAGGTTGGTTGGGATTTTCTCTTGGGTTGATGGGCTACAAAGCCCAAGTGGTGGCATCGGCCATTGCTTTGCCGATTAGTCGGAAAATTGAAAAGAGTGGCCGGACACGGTTTGACACGTCGGATTTCGTGGCTTCGCCCCGCCACATGTGGTGGTTTATAAAGGTGGTTCTTGGTTGGGTTTTGTAAAGGGGAATGAGAGCTTCAAGATGGTGATGGTGGCGTCAAAAACTCCACCGGAGTTGGCCCAAATCGGCCTTGGAAAATGGGAGCTCGCAGTGGGTGTGGGTCGACGGGAAGGCTGCTTTACCTTTCTTTTTTTTTTTTTTTTTTTTTGATTTCATATTGGGCTCCTTCACCCAAATTCTGATTGGTCACTTATATCCGTTCCTCATTGTGGGAGTTCAAAATTATTAAACAAAAAAGTAAGCAATCAATTTCAAACTTCTGTAACTATACCATTATAATCCGAACTCTTAAACGGCTTTCGATTATGCGTTCGTATCAACAAGTACTAGGATACACTAAAAGAATAAGTCATATGTTCCTCTAGACGATGGTAAACAAAAGCAAAAGTCCTTACCTCTAGGGCATTTTTGTAAATTCACGCTTTTAAAATTAATAAAAACGTAAAATTAGGAACGGGTTGTCACAGTACCTAAACGTCCCTATCATAATATATTTTACTAAATTAGTGTACCGAAATGCCCATACCTAAATATATTGTAGTGAATTAGTGACACATAAGAAAATATGTAAAAACATAAGTGTACCGAAAATTTTGTACCTAACTATTATATACTAAACTAGTGTACCGAAATGTCGGTACCTAAATATATTATACTAAACTAATGTATCGAAATGTTCGTATCTAAACATATTATACTAACCCAGTGTACCAAAATATTCGTACGTAATTATATTGTAATGAATTAGTGACATATAAGAAAATATGCAAAAATATAAGTGTACCGAAAATTCTCTACAAAAATAATTTCTTATATAAGATGTTTACCATAATGAGAATCAAAATTTATAATATTTTCATAAAATTTAAATTCATAAAATTATAAATAAAAAAGCGATGAATACATATGATGGCATTAAATATAGTCTGGGGATTAAAATCAATTTTTAATATTGTATAAGATATTTTTCTAAATTTCATCTTATTTAGAGATTAAAATCTAGTTTTCTATAAAAAGAAATTTCATGTGATCTTTGTGCAGGATTTGTGAGAGGCTCATGTTTCAATAGGGTTAATACTAGAGTTAATATTTTTCTAGTTTTATATATGGAACGTAGCAACACGTTCGCATTCCGTTGTTGAGTTGGCACCAGAAAAGTGCCACGTGAGCCAGTCATGTCCATTACAAAGGTCCTTTCCTTTTCTCAAGTTATGACCTTTTGGCTACTGTTCAACCATGGATATATATGGTGTGTGTCGTTAAAATAAAAAATATATATGTGTGTGTGTGTGTGTATATATATATATAAATGGTGTGTGTTCATCTCCTTCTATCACAAAGTAGTTCAGTTGTCAAATCCATGCGCATGTGTATGTTGTGTCATTCTAGTGCAAAGAAGGTTTGGTGTGTAATTCCAGTTTAATACATACAATATGGCAGAGACTCTTTATTTCTGTTGGAACATGTAATTTGGTAAAACAACTTGGAGTCGTGGGAGTACTGGAATTGCTCATATGTAAGTAGGCTCCAAAGGATAATTAAGAAGAGAGATGCCTAAGCTTTAGGCACTGAACTTATTACCTGTAGGTGCCTGTCATTATATAAGACCTGCGAGAGTCGTAGAAAATCTATGCCGCCATATGAATAACAAGTTCTTGGCTATTGAAAACAAAATGTCCAGTTCTAAGGTAAATTCTTGTAAGGAGTAATCAATCTAAGGGCATCAATCTAAGGGCTATACTCTTGACAAGTGTCATAAGATTAGACAAGTAGTTAGTAGTTTGTTAAACAGTTAGCTTATAGTGTAAGCAACATCAGTTGTATATAAACTACAAGGATGATGTAAACAATATATGGAAAATAATCAAAACAAACAGATTACTTCTTCTCCAAGTATTCTCTCTCTTTCTCTCTCTCTCTCTCTCTCTCTCTCTCTCTCTCTCTCTCTCTCTCTAAACCTGATATCGTCTTCTTTTGTATATGATCAAGCTTGGTTAACATGGTATCAATCGCCACTCCAGCTTCATCAGTGTTCGTTTCTGTGCAAGTCTAACGTCTTGGTCGTTCTTCGTTCTTCGTTCTTCGATCCTGGATTCTTTGCTTCCGATACTGTATTTTTCTTGAATTGGATTCTTCATTTCTTAAATTGTATTTTTTTTTTATTTAGGGTTTCTTCTCTCTAATTTTGGGCTCGCATTCGTCGATTTTAGTTATGCACGCCAACTGTTTGTGTTTTGCTCTCTGAGAATCGTCTTGTTAATCAACAATGGTGACAGCACTTAGTTACAGATATTGCAGTCTCCTATTACCTCTCTCATTTCATCGGTTTCAACCTTTGTAACCATGAAATTGGATGATACCAATTACCTAACTTGGCATTTCCAAATGCAACTCTTATTGGAAGGCCATGGAATTATGGGTTTTGTTGATGGGTCTACACCATGTCTTCCTCGGGTTCTTGCTTCTAACTCTAGAGATTCAGAACCTTCCTCTGGGCAACCATCTGATTCATCTTTTGGTCATCAGGAATCATATGACTACTTGGTTTAGAGGATGCATGATCGAGCATTGATGCAACGCATCACTGCTACTTTATTTCCACCAACGATTTCCTGTGCAATTGGCAGTACAAGTGCTCGAGACTTATGGACTTGACTCAAAGAACAGTTCTCCACTGTTACTCAAACAAGCATTTTTCAGATGAAGTTTGAGTTGCAAATTATCAGGAAGGGTATTGATTCTGTCACTGTGTATCTTCAAAGAATTAAAGAAGTTAGGGATTATTTGTCAACTGCTAGGGTTTATTTTGAGGATAATGATATTGTGATTCTTACCCTCAATGGCCTATCCTTTGAGTACAACATAATTCAGTCTGTGATACGGGGTCGTGAATAAGTTATTTCATTGAAGGATCTTCGGTCACAGTTGCTTGCAGAAGAAGCCATGATTGAGACTTTTAATACTGCTCCTATGCTCAATACCTTAGTGGCTTAATCTCCAAAACCCTTCACTTTTCAGTCACAGTCTTAATTTGGTAGGCCATATCTGTCATATAACACCAACCCTAGCTACAAATCTTTCACCAATAAGCACAAAGGCGGATCCGATTCGAATACCAAGTTCAATAACTCTAAACCGTTCTTCAACAATGGTAATTCTGGTTCGGGTATTCTTGGCTCGGCTCTACAGTTTGGAACAACTCTTCTTATTCCTTGTCAAATTTATGGCAAGACAAATCATTTGGCTGACACATGTAGGTTTCGATCTTCTCAAGGGTGTTTAATTTGTGGTAATACCAATCATATGGCTATCACTTGCAGATTTTGAAATGTTGCTCAATCTAATGGTTGTCAAATATGTGGTAACCTAAATCATAGTGCTAAGTTTTGCTTTCAGAAAGGTTCTTCCTCTCCAATGGCTGCCATGTATGTCAATCACAACTCTGATAATTCATCTTCACCTCAATTGCCTTCTGCACTGCCTCAACAAGTTTGGATCACGAATACTAGAGCTACAAATCATATGACCACTGATTTATCCAATCTATCACTCGTTGCACCATATCCCTCTCATGAATCTATTCAAACAACTAATGGTGCAGGTTTGCCTATTTCTCATATTGATCATTCCACTCTTCATACACCATTGCAGTCTTTTCAACTAAAGTCTGTTCTATATGTTCCCAAATTGACACAGAATCTGTTATTTGTCCATTGTATCTGTTTGGACAATAATTGCTGGTTAATTTTTTATGCCTTTTGTCTCTGGATTCAGGACAAAACCACATGGAGGATTTTATACAAAGGGCAGTGCAGTAATGGGTTATATCCAATCATTTCTCCATCAACTTCTGTTTTAGTAAAGAAGGCTTATGCAGTTACCTATCTTGGACAACAAGTTACATCACGGCTTTGGCACCACAAATTAGGTCATCCATCTAATCCTATAGTCTCTCAAATCCTTCAAAAGTGAAATGTTCCTCATACTCTTGATTCTCGACCTAGTGTTTGTTCTACATGTTTAGATGGCAAGTTTAGTAAGCTACCATTTCTTATGCCTTCATCCAAATCTGTAAAACCTTTTAAGATTGTGCATAGTGATGTTTGGGGCCTGGCTCTTTGTATTTCTGTTGAAGGCTTTAAATACTATGTTACTTTTATCAGTGAGTGTACTAGGTTTTGTTCGATTTTCCCAATTTGCAATAAAAGTGATGTTGGTACTACCTTTGTCTCTTTTTATAATTTCATTGTCAATCAATTCAATGCTTCTGTTAAAGTGTTGCAATCTGATGGTGGTGGTGAATATATAGGCAAATCCTTTCAAAAAAATTTGGTGACCAAAGGCATTAGTCATCACATGTCTTATCCACATACCCCAGAGCAAAACGGGCTTGTCGAGAGAAAATATAGACATATTATAGAGACATCTATTACTCTTTTACAGACAGCTTCTTTACCACCTTCTTTTTGGTCATTTCTTGTCAAACTTCAGTCTACCTAATCAATCGAATGCCTTCTTCCACTTTGCACAATAAATCTCCTTTTGAGGTCATTATATTCCTAAGATTCATCACCTTAGAGTATTTGGTTGTTCCTGCTACCCTTTACTTAGGCCCTATACACATAATAAACTACAACCTCAGACCACCAAGTGTATCTTCGTAGGGTATGCTTCCAAGTATAAGGGTTACATTTGTTTTGAGGTCAATACAAAGAGAGTTTATATATCTCGCCATGTTCTGTTTGATGAGACTGAGTTCCCATATTCTACTTTAGTCTCTAAATCCTAATCAATGTCTATATTGCCTACTATGCAAACCTCTATACCTATACCTTTCCCAAACCTTAATAATGTCATAGTTCATCCCAGTTTTGAATTTGTGCCCATTTCCTCATCATTATCAGTGTCACCATCACCAGTACTGAATTTGTGCCCATTGCGACTACTTCTAGAGAATTGAACACAATGTTCCTTCACCCCTGAATGATTCCAGCTCTAGTTCTTCCATTGTTCCATCACCCATTACTGCCACTGCTTCACGATCCTCTACTTCACTCTTTGTGGTTCCTGATTTCCAAGGGGACAAACTTCAGGTGGTTTTGTCCATACCGCCATTAAATTTGCATCCTATGCAAACTCGTCCAAGAGTGGGATCAGGTTTCTCAGTTTATTGCATTTGCAGTACATTAGGTTTCTCAGTTTATGCAGTGCCCTATTTTTGAGTTTATTGCATTTGCAGTACATTAGGTTTCTCAGTTTATGCAGTGCCCTATGGAAGCTCACTTTGTGGTAGTAAAAAGGATTTTGCGCTATCTGAAAGCTACTAAAGGGTGTGGTTTGCATTATACCAAATGAGGGTTGTATTTACAAGCTTTCAGCGATGCTGATTGGGTAGAGGATCCCAATGATCATCGATCCACTACAGGACTGGTTGTCTTTCTTGGCTCTAATCCTATCTCCTGGTCCTCAAAGAAACAGAATATTGTATCTCGTTCCTCCATTGAGGGAGAGTATCGAGCACTATCTTCCATAGCTGCTGAGATCGATTGGATCAAGCAATTGTTAAGGTTCCTACAAGTTTCCATTTCTGGTACACCTACCCTTTATTGTGATAATCTCTTTGCAATTGCTTTTACATGTAATCCTGTTCAGCATCAGTGCACAAAACACATTGAAATCGATGTTCATTTTGTGAGAGAAAGGGTGGCTAAAAGATTGTTGCTAGTTCAAGTTGTCTCTTCCCTTAAGCAGTTTGCAGATATCTTAACTAAAGGATTGTCTTCCCCATTATTCAAGACTCATTGTTCCAATCTCAGACTCAGTTTTACTGCCCCTAAGATTGAAAGGGGATGTAAGGAGTAATCAATATAAGGGCTATACTCTTGACAAGTGTCATAAGATTAGACAAGTAGTTAGCAGTTTGTTAACCAATTAGCTTATAGTGTAAGCAACATTAGTTGTATATAAACTACAAGGATGATGTAAACAATATATGGAAAATAATCAAAACAAACAGATTATTTGTTCTCCAAGTATTCTCTCTTTCTCTCTCTCTCTCTCTCTCTCTCTCTCTCTCTCTATGTCTGGTATCGTCTTCTTCTATATATGATCAAGCTTGGTTAACAATTCTGACCCCTTCAACTATTGGAAAAAGATAATTATATATCGATTCTTTTTTTTATTTTTTATTTTTTGTCTGGAAATTGTGTATTGGCACACAAGGATTCTCATTTTCTGTTTCCATCATTTAAATCATATATAGCTGGTGTCTGCATACAAGTACTTTTTCTTCTCTATCTACTTTATAAGAAGTGAAGTTGCTCCTTCATGTCTGATAGCATGACTTTTTAACTAGGATTTACTAAATGCTACCCTATAACAATCTTTGGTAAAAGGAAAATGTGCTACCTTTCTTTAATTTATGAGGGTAGAAAATGGAAATATTTTTTAATTTTAGTGTAGTGGAAGGAAAAAAAAACGAATATCTGGCTTCAAAAACTTGAAGAAATTAACAATATATTCAATACTATCAGTGTTGCACATCTTTCCCCTTCATCTTCAATCAGAGGTTAACTCGTTCGCTACTACTCGTGATCATGGTAAATTACCTCATCTGTTATTCAAAGAAAAGAGATTGAAAAGGATTATGCAAAACTTAATAAGAATCATGCTAAAGCCATATAAATGCCTGCAGCGACACTCCGATGCCTAAAATTGAATGTCTTAGTCCTATATATTATCCAGTGTTTAAAAAAAATTGCTCCAAGGCGTGCATAGGAGGCTTTGGAGACGGGGCGGGAGAAAAATCACCTTAGTTTTGTGGAAATCGACGAAAACTCGCCTAGGTTTCATCAAGGCATGAGGGTGTTTGATTGGGCGTCAATGTTACCGAAAATTGGAAAAAAAAAAAATAGTTGAATGTGAGTTTTTAGTTGCAGAGCAGTTACTGGATTTTTTTCGTTGCATAGCTGAAAGAAGATGAAGAAGACGAAAAAAAATTTGCCAAATTTTTGTTTTTTTTTTTAAATAATTTTTATCCTTTGTCGACGACTGTCCAACATATATTTTTTTTTGTTATGTTTTTTTCTAATTTTATTTTATATATTTTTTTATATACTTTTTAATTGGAAATATTAGGGAGACTAAATTTGTAAACTAAATTTTAGAAATTAAAAGACGTGGAAAGTGATAATTGATTTATTACTTAAGTGTTGATAAACGTACTCATTTCTATTAGTGACACATCATTTAGTTTGCAAATTTTGTCATCAAATTTAGTCTCCCTAGCATTACCCTTTTTAATTTAGAGAGCTGCTAGACCCACTCCGTTGTCTTATTTTCTCACCCACATTATATTTACACCCATTATAAAAAGTTAAAAAATTAAAATGTTATTTTCCCACCCACTGTTATTCCTAAAATAACCCTATATATAGTTAGAGGTAAATTTGTCTTAAGAAATGAATATAAACAAATAATATTACTCTCTTCTGAAAACCACAAAAAAAAAAAAAAAATAGAACCGAGGTCTTCTTATCTTCAGCCTACACGTTTGGTTGGGATTGAAGATGCAGAAGCTTACTCAAGTCCGTACCTATGCAACAATTGAAGCTTAATTCGGCTTTAATTCTAACTTAAAGGAAGAAAGAGGTGGTGCATGTGGTAAGTACGGGCTAATGAAAAATCAACCACGCTTACCGTTGTTTAGGTTTTCAATTCTAAATCAACCACGCCTACAACAGTATGCAACAAATTTACCCTAACCTAATGAACGATGTTGACAGAGCTATGCTTCAATTCCAGAAAATCTCATTAAAAAACAAATTGTACCTTAATCTAATGCAAATTCAAATAAAAAGTTACAGAGCTATGCTTCAATTGTACGATGTCAGCAAATCAAGATGACCCACATAAAATTATCTTTTACCCTTTCAATGGAAACATAATCATCTACTTCTTCCATAGAAACGTCATCCTCTAAGTTCATTCTTTTTGCTTTCTCTGAATGAAAGGAGATGAGAAAGATGAGTTAGGGTTTAAGGGAGACAAATTTTCTAAACATAGCGTAAGAGTTATCACATCCAAACTTTTCTTTTTTCTTTTTTATATAAAAAAGTAATGTAAAAGGGAGTAACTAAGGTCCTTATTAGTCATTTTACAAAAGGACAAATTTGTAATTAAAAAACTCATAAAAATGTGGATGAGAAGATAAGACATTGGGGTGGGAATAACAGCTCTCTTAATTTATTTTATAAACCTAAAACAACTCAAAAGACTTTTATACTTTTTAATATTATCACAAAAACATGCTTCATCTTTTTCAAGTGCCCTAAAATATATGCTTCATCATTTTCACATTGTGCAGATTTTCGCTACATGAGATTTGTGTATAACGCCAATGATGCACAGTTAGACGCATCGTATGACTATATTGTCATTGGTGGAGGAACAGCAGGGTGCCCACTAGCAGCAACTTTATCAGCAAACTGCTCCTTCTAGAAAGGGGCAGTGTTCCTACAGCATATTAGAGCGTCTTGCGTGACAATGGGTTTCTAACTACTATAATGCAGGAAGATAATGGCAAGACACCAGCTCAAAAGTTCACATCAGAAGAAGGTGTTCCTAATGTCAGAGGCTGGGTCTTAGATGGGTCAAGCATGATCAATGCCGGCTTCTACACCACAGCTGACAAGGAATTCTTTATGAAATCAGGGATTGAGTGGGACATGTATTCAGTTTATAAGGCATATCGGTGGGTAGAAGAAACTATTGTGTTCCCCCCAACTATGGATCGCTGGCAATCTGCTGTAGCAAAAGCATTTATGGAGGCTGATGTTGGTCCAGACAATGGACTTAATTTGGATCACATTAAAGGAACTAAAATTGGGGGTTCGACGTTTGACAACAATGGGAAAAGACATGGAGCTGTGGAGCTGCTTAATAAAGGAGATCTGAACAAATTGCGAGTTGCAGTTCAGGCCACAGTAGAGAAGATCCTCTTCTCTTCCAAGGCATCAAGTATATATGATGAACAATTACGTTTATGTTAAGTACAAAAAAAATGTTTATTATTAATTTTAAGCTATCATCTGATGTAGGTTCGTCAGCTATTGGAATCATGTATAGTGATTCGAACGGGAGGTCCCATTGTGCATATGTACGCAGGAAATGGGAGGCTGTATTGAGTGCCGGTGCCATTGGGAGCCCTCAACTTCTACAACTTAGTGGTATTGGCCCAGAATCTTATCTGTCATCTCTTAAAATCCCAGTTGTTAGTCCCCATCCATACATTGGGCAGTTTATGTATGACAATCCTTGTAACTTAATTAACATTTTGCCCCCTATTCCACTAGAGCCTTCACCTGTGAAGATTGTAGGTATTACAAGCGATTTCTACATAGAGAGTCTCTCCACTTCTCCATTTTCTACTCCACCATTTAGCCTTTTTCTAGTCCATTTAATCCCATAAAGGTTGATTCGAGTTTTGGACAAATTATTATCAAAGTTCCAGGACCCATGTCATATGGTCCTCTTAGGCTGCAATCATCGTCTGACGTGTGAGTCAAGCCAAATGTAAAATTTAACTACTATGCACACCCGCTGGAGCTTTCTCGTTGTGTTAGCGGCATGAAAAAGATTGGTGAATTGCTAAGGACAAACTCGTTGAAATAATTTAAGGCTCAAGATCTGCCGGGTATAGAAGGTTTGAAGTTTTTAGGCCTATCTTTTACCAAAGAACCAGACAGATGATGTTTCCTTTCCGACATTTTGCCAAAGTTCAGTGGCAACATTTTGGCATTTCCAGGGGGGATCCATTGTTGGAAAGGTTGTGGATAGCGGTTTGCGTGTTTTGGGGATCAATGCATTGCGTGTTATGGATGCATCCACATTCAATTTCCCACCGGGGGCGAATCCTCAGGACACCCTTATGGATCCATTGTTGGCAGGTATGTTATTACACTCATAAGATATTCGCAATTGTCCCTTGGTTGCTTAACTTGCTTTTATGAATTATATGCCGTGTTGCTGTTTTTTATTTGCTTCACTTTTGTGCTTTTAACAGGTATGTTGGCCTTAAGATGCTGCAAGAAAGATCAGCCTGAAAGGAAAAGCTATTCAAAAGTCAAGTAGCAAAGTGTAAAAGTGTTTGAAAAAAGAAAAAAAAACTACTTATGTAAGAATAAGATGCTGCGAAATAAAGCTCCTATGAAATAAAGCAGCAAAGTGTAAAAGTGTTTTTAGCAAAAAAAAAAAAAAGTGTTATAGTATTTAGTAAACTTTTATGTAAAACCATTGTGATTGTATAAAATGACAAAAAATAACATAATACTCGATGTGCTATTAATTAAATGCCTGGAAAACAAAGGTCAACTATTATTTTTTTGTTTTTGAACAAAAATAAGGGCCAATTATTAAATAGCGAAGCAGGAGGCGAAGAAAGTTGTAAGAGAAGCTAAGCTAGCGGCATATGACGATATGTATAAGCGACTAGATAAGAAGGAGAGTTGGATATCTATAAACTAGCTAGAGCAAGGGAAATGAAGACAAGGGACCTAAACCAAGTGAGGTGCATCAAGGATGAGGATGAAAAAGTTCTTGCTATAGAGAACGTTGTCAACGACAGATGGAGATGTTATTTTCATAATCTTTTCAACGAATGACATGAAAGGGGTACTTCTTTGGGGGAGTTGAGTAACTCAGAAGAGTGTAGAAACTACTCCTTTTACCGCCGAATCATGAAGGAAGAAGTGCTTGTAGCTTTGAAAAAGATGAAGTATAGAAAAGCAGTGGGCCCAGATGATATACCAATCGAAGTGTGGAAAGTCTTGGGAGAGACGGGTATAGCATGGCTCACAGACCTTTTCAATAGGATTTTGAAAATGAAGAAGATGCCAAATGAGTGGCGAAAGAGCACTTTGGTGCCTATCTACAAGAATAAGGGCGACGTACAAAATTGCATGAACTATAGGGGTATTAAGCTAATGAGTCATACAATAAAGCTCTGGGAGAGAGTTATTAAGCATAGATTGAGGCAAGAGACACGGGTTTCAGACAACCAATTCGGGTTCATGCCAGGGCGCTCAACCATGGAGACAATCTATCTCTTACGAAGATTGATGGAAAGATATAGAGATAGGAAAAAGGATTTACACATGGTCTTTATAGATTTGGAAAAAGCATATGATAGGGTCCCAAGAGACATTCTTTGGAGGATTTTTGAGAAAAAAAGAGTACGAGTAGCATATATCCAAGCTATAAAGGAAATGTATGATGGAGCAAAGACTGCCGTAAGAACTCATGAAAGACAAACCGAAAGCTTCCCCATAACTGTTAGGTTACATCAAGGCTCATCCTTAAGTCCTTACCTTTTTGCATTGGTAATGGATGAGTTAACGGGACATATTCAAGATGATATTCCTTGGTGTATGCTTTTTGCAGACATAGTGTTAATAGATGAAACTCAGGAAAGGGTAAATGTGAAGCTTAACCTTTGGAGAGAAGTGTTGGAATCTAAAGGTTCTCGCCTAAGCCGATCAAAGACGGAATATATGGAGTGCAAGTTCAGTGCAAATGGAGGCCAAAATGAGCTAGGGGTGAGGATCGGAGATCAGGAAGTACCAAAGAGCGACCCCTTTCGCTACCTAGGATCTATCTTGCAAAAGAATGAAGAATTAGATAGAGACCTCAACCATAGAATACAAGCTGGATGGATGAAGTGGAAGAGTGCATCCCGCGTGTTATGTGATCGCTGTATGCCGCTGTATAACCCATAATGTTGGGCGGTGAAGCATCAACATGTACATAAAATGGGTGTAGTGGAGATGCGGATGCTTCGTTGGATGTGTGGGCACACAAGAAAGGATAAGATTAGGAATGAGGATATCTGAGGTAAAGTAGGAGTAGCCGAAATTGAAGGAAATATGAGAGAAAATCGGTTACGGTGGTTTGGACATGTGCAAAGAAGGCCTACTGATGCTCTGGTTAGAAGATCCGACTACGGGACAGATGTCCAAGGCTGAAGGGGTAGAGAAAGACCTAGAAAAACTTTGGACGAGACTCTAAGAAAAGACTTAGAGTACTTGGATCTAACGGAGGACATGACACAAAACCGAGCGCAATAACGTTCTAGGATTCATATAGCCGACCCCACTTAGTGGGAAAAGGTTTTTTTGTTGTTGTTGTTGTATAAAGACTAAATATTAGGGATAATCTTGCAATTTAAATTTAAAAATTAGAGATATATACACAAGAAAAAAAATGAAAAATGTACACGAACCCATGCCAAAAAACACACAATCAGCATACTAATGATAAAATAATCTTTAGCAAACAAAAATCGCAGAAAAATGATAAAAAAAATCTTTAGTAAAATTATATATATCTATCCTTTAAAAATCAAAATGGCTTCATCTAAAATCAAATGTACCTAAAGCATATTGGTACGTTTAAATGAAACGCACTATAAAGACACAAATCTACCAATATCTTAGTTGTTTAATAAAGCCTAAAGCGTTTTGGTACGTTTAAAATCAAACGTACCACACATAAACTGACGTACTGACAACATTGTTGTTTTTTTTTTTTTTTTTTTTTTTTTTAGTTAAACGTATCTAGGCTTCACAATTAATGCATATTGAAACCGGTTTGTATGGATGAGTTGTATGTATGAGTTGTCATCCTCATCATAACTTGTCATTCACCTTACATCAACCTTTCTCCATAGCTTATCATTCACCAATCACTTTCAATAGCTTATCATTCACCTTACATCAACCTTTCTTAGTTGCTTATAAAATCTTCTTTACTTGTAATTTGGTTTTTGCTTTTCCACTTGTTAGGGCAGATTTTAGGGATTGTGTTTGTGTTGTTATCCTACAATCTATTGTAGTTTTCTTTTAACTCTCTATAAGAGTTGCCTTCACTCTCTTGTAATCTTCATAATGAAATATACAACAAATATTGAAACCAAAACTCAACAATGCAAGAGTTACAATTTGCTTTATATTAGTCCCTCTTTGACCCAAAACTAGAAATGGATGTTAGTACTAAGATATATCAACCATGTCTTTGTAATAATACATAGAGTTGTAATTGTGAGTCAGAAGTCAGCACAGTGCTAGCCAGGATCAATATGAGAGATTTTCAACCAAGGCATTTTAGTTATAAGCATAAGGGAAAACATAATGAAGTAGAAGTTACCCCAACTTTGTCAATAGATTTTGGTGATGTTGATATAATTTTTGTTAACCATAGCTCATGACAGTAAGAAATGTTCCCTGCTAAGCTTAAACTAGTAGGAAAAAATAATTTAGCCTCCTGAATAATATAAACAAATGCACAAGGAAGAGGTGAGGCATATAGCTATAATAAATGAAGAATCTTTCAAATTATTCTCTGTATCAGCCCACATGTGGATTCCTACACAAAAGCACATTTTGCGATATAGTGGAAGCTAGATTCTAGTGTTAGAAGAGTTTGAAGTATTAAAATGTTTAAATACAACAAATCAAATATTTGCAATCAACCTTACTGAAGATCACAAAATGTCAAACCAGAAACGGCAATAACTTATTTCAAGATAAAGGAAGATAGTGAGAGACAAGCGGAACTGGAACAAGGAGATGAACGAAGAAGAGCTGCACAACATTAGAGAAAGGAAAAATTAGTATCCGGTCCTTAGTTATTAATGTTCTTTGATTGAAACCTTATTAGTTTTCAGAATTTGATCAAGGTCCTAGCATTAATGCAATAATGAATTTACATGTCAGTTACATAATTTTTAAAATAAAAATTAATAATTGATTTAGGATTTTAATACTCACACCTTTATTAAACTCCTAAATAATTTTCAATTCACAATATTTCCAAAATTAAAAAAAAATTAGAATAAGTTTCACTACTACGTTTTACTATTTGCGCGACGAACCAAAGTTGGTCACACAAAGTGTATTTCCGTTACACAAACTTCAGCGTGACAGAAACTTCGTTGCGCAGAATCTGTCGCACAAAGATCATGAAGAAAGACTTTGCGTGACAAAAAACATCATTGGTTGCAAAAACATGGCACGACGGTTTACCCTTCGTCTCTCTAAACTTTGTTTTTGTCGCACAAAATACCAAGATATACATACGTGGGACGACTATTATTTGTCTCTCAAAACTATGCGCCGCAACAATTTATTATTGCGCAACGAAACCTAGATTGTCGCTTGAGTTTTGCGAGACGAAGATTTTCGTTGCGCAAAAATAAAATAATTTTTTTTTAAATTTACTTTTACATTCTTTTTTTTATTTTGTAATAAAAATAAATTGGATTTTTCTTTTTTGATAATAAAATTAAATTGCAATTAAAAATTGTAATGAAGGGAAAAATAATATATTTAAATTAATATAAATGTATGTACTATGTACATGAAACATGTCTTACGGAGGCGGCTGGAAGGTCTCGAGGTTGTCGACAGGCTCTGACATCGAAAGGGTAGATGTGTGGCCATGCTCGGGTTGGATGGGCTTGGAGGTCGACGGGGGACGAAGATTCGGGAGACGAATGCCGGACTAACTGAGGGCCTATACAATCTGTGACATCTGGCTCCTATACGAGGCGAGCTCAATCCTAAAGTCAGCCACCTCTGCTGTCAAAGCTGTCACCTGACTATTTGAATGCGATGATGAAGGGGCTCTAGGTTCCCGCCGCCCCGCATTCCCCATCCCCTTACAATATATCCTCAGCCTCCGCCCGAGTGTTTGATCCAAGGTCTCCATAAGGATCTAAAACCCCGCATCATCTAGGGGATCCATAAACTCGACCGTAGTCATAAGAAGAAGTTAGGAGTCGGGCTCTTGAAGAACCAATTGCCTCTTCTCCATCATCGTCGCCTGTGTAATATAACACCAAATATTAATTATAAAATTCATATAATAACCATGAAACTTGAATGCGTAAGATAATAATTAAAATTGAAGAATACTTACATGAAGGGACTCGGCCAACTCATTCCCGGGTCGAACATAAACGTCACTAAAGACATTGATCTCTGGGAATTTTGAACCCCCCTGAATAGAACAAGAGAAGAAAAATGTTAGTACAAAAAAAAATATTAATGACATTAAAAATTGAATATGAAAAACTTTATTATTACCCGCCACTGCGCCTCCATCCTATATGAGAAGGGCCTCAAACCAGAATGGTGGAGAAGAGTCTTCCTGTCCCTATTTCTCTTGTTGGCTTTTGCCTTCATCGTTATACAAAAAATAAACGTATTAGTTCAAATTTAAATGAAGTATAAAAAAATTAGTAAACATTAGTAAGAAACGTATAAATATTTTAAACTTAATATAAAAAAATAGCATATAGTCGGGCTTCTAAAAATGATTGCAGAGCCACGTCCAATTTTCCTCCAAACCCTCAAACTCCTTCGGGCAACCCTCCTCAAGAGCGACCTGCAAATCATTAAATGTCTCAAAATATTGGTGCAGGTCACTCTTTCACTGCTTGTACCGTTCAAAGAAGAACATGTTGACGTACGCCAACATATCGTCGTTGATGTCCCCCAAATTGTAGTTTGTCTGCAATGTAACAAATTAATTACATACATTAGGTAATATAAATATATAAAATTTGAAGTAAAAACAATTAAAAGGTAGGATGCTTACTAACAACTGTGCGCGCACCTTTGTCTTCACCTCGTTTGGCAGCACCTTCCAAGACTTCCATTGCATAGGGCAATAGGTCTGAACAGCATGACCAACGTCATAGGTTCAGAACAATGACAACAATAAACAATGTATATAATAACTGTTTAATCCTTAAATGACATAACTTAACAAACTGAACCTAAAATAACAAAGCTAAGTTAACCAAATTCTTATCATATTTCATATTTAGTATTCCTTATAAGGTTTGTACTTTTGCCAACATTGTATGCACTATTACAAAATGTAAATACAATCCAACTCTGCGATTTGCATAAGTAAACAACAATTACTTTCAGTCCAAGGAAGCATATGCATTTGAAAAGCACAATGGTACGTCTTATTTACACATTTTCTTTCTACTTACCTAAATAACTAAAGATCGAACTTAGAGCAGCAGGAGCTCAAATTTTTGAACAAAATTAAACTAGTAAAACTCATAATTAAGTAGAAAAATTGAACAAAAAGTTTTAGAGACACGTTGTTCTCTACAAAGAAATAATGACCACCCTCCTAGCATCATTAGGCAATCCAATATCACGTACAACAGTCTATATGGAGAAATCACCAAGGCACTATAAGAAAAAAACAGTTATCAACGTTTGGGGTGTTATTAAACTTTACCTTGTTCTGACCCTGAGGCATCAGTAGTGGATGCCGATGGTGTGTCGGGCGTGCGAGGGCGGCGGTGACCACGACTGTCGCTAACAGGTAGCCCCACTAATTAGGCTGATGACGCCGGCACCTGGGAGACCCCGGGACCAACCGACAAGTGGTCCATTTGTGCAGGAGCAGTGGCAACTAATGGATGAGCCGGGGGAGGGGAACGGGGTGCATTCGTCACTGCCTTATGACTTCTAATAAGGTTTGACATCTGCACAATTAGAAAGAAAAAAAATTCAACAAGTATACATAAATCCCATCACATGCCAAATTATGTGGCATATCACTCACACCAACTGCATGCATAATTAAATCAAGCATTTGAACCATATATATACCGTTAAACATAAAACAGACAATTAAGCCATAAAAGCATCTAGACCTATATGCATTTCATTAAAGGAGGAACAAAAAACCAATCCACTTACCTATATGCATTTCATTAAAGGAGAAACAAAAAACCAATCCACTTACCTATATGCATTTCCCCATTCAATTAAACAACAAGAAAGCAAAAATATATACGGTACTTAGAGCCAATTTAGTTGGGCAGCAGCTGCAACAGTTATTAGATAAGATTTGTATCTCGAAGTGTTTCCGCATCATTTTCCAATGAAGATTCTAAATGTTGGTCAGCGAGGTTATCGACGTCATGGTTAGTTGGGTCTTGTTCTGGTATAGTATACACGTTCTTCTGATCCATCTTCTGAAGAACTTTCCAACCTCTCCCAGCTTTAGGGTCATCTAGATACACAATCTATTTTTCCATGTTTGCCAAAATGTAAGGGTCGTCATTGTACCTAGTTTTATTAATGTTCACATATAGAAGCCATGGTCAATTTTAACACTTCCCTACCTATTTGGATTTGTATCAAACCATCGACACTTAAACATGATCACTTGGTATCAATTTTAATATGTTGTAGTAGATAATATTTGAGTATCATAGGAATTTATGAATCGGGAATCCTATGCTCGGATCTTCCCGAATTGGATTTGTAAGGTCATAAAATCAAACATTGATTGCCACTTGAATTTGCAATTGGCGGAGATCCAACCATTGGATCGTAATGAAATTTTAGGATGATGTTTTAGAAGCTTAATGTGGATCTTTGGAAGTTACGGATCAGAAATCTAAGATGCAGATCTTCCAAATCGAGTTATGTAGGATTATGGACTCTACCGTCGATCGTTGACTGACGGTTGACTTTTGGTCAATGGGTCTCAAATCATTCTAGACCGCCCTTAGGGATGTGTTTTGCATAAGTTATATATTCTATCGATAAGAATTCTGAGATGTGATTTGATAATTGTTCTAGGCGCCGATTGTTCGGGACACCTTGATATTCATGCTAGGGAGTTGTAGTGTGGACTCCAGGTGAGTGGGCTTTTGTTTTATATATATATGTATATATGCTTTACGATTTCCAAAAACTGTTTTTAAATGAATTTAAGAATTAAATGCCATGTCAAGGATGCATTATATCTTAGTATTTGCATTAGTATAGTTTTGCATAATATGGAATGATGTTGCAGAGGCCTAGGTAAGCTTCAGGTGAGTACATTATGATGATAGTGGTTGCATTATGTATGGTTATGCGTAGATGCATTTAGAACTCATTATCCTACACCCAGGTGTTAGTGCTCTGATGGAGGCCAGGGCCTAGCCTTTACGTGATCGTTCACCTCCCTCACCATACGCTCACCTTGGATCCAAGGCAGGTGCCAGCTTGTCGTACAGACCATATTAGGTGGTTCAGACTCGTAGGTGACTTGCGATACTTCGCACAACCTTAACGTGATAGTATCACTTCAGTGTGTTTTACACCCAGCCTGTCGTACAGACCACATTGAGTGGTTCCGACTCGTGTGCAAGAATTGGTTCTGAGCTATAGATTCAGCCGTATAGGTCACGTTAGGTGACTTCGACTGATATGTCATTTTATATTGATTTACATCACATGGCTTACATATTTATCATTGAGATACTTGACATGGCACATACTTTGGTTTTCATTACTTTCGAACGTGATTTCATTTTACTTATGTATTATTATTTTTTGGTAAATTATACAGGTTTTACGGTGAGGGGTTATTATTTTTGGAAAGACATGGTTTCAAAAAGCTTTGTTTTTACCCACTCACATTTTCTGTATTTCGCCCCTCCAAGTTTAGCTGATGAAAGTTCGTATCGACGAGGATTTTTAGCGAATCTCAATATAGGTGACTATCTCTGAAGGTATGATCCTTACCCACACTACTGTACTTTACTTATGCTCTGACATTGCATGTGAAATAGGTTCATTCCTGCTCACAGCACACTCTTGTCTTTAGGCACTTTTAAGTTTAAATTTGTTCACATTTTCCACATCACTATACTTTATGGCTTCGTCACTTTCCAGGTGTCGGCCAGCACAGCTTGATATAGAGTCCTAGTGGACATTCCGGGTCGGGGTGTGCCATTTTCCACCAATCGCTAATCACACACAATATCCTTATAAACAGTAAAATTAAAGGCGTTAGTATGAATTTACTTTAATACTTTTACCCTAACGACAAAAAACGCTTACCAAACACACCAAGATAGCTCGATCAACCTAGAGAAGAAGATGGAGGGAGTATTAGATGATGAAATTGAGAGAAAATGGAAATGACAGATCCCGGATTGAGCAAAATCGAAGCCATGAATGCAGAGGCACAATCTGCAATTTTTTTTGCAGTTTGCCTTTGCACATGGTTGAATCTAGATTAAAAAGTTCACTTTTGCACGAATGATTTTGTGCGACTAACAAGGTCTTCATCGTACAAATACCCTTTGAGTGACTAAGATGGTCTTAGTTGCGCAAATGACATTTGCGCGACAAAAAAAGAAACATTCGTCGCGCAAATTTACCATTTTGTTATTTTATTTCCTTTACTTTAAAATTTATTCTTTTCAACAAATTGTGCGACGAAAACATGTATCGTCGCGCAATGCATATTTTTTATTTTTTAAGTTTTTATGTTTTATTTGTATGTGCTTGGGCCCAAAATAAGATTATTGGGCCGAGCATAGGTTTATGTTCGATCCAAAGCTCTTCCAAAAATACTATGGGTCGTCTAGTGGTCATGAGCCGCCCAGTTAGGTCGGCCGAGTCCTATTGCAAAAAGGATTGATTTGGATAAGAACGAATGGGCCGAGTCCTAGTATGATAAGGAGTCTTAATGGAATAAAGATGCTGAGATTTGAGAAGTCAATATGGCCGGATAAAGAGTTTGGTTCAAGGTCCTAATGGAGGTCGGATTGGATGAGACTTGGTTAGATTAGGATAAAGAACCATAATCCGAGTATAGTTCTGGTTCGGCCCTACGCAGTTCATTCTAAGCTCTCTAACTCAACACACAAACTGCCCTATGCAGACTCTCACTCTATGCGAAGGCAACCAATGACACCTTCAGTTTGGATAAATAGCACTGTGAAGGCAACCAGTGACACCTTTAGTTTGGATAAACAACACTGTTGCCGTAGAATCAACTGATCACGAAGCACCTTCAGTTTGGATAAATAGCACTGCATCTTGGCCTACTGATTACTTATCCAAGTCTCGATCGACAAGGGTTTTCGAATCTTTGTTGGTAGAGGTCATTTCATCAGCCTTCTCGACGAAGCGAGGTGTTATAGATCACTGAGCTCGGCGCATTGAACACCGAGTTGTTTTATGATTGGATATTCACAAGTTTTAGAGTTCGGCATTCTGACGGCCGAACAAAATTCACCATCAGCACATATATGTCTTTTGAATACTTGTGTTCGTATAGTTTAGAGCCAGTTCGGCATGCTTATACTCTCACAAATATAATCACCGTGACCGAACCCGGTGCTGACGATCTGTGAACTTCGCAAGACTAACAGCCTTGTCTTTAGGCTCTAGAACCTGAAAGCCGAGACGTGTTCCTTCCTCGGCCACAGTCACAAGATCAAAAAGTTAACAGCCTGCTCAACGCAACATCAACAAGTTTTACTCCCTGGCCGAGCTCGGCCGTCGACTTGGCATGCCTTGCACACAACCGAATGACGTAGTTAGCTTATTAGTTACTTAGCATGTGCGTCACGTAGGTTTGGTAGTTTTTAGGGTCAACATTTTGGCATGCCTAGTAGGACTAAGTTCTAAAACTACGAAGTTCATACCCGTCGAAACAAGATCGGTTAAAAAGAAAACAATCATGGGAAAGTTAACGACTGACCTACCAATTTAGAGCCTCAGACAAAATTTGTCACAGACACAAAATCCTCTTGTCGCTATGACATCAGAGGTGACAAGTGGAACACACCGAGAAAAGGAAGTTTGTCTAGGTACCCAGCCTTTCGTCATAGAAATTCACAACAAAACCGTAGGTGTTTTCGTTGAAGGGATAATGGAGGACTGCGATGAAGATGGTGGTGAAGGCTCTGATCCCCCAACTAGGTCTTTTCTTTGAAGATGACTTGATGAGCAATCTCGATAGATTGAACAGACAGTTAACCAAAAAATGAACAATTTGCTCGAGGTGATATGAAATTATGGTGAGACACACACCAGATTGCTCGAACTACTAGTTAGTAGAGCCTTTAAAGGTGGGCCTGTTGATCAATCCCGACAACTTCCACTCAAGAGTAATCTGCTATAGGTCCAAATAGGGTTTACTCAACTTAAAGCAATTAACTTGGAAAAAAAGAAGGATCAAGCAGTAGGATAAACGGATTCTACCAGAAAGTGGAAACAACATCCGTCGATATGGTTGAGGTCCAAAGGATAATCGATTTGGCCTTGAAAAAAGGGTCGAAGTTCCTAAAATTCATCCATCCATATCCAACTTATGTGGAAAAGTTCGAATATCCTAAAGGCTTTAAGATCCCTGACTTCAGCCTTTTTGCTAGAGAATCATCCCTATCTTCATTAGAACACGTGGCCCAGTTCATTGCACAATGCAGAGATGTGAATAGTGACTTCCATAAACTGCGACTATTCAACTTCTTATTGATGGGCTCAGCATTCGCGTGGTACATCAACCTCTCGCCTAATTCCATCCACAGTTAGGAGGAACTGGTCGAAAAGTTCCATTAACAATTTTATTGGTGTCTGACGAATCGCCAATGGAATACTTAATGAGGTTCAAATTGGCCAGAAACTGGTGCCGAGTACCTCTCCCTAAAGTTTAATTAGTCAAAATCGCTCTGAACGACATGGATGTGGAATATAAAAAGAAATTTTTAGGGGCAAACTTTTGAGATATGTACGAACTAGCCCAACACGTCGAGCAATATGATTATTTGCTCCGAGAGGAAAAGATCTCAAGGTCCCCATCTCGGGGAACAATTTACAAAAATCCCATGGTTAGCTACGCATCGACCGAAGACGATGATTCCCAATGCGTCAATGTGGACGAGGCCGAGATAGTGATAGATAAACCGTACGTTTGCAAGGCATTGGCTCAAATTAATTCCAAGGATGCAGAAACCAACTCAACCTTTGAAGAGGTAGTTAAAACATCAAAAGTTTACACTTTTGATATCACTAAGGCCGATACAATTTTCGACCCGTTGTTGTTGGCAAAGATCATCAAACTTTGGCCAGGACACAACATTCCTAAGGCTGAATAGTTGAAATGAAAAATGTATTGCAAGTTCCGTAACTCAAATAAGCATACCACAAACAACTGCGTCATATTTCGTGATGCTATTCAAAGCTGGATTGATAAAGGCAAGCTAAAATTTCCTGAAAAACAGATGGCTGTTGACGTTGATCTCTTCCCCTCAGTGACAGTTGGCATGGTAGATGCTCATTTGCCCAAAAGCAAAGGGAAAAGGAAGGCTGAGTTTGTCTCAATACAACATGTCCCAAAGCAGAACTTTCAGCCATGACTCAAGATTGATCTATTTTCCAACGAACCACCCACTGAGTTTTCGGGACCGGCCATAGTTGAGTCTATGTCAGACTCCAGTGCAAAAGAAACTGATAGACCGATGGTTTTGTGCAGCAGTTGTAAAGCACGCGTTGTCCCAGCTAAATGAAAGGATAGACCATCCCAAGCTCCAACACCATAACAACTATCCAAGGCCGCGGCAACACCTTCAAAGGAACTTGATGGAGGCCAGCGCCAAAAAGTGTTAGATAGGCTCGACCCTCAAATACGAATGAACGACCCCACCTCAGCTAGACGACATCTTGATTTCGATGCGTCATTTTATAATAAGGATTATTACTTACGTAACTCCAGCAGCTCAAGTTCATCAGCGAATCAAAAAACCTGCAAGCCACCTGAGCCATGCGACCAACGTTGGTATAGTTACAATTCTCCCACTGGCATGTATACTGCATTATCCAAATATCAGAAACGTCAATGCTAGCGGATAGACTGCATGGCTTGACGACAGGCAGCACATGCTACTTTGGTTACCAAATGGCAGCCGAAAGAAGCAGTAGAGAGTGGAGATGACCGACAAACCCCGACAATTATGGCCGAATTAGTTCAAGGGAAAAGGGTAATTGATCGCGACTTTGAACCACCATTGAAGAGTCCGAGAAACGTATCAAACTCCTCATTCAGCCTGGGGAGATGAAGGCTCATTTCGAGCATTTTAGAAAAATTCTGCCAATGACCCCCGCAAGAGCCGTTAATAAGAGTTCGACGGAATCTACACCCTTGATTACTAGGCGAATCCTTGAAGTACATGTGAGAATTTCAAAAGAAAAATTCTGCCAATGACTTGTATGGCCTACCCAAGGTGTGTCAAGAAGCTCTCGACCTGGCACTAACTTGCCCTGATGCTGAACAGATTATCCGAAAGACCATTGATCCAGCAATGAAGGCTAGGTTCCAGCATATACGTAAAGATTGGGTCTTTGACTTTGAGGTCGACCCATATACAGACATAAATAACATCGAGTTCCCTTTTTCTCTTGAGGACCTTCAGTATTTACGACATCATTTTGGAGTTTTCACGACCGTATCTCTTTTCGACCTTACCACCGATGAGTAGGATCCTGTGGCGTGTTTGGATGCCTGCCTAAACACAAGGGACGCTCGTATCATCTATGAAGAATGATCCCGTAAAACACTGTAGGGACAAAATCAAACCCTAGCAACGAATAAGCTCGAGGACGACAACTAGAGTGAAACAACTTCAGCACACACATCACAAGAGCGAGTATCCAATGAGGCAAAAATCGATCAGGTCGAGGAGGCTCCAAAACATGATACTACACTCGATAATTAGGAGGACGATGACCACAACCCGATGGGCCTTTCAATCCTAAAAAATATGGAAATCAGCATGGTCCATGTCCTACCTGTTAAATTTCAACTGACCACATGCCAACCAAATTTCTTGGATAGGGATGTGGTTACTGAGGAAGAAACACAAATCGATTTCATCACCATTGAAGATGATGGGCCAGCAAGTAAAGATGACAAACTTAAAGTAGCTTTGGTCATGCTATTTCCTTGCTCTTCATCGGTTAATCTTTAACATTTGAAGCCGTTGTATGTCACTGCTCACATTGAAGGTTATCCAATCTTCGTTAATTACGGGGCTACGGTCAATATCATGCCCGTATTCATCATGAAGGCACTACGACGATCCAATGATGAACTCATTCCATCGGGAATAACTATGAGTAGTTTCGTTGGCAACAAGTCCCAGACCAAAAGAGTACTTCCTTTGGAGGTAAGTGTTGCAGGTCGCAATCACATGACCAGATTCATTATTGTCGACTCCAAGACTGAGTATAATGCATTGCTCAATTAAGATTGGATCCATCAAACAAACTGCATTCCCTCTTCATTATATCAGGTTTTTATCTTTTGGGATGATAAATCAGTTGTGGTTTATCTGGCCGACAATTAGCTGTTTGAAGCCAATATGATTTAGGCATGGTATTACGATGATCATGTCGGCTATATTACCCTACAGGGTTTGAACGAGGAAAGATGACCGACTATAATTTCAGCACAGAAAGCAATAGAGCTAGGTGCCGAGATGGTCCATAAGGATTCGACAAGACTCAGGTTGGCCAATCTGATCGCAGACACTGATGATTAAAGGCAAACAGGACAGACGCCGGTCCGTGGTTTCATCTACCATGGAACGATTGCTGGCCCATTGGTATGCTATTTCCAAGCAACCAAATTCAGGCGTAAACTTAGTCGAATTTTTGGCCAAAAGGGACAACGACCCAGTACTGTCATTAGACAAAGTCTAAGCTACACCCGCCGAGCTCGAGGATAGTCAACCTTAAGTCCGAGATGCTTTAGAGGAAATAAATGTTGGAATGGCTGAAAACCCACAACCTTTGTTCATTTGTACTTTGTTATCCCAACATGTAAAAATCGAGCTTTGTAATTTGCTTACAGAATTTAAGGATTGTTTTGCTTGGAGTTACCATGAGATGCCTGGTTTAGATCAAACACTGGTTGAACATGAATTATGCATCAAACCTGATTGTAAACCATTCTGTTAACCACCTCGACGATTCTCAACCGAAGTACAACTCGACATAAAAAATGAACTCGTTGGACTTCTAAAATCTGGGTTTATTTGAACAGCTCGATACGTGGAAGTGTTGGCAAACATCATCCTAATTTTAAAGAAAAGTGGTGCCCTACGTATCTGTATGCATTTTCAAAATTTGAACATGACGGCTCCCAAAGATGAATATCCAATGAAAATTTCAGATTTGTTAATTGACGCGGTAGCTAACCACGAGATCTTATCCTTTATGGATGGACATGCTGGTTATAACCAGATTTTCATCACCGAGGCCAATGACTATAAGACTACTTTTCATTACCCCGGGGCACTCGACACATACGAATGGGTTGTCATGCCATTCGACCTCAAGACGGTGCCACATACCAACGAGCCATGAATACTATATTCCATGATTTGATTGGTACCATCGTCAAAGTCTACATTAACGATGTTGTAATCAAATCAGAACTTTGGCAGACACAGTTGGACGATCTCCGACAGGCTTTCGTGCATATTCGCTAGCACAACCTTAAAATGAATCCTGCCAAATGTGATTTCGGTGTATTTAGGTGGGTGAGAATAAGGCACGAGCAATCATCGACGCTCCACCCCTGACTACCAAGAAACAACTACAGTCATTGCCTGGCAAGATTAACTTTCTCCGCAGATTTATTGCCAATTTCAGCGAGAAAAATGAAAGCCTTCTCCACGCTCTTGAAACTTAAGAATTATGACACCTTCGAATGGCGTGCCAAACACCAGGAGGCGTTGACACAAGTCAAGGTCTCCCTCACGACTCCGCTCGTCCTTGCCCCGCCATGACGTGTAAGACCTCTCAAGCTATACATCTCCGCAGCCGAGGAATCCATCGAATGCCTTCTTGCACAAGATAATGATATTGGGTGAGAACAAGCCATTTTTTATCTTAGCCAAAATCCCAACCCACCAGAGATTAATTATTCCGCCATTGAGAAACTCTGCCTAGCATTATTTTTCGCTGCATCAAAACTCAGGCATTACATGCTCCCGTCGATCACTCAATCATCGCCCAGACCGATGTCATTGGTTACATGCTCACTCGGCTGATAGTAAAAGGCTGAATCAGAAAGTGGACAATGGCACTGTCTGAATTCAGTTTGCAATATGTGCCCCAAAAGCTGTTAAATGCCAAGCGTTGGCCGATTTCTTGGCCCAACATCCCTCACCATACGGTTTTGGGGGCAATGATGTTGAAATCGACATGGTGGAAACATGTGATAATTAATGGATGATGTACTTTGATGGCTCTAGTACTTCATTGTTAGTTGGCGTTGGGATCATCATTCAATCCCCAAATCACAATCGCTGGTATTTTTCTCTTAAGCTCGATTTTGATTGTACGAATAATCAGGCTAAATACAGAGCCCTTATCATCAGCCTTGTGTCCTACATGATTTGTGAGCAACTCGTGTCCTTATTCTCTAGAGCCCTATCACATGGTTGCCAGTTATTTGGCCGAGTCTTTCGACGGTGTTGCTTTCAAACACATTTCATGAGTTCGAAACACTAGCACCAACGAATTAGTTCAAATAGCCTCTAGAGCACAACTTCTGGGGGGGGCAAACTAGGCGGAGAAATACCTGTGTCACGACGAGCACACCCGACTTTTGTTAATCAGCAAGTTCTCTAATGCGATTGCGTGATTCGTACACGAGTCATATCCTTACCTTCATTGTTGGAGCGAAGGGACCCTATAGAGGTTTGTGCAGTCGAGCCAATGCTAAATGACTGGAGAAAGTCAATTATACGGTATCTTGACAATCCTAATGGCAAACATGACCGTAAGACAAGGGTTCACGCCACAACTTTGTAACGTACCAAAATAAATAGTACCGAAATGGTGAAGACGGTTTATTACTGTTATGCCTCGGCCCTCAAGAGGCTGCTCGAGCAATCACAGAGGTCCATGAAGAAATTTATAGGGCTCATTGGTCTAGACGAAAGATGCGATGATTGTTTCATCGAGAAGGTTATTTCTGGCCGAGCATATTGAAGGATTATATTTAGTTGATACTAGGATGTGTACAATGTCAAATTCATGGGCCTATACAAAAAGTCCCGGACGAATCATTCCATTCGGTCACCAAACCATGGTCGTTCAGAGGATGGGCCATGGATGTAATCGATAAAATTACACCATTTTATGGGGCAGCTAAACATGCGTGGATACTCATCGCAACGAATTATCTCACTAAATGGGTCGAAGCCAAGTCATATGTTGAGCTAACGTCTAAAGAAGTCTGTAATTTTGTTGAAGAAAACATCGTGAGTAGATTTGACGTACCAGAAACAATCATAATAGATAATGGTACGATCTTTACATCCGACAGGTTTAAGGAGTATACGGTAAATCTAAAAATTCGACTCGAGCAATCTACGCTGTATTATCCGCAGGCGAATGGACAGGCCGAAACAAGTAATAAGGTTTTGATTCGTATTCTCGAGAAAATGGTAAAAGAAAGGCCTAGCATGTGTTATTTAAAGTTGAACAAAGCGTTATTGGCTTATCGAACTTCACTCTAATCAGCCACGGGAATGACTCCATACGCGTTAACCTATGGACACGACGCTATCTTACCAATCAAGCTAAGTATAAACTCGGTGCGAGTGATTAAACAGAGTAGTTTGTTCAGTGACGAATACAATCAGGCCATGAGACAAAGAGTTAGAAGACTTGGAAGAAATTTGGCTTGACACTTATAATTTAGTAGTGGCATAAAAGAAGATTGCTGAGTGAGCTTATAATCAGCGAGTCAAATAAAAAACATTCAGAGATTGGTTTGGCAAACTGTGCTGCCCGTGGGGGTTAAAGACCTTAGGTTCGGCAAATGGTCACTGAATTGGGAAGGACCGTTCGTCGTTCACAAAGTTCTCGGCAAGGAGGCATACCACCTTAAGGATTAGACTGGTTTAGTTCATAAAATACCGATCAATGGGAACGTAAAAAAAAATATTATCTAGTTACTTGGGCGATACGAAAGAAAAAGTTCATTTCATTAATCTTTGCAAAAAACATGTACAAGCAGAACTGATTTACAAATTTACAATAAAAGACTAGTTTTAAGGGCGGCTTTCAGCTCTAACCACCCCACTTTGCCCATTGTTATTTTACCTTACCGAGTCCTTTTATCCATCTTCAGTCGTTTAATTCGCTTCATGTCAGTTGTGTATTCCTCCAAACGAGGTTTGCTAGACTCAAAATCAATGGCCGACCTCTGACGTTGGAGTTCGACAATTTGACGGTTGAGGTCAACAATTTGTTGGTCGAGGTCGACCATCTTTCCATTCTTCACCTTTATTGCCTCAACCTCTAGACAGAGAGCTTTTTGAGTAACCAATGCAGCTTTGAACTCATTTTCTACCCGAAGAGCTCTTTCGAAGAAATTAAAATAATCTCGAGTTCTTTCCAAGGTAGAAGACAAGCAAGTGACAATTTCATTGCTCAATAGGCCCTCGGCTACGAGGTCATTCAAACATTCTTTTACAGAATTTAGACTTTTGTGTCGAATGATTTGAGGAGCCGAAAGAGATAAGAGCCCCTGCAGCTTGGCAAATACGGTCGACTCGACCACTGATGCAGATGGTTCGGCTGTAGAGGCAGAAGGACCAGCCGCCCTCGAAAAACTAGAAAGAAGGGCATTAAGTTCGACTTCCCACGATGGCTGCATATAAAAGCATAAGTTAAGAAATGTCAAGTCAAGTCAAGAAGCCAAAGAAAAGGAAGGTTTGCTCTAAGATATGCCAAGAGGAAACTTCGACTATGTCTGCTGGTTCGTTGCTCAAACTTGGAGAACTTAGCGGCTGAGCCCAGTGTTTAAGAGAACCTTTTAATTCGTGTGGCCAATAAAGGCTATCCACATTTGACGGCCACTGGGGTGGCCATATAATATAGATAACACCCTTCGACGCATAGAATTTTTTGTGAAATGATGAATTGGGCACCTGACATTTAATATTTATGGCTTAGACTTCTAATGCAAGAAGTTAATAGAAGGGTAATGAAGGTTCTTACGAAGGCTGAAGTAACCTCATGCGGAGGAATGTCAAGATTCTTATCTTGGGGATGAATCGACGCTTATGTCGTCGTTTCCGTCTCAACAAGAGGTACTGCTTCATGCACCTTGTTTTCTTTGGCAGCAGAAGGGTTAACTTGACCAGCCGTTTTAACCACCGGTTAAGGGTTAGAGGTCGTTCTCTCGCCCTGCAAATATCTCCTCATCAGTTGGGGGCCTTCGTTCTCATCTATCTAAACAAAAGGGTCAATCATTAAACAAGGAGTTTTAGATGAATGAACATTATAAAATGTTATACCTCTTCTTCGAGGATGATCGCAGTAGCCTGTTTTGAAGTAGGGGGTTCTTCTCGACCAAGGGAGGTGCCTCTTCCAGAGTGGCAACTGCCGGGTTGGTTTCAACGTGAGCAGTTGCCGAGGTTGAAGTTAAAAGTCGTTCGACGACTGGGTTAATGACCGACTCAATCATCGGGGTTGGCTGCACATCGTTCGAAACTTCAACGACAGGAGAAGGGAGAGAATGAGCAGTTGCTCCCGTAGTTTGGCTAAAGATAACATGAATCTCCCACTCCTATTTTTTAGCTAACTTCTTGACGCATTTTATGGGCCGGGGAGCGTTTCCTGCTGTTTCGGCTTCCGGGTGGGGACGTTTACTCAGTGGAGTCGGTACACCAGCTACCACCATTTTTGAAGAAGGAGCAAGTTTCTTCTTAGTTGCAGCCATCGCCACTACCTAAACCCTCTTGATAGTACAACAACCTGAAAACATTGAAATTGAGTTAAATTAAAGCCCGAAGGAATATAAATGAACAAGGAAAGTAGAAGATATATACCTTGGGCCTTATCTTTGGATTTGGGGGCATGGACTTTCTTCGGGCGATCGTCAAAAAGTTTTTTTGAAATTTCTTCATCCGGGCTGTGAAAGAAATCCTTGGTGTAAGCCTTCCACCACTTGGCAAAGGTGTTGGTGCACTAAGATTCTAGGTCTCTCGGTTGAAGGCGGAATTTGGCGCGTCGTTTTGCAAACTCCTTCTCGACTGTCTCGCATTCCTTTTTCAAGGAACCAGAAAATTATTTTCGGCTTAAGAGAGAGTGAGATGAAAGGAATAGCAAGAGGCACCCTTGGAGATAACCCAGTTGGCGAGCCAGAAATTTGGGGTGGTAAACCTCCCAACTACTCCGCCGAGCTTTGCAGTTATAGGGTAGGTCACGAGCCATGATGAATGACCCCTAGGTCTCCTGACGATCAGCATCTTCGGTCGTTTCCCATGCCAATTGTAGAAGAATGATGGAAGATGGGTATGTCCGGCCATAGCAGATTTGGAATTCGTCATTGGAAAATTCCTCAAGGCCGAAGAAATATTTGAAAATGTCTTCAGCCGAGTGAGGAGGAAAAGGGCACGAAGCTAACTCCACACCCATAGCTGATGAGGCGTTAAAGCTTGGGATTTTAGGCCGCAGGCTTAAGAAGTAGACTTGCAGCCAGAGCTGGAAGACCTAGAGTGGGCCGTTTTGGTGGGGGTCAATTTTCCCCAAAGTTGCTTCGTCCAAGCACCAGGTAAGGTTGGCAAGGATAGTTGGGCTGAGAGCTAGGGTGTGGCCGCTGGCCATGGCATCAGCGGCATGTTTGTTCTCAGCCAAGCACTTATTCAACTTGGCATAAAAGAAATACTTGTTGTACCAGTAGAATAAGAAGGCCCCATGTTCTTATTTTTTTGAGTTTTTCCCCTTTGGAGCAGGCGAAGTGGGTGATCAGGGTGTTGTAATTGAAAAGGTTTTTGCATAATTTCTGCACTTCCTCTTTTGATGGCCTTCGATCACCCTTCGTCAGAGCTTCGATGGTGCATTCCTCTAATACCATATTCAGGTCTGAGTCAAATTTGTACCCAACGAGAGAAGTATCGACTGAGAGACCGGTTGGAAAGGTGCCAAGTATGGCGGTCATATCTAGAACCGTTGGGCTAAAGGGGCTGAGGGGGAGAACCATTGTGTTGCTGGCCGAGCACCAAAAGTTTAATGCAGCCATCACAAGCTCTCGGTCTAAGTTCATCTCGATGGTCAAGATTTTGATGGCATCAAAAATGCCGAGACCCTGCCACTCATCACTAAAATATGACTCCATTCGAGCAACTCAGGCAACCTAGGCAGCAGTGGTTGTGGGCCCAACACCCTGGGGTCTGGCCAATTCGTATTTTGACCAATCATACCCTTAGAATTAGGGTTTTAGGCAGTGCTTCTTAAGCATTTCGATGATTGCTTCTAGAACGTTATCTTTGAACAGTGGGCCTAGGGTTTGATGGGAGATGTTCGGTTTATCTTCAAATCAAATGGTTTTAATCGTGTTTCGGTCGGTGATGTTTTGACACTTGCAGCACTCCTCGGTCAACTTGTTAATGAAAACGTTGGCAGCCATTGGAGAAGAAGTTTTTTTGGGTATTAAATGATTGTTTTCTTGGTTTTCTTGAGAAAATGGCGAGGAGATTTGAGAAGAAATGGCAAAGGGATTTGAGGGTTTTGGAAGCGTAAAAGGTTGAATGAAGAGATGTGAGTATTTATAGGCAGTTTAGGGGGAAGACCCAACGGCTTAAAGTTTCAAATGAAAGATAAGACCAATCGGGTATTTGGTAATCATGATGAATATTCCAATAAACCAGGTGAAGGGACTGAGAAATTCACAAATCGAGACTCCACGACGGCGTATGATGGCAAGTTTAATTAATTATGAAGAAACGTTTGAGAATCTGCACGAGAATGAAAATTCGTGAATCGAGGTTATAATGATGGCGTGGGCGTTTCAGTGTCAAATAAGAGAAAACGTGCCCAGGGGATACCACGTGGCAGAGTGTTGGACAAAATTAACATCATGTAATCTAGCTTTTTAAATGCGCCTGGTGGATGGAGTATTTAAGACTTTTCATCATCCTTTAGAGATACCTTTAGGGTTTGATTTCACTTATTCAAGGTCGAAACTTAGCTAAGGAGTTCTAGGCTGAAGACCTCAGAAGTGAGGGGGCAATGTTTGGGCCCAAAATAAGATTATTGGGCTGAACATAGGTATATGTTCGGTTCAAAGCTCTTACAAATCTACTATGGGCCGTCCAGTGGTCATAAGCCGCCCAGTTAAGTCGGCTGAGTCCTATTGCAAGAAGGATTTATCTGGATAAGAGCGAATAGGCCGAGTCCCAGTATGATAAAGAGTCTTAATGGAATAAGGATGCTGAGATTTGAGAAGTGAATGTGGCCAGATAAAGAGTTTGGTTCAAGGTCTTAATAGAGGTAGGATTGGCTGAGACTTGGTTAGATTAGGATAAAGAATCATAATATGAGTATAGTTCTGGTTCGGCCATGATGAGATTGGCTGCTATAAATAAGAAGTGGGTGCATCATTCTAAGCTCTTCAACTCAACACACAAAATGCCCTGCACATACTCTCTCTATACGCGAAACCTCTCAACAACCTTGAGATTTTTTATTTTCTTTTCGCCGACACATCTTCAGTTTGGATAAACAGCACTATGAAGGCAACCAGTGACACCTTTAGTTTGGATAAACAGCACTATTACCGTAGAATCAGCCGATCATGGAGCACCTTCCATTTGGATAAACAACACTGCATCTCGACTGACTGATTACTTATCCAAGTCTTGATCGACAAGGGATTTCGAATCTTTGTTGGTAGAGGTCATTTCATCAGCCTTCTAGGCGAAGTGAGGTGTTACAGATCACTGGGCTCGGCGCATTGAACGTCAAGTTGTTTTATGATTGGATATTCATAAGTAAGTTTTAGAGTTCGGCATTCTGACGACCGAACCACATTCACCATCAAGACATATATCTCTTTTAAGTACCTGTGTCCGTATAGTTTGGAGCCAATTTGGCATGCTGATACTCTCACCAAACCTGGTGTTGACGATTCGTGAACTTCGCAAGACTAGCAGCCTTGTCTTCAGGCTCTAGAACCTGAAGACCAAGATGTGTTCCTTCCTCGGCCGCATTCGCAAGATCAAGAAGGCAGTAGCACGCTCAACGCAACATCAACAAGGGTTACTCCCCGGCCAAGCTCGGGCGTCGAGTTGGCACACCTCGCACACAACCGAAGGACATAGTGAGCTCATTAGTTGGCCTGCGCGCCACGTAGGCATGGTAGGTTTTAGGGTCAACAATATGTGTTGTAAATTTTTATTTTATTATAAATCAAAAACTCAAACCTAATTAAACATTTAATTAATTAACAAAACTAATTTACTATCCCAAATAGAAATTATAATTAATGTAAATATTAATACTCATCCACATAACATATATTTATTAATTAAATTAAATATAAAGTCCACAAAATCTTATTTAAAAAAAAAAAAACAACCCCTCATCAACTTCAATCCTCCCTCGCCTGCAACACATCAAACTTCCATTATAGGAAACTCTGCTTGAAAAGCCCATCCACATAAATCCGTTGCTTCTTATGGGTTTCATCAACATCCCAATGAACCTACATTAATACCAATAACAATAAATTAGTAATATAAAAAATATTACGCCTTAACAAAAATAATTGTTCATTATTTGCCATACACTTACTGATAACTCTCCCAGCATGGACTTCTTCAACTCCTCAAGGACCTTTTTCCAAGACTCAAACTCGGTTGAACAATCCCTTCGCACCAAATTCCCAATGTCATACCTAAATTCGGTGCACGCCTTAGCCATATTTTTGCCTTCAAATTAAGGCACTTGCTTTCGTCGATACCTCTCTTATCACACTACAAGCTTCTTTTTGCCAGAACCTTCTCCAGAATTGGCCTTTGTTTTTGAAACATATTTTTTTTTTTTAAAACTAGGGCTCTGAAACTGTGTTTATATTAGCACTCCACCTTTGCGTGACGAATGGGTTCGTCACGCAAAATGCATCATAAATGCGCAATATATGGGAAAGTTTGAACGCAGTCTGACCTTGCTTTGCGCAACAAACATACGATATTCGTCGCGCAAAGCTGTCTTAAACAACAAATGTAGCGTCACTCAATATATTGCGTGACGAATAAAATAATTGTAATTATAAAGTTTACATTAACATAGATATCTATGTTTATGTAAACTTTATAATTACAAATAAATATTCAGAAAATATTTAATACCTTAAATATTTATTCTAAAAATAATTAATACTTTAAATATTTATTCTATACATAATTAATAACTTAAATATTTAGTTTATCAATAATTAATGCCTTAATTCATACAATTATTTTCAACATAAGTACGATACTTAATGAAGATTGAAAACACATATAAACCGAGGATAGGGTGCTTACAGTTGGTCCCAATAAGAAACCCAACAGGAATTGAAACCTAATTAAGTCCAAATATATAACTTATAAAAAACAAATTAATTTAAATATTGTCATATAAAACATAAATTTAAAACTACTATTTGGATGGTCCTGGTCCTTTCCGCAAGACATCATAACGCCACCGATTGTAACCTCCCTCCAATGCATCATCCATCAACTCCATCAAATGTTCGTTAGTATCTGTTGGAAATGTGCCCTTAAACCAATCATATGATGATACTTTACGGATATTTCACATGTTAAACTAATCTAGTTTAATATCAAGGGCAAAGATTATTGTTTGAGCCGTCTCATATAAATGTTATATGCTTAAACGATAAGTCCAAGGAATATGTGATTGGGAGAATGCGATCTAAAGAAGTTAGATTCATGAGACCATTCTTTCGTAGACACATCCTGAACGTTCCTGATCATAGGATTGCTAATTGGGCATTGACAGTCCGTTAAGATCAGTACGTGTTGTGTCTTCTCTCAGGGAGAGTGACTAGTCTCGAGTCATTGGTGTGTGTGACATCAAGACAAGTACGTAGGTGCTCAATAGAGAATGAGTTCACTGAACACGATCAACGAAGAGTTCTCATATTCATGTCACATGAGAACTCATGGTTAGGATAATGCAAAATAGTCCTTTGACCTGAGACATCATAGTTGTCTTGTGGTTAAGTCCTTGATCTTTGATTATGTCAAAAGTCACTCCAAAAGGAAGGTGTCCACGGCATAGTTGGGGTTAAGCCACTTAGCCATGGAGGCAAGTGAATGCGCAACAAGGGATCTCTAACCTTCAAACTGTTTGAGGGAGAATACTCTATGATATGATTTAGAATCTCTGGCCAGAGTATGAATGAGATTTAGGAAAGTCGTTCCAAATCACATTCAAGGTAATCATATGAGCACACGAATCACATTGGATAGTAGACATGAATAAACTATCAAACCAAACAATGTGGTCAAGAGTATTGTATTAGAGAAAGACTGTATTGCATTTGTAATCCTAAACTGAATAGGTTCTCTACCTCTTCTGATTAGCTTGGGTAACCATGATATGCTGCTAGGTGTCACTCTTGGTTTGTGGAAGCCCTAAACGTGTATAATCACTAAAGGGAGAATTGAAAGTAAGTTTCAATTCACAATCGATTTTAAAGAGTTTTAATCGCCCACTGCCTCGCTAAAAGGAACCTAATGGATCGTACACCGTGTAAGGTGGAGATTGAAGAAACAATGGAGATGAGTAAGAATAATTAAATGGTTTAATTATTTATGGCAAGGATTAATTAATATGTTAATTAATCAAACGAATAAGTTCGTTAAAGACCTCGGGATAGTTTTGGACCTTAAGGCCCAATGGGCTTCGAACGTCAAGTCCATTGACTTAAGTTGTATGACAATTTAATGAATAAAGATTCACAAAATCCCAAAAGCCCAAATCCCTTATGTGGCCGGCCATGTGTGAAGAATTAGGGTTTTTTGGTTCTTTAGGTCATTTAAAGAAGTGACTATATAAAGAACTTTATAGCCTAAAATTCATTAAGGGTTTTCTTTTAGGAAATTGGAGAGAACACAAAGCTCTCTTTTCTCTCTAAAGAGGCCGGCCCCCTTGGAGGGATTAGCTAGCAATCCCACTCCTCCAAGGTCACTCATTTCTTCTCCAATCTAACCTTGGTGTGGAGACTTAGAGGTTCTCAATTTTGGGAACTTGGAGAACCATAATCTTCCATCCAAATCCATGGATCTAAGAAGCAAGGAATGAAGGCCCTCTCTTTGGGTGATTAGCCTTTGCTTATGCAAAGAGGAATCTATAAAGGTATAAATTTCTCAACTCACTTTGATTTGAGTTGAGTCTTGGTTCACCAATCTACTAGGCTTTGAATTTCATGGGTAATGTTTTGTTTTTGAATGCATGCAAGCATGATTCCGCCTTTTAATTGTTAAATGCATGCTATAGATGTTATTCAAATGAACATGTTTTCACAAAATCATCCTTCAGTATCATCATCAAGAGTATACTTACACTGTTACACATATATGAAAATAATTAATTCCAACATATAACTAAAAATTTCAGAAACTTAATTATTGATCCATCAACAATATACTTACTAATAGTTCATCTAGCACAACCTTCTTCACATTCCCAGGCACATCTTCCCAAGAGCACCACTCAGCAGTGGGATAATTATTCCCCATGGCTACAACAATCACATGCACAAACTAAAAATTGTCCCTCAAATCATGCGAGTTGGAGTCTCATACACTCTTATCTTTGTTTTTATCCGCCATCCCAGCACGAAAGGAAAACAGAATTGTGAAGAATAAGGACAACATAAGCGCATATTTAAAGGAAGGTTAGGACCTTTGCGCAATGAAGGGTTTGTCGTGCAAACATCTGTATTAAATGCGGTATCGATTCCTCTGATTCACCTGCAGTAAATGGTCAAAACCGACAGGAACTTGTGTGACGAATCATTGGTCATGCACATGCCCCCTTTTCGTCCCGCAAGTTTTTCACGCCAAACAAATTACCCCGCATTTTCTTGCTGACTTTACGCGACGCCAACAATTATTCGTTGCGCAAATTTTTTTTTTTCCCTATCTTTTCTATTTTGCGCGACCAAGTTTTTTTTTGTCACGCAAGTAGGTCTTGTGCGACGAAATATTGTTCGTCTCGCAAGCTGTTTTTATAAAAGGGTTACCAATTTTTTAATCTTATATGTACCCATTCATGTAATTTTTCAAATTTTTAATCTTAAAATGTATCCATTCTTAAAAATACCAATTTGTTGTAGTAAAATCAACCTTTTTTTTTTATATATATATAAAATCTATTCAATATTTTTCTAATCCATTTTTAAACTTATATGGGTACATTATTTTTCTTGATTTGAGAATGTTATTAAGCCTAATATCTATTTTTAAATTTAATCAAAGAAATTTATTAATGTTATTAAGCCAAGTATCTATTGTTTTTTTGTGTGGTTTTGAAGAATGTACCCATATATTGGTACAATAATTTTTTTGTTAATTTTGATGAATGTACCCATATTTATATACATATATATATATATATACACACACACACACACACAAACACACGTAATATATTGGAGAGTATAATTTATATTTTAATAATTTTAATCCACAAATTATGGGGTTTTTTAATTTAAAATCTCATGAATACAAACAACTATAAATTTCAAATTTTAATTTAAAAAATATAAACCTACATAGAAATACATTATCACAATAATTTCAATGACTTCGATCAAAAATTGAAAACCAACAAGATTTTAGTCAAAGAATATTGATAGTTAGGGACCACATCCAAAGTGTCCCTAGAAGAAATGATGGAAGCTTTAGACCGTTTGGCAATTACAAGCAAAAGATGAAAAGAAGCACATTAAGAATTAAAGTATGAGACAAAAATCTAAACATCATTGTAGGACCTGACATGATGAATGAAATTAGCATAAGAGTAAACAAAACAAAAGAAACAACCTATTTCGTACATTTCACACCAAATATGCCTTTATGATTACGAAATGTACTAGTAATGGATTTTTTCAGGTAACCTTCCTTTAATTAACCCATTGAACACTTGGGTTTAGCCAAACAATATTGTTTAGAGCAGTGTGTTTTATCATCTCTTTTTTCACTTGTCAACACAATATATATATATATATATATATATATATGAGCGGATCGCATGAGCGGAGGAGGAGTTTAGCTAACGCACGAGGAAGGTGAATCAGTATAAGTTTTCTATATTTTGTTTGTTTGATTTGTGAACTTTATGAGTATATTATTTAGATCTAATTTAATGGCCAGCACTAGCTCTAAGTCCAGTTTAGACGCTATTCCTGATATTGTTAATGAAGAACAAAAACTTGATTTTCAAACTGATGAAAGTGTTGACTTTGGAGATTGGAATATCCCCAAGGTTTCAAGTAAAAATATTTACAAAAAGAAATGGTCAGTAGCCTCATTTAAAAGTAAACATCAAGTTAAAACAGTTGAAAAAGCTTATGCTCTTAGTAAAGAACATGAGACTTGTCAGTTGTTTTCTTTTAAACAAATCAAATCCCATAGGAAAGATGGTCATAACTACATTCACATTGGCTTAGTTCAAATAGCCGTAAAACCTTTAACATGTAGAGGACTTAACACCTCTATTTTGGTATGTTTCCAAGATGCTAGATTCACTAACTTTAGTGATAGCATACTTGGTATGATTGAGTCGAGTCTCTACAATGGACCTATCCATTTTGATTGTTTCCCATATCTCACCATAAGTCTTTCAGATCCTCATATGCTAAAAACACTTACATTAAATATTAAAACTTAAGGATATCAAGTCCTTGAAGGAACACAACCCTAGCATTAATTTATTAAGTTTGCTACAAAGTCACTGGCACAAACATGAACTTTCAGGCTTTAACTAGAAGTCCGAGAGATCATACACTTTTAATCCAAACCAATCAAGAAAGTGCAAACGTTAAAGTTCCTAGAACCATTAGGCAGTCAGATATCAGTCTACCTTCAGATTGGTGTTTGATTAATGAAAGTCGGCCAGTAGCCATCCAAAACAGTCTAGTTAATTTAGATAACATAGAACAATACTTTGACAGGACTGTCAAAAACAATTTTGATCGTCCAGCCAGATGATCTTGTGAGTCTATTCACTCACATAAATCATTTGCTCATAGCAGAAATTCTTTTTCTGGATCCATACCAACCGATAGGATGGGTCAAGATCAAGAGCTAATCAATTCATTAGCCAATAAGAAATTAAAAGCAGCAGACACTAGTTCATCTGTCACTCAACATGAATTAATCAAGGATTTGATTAATATCAAATTAAAATTCGTAGAAACAACTTCACAAGTCACACATCCAGTTTATCAACCTCAAACCCAAGATCAAGGAGAACAAACTTCTCCTACAGAACTTGATTTTGACGCAGGTCAGATTCATCATCAACTCTTAGTTTTAAACAAACCATTTAAAAAGAATCGCAAAAGGCTCATTGCTGATATTGTAGCTTAAGAGAATATTCCACGAAGGAATATTTTCCGAAACAAATATAACCAAAAAGAAAAATAAAAAATTTATAAAAAATGGAATGAATTCATGGAAACCCACAGATTTGAAATATTTTACTTCGATTATGTCAAGAAGCACTACGAGTCTGATAAAAAACTTGAGGTAATAACCAAAGAAAATTGGCGTAAAGAAGACAAAACTATTGTCTCCTCAAGTCATCCACCACAAGAAACTATTCTCATCACAACTGCTAATAAGCAGATTCCGGCAACTCCTTGTAAAATCCCAAAAGAAGATGCAGGAACTAAACCCATCATTGAACAAAACAATTTTACCAATCAAAGTCTTCATACTATTTGTTGGAAATGTGCCCTAAAACCAATCATGTGATGATACTTTACGGACATTTCACATGTTAAACTAATCTAGTTTAATATAAAGGGCAAAGATTATTGTTTGAGCCGTCTCATATAAATGTTATATGCTTAAACGATAAAGTCCAAGGAATATGTGATTGGAAGAATGTAATCTAATGAAGTTAGATTCATGAGACCATTCTTTCGTAGACACATCCTAAATGTTCCTGATCATAGGATTGCCAATTGGGCATTGACAGTCCGTCAAGATCGGTACGTGCTATGTCTTCTCTCAGGGAGAGTGACTAGTCTCGAGTCATTGGTGTGTGTGACATCAAGACAAGTACGTAGGTGCTCAGTAAAGAATGAGTTCACTGAACGTGATCAACAACAAGTTCTCATACTCATGTCACATGAGAACTCATGTTTGGGATAATGCAAATTAGTCCTTTGACCTGAGGCATCACAGTTGTCTTGTGGTTAAGTCCTTGATCTTTGATTATGTCAAAGTCACCCCATCGGGGTGTCCACGGCATCGTTGGGGTTAAGCCACTTAGTCATGGAGGCAAGTGAATGCGCAACAAGGGATCTCTAACTTTCAAACCGTTTGAGGGAGAATACTCTATGATATGATTTAGAATCTCTGGCCAAAGTATGAATGAGATTTAGGAATGCGTTCCAAATCACATTCAAAGTAATCATATATGCACAAGATTCATATTGGATAGTAGACATGAATAAACTATCAAACCAAACAATGTGGTCAAGAGTATTGTATTAGAGAAGGACCGTATTGCATTTGTAATCCTAAACTGAATAGGTTCTTAACCTCTTCTGATTAGCTTGGGTAACCATGACATACGGCTAGGTGTCACTCATGGTTTGTGGAAGCCCTAAAAGTGTATTATCACTAAAGGGAGAATTGAAAGTAAGTTTCAATTCATAATCGATTTGAAAGAGTTTTGATCGCCCACTGCCTCGCTAAAAGGAACCTAATGGATCGTACACCGTATAAGGTGGAGATGGATGAAACAAACTAAATGAGTAAGAATAATTGAATAGTTTAATTATTTATGGCAAGGATTAATTAATATGTTAATTAATCAAACGAATAAGTTCGTTAAAGACCTCGGGATAGGTTTTGGACCTTAAGGCCCAATGGGCTTCGAACGTCAAGCCCATTGACTTAAGTTGTATGACAACTTAATGAATAATGATTCACTAAGACCCAAAAGCCCAAACAACCCCCCATGGCCGGCCATATAGAGAAAGGGTAGTGAACTTGCTTTAATTACAAGTTTGCCACTCAAATGAATAAAGGTATAAATATGACTTTATAGCCTTTTATTCATTAAGGGTTTGTTTTGGGAAAATTGGTGAGAATTGTCTCTCCATTTCTCTCTAGAAAGGCCGGCCACCATGGAAGTTGTAGCTAGCCATCTATTCTTCCATGGTCACTCATTTATCATCCATGCTCTCCTTGGTGTAGATCCATCCAAATCCATGGATCTAAGATGCAAGGAATGAAGACCCTATCTCTTGGGTGATTAGCCTTTGTTTAAATACAAAGAGGAATCTACAAAGGTATATATTTCAACTCACTTTGTTTTGAGTTGTTTATTGGTTCACCAATCTACTAGGCTTTGAATTTCTTGGTTAATGTTTTGTTTTTAAGTGCATGCTAGCATGATTCCGCCTTTAATTGTTAATTGCATGCTTATTGATGTTGCTTAAATGAACATGTTTTCACAAAATAATCCTTCAAGTGGTATCAGAGCCTAGGTCTAGTAGTTGGTGAATCCTTTTGGGTTTTGTGGTTCATAGTTTGTGATTTAAAAGTTGTAATTGTTACAAGCTTTATTCTTGCTTCTTTGAATGTAAATTTTGTTTGAAAGTTTGCCATCTCAAATGTTGTAGATGTAGTTCATATGAGCATGAATATTGGAGCTAAAATTTGGTGCCATGACTTTGGGGATTTTCGGCCAAATCCAAAGGGTGGATTTTTGGGTTCTTGTTTGACTTGTTAAAAGTGTTTTCAAGTGACTTTTGGAACCCCTATGTACCCTAGTTTGGTTAGATGTTATTTCCCTAAAGTTTGAATGGTTTTGGAATGTTTTTGGGTGGAAAAAGTTCATGGAAAAATTTTGGGTTTTTCATGAATGTTCTTCATTGTTCTTGACATTTTTGCCAAGAACAAAAAGGTTTGTGTTTTGATTCAAAGTTTTGATTTATTTCATAAAGTTTATGTTTTATGCATTTTCAAATGTTTAAATGTTTTAGATATTTGTTTAAATGGCATTAGAAATAATGGTGGGTGTGAAAGGATTAAAACCCTTTCACACACACCACTTGTGCACTTGCATACTTTATGTCAAAACTCACAAATCAACACACACATCACTCATATCCTCTTCCAAAACCGGCCACCCCCTAGTGGGGGTACTTTTGGGGCTTTTATGCAATTACATAAAGTTTTGATACTTTTGTGTATTTGCACTTTGGCCCAAAAGTTTACGTTTTTACGTTAAGGTCCAAAAACGCTAAAGGACAAATTGTTTTGCTCCTTTAATGAAGTTTTTGCATTGATTAAATTTTGGGTTCTATTGTAATTACATGAAGTAGTGGACTTTTGTGTCTTTACAAAGTGACCCAAAAGTTTTGCAATATAGCCCAAAAGTTGAGGTTAATTGCTTTATGGCCCAAAAGTTGTGGTTATTGCATATTGGCCCAAATTAGGTAGAGAACAAAATTGTTTTGTCTCTTTAAATGAGAATTGGATTTTCATTTTGTTTAGCTCCATTTAAATCAATTTTATGGATACAAAAACCAAATGAAAATGTTGCATTCAATTTAATTAGTTAATGTGTTAATTAATTAAAGGGTGATTATGAACCTAAGCCTAATATAATTGAGCTATGTGAAAGGCCGTTTCAAATTTGTTTGAACCATAGGAATGTGTAGATTAGATTTTGGTTGTAATTTGATTTGATCAAATGTTGTAAAAGGGCTTAAGCTCTTCTTTACTTTAAAGTAATTTGTTTTATGCAAATGTTGTAATGAGCATAAGCTCACCTTTACTTTGAAGTACTTCTTTCTTGCTTTATTTGATATGCATGAAAATGAAGTAGTTGGGTCCAACGCCCCTAAGACAACACGCCTTAATGTGATTAAACGCGTAACTAAAATCAATCACCATTCCTAGACCGAGATTCAACACAAGGCTCGTGTTGAATCTAAACAAAGGTTCATGATCATCCTAAGGCCCTAAGGCAACTATATAGTCTATCAAATGAATGCAAAGGTTATGTTAGTAGTATCATATACTCTTGCTTTAAAAACCGTTTTATAAGCATAGTGGGAGTATTATATACAACTAAATCAATCATATGGACCAATAGTTGTAATAGGACCAAAATTGTTTTAATAGAGATTAAAATTGAATATTTGTATGTGATGAGACCTAAAACCCTCAACCAAACGATTATTAAGTTGATAAGCGTGAGAGTGCTTTGAACACTCTTTCGTAGGCCTTCCACCGTGGTGGCTCCAATCGTTTATGACTTGTACACCGGCTTCACCCTATCATGGGGGAGTACAAAGTGCATGCTTATACTCAGGAGGAATCCATAAACATATGATGAGGTTAGTGTAGGCAACGAGGATGGCCGACATCGTATCATCGTGAGGCTATTCTTGAACCCCTTCACGAACTAAGCATGGTGGGAATGACTTAACTAAGTGCAATGGAGCCAACATCATATCATTGTGAGGTGACATTCTCTAGAGGCCAAATAAGATGGGTACTTGCATTAGTTGCAAATGAGTAAGCGTACTCTCTCATTATTATTAATGCTAGCCAACATCATATCATTGTGAGGTGGGCTTGGTAATAGTGAGTCTCCCATAACCTACTAAGAGTTTCTTCCAAAACTCTCGAATTCCAATGAGGGATATGGAATTTGCCAAAAATAGTGGGTGGTGCTATTTGATTTAAAGACCCGAATCAAATGGCTTAAAATCAATCAATTTATATTCGTTATGTATTTGTTTACCAATATATTTGCAAACGCTATCCAACACTTGACAAATAAAAACCGAATGCTTTAGTTTCCGGACTTGGTAACACAATCCCAAAGATTGTCTTAAATGGATTGTATATGTATCTAAGTAGTCTCATCCTCACAATCTTCCTAATGATAATGTATCATTGGAAGAACATGTTAGAAAAGTCTATCATGAAGAGGACAACACAAACAACCAATGCTTATTCCTTCGTTATATGAACAAAAGAACTTACGAAGATTAGCATAAAGAAAAGGACACTTTTAGTGTTATTAGTTCTTCACTTACAAATCGTTGTATGAAGAAATAATGAGTTGCTTTGAACAACCCTTAGTCAATGCAAACACTTAGTGCTTGTTTCTTTGTTATATGAACAAAGAACTTGAGAAGAAAGCACAAAGGCATGGACACTTTACGTGCCATCATTCTTCACTTACAAATTGTTGTATGAAGAAATGAGAGTTGCCTTGTACAACTCTTGAAAGTTTGTAATTATGTTTAGAACATAATGGTTGGTTGACAAAAATAGTCCATTAACATGGACTTATGATGATTTTGAATCATTGAGTGTTGAAGTGATAAACCACTTAATGAGACGGAAACTAGGCAAGGACTTCACCTTTGTGTCCCTATCCTTATGGTTCACTAAGTTTATTGTAAACTATATAGTGAACAATAACCACATGCTCTCCAAAATGTTTGATGTGTATAACACAATTGAAATAAGTTTCAAGAGAGATAGTGGGAGTTTAGGGACCATGACTATTGTAGTCAAAGGAGAAGTCAAATGAAGAAGATTAAAATTAACTCCTAGGGAACAAACTTTCTTTATGAAAGGATGGACATTGGAAAGGGTATTTGCAAGAAATGTCTTGTAAGTGTCAAGAACACACCTTTCGAAGGTGTTGTAAATTGTTCTTGAATAGTTCAAAACAGTTGGTTCTTCTACTTGAATGCTTGATTCCGTATTAGTAACTATGTTTTACAATCGTTGTAAAAGTGTGACTAATAAGAAGTAGAAGATTAATGAGAGAAGAGAAAGTACTTCACATTCGAAACGTGAATCAAATGTAGATCTCTGCGAAAGCAGATGGTACTTACTTCCTCATATGAACTACCAAAGAAATTGGAAAAACATAGATTGTCTTTATATTCCAAATTTTAAGGAACTAAATCCCGTCACTATGTGAAATGGATAAATGTTTTGTTTGACAAAACAATGTTCTTTATTAATCAATGATTGGATTATGGTAATCTAATTAATTATCTCTATAGTAGAGATAATATGGTAGTGTTAACTGTTTAGAAAATAATGATGCTTAAAACCCAAAAGGTTGCAAGGTAGTGACTAATCCCAACTAAAGTTGTGATACCTCTAAAACATAAATTACGAGTTGGTCATAGATGGACGCTTTGGATCGTTAGATCCGGATCCAATACCTTCTTGTTAAAATTGTATAGAGGCGAAATGTTCGAATCTTTATTCTTTTGGAAAGAAGAAAGAATCACAAAGTTGTTGAGGTTAATTCACTTAGATGTTAGTGGCACTTGTCCACAAACATAATACTACTCATGTTATATGACATTCACCGAAGATCACTCTCGGTTGGACTGTAGTTTATTTTAAATAAACACAAGTCCGAATACTTTGCAAAAGGTTTCAAAGAATTCAAGAAATATAAGTTGATGAGTAAGACGTCTAAAGTATTTACATCCTTAGATTCGATCCAAGGAATGGTAACACTTTAGAATAATTTTCTTGAAAGATGTCAAGGAAAGAAGCATCATATGATAATAGATTTCTCCATAAGGAGAAGAACGAACTTAAATAAGATTTAGTTCGTTGGATATTATCAATTACCCATATATAGGATATATATACTTCTAAAACAATATGATTGTCAATTAGAAGATCTTCCAATATTTTCATGACTCCATAAGATGTAGTTGGAAAGAAAGACAAATCTTAAAACATGTTAAGATTTGGGGTTGTGTGCTTATAAGCAATATTTGTTTGATAACAATCTTGTAGAATATCTTTAAATTAACTTTTGGATATCGCTTCTATAAACCAACTAACAAATGTTGTTTTGTTGGGTAGTTCATTGTAATCCTACAATGTGATTTGCCTAAGAGCAAATGAACGAGAGATAGAACTCAAAGAATGGGTTCTTTGAGTGACAAGAAAGTAATCAACAAATATAACAACCTAGTTCCTATACCACAAGCTCCAAGGTAGTCGAGAAGGATTTATAAACCGTCTCAGTTGAATGGTTTGAACTTTATGACTATGTCATAGAGTTGCACCTCTTAATTCGAAAGAAATAAGAATGAAAATCCTTATGACTACATTGAGTGTATATATGATATATACTCAAGGAAATGGTAAAGTACCATTTAACCCGAAATAATGAAACCTTCATAGCTAATTGGTAGCTTAAGGTGACTACAATCAAAGAGAATGGTTGACTTTGAAGGAACCATTTTTGACGTAGTCTTAGTTTCAATTAATTCGAAGATTGCTAGCTACAACTAAATGGTGATTTAATGTTTGGACATAATATAGGTTTCCGAAACCATTATTAAGATAGTCTTGATAATATATGTCTAAAACTATGAATCACAAGACATGTAAGTTGTAGAGATCCATCCATCATGGATCTTAGCAAGCTAGTGGGAGCTATAAGCATCTTATGAGAAAAAGGATCAAATCGTTTGATTTCTCATAAAGATGTAAATGAATCTTTTGTTTACTAGGTTTACAAAAGATTAGTGGGAGTTAATCATGTTCCTAAAATTTAAATATACATATGATATATTAATTTTGGAAATGAAATAAATACTTCTTCGTTAAAGTTATGACTTTAAAACATTATATGAAGATAGAATGTTTATGGGAGTTAATCATGTTCCTAAAATATAAATATATATATGATATATTAATTTTGGAAATGAAAAGAATACTTCTTCGTTAAAGTTATGACTTTAAGCATTCTATAACGATATAATGTATATGGGAGACATAGTCTATAAACATGGGATGGAAATCTATAATGATAGATTTTAGGATATAATTGGATTATATCAAGCCCTAAATAATAGACAAGAGTTGCTAGGAAGTTTCTCATATGATGATAAACTTCAATTAGAAGGATGACTCTAGTGTGACTAGCAAGTTGCCCTTCTCAAAGGGAACGTACCCTTTGACTCCCAAAGAAATAATGCGTAAATAGAATCCTTTATGCATACGCATAAAGGTGATTTATGTATTTCATATTGTATGAAAAACATTGATATGAGTTGTACCTAGAACGGTACAAGACGATATCAGTGCAAGCCCAGGATCAGAACCATGGCAACTGTCAAGTGAGTCCTTAAGTATTTAAGAAATACTAAAGGAAAGATTCCTCAAAGAATGAGGAAGAATTAGAGTAACGTAATGGAAGCGTAAATGTATTAGATTATGAATCTAATCCATCATTGGATGTTTCTTCATTATGAATGAAGAGATAAACAAATATCTCTTTATTATGACTAAAGAGATATTTGGATGGAAACATTAAAGTAATGACTTTAGTGTGTTCCATTATGAATGCAAGGTATATTGCCATATAGAAGTTTGCAACAATGTTGTTTGGATGGGAAAGTTCATTTATGAACTCTCTATTCGGTTCCAACCAGAAAGTGTATCTAGTGTATCGACACTATGACACTAATGGGGCGATAGCTCAAGCCAAGGAATCAAGGTCTCATCAAGGTCCGAACTCAAATGAGAGACTGAACCACATGATTGAGAATCATGTATAATGGTGACGTCGATATTCTCAAGGTTGCTTCTATGGATAACATATAGATATCCATTGTCTAGGCCTACTACTCAGCCATTTATGAAATGACTACAGAAGAGGTATCATCACTGATGACCAAGCTGATTGGCTCTAGTGCAAGTGGGAGATTGTTGGAAATGTGCCCTAAAACCAATCATGTGATGATACTTTACGGACATTTCACATGTTAAACTAATCTAGTTTAATATAAAGGGCAAAGATTATTGTTTGAGCCGTCTCATATAAATGTTATATGCTTAAACGATAAAGTCCAAGGAATATGTGATTGGAAGAATGTAATCTAATGAAGTTAGATTCATGAGACCATTCTTTCGTAGACACATCCTAAATGTTCCTGATCATAGGATTGCCAATTGTGCATTGACAGTCCGTCAAGATCGGTACGTGCTATGTCTTCTCTCAGGGAGAGTGACTAGTCTCGAGTCATTGGTGTGTGTGACATCAAGACAAGTACGTAGGTGCTCAGTAAAGAATGAGTTCACTGAACGTGATCAACAACAAGTTCTCATACTCATGTCACATGAGAACTCATGTTTGGGATAATGCAAATTAGTCCTTTGACCTGAGGCATCACAGTTGTCTTGTGGTTAAGTCATTGATCTTTGATTATGTCAAAGTCACCCCATCGGGGTGTCCACGGCATCGTTGGGGTTAAGCCACTTAGTCATGGAGGCAAGTGAATGCGCAACAAGGGATCTCTAACTTTCAAACCGTTTGAGGGAGAATACTCTATGATATGATTTAGAATCTCTGGCCAGAGTATGAATGAGATTTAGGAATGCGTTCCAAATCACATTCAAAGTAATCATATATGCACAAGATTCATATTGGATAGTAGACATGAATAAACTATCAAACCAAACAATGTGGTCAAGAGTATTGTATTAGAGAAGGACCGTATTGCATTTGTAATCCTAAACTGAATAGGTTCTTAACCTCTTCTGATTAGCTTGGGTAACCATGACATACGGCTAGGTGTCACTCATGGTTTGTGGAAGCCCTAAAAGTGTATTATCACTAAAGGGAGAATTGAAAGTAAGTTTCAATTCATAATCGATTTGAAAGAGTTTTGATCGCCCACTGCCTCGCTAAAAGGAACCTAATGGATCGTACACCGTATAAGGTGGAGATGGATGAAACAAACTAAATGAGTAAGAATAATTGAATAGTTTAATTATTTATGGCAAGGATTAATTAATATGTTAATTAATCAAACGAATAAGTTCGTTAAAGACCTCGGGATAGGTTTTGGACCTTAAGGCCCAATGGGCTTCGAACGTCAAGCCCATTGACTTAAGTTGTATGACAACTTAATGAATAATGATTCACTAAGACCCAAAAGCCCAAACAACCCCCCATGGCCGGCCATATAGAGAAAGGGTAGTGAACTTGCTTTAATTACAAGTTTGCCACTCAAATGAATAAAGGTATAAATATGACTTTATAGCCTTTTATTCATTAAGGGTTTGTTTTGGGAAAATTGGTGAGAATTGTCTCTCCATTTCTCTCTAGAAAGGCCGGCCACCATGGAAGTTGTAGCTAGCCATCTATTCTTCCATGGTCACTCATTTATCATCCATGCTCTCCTTGGTGTAGATCCATCCAAATCCATGGATCTAAGATGCAAGGAATGAAGACCCTATCTCTTGGGTGATTAGCCTTTGTTTAAATACAAAGAGGAATCTACAAAGGTATATATTTCAACTCACTTTGTTTTGAGTTGTTTATTGGTTCACCAATCTACTAGGCTTTGAATTTCTTGGTTAATGTTTTGTTTTTAAGTGCATGCTAGCATGATTCCGCCTTTAATTGTTAATTGCATGCTTATTGATGTTGCTTAAATGAACATGTTTTCACAAAATAATCCTTCACTATTGGTAAACAACTTGATAAAATTGAAACTAAATTTGACAAACTCTCTCAGCCAAAGTCTTTAATCAGAGAAAACCCTCTGGTTAATTTCCCAGATTCTTCTTCAAAGGCAGTAGCCTTGCAATCATCCTCAACATCCACAAGCCAAAAAATTGATCAACTTCTATTAGAATTAAAAAAAGGAAAAAACGGTACATGTTTTAAAATATCCTAATAAAAATCGTTCAGAAATATCTTCATCCTCCTCTAAGTCAGAAAGTGATTTAGATTTTATTTGAAAAGTTGAACAAGCTTTTCAAAACCTTGAACTCAAAAGGATTAACAACAAACGTGTCAATCCAACATCTCTTACCAAGAATTGGTATCCTAGACCACCACCTCCTGATATTTAATTTGAAGAAAGAAATATCCAAAATCAATTTTCTGTCTCTTCTGATAAACTCTATGAATGGAATATAGATGGTTTTTCAGAACAAGAACTCCTCAATAAACTCCAACATATCTCTATGGTTGCTAATAGCTACATTATCAACCATAATCTCATCCAACCTCAAGTTGTCAACCTTTTGGTCACTGAATTTACAAGAATGCTACATTCCTAGTGGGAGAAACATCTCATTGAACAATCTAGAAATCAAACAATAAACGTCGTTAAAAAAGATGAAGAAGGATTACCTATTTTTGATGAAAATATTGGACAAGGCCTCCCTGACGCAATTAACACACTAATTTTCACAATCATAGAACATTTCATAGGAACATTTAGTAATGTCACGTCTAGGATTCACGACCAACTATGTAACTTAAGATGTCCAACCCTAAGTGACTTTTGATGGTATAAAGATGTATTCATATCTAGAGTCATGCTCAGAGAAGATAGTAATCAACCATTTTGGAAAGAAAAATTTATAAATGGATTACCAAATCTTTTTGCACATAAAATCAGAAATGTTTTAGTAAACGAAGAAGGTATTATACCATATCATACCCTTACTTATGGAAATATAATAAATATTATTCAGAAGGAAGGCTTGAAAATGTGCATTGATATGAAAATTTCAAAACAAGTTAATAAAGATAAATATATTGCCAAATACGAATTAGGAACGTTCTGTGAACAATATGGATTACCTCCTATTGCTCCTTCCAATAAAAAGAAAAGGTCAGATACCTAGAACAGGTATCCAACCAATTACTCCAGAAGACATCCCAAATATAACAAATATAAAAATAAGAATTTTGAAAGAAATGAATTTGACGAAAAACCCAAGACTAATAAGTTAAAAAGAAAATCCTCAGGAAAATTCCTCCCTAAAGAACAAAAGGGAAAATGCTATAAATGCGGCAAATTTGGCCATTATGCCAATAAATGTCGTGTCAATAAAACAATTAATCAGTTAAAGATCTCTGAAGAAGAGAAACTTTAGCTAATCCAAGTTTTGGAATTAAAAGACACAGACCATAGTCAATCAGAAGATGATTTGGAATTATCCTCTTCTGGTAACATTTCATCGAGCAATAGCTCATTTTCAAACATCAAGGTCGGATGTACCGATGCTTGTTGTAATAACAAAATTTCAATCCTTAATAAACAAGAAGAATAAGAAGATTTTCTACTTGAATTAATAAGTAAGGTTGATGACCCTGAACTTAAATCTTTTTATCTCAAGAAACGAAAGAAGTTAGTTTCCTCAGACGAACCTGGCAGTAGCCAAACTCAATCAACTCCAAAAATCTCTCCTAGCACAACCTTAGAAAGTTTTAATAAGTCTAAGAAAGAAATCACTATCAAAGATCTTCAATTTGAAATAAACAAAATTAGAGAAGAAATTAAGTTTCTAAAGACCGAAAACCTAGAAGTCTGAAAGCAACTCAGTAGAGTTTCAACACAATTGTTAGTAAACCCTCACAAAGAAGAACTTGCCAGTTCCTCCTCCAGTTCTGAGTCAAGATCCTCATCCCCAAAAATATAAGTCTTAAGTCTTTTAGACAAGATAAGAATCCAGAAATGATATTCTAAAATTAAGATAATAATCGAAGATTTTCAATTAGAAACCATTACTTTGATTGATTCGGGTGCAGACTTGAATTGTATTTAAGAAGGGTTAATACCTACTAAGTATTTTCATAAGTCAACCGAGATACTTAGTGCTGCAAACCAGTCGCCAATGCAATTAAATTATGAAATACCTAAAGCACATGTTTGTCAAAACAATATTTGTTTTAAAACCCCATTTGTTTTAATAAAAAATATTTATGATCCAGTCATATTAGGTCTCTGCTTTTTAGCACTTATATATCCTTTTAAGGTCTATCACAATAGGATTACTAGCAGAGTCTTACGATAAAATGTCACGTTTAAGTTCTGCCTGGAAATAGATCTCAGAAAATTAAGACATTTACAGAAAAATAATATTTCAAAAATTATTAGTATTATCACTAGTAAGTCACAACACATTAGTTTCTTAACAGAAGAAATTAATTACAAACGAATTGAAGAACAACTAACAAATACATCTTTGTTAGAAGCTATTGATAAATTTTAGAAGAAGCTTATTAATGACGTATGTTTTGATATTCTCAAAGCTTTTTGGCACCGTAAGCAACACATTGTTAAACTTCCGTACATAAAGGAATTTAATGAATCTAGAATACCTACTAATAAAGGTATCATTAGGAAAAGTAAGTCACCACGGTCATGCCCTGCATTTTATGTTCAGAAAAATGCAAAATTAGAAAGAGGAACTCCCCGATTAAATTTTGTTATTACAACAACGGTAGATCCGACCTTGATGTTTGGAGATGAGCTATTGCTCGATGAAATGTTACCAGAAGAGGACAATTCCAAATCATCTTCTGATTGACTATGGTCTGTGTCTTTTAATTCCAAAACTTGGATTAGCTGAAGTTTCTCTTCTTCAGAGACCTGTAACTGATTAATTGTTTTCTTGACGCGACATTTATTGGCATAATTGCCAAATTTGTCACATTTATAGCATTTTCCCTTTTGTTCTTTAGGGAAGAATTTCCTTGAGGATTTTCTTTTTGACTTATTAGTCTTGGGTTTTTCATAAAATTCATTTCTTTCAAAATTCTTATTTTTATATTTGTTATATTTGGGATGTCTTTTGAAGTAATTGGCTGGATACCTGTTGTAGGTATCTGACATTTTCTTTTTATTGGAAGGAGCAATAGGAGGTAATCCATATTGTTCACAGAACGTTCCTAATTCGTATTTGGCAATAGATTTATCTTTATTAACTCGTTTTGAAATTTTCATATCAATACACATTTTCAAGCCTTCCTTCTGGATAATATTTATTATATTTCCATAAGTAAGGGTATGATATGGTATAATACCTTCTTCGTTTACTAAAACATTTCTGATTTTATGTGCAAAAAGATTAGGTAATCCATTTATAAATTTTTCTTTCCAAAATGGTTGATTACTATCTTCTCTGAGCATGACTCTAGATATGAATACATCTTTATACCATCTAAAGTCACTTAAGGTTGGACATCTTAAGTTACATAGTTGGTCGTGAATCCTAAAGGTGACATTACTAGGTGTTCCTATGAAATGTTCTATGATTGTTAATTGCGTCAAGGACGCCTTGTCCAATATTTTCATCAAAAATAGGTAATCCTTCTTCATCTTAGAGGAGGATGAAGATATTTCTGAACGATTTTTATTAGGATATTTTAAAACATGTACCGTTTTTTCCTTTTTTTAATTCTAATAGAAGTTGATCAATTTTTTGGCTTGTGGATGTTGAGGATGATTGCAAGGCTACTGCCTTTGAAGAAGAATCTGGGAAATTAACCAGAGGGTTTTCTCTGATTAAAGACTTTGGCTGAGAGAGTTTATCAATTTTTGTTTCAATTTTATCAAGTTGTTTACCAATAGTATGAAGACTTTGATTGTTAAAATTGTTTTGTTCAATGATGGGTTTAGTTCCTGCATCTTCTTTTGGGATTTTAAAAGGAGTTGTCGGAATATGCTTATTAGCAGTTGTGATGAGAATAGTTTCTTGTGGTGAATGACTTGAAGAGACCATAGTTTTGTCTTCTTTAAACCAGTTTTCTTTGGCTATTACCTCAAGTTTTTTATCAGACTCGTAGTACTTCTCGACATAATCGAAGAAAAATACTTCAAATATGTGGGTTTCCATGAATTCATTCCATTTTTTTATAAATTTCTGATTTTTCTTCTTGGGTATATTTGTTTTGGAAAATATTCCTTTGTGGAATATTCTCTTCAGCTACAATATCAGCATTGAGCCTTTTGCGATTCTTTTTAAATGGTTTGTTTAAAACTAAGAGTTGATGATGAATCTGACCTGCGTCAAAATCAGATTTTGTAGGAGAAGTTTGTTCTCCTTGATCTTAGGTTTCAGGTTGATAAACCGGATGAGTGACTTGTGAGGTTCTTTCTATGGATTTTAGTTTGATATTAATCAAATCATTGATTAATTCATGTTGAGTGACAAATGAACTAGTGTCTGCTGCTTTTAATTTCCTATTGGCCAATGAATTGATTAACTCTTAATCTTGACCCATCTTATCGGTTAGTATGGATCCAGAAAAAGAATTTCTGCTAGGAGCAAATGATTTATGTGAGTAAATAGACTCTCAAGATCTTTTGGCTGGACGATCAAAATTGATTTTGACAGTCTTGTCAAAGTATTGTTCTATATTGTCTAAATTAACTATACTGTTTTGGATGGCTACTGGCTGACTTTCATTAATCAAACACCAATCTGAAGGTAGACTGATATCTGACCACCTAATGGTTCTAGGAACTTTAATGTTTGCATTTTCTTGATTGGTTTGGATTAAAAGTGTATGATCTCTCGGACTTTTAGTTAAAGTCTGAAAGTTCATGTTTGTGCCAGTGACTTTGTAGTAAACTCAATAAATTAATGCCAAGGGCTGTGTTCCTTTAAGGACTTGATATCCTGAAGTTTTAATATTTAATGTGAGTGCTTTTAGCATATGAGGATCTGAAAGACTTATGGTGAGATCTGGGAAACAATCAAAATGGATAGGTATATTGTAGAGACTCGACTCAATCATACCAAGTATGCTATCATTAAAGTTAGTGAATCTAGCATCTCGGAGACATAACAAAATAGAGGTGTTAAGTCCTCTACATGTTAAAGGTTTTATGGCTATTTGAACTAAGCCAATGTGAATGTAGTTATGACCATCTTTCTTATGGGATTTGATTTGTTCTGAAGAAAACAACTGACAGGTCTCATGTTCTTTACTAAGAGCATAAGCTTTTTCAACTTTTTTAACCTGATGTTCACTTCAAATGAGGGTATTGACCATTTCTTTTTGTAAATATTTTTACTTGAAACCTTGGGGATATTCCAATCTCCAAAGTCAACACTTTCACCAGTTTGAAAATCAAGTTTTTGTTCTTCATTAAGAATATCAGGAATAGCGCCTAAACTGGACCTAGAGCTAATGTTGGCCATTGAATTAGATCTAAATAATCTACTTATAAAGTTCAAAAATCAAACAAACAAAATACAGAAAACTTATACTGATTCACTTTCCTCGTGTGTTATCTAAACTCCTTCCCCGCTTATGCGATCCGCTAATGCCTCTCCTGGGACTTATTGTTTGGAACACACCTTACTGTTTGGTTGGGGAATTGAACAAATGACTATGAGGACCGACAAATAAGGTAGACTGTAAAATGAAAGCTTGAATATGAACCTGACTTGCAGATTATAAAGATACTAATGTAATTACCACTCACTTGGCTCTGATACCAAATGGGGGCAGAAGCTATCTATTGACGATGATAAAGATTATGAGGACAACAATCAAGACTACAGTCATTATGTTCATTGGGAGTACATATATTATACCAATATATATATATATATATATATATATATATCTAAGGGTAAGCTTTTAAAGGAATGGATCTCCATTTTTTTTTAGGATTAGTTGTTGGGCCCACACAACATCAAATTTTAGCGATCTGAACCATCTATTTTTCAAGTTGCACCTTATAGATTATTCTTACAAATTCTTAACCAAATAAAAAATATTTGAGGAATCTGATTGAGTGTTGCCTTTGCACGACTACGTGTTTCGTACCCGGCTGGCTACCTAATCTAATATCTAATATAACAAATATATCGTTTAACAAAAAAAAAATTGAGATCAAAGAAATTGACGAGCACTTTGTTTTATAAGAAACATTGAAATTTTATCGTAATAATTAAATAGACAAATGGTTTTAGCTTGAATTGTGTTCTTGCAAGAATAATCTATGAATTGAGACTTACAAAATAAACGTTTGGATCGTTGAAGTTCGATTTGGAGTGAGTCCCACAACTAATTCCCATTTTAAAAAAATAAATAAAAAAATAAAAAACTATGGATCCCATCTTTAAAGGGTCTGTATATATGAGTGTATATGTATACTACATTCATTAGTGATATATAAGCTATATATATATGGTAATGTTTTTATATATTCTTTATTTTTATTTAATATTTTTTTTTGTCAAAAATTTTATTTAATAACTTATAGTGGAGATCTTTATTTTTATTTTTATTTTTTTGTGTTCGTAGTGGATAAATTTATGAAATTTTTTGTTAATTTTAAAAAATTAAATTAATTTAATGAATGGCATGTAATCTAATCCGAAGGGGGTTTTCCCCCAACCCCATATCCGACGCGGCCGTCCCCTGTCATTTCTTGTAGCAGGAGGATCTTGTGTGTCTTCACGCCCGTCAATATATGGAGTATCCGACCTGATATGCGAACATGTGACCCAATCTTTGTCCGTCTGAAAGCTACAAGATTACTCGTGATCCATTATTTGTTGATATGCATACACATAAATTAATGCACCTCCCTTCAGTTTCAGTTGTGAAGGATTCTCAACCAGCCTCACGAGAAAGCATAGATTGTCGTCACTCATTACTGTGTAGTTTCATTTGAATATGATACTCGAATATGCATGTTTTAAACATGGTGTGGAAAATTCATTTGAATATGTTTACTCGAATATTGCAAATAAAGTAGTGTGAATTTTCTCAATGACACTCTTTGGCTTCTTACATGTGAAATAACAGTCCAACATCATTTAATTATACAAACATCATAAGTGAATTTATTCATTGTTCTATCATCTATAAACGACTTCTACAAAAATTCATTGGATATAAACACCATTTAGTTATCCATATGAATAAAAAGAATTTAATGAATATGGAGACCATTTAGTTATTCAAATGAATCAAATTTTTTTGATGATTTATCAAGATGCTACTAGTAACCATAACTGTCATTGTATTCAACACATATATAGATAACTAAACAACCTCCAAATTGATTTTTGTTTTCCTAGAAATGGCTTTTAATTTTTGCAGAAGTGATAAAGAATTTCATTTGTTAAAACCAACATATACAAGGTGTTATTGTAAACACAAAAATTTTGTAACGAATGAAATGAGAACACGTGTACAAAGTCGATTTGTATTGATGAATTTGTAGGGTTACAATCTCTGTTCGTAATTTTCCTCTGGTTCAATCTTTCAATTTGATGCAGATTCGTAGGTTGTTGATCCAAGGGTCACGATGACTTGATCTCGGACAAATGATTGAACAATTGCTTCAAGTTTTGAGCTTGAAACAATGCATGGATAGTCTTCACCTCAAGTTTGTGTATGATCTGCGGCAAAGGTGATGTTGAAGTGGGATTTTGTTGATTCAAGGGTCTTGTGGACTTGAGCTTGAATTGAACGTCATTACAAGTTTTAAGCTTGCAACAAAGTCTTGAAGGAATCGGCACAAGTGCTTGTTGATTCTTCAAGGGAATGCTTCGGCTTTGGTTGAAAGAAAGCTTTGGCTTTGGTTGTACGTTCTTCGAAGAGAGCTTTGGCATCATATTAGTCTTCAAAGATTTGGCAGTGGTTCTCCTTTTGTGAGAATTTCAGCCCTTCAAAGTAGAAATTGTCGACCCTTTGTTTGTCCTCGGACCTTGTATTTATAGAGTTCCAAAGCCATGGCTTTGGGTGGATTTGGCTTTGATTTGTGTCTTGATTTGTCCATGGGAGAATTTAGGCATGTTTTGTGTCTTGTTTTCAGCCACTTTCCTTTGCTTGGCTGAAAGGGTTTGTTACCTATTTTGTGAGCAATCTTCAATTCTTGCTTGTTTTGTGCACATGCTTTAGCTTTCTTTCCGGTTTTGGGAGCAATTTTGACCCCTTGCCGATTTTAAGGGGTATTTTCCCCTTTTGGCTAAATTTTGGGGAAGTTTTGAGATTCATTTGCTTGATTTGTGCCACATGTCATTGATGACTTGTTCATTTGTGATGAGTCATATGCCACGTGGAGCTTTGTGATGCATCATTTGCATGCGACGAAATTTACATGTCTACAAATTTACATGTGCTTGTCACATGTAGAAAACGTGTTTTGAAGTCCTGCAATGTGAATGTTCTAACTCAAGGGTCACCGAGACTTGATCTTAAATTAGTTTTCTTCTTCATGGACCGTAGATGTAATGACCTGTCCCTAAAAATTATGATTTTTATAATTTTAAATGTGAATTTATGAAAATGCCCTTCGAGGCAAAGACATTGCCTTTTGTTGCCCATCTTGTCATGACATGTAAGGTTCATTTTCTTGGCGTATCCTCATAGTACTCGTCTCTACGGACTCGTGGGCGCAAACAGAACGTGATTTAGAGTTATAACGAAGGAGTTATTAACGCTTAAAGTTGGGGGCATTTTAGTAAATTAATTGAGTTCAAGAAAACTCCAGATTTAAAAAAAAACATAGGAAAGCCACATGTGTGGCCCAGATTTAAAGAAAGAAGAAATGGACGGTTGCGAGAGAAGATAAATGAGAGAAAGGAGGGGGATGTGAGACTAATCGTAAAAGGAGAGAGGAATGAGTGACCAACCAAAGAAGAGAGAAAGGAGGGGAAATGAGAGAAACCGACCGGGTTCCCCATCGACTCGGGTTGCAACTTGTGGGTTCTCCGATGAATTTCACCATTTTTCTGACGAAATGGGCTCACTCATCACTCCCAATCATCAATTCTACTCCTTCTTTACCATTTCCACTTCAAATTTGAGAGAATTAGGTTTGGAATTGAGGGGTTTTGCATCGGTGGGTGCGACAGCTTCGGGGTGGCGATCCACCAAATTCGAAGGTACCTGAGTCAACCACCACCATCAGTAGACTTGCCTTAAGGCCTAGAACAAAGCCCATGCATTGGTTGGTGCGTCAGAGTTGTTTTGGAGTCGAATTGAAGAACACCTAAGTTTTGGGTTTCCGGCGGATTGAGGATGATTGAGGTGTTTCCCGGCCAAATTGGCCTTAGTCATAGGTATGAAAGTTGTTCTACTCGTTGAGATCTTCATTTTTGTGAAGTTTAAGAATTTTTAGAAATAGTTTAACGGCTTCGGGGTGGTGATCGACCAAATTCAAAGGCACCTTAGTCAACCACCACCATCAATAGACTTCCCTTGAGGCTTGGAACAAAGCCCATGCATTGGTTGGGGCGTCAGAGTTGTTTTGGAGTCGAATCAAATAACACCTAATTTTTGGGCTTCCGACAAATTGAGGATGATTGAGGTGTTTCCCGGCCAAATTGGCCTTGGTCACAGGTATGAAAGTTCTTCCAGTCACTGAGATCTTCATTTCTGTGAAGTTTGAGAATTTTTAGAAATAGTTGAATTTTCCGGTGAGTCGAGGCGGCCGACCGCCACCTGCAGTGGCGTGTGGGACGGCGGGTGCGGCGGCACATGGCCAGTGGGCTAGCGATGCTGTTTTACTTAAAATCGATATATTGATCTCAGATTTGATATCCATATGATGTGATTTGATTATTGTGAATCAAGTTTGATTAAGGTGTGTTACTTGATAATTATATGGATCGATGATCTGACCGTTGGATCATCACCAAAATTCAATACATTATACTACCTAATATTTAAGGATATTAGGAACTTACAGATTGGGAATCTGACGTATGGATCTTTCCGAATTAGACTTGTAAGTGCGTAAAATAAAACGTTGACAGCCACTTGAATTTGCAATTGGCGGAGATCCAACTGTTGGATTGTAATGAAATTTTAGTATGATGTTTTAGAAGCATAATGTGGATATTTGGAAGTTACGGATTAGAAATCTAGGTGCGGATCTTCCAAATCGAGTTACGTAGGGTTGTAAACCTTACCATCGATCTTTGACCGACGGTTGACTTTTGGTCAATGGGTTTCGAATCATTAGCGTCCTTGGGGATGTGTTTTATGTTTTCTATTGATAAGGATTCTAAGATGTGGTATGATAATTGTTTTAGGCGTCGATCGTTCGTGACACCTCGATGTTTGTGCTAAGAAGCTCTAGTGCAGACTCTAAGTGAGTGGGCTTTTGGTTTTCTATATATATATATATATATATATATATATGCGTATATGTGCTTTACATTTTCCCAGAAAATATTTTGAAATGAGCGTATTCTTTTAAATGTCGTGTCATGCTTGCATTTCATTTTATTATATGCATTGGTATGTATATGCAAACTATTGTATGACGCTGCGAAGGCCAAGTAAGTTTCAGTTGAGTACTATATTATGTTAGTGATTGCTTTGGTTATGGTTATATGTAGATGCATGTAGAGCTCATTATCTTGCACCTCGGTGTTAGTGTTCCTACCCATGGCCAGGGCACAGTCTTTCGCGTGATGTTCAACTCCCGCACTACATGCTCACCTTGGATCCAAGTTTGGTCCACAACCCTGTCGTACAGACCACATTAGGTGGTTCTAACTCGTAGGTGACCTGTAATTTATTCGCACAGCCTTCATGTGATTATAGCACTTGAGCGTACTTATTTACACCCAGCCTTGTCTTACAGGCCACAATAGGTGGTTTCGACTCGTGTGCAGGTATATTTGATGAGCTATAGGTTCAGTCATACGGGTCACATTAGGTGACTCCGGCTGGCATATCATTTATATTGATTTATTTCACCTGGCTTACTTATTTCATTGTTGAGATACTTGACATGGCACATACTTTGGTGTTCATTGCTCTCAAGCCTGATTTCTATATACGTATGTAGTATTATTTTCTGGGAAAGTATACGAGTTTTATGGTGAAGGGTTATTATTTTTAGAAAGATAAATGGTTTTTAAAAAGCTTTGTTTTTGCCCACTCTAATTTTTTGTTTTTCACCCCTCCAGGTTTTAGTTGTTGAAAGTTCATATCGACGAGGATTCTTGGCGAATCTCAGTATAGGCGGCTACCTCTAAGGGTATGATCCTTACCCACACTACTGTACTTTATATGTGCTCTGACGTCACATGTGAAATGGGTTCAGTCCCCTCCCAACACACTCTTGTCTTTAGACATTATTAGGTTTAAATATATTCACATTTTCTACATCACCATACTTTATGGCTTCGTCACCTTCCAGGTGTCTGACAGCACAGCTGGATTCAGAGTCCTAGTGGACATTCTGGGTTGTGGTGTGTCAGTAAAGGCGTATTTCTTGAACAAAACATTTCTTCAAGGGCCGTTGAGGCACATTTCTTAAATTGAAATGATGAATTTTGTTTATACCATACTTGACCAATCCCGAAACTACTGAGCACCGGTCAACGTTATACCGTCAAAGACCCAGAAGAATTTCCCTCTAACCAGGAGGCCAATCATAGTGCGACACGTGTCGACATCAGAAGCCAATCATAGCTCGACACGTGTCAACATCAGAAGCCAATCACAACACAACACGTGTTAATGTCAGAATGAAACTAGAAACTCTCTTCTATAAATAGAGATCATTCTCTCACAATATTTCCTAATGTCATTTGTACTAAATCATTCACTAGTACTCACTAAAGGAGAGCTTGAACCTATGTACTTGTGTAAACCCTTCACAATTAATGAGAACTCCTCTACTCCGTGGACGTAGCCAATCTGGGTGAACCACGTACATCTTGTGTTTGCTTCCCTATCCCTATCCATTTACTTACTTATCCACACTAGTGACCGGAGCAATCTAGCGAAGGTCACAAACTTAACATTTTATGTTGTACCAAAGCCCTCGCTGATTTTGTGCATCAACATTTGGCGCTATCTGTGGGAACGACACTTATTCCCACTCTCTTCAGCTTCGCTAAGCTGGTTTCCACCATTCGTACACTCTCTTTTGACTAGACATCCCTCTCCAACATGGGGAGCGAAGGAAGCCACAACACACAGAATGACACCCATCTTGCACCTAATGTGAAGCAATGAAAGAAGTAAGTAAAAAGAGTTGCTCTTAAAGATAGTAATGAAGAATGAGGTCCTCCAGGAGCAGTATGAGAAACTCTTTGAGACACTCCACGAAACTAGGCGTACTTAAACACGTGAGCTTGTTGCCCCTGTGGACATCAACCATCATCTGGGTACCCCCCAAACACGGAGGGTCACCTCCCTTTGACATGGGTATCCCTGATGAAGAGTGAGCTAATCATCAAAACATTGATCAACATGAGACTTTTCTCAACCTAGATGCTTCGACCCGAAGCAGGAGAAGTGGAGGAAGACACCTCCTTGCAAAAGGGTTGGAAGGATCGAAAGCTGTTTATCGTGACTGTCGAGACTTCCTAAAGTAACGTCTAGAGAATCCCCTCCACATATGCTCGAAGATCAATAACCCAAGGGTTTCTGAAAGACTCGGTCCCCTCCCACGACCCAGGCCCGCTGCTAATCTAGGGAAGGAACAACAGGTCCTAGAGGAACATGAAGGTACAGGGGACTCTGAGGTATTCCAACAGACTTGCCCTAAAAGTCAGTACGGCAAGTCCAAGAAAAAACCACACGCCCTTGCTCAAACTTTCCTACTTCCAAGAGGTGATGGAGACTTACGAAAGAAAATTCCAGTGGTACATGGCTCTACTCAGGACCGCCTTGTCCTACAGCTCCTTAAAGAAGTAAACAAGTTGAAGGCCGAATGTCAGGCCGAGATACCTGACTGGAACCAACCAAGGCCTGGTCCTCTCACAAGGAGGATCCTCGACACCCCCATTCAAGCGAAGACAAAACAAAAGCTTGGTTTACAACTATATACTGGAAATGAGGACCCAATTGAACACCTTCACCTCTTTGAGTCCACCATGGCATATCAGATGCACACCGATGAAAAGCAATGTCTTCTATTCCCCTCCACCCTCTCTGGCAGAGCTCTAAACTGGTATTGCCGTCTTCCACCTGAGACAGTAGACTCATTTGAGAAACTGAGGAAACTATTTGTTTCTCAACACATCTTCCAGACCGATCGCTTGCATTCTACAAATGACTTGTACATTATTCGTCAGAAGCCGAACGAGTCACCAAGAGAGTATGCCGGTCGCTTTAGCCATGAGTATTCTCGTTGCGCTGAGGCAGATAACATGACCGCCCTTAAGGCCTTCACGGCAGGCTTATGTGATTGTTTCTTCAAGTACATGATCAATGCCAACACTTGGAAGACTTACTCTGAGGTGATGGCACAGGCTTACAACTACGCCTCCGCCGGAGCAAGGACATACCAAGGGAACCCCCATATGGTTAACCACTATCAACAAGTGGGAAGTGGAAGTCAAGTTCTACTAAGTGAAGAGATCTTGGCCATTTAGACACCCATTGCATCATCTCCTACCTCATTTAGCTACTCGCTATGTCACCAAATGTATCTGTCTCTTGGTAAGAGGAAGGATTTTTACTCTCAGCAAGCCCATTACAACAAGAGGGATAAAACTTCGTATCAAGACAACCAGGGGTGAATGTATCGTCGACTATTATGATTATGGGGCCAAGCCTCACTCTTTCAAAGTGGAGGACTAGGTACTGAAGGAAATGCTATTACAAGAAGGCATACACATTACAAATGTTTTGACTCTCAACCGCTTGAGATCTTTTGTCACACAAGCCATTTGGAAAATATTTAAAGAAGAGGGAATTCAGACAACTTCTTCTGAGTCTTTTGCGTTCCTAGCACTAGAATACTTGGTCTATGCTGACCTACCTTTATACTCCAACTCAAAGCTTCAACATGCATACTTTGACATAAAGTATGTGATACTAAGTGTTACAACCAACATGGTTCACATATCAAAAGCATGGATCCCTACATGCATAGCAAAACATTCATAAGCATCACTCATATCGATCAACATAAACATTATACATTCCAACACATTCATACATAAGCATTATACATTCCAACACATTCATACATAAACATCATACATTCCAACACATCTATACATAAGCTAAATGCGAAAGGGTTCAACATACTTTGTATCTTCAACACTTGCAACAATGTGCCTCGACACCTTGCCCTTATTCTTACCAATCAGGTGATGAAATGTGAAGAAGGAACTCATCTTCATGCCACCAACCAGGTGATGAAATCTACAACCCGTAATCTCATTCATGCTACCAACCAAGTGATGAAATGTACAACCCGTACTCTAATATCATTTGGCAACTTGCCACTCATGCCACCAACCAGGTGAAGAATGAACTCATCTTCGTGCCACCAACCAGGTGATGAAATGTACAACCCGTACTCTAATATCATTTGGCAACTTGCCACTCATGCCACCAACCAGGTGAAGAAGGAACTCATCTTCGTGCCACCAACCAAGTGATAAAATGTACAACCCCTACTTTCCTTCATGCCACCAACCAGGTGATGAAATGTACAACCTGTACTCTAATATCATTTGGCAACTTGCCACTCATGCCACCAACCAAGTGAAGAAGGAACTCATCTTCGTACCACCAACCAAGTGATAAAAGCAACTCACCATTCATTCCACCTACCAGAAGACGAGTGGTACAACTTGTACATGTGAACTCCTATCATTCACAAATAATCAAAAACCCTCAAGCTTGACAACTCAACTAGGGGAGCACTTATGCCCAACAAGAGTTATAGTCACCAACAAAGTCTTATTGCAAGCCAACAACAACTTCAGTGCATGGCATATGAAGATCAAGCTATTCAGCCCTCTTACATCTGCTTCAGACATTTCCCCTCTGTAACAATGCAAACACTACAACTTGTAGAAAGCTTCACAAACTCTTGATCAAGACAGTGTGAAGCAAAACCAATTTATGGTGCCAACAAGAGCTTCATCTAAGGAGTTCAACCATAATTCTCAAAACCTTCACACACTCTTGATCAAGACAGTGTGAAGCAAAACCAATTTATGGTGCCAACAAGAGCTTCATCAAAGGAGTTCAACCACAATTCTCAAAAGCTTCAAACACTCTTGATCAAGACAGAGTGAAGAAAAACCAATTTATGGTGCCAACAAGAGCTTCATCAATGGAGGGCAACCACAATTCTCAAAAGCTTCACACACTCTTGATCAAGACAGTGTGAAGCAAAACCAATTTATGGTGCCAACAAGAGCTTCATCAAAGGAGTTCAACCACAATTCTCAAAAGCTTCACACTCTCTTTATCAAGACAGTGTGAAGCGAAACCAATTTATGGTGCCAACACGAGCTTCATCAATTGAGGGCAACCACAATTCTCAAAAGCTTCACACACTGTTGATCAAGACAGTGTGAAGCAAAACCAATTTATGGTGCCAACAAAAGCTTCATCAAAGAAGTTCAACCACAATTCTCAAAAGCTTCACACACTCTTGATCAAGACAGTGTGAAGCAAAACCAATTTATAGTGCCAACAAAAGCTTCATCAATCGAGGGCAACTACAATTCTCAAACCTTCGAAGCAAATTCAAGGGTGTTAGAAGCAAATTCAATTTATATGGTTCATCCAAACCTTCGACTACTACAAGGTGTGACTTGCATCACACAATCTCTTGCTCAACAGTGTGGAAGAAAAATTTGTATATGTTGTCTCTCCCACATTTTCAAATTTCTAGTTTCCAAAAAAAAAAAAAAAGGGAAATTCAACAAAGTTTCATCAATGGAGGACAACTATAAATTCTCAAAAGCTTCACACTATCTTGATCAAGATAGTGTGAAGCAAAATCAATTCGTGGTACCCAACAAAGCTTCACCACAAAAGCTTTACCAATAAAAGCTTCATCAATGGAGGACAACTACAAATTCTCAAAAGCTTCACACTATCTTGATCAAGATAGTGTGAAGCAAAATCAATTCATGGTACCCAATAGAAGCTTCAACTCCAAAGCTTCACCAACAAAAGCTTCATCAATGGAGGACAACTACGAATTCTCAAAAGCTTCACACTATCTTGATCAAGATAGTGTGAGGCAAAATCAATTCATTGTACCCAACAAAAGCTTCAACTCCAAAGCTTCACCTACAAAGCTTCAACTCCAAAGCTTCACCTGCAAAAACTTCACCCATAAAAGCTTCACCAACAAAAGCTTCACCCACAAAAGCTTCCCCCACCACAAAAGCTTGACCTACAAAAGCTTTACCCACAAAAGTTTCACCTACAAAAGCTTCACCAACAAAAGTTTCACCCACAAAAGCTTGACCCACAAAAGCTTCACCTACAAAAGCTTGACCCACAAAAGCTTAACCCACAAAAGCTTCAACTACAAAGCTTCCACACAAAAGCTTTACCTACAAAAGCTTCACACTACCTTGATCAAGATAGTGTGAAGCAAAATCAATTCATGGTGCCCAACAAAGCTTCACCCACAAGCTTCACACTACCTTGATCAAGATAGTGTGAAGCAAAATCAATTCATGGTGCCCAACAAAGCTTCACCCACAAAATCTTCACCCACAAAAGTTGGACCCATAAAAGCTTCACCTACAAAAGCTTGACCCATAAAAGCTTGACCTATAAAAGCTTGACCCACAAAAGCTTGACCCACAAAAGCTTCACCTACAAAGCTTCAACACAGAAGCTTCACCTACAAAAGCTTCACACTATCTTGATCAAGATAGTGTGAAGCAAAATCAAGTCATGGTGCCCAACAAAGCTTCACCTACAAAGCTTCAACACCAAAGCTTCATCTACAAAGCTTTTAAAAAAAAAAATATATATATATATATATTTATTTATTTATTTTTTTTTTTCGGAATTTCGAAAATTAAAAAATTCGAAAATTTGAAAAAAAAAAAAATTTCCTAGGCCTCCTCTTCTTTAGGCCTAACAACTTTCATAACAAATATATAAGAAGAAGGAGTTTTGGGCTACCACTTAGAAAGGAAAGGCCTCATTCGTCAACTCCCTCGACTGGAGACTTGGGGGACTTCTACCATATGCTACTGCACCTTGATACTCGGAAGTCTCACGACCACTCAGTGACTTGGATTTTTCAAGTCTCCAAACGAGAAGTTTTCCTCACTCAGGAAATTAAGGGAGCACTTCCTCAATCTCGATCAACCGGACCCCTTGAGACCTCAAAAGTGAATTGGTTCAAGCTGCCCAGATAGACAAAATGAGACACCTTTAAGTTGGATCACATCAAATACTGTGCGTTCCATCGAGGTTCTGGTCTCACAACCAACAATTATTATACTTGGAAAGATTACTTAGAGAAGCTAATGAAGAAAGGTGAATGCGATAGATATCTAGACAACCAACTGCACACCCTAAGAGGAATGCTGGTGCAGACGAAAAGCTGTCTACCAAGACAATTTGAATCAATGTCATCTTTGCAAAATCAATACACTTGGGGGCCATAACAAATCCAAGAAGAGTAAAATCTAGTAGGCCATATTGGTCTCGCAGGTCCAGCTAATCGACTTTACCCTGGACCCATTATAGGCTTCACCAAGTAGAATGCCAAATGTGTAGACTTCCCACACGACGATGCCTTGGTCGAATATATCCAATTGGTCCACGCCATAGTTGATAAAATGATGGTGGAGAACGACATAGCAGTCAACCTACTATAACGTTCAGTTATTCAACATATAGGCCTAGAAAGCACAATCATACACCGAGTGCAGGTACTCACCGGATTGAACAGTCATACCTTTGCTGCCATCAGCAAAATAACACTCGACGTGAGAACACACCCAATGGTCTTACAGTAGACATCCACAATAATTAGCGACCCGTCTCCCTATAATGGGATTCTGGGTCAGCCTTGGCTGTGAGACTGGGCACGGTAACCTCTATCGAGTTACTAGAAAAATCTGATTCCGCATCCTAAGAGGATGAGTCAAAAAGATCAGACCGCATCTTAGCGATGCACTGTTTTGAAAATGTCAAAGAAAAAGTCCTTTATCCTAGTAGAAGTTGCTGAGGTGCAGAAGGATAACCCAACTGCCTAATAGCAATCAAAGTAGATGGATCAAGATGATAACATCTAAGATGAAATACGAACAGATGAGGCAAGATGGAAGCTTGAAGAGAGCGCCAAGTACATCATTCTTGATCCTCATCAACCAGGAAGACAGTTAGAGTGACATAGAAAGTGAATTTAGTATTGACCAAGATTCCCATACCATGTTCAAAGACAAGCAAAAGTGGACTAGAAGTCATCGAGATGATGAAATAATGGATCTTGTTGACAAAGGTGTTCGAACTCGAAGGCAAATTTCTGATGAAGTTGCAAATATGTGTTATGTGCCCCAAATTGAGCCCAAAAATGTTAAAGATGCCTTAACTGATGAGGAATAGATATTGGCCATGCAGGAAAAGCTTAATCAGTTTGAAAAGATGGTCCCTTATTGATCGTTCATCAAATATTATTGTTATTGGCACCAAATGGATTTAGAAGAACAAATCTGATGAGTTAGGAAAAGTGTTAAAAAAAAATAAGGCCAGACTTGTTGCTCAAGAATACTTTCAACTTGAAGGTGTTGATTTTGATGAAACCTTCATTTTTGACGTCTTGAATCTGTCAGACTTCTTTGTGTTATTGCATGCCATTTAAAGTTCAACTATTTCAAATGGATGTCAAAACAACATTCGTTAATGGATATCTTAATGAAGAAGTTTAGGTGGAACAACCCAGGGGCTTCGAGGATCCTCACAAGCCAGTTGGGGTGTACAAATTGAGGAAGGCCCTTTATGGTCTTAAGCAAGCTCCACATGCTTGGTATGATAGGTATTCTCATCTTCTCACTCATAATTATACTTGTGGCTTTGTTGATAAGACTTTGTTTGTGAAGAACGTGAAGTCTTATGTTGTGATTGCTTAACTGTATATGCATGATGTTGTTGTTGGCTCAGCCTTTGATTCTCTTATGTATAGCTCATTGATATGATGACCAGTGAGTTTGAAATGAGCCAGGTTAGAGGCTTGAACTACTTTCTTGGACTTCAAGTAAAGCAAGAAAATGATGACATTTTCATTTCTCAAGCCAAGAATGCCAAAAATTTAGTGAAGAAATTTGGTCTTGAAAGATCAAAAGCTGCTAGGTCACTAATGAGTACGTTTACCAAAATTCACAAGGACTCGAGTTGCAAGGATGTTGACCAAATTTTGTATAGAAGTATGATGGGAAACCCACTCTATTTGATTGCAAGTAGACCGGATATTGCCTTTATAGTTAGGGTGTGTGCTCAATTTAAAAGTTGTCCTAATGAGTGTCGCCTATTGGCAATTAAGAGGATTATCAAATATGTTGGTGAAATTACTGATTTTATTTTACAATATATGAATGACACCAACAACAACTTTGTTGGATATAGTGATGCTGATTGGGCTGGGTGTATTGATGATAAAAAAAGTAACTCCGGGGGAGCTTTCTATGTTGGGAATAATCGGTTGCATGGCATAGCAAGAAGCAAAATTGTGCCTCACTATCTAATGCTGAAGCAAAATATATAGCGGTTGGAAGCTGTTGCACTCAGTTGATGTGGATGAAACAAATGCTCAGCGACTATGGTATCATGGAAGGTAAAAGTCTTACCTTAACCTTTGTGCCTATTGAAAGACAGCTAACTAACATCTTTACTAAAGCCCTAGATAATTGAAGGTACGAAGATCTTCGACGGTCTATTGGTCTTTGTGACATGAATTGAATAGGTTGTATAGTCTTGCTTCCAAGAGTTGAATCTTTTGTCTAGTCTCTATGCATGTTTTTGTGTACACTATTATCTCATCAGATAATTTGATTTTGTTCTTTGTATGAATCTCTTAACTGTTATACATTGTTTGTAATTTGTGAATTTGCCTTGGATAATTATTCACTATGATGTCAAGGGTTCTCCTTATTCTCTCAAATGGCCTTTGCAAAATCATTTTTTTACTTATCCAAATCTTGAAGTGATTTTGAATTTAATGTTGTGTTTGTCCTAATTGAGTGGTAGTGACTTTACTTACTATATAATCAGAACCAATTGTCTATTCTCATCTTCTTTTTGTCCTCTCCCCAAATTGAAAAAAAAAATATTCAATTAGGAGAGTGTTGTAAGAAAGGGGTGTCTTCAAAAGAAATAGTATATCGTCAAAAATGGGAAAATCCCTTCATTTTGGCCTTCCATGCAATGTCATGTGTAGTGCTTCAAGATCCCCTTAGCAGGTCATATTTCCAAGTTTCTAAAAAATCAAATGGTGATTCATTAAAATTTTGCCTTCATTCAAATAAACTTGGCATTTCTCAAATTGGTGCCTCACTCAAAGTTCGACACCAAATTTATCTTTTCTTCCAATGCTTGTGCCGTGCTTTTTTCCAAGGCTTGTGCCTTGCTTTTTATGTGTCTTGTCCAATGTTCATATTATGTAGGAAGTGCTATTTCTTGAAGTCAATAGATTATTAAAAGCTTGGTTAACTTTGAAAATGCTTTTGTGATTAAGTGCTTGGTTATATGGCTTCAAGATGGCTATCTCCAATCCCATCCCCTTACCTTGACACATCATAGTTGCATCATGAGCAAGTGTTCATCTATGTATTACTTTGTTTGTATGCCCTTGAAGAGTTATCTTTTGAGAATTGCATTGTATATTGTTTCATACAAGATCAACAAAGTAGGCAGCAAGGGTAGTTACACCCTTACCCCCATGAACGACAAGAAGGTCGAAAAGTAGTGGAATGCCTACAATTTGAGAAAGTACCATACTTGACCTCCCACTGCACCCTAAGCGTTGCTCTAGCCAAATAAAGCTCGAAGACTTAAGCAGCTTGATGAGCACTACCTCGTAAGTCGAAGACTATCCAGTTGTTATGCAGTTTCTACCTTACAACAAAGTTCATTCATTTTTCTCGTCTTTCAATGAGGGATTCAAAAGATATTCACAACTTAGCTCGATTGCATGCTTACAACAACTTATCACTCTTACACTTTAATGAAGATTGCGCCCTACATGGGACTTATCGCAGGAATTGCACCCCTATGGGGACTAACTATGCTCTTCCCCTGGGAGAAGGTAAACTAGCACTCCGAATATCTAAACGTGGATGGGTCGGGCTGCCTGGTATGATTGGCAGCATGATGGCCCGTGCCGGCATTCCTAGAATTAGCCACAATGGTCCTTTTCAGGACTTACCTTATTGAAGGGTTTTGGCCTTTGGCCTGGTCCGTGGGGATCCAAGCCTTAGAGACGAAGAAGGCACACAACGCAGTTCATTCGTTAGACACTTACCTATGAAGATGGACCACAGTTGAGCATCTTTGATGTGACCAAACTAGCATCAATGGCTGAGCATCCTCTGTGTGAGAAACTATTGATCTTCGTGTTACGTAATAGTGTTCCTGCTGCCCATGAAGGAACATTCAAGGTTAAGCACCTTTAATGTGACAAGACTAGCATCAACAGCTAAGTATTTCCAGCATGACACACAGATGATCTCTATCTGGATATAAAATCCTAGCTTCGACTGCACGTAGGGGTTCAATGCAGTTGAGCATCCTTAATGTGACCAATCAGCAGTCACGATTGAGCATCTTGTATGCAACCAACTTGCAGTCTGTATTATCCTTAGAACCCTAAAACATGCTTCCAGTTCACTGAGTAGCCGACGAATTTCGAAAGATTGATTACGGCTTACCCATCGAGCAGTTAAGCCGCATAAACTTATACAACCACACATTCTTGTGAGAGGTTAACAGTTAGCACGCTCATACATAACTCTATCAATTGCAGACATGCTACGTAGCCTACGAGTTTTACCCCTACAAGGCATAGAGCAGCCCTTTAGGCTTACATTGATTCCTAAAGTGTTGTACTACTTGCTACGTAACCTACATAATCACTTATATAAAGTGAAAATTGTTCTTTCGAACCACTACCCATGAAATTCCATACAACTGCACATTTCTATTATGACAAGTTAGTGAATTTTGTGTCCCAACAATCTTATTATGTTCTGATACAGGCCATACAGCTCAAAGGATTGGTGAATCAACACCTGAGAAAGCCATAGTTAATAGCCACATGGATTTGTTTGCTTCTGTAAGAAATACATCTAGCTGCCGGCTCGACGGTTAACAGCTTTGCAAAGGTTGTACATTAAACATGGGGCCATATAAACGACACGAGCTTGTTTGCTTATTAAAAAGTAGCTCGCCTGTGGACGGTATAATGAACAAAAGTTTGGTGTACCACTAATATGTAACTCATAACTATAAAGGGTACATTGATCCGTCTGCTCTGAAAGTAACGTTTTCAGTTGCCAGCCCTATAAGCTAATAGTTTTGAAAGACGCCTCCTAGTGCCTAAAGTGATGAAATGGGCTTGCCTACCCTTTTTGAAGCAACCTACTTAGCCACTCATCTTACGGCCGAACCCTTTATTAAGGTAGAGGAACAAAGATGAAATAAAGAGAAGAAAATAGTTTATTAAATTACTAGCTAATTGATAAACTGGCTCAAAGGCCAAAAAAGTTCAAGTAAAAGAAAACAAAAAGGGAAAAGAAGAAAATTCCTAAGTCTAAAACAAAATACTACTTTTCAATAGCTTGGACACCGCCTGACTTCTCAGTCCCCACGCCTTCAATAGCTGCATCGCTTTCAGCAGCCCCAGCTTGGGCAACGCCATCCATAATTACCCCATCATGGGCATCATCTTCACCAACATCTTGCCAAGAATGGCTTTCAAAGAAAAGGGAAATATATCATCTGGGGAAATGAAGAAAGTCTCGAAGTCTTTCCCAATGAACTCAAAGTCCGATGGTCTATCGAAGATATGATCCATATAGCCTAGCTTGTAAAAATCAGCTCGACCCTAAGAAAGTGAAGTCTCAAGATCAACTTTCTCACCCTTCAACTGCTAGCTCTCTTCAAGCAAATCGGCACGAACATGCTGCAACTCATCCAGTTCCTTCTTCAGGCTCTCGTTGATCTTCAACGCCTCCTGAAGTTCTAACTCATTGGGCTTAAGTCTCGCGGTGATCTTCTGGAAAATGATCACCTAATTATATGTAACGATCAACTCTTTATCTTTTGCATAGAAGGCGGACCGAGCTCTGAAACAGCATCCTTAAGACCTTAAATTTGAGGTGTGTAACGACTAATCTTTTTCTCTAGATCATCATATTTCTAATAGATCGCGTCAAGCCTAGCCTTCAAGTCAATGATCTCCTAGTGAGTGGTCTTAAGTTGTAGAGAAATAGGGGTAGAGACATTAGACACTTTTAAAATGGCAAGTTTAGACTCTAAATTTCTGATCTTCTCAACAGCCAAGCGAGCTTTAGCCACCACGAGCAACATCATCTCCTTAGCAGCCTTAGCTTCATCCTGATCAAACACATAGACTCGGCTGCCAGGACCACAGTAGTTTGCGTAGTAACGAGCAGAGAACTCTAACAAGAATGGATCGTATTCTTAGTAAAGGAACCTGAATTATGACTTTACCAATTTCGACAACAAACTTGGCGCATGCTTCTAGATTCTCAAGCAGATCAGGCTTCAGCAATGCCAAAATCTTTGCAAACTCTCCATAAGCAGCCTTAGTGGATCTCTCACAACTACTCCCGTGAGCAGACTTCTCATTCTTAACAGTCGAATCGACGCCAGTAGCAGGATGAACTGGCACAGGCACCACCCCACTTGCAGAATCAACCTTCGCGCTCTTCATGGTAACAAGCCTTTTCAAAATCAAGCCAAACTTCACTCCAGAGGATGTCTCAATGCAGACCCAAATACTGAAGGCACGATAGAACTTTTACATTGTGTAATCCTGTCAGTAATTGCTCTAGCCACCTTCAGAGCAACCAGCTTCACAGGCTCATCTACAGCCACCTTCAGAGCAACAGGCTTCAAAGGCTCAAAATCAGTAGCCTCTTTCTTCCCTTTGGAAGAAGTTAAGTCAATCACGACCTTCCCAGCAGTGGATGAACCCTCGAGCAGTGGAGGAAGTCTTTGGCTTTTCATCCATTGACGGCTTTCAAGAAGGTGACATATATCTTTTTTTTCCACCTCCAAATGCAGCAGGCTTTATAACAACAATCGATCGAGCTAATTCCTCAGCCTTAATCTACTTGATATCTTCCAGGAGTTTTCGGCTTTTCATCCATTGACGGCTCTCAAGCAGGCGACGGATATCTCTTTTTTCCACCTCCAATAGCAGCAGGCTTTACAATAACAATGGACCGAGCTAATACCTCAGCCTTAATCTACTTGATATCTTCCTTTGGGAGCAGCCCACCCTTCTCCCAACGAAGAGGACTAAGCAGTCAGCACTACTCACAATATTCAGCAGGGATACCCAAGGGGTTGTGCACCTTTTCATGTCTGGAGAAGTCTTGGAAGTTGAGCTAAATTCCAAATCTACATAAACAGGTGAGGATAAATAAGAAAGCATCTCAACAAAAACATAAAGCAGCTTAGAGACTAAGTAGCCTACTTACCATCGATGAAATCAGTCGGAACAAGCAACCCATGCATGAGTTAGATTCCCACTCTCTGCTGATTTCTAGGATTTCCTTGGCCCAATAATGATCCCTTTTTCTTGAATGATTAAAAAGCTTATGGTCGGTTCTCCACGGCCTGATACCATTGATGTGGCCTGTTCAAAAAAGTACCAAAACTCGTTGGCAGTCAAGTCCACGTCAATGAACGTACACAAGTAGTGGAACCCTACCATCATGCGGACCGCATTCAGAAAACATTGAGCAGGAGCACACTTCATGAAGCAAATCATCGCCTGGAAGAATCAAGGCATAGGAAAGGTGAACCCCAATAGAAAGTAGTAGGGGTGAAACTTGATAGCTTTCCTAGACCTATATGATCCACAACTGCTACCTTCCTTGGTCAACTTCACACGAACCCTAGGTGAAATTGTGTGGTTGAACATCTCAATGAAGTCTTTGAACTGCTCATTAGAACATATCTTGACATAAGCAGTCTTGAGGTAGCCTAAATTACATGCAAATTTACCTTAGCGATACAACAGCGAGATAAATTCATCATTCTTATGGCTTGAAAGAGACATGCTTGAAAAAAAAACCTACAACAATGCAAGGAACAATTGTTAGATTTTGGTGGTAATCAAAATCCCTTTGATAGATGAATTTAAATTCCAATTCAAAGTGAGAAACTACATTAAAGTGGGAAACAACTTCAGGCTTACTAAAGCATCTTGGTATTTCTACACCTACTGCCCTTTCTTTTGAGCAGAGCAACAGCTGTGGGGACATTTGTGGAGCAAAAAATAATCTCAAAATTCCTAGAGGTGACAAGTGGACTTTCAGCTGAAAAAGACAAGACTGCCCTCATTAAATGAACAGGCATCCCATGCATAGCTCAGCATTCTAGGACATGCAAGTTGCAGACTACGACTATTCAAAGTTCCACGGCCCATAAAAAATGTCAAAGGTATTTAATAATATGGTTATCCCTAAATCCTATTATTAATACACTCCCAATTGAAGACAAACCCTATCAAGTAAGTAAGCCCAATTATATTTAATTAAGGATAATTACATTGATTTCGAAGGTATTATTCGCACAATATCTTGGGAATATTTATTCTCACCAAATCGACCCTATGGCAGGCTACCTCCTCTATAAGTACCCCATTTCACCACAAAAAGGGGTATGTCATTTCTACATACAGAAATACCCTAAACACGTCACTATTTTCATAAAGACTAACTTAGGCATCGGAGATCCATTGACCAATCCTCCCCCCCCACTCATCGTGGGCACATAAGGCTTTAGGCATGTGATCAAAGGTGTTGATTGTTTTGCGGGCTAATTTTCATCAAGGCTGAAGATGATGGAAATTTGCATCGACACCTAGCCCTAGGGCACACAAAACCTATTACAAGAATAATCAGGCATAAACAATAGAATCGCTAAACAAGACAAAACAAATAAAAACTACCTAAGCCGAGAACAAAACCATCTATCAACAGCATACTGCTTGTAAAGAGATTTTAGATGCTATGGGAGGAGCCACCAAAGATTTAGCCAAGTAAGGTGGCTTAGTCACAATCAGTCAAGGAACACACATCCACCATGGAAATCAAACCATATAAGGTGTATCTAAACCACCACAACAAGAAATCCTACCCAAAACCATAGAACTAGCCAAAATCAAAAATGAAAACTGAAAGTTAGATGACCAGAAAAAGAAAAGGATGTCCGGCAGATGAGAGGCAACTCATTTGCCTACTTTGCCAAATAAAGTTGACTTTATCTTAACAAGAATGACGATGAGAATACATCGTTTATCGCTAGGACTAATAGGGTATCTAATCCTATTTACTTTCCTAGCTTTCATCTCTTAGTGTCAGTGTCGGCCCAGCAAAGTACTTTCTCCATGGATGCAGATTGATAAAAAAAAAATTCCCTCCAAACAGCTTAACTTAGTCAAGTCTGTAGGCTTACTAAAGAATCATACTAAGTTGTGTTGGTTGTTTACCAACAAAAATCTTGGTAGAAAGAATAAGTCACAGCTACAGATCAAACAATACTCACAATAGACTTTAACAACGCGCTTAGAGGGTGAAGAGTGGGGAGGGGGCCACACACATCATTTGCAATTGATGTTGGGAGACTGTGTGATACATCATGTCTCTTTCTTACCTAATTTTTTGTCTGCTAGTGGATCGAACCTAAGGTCACTAAGCTATTGAATTGAATCTACTATGATGCAACTACTTCGACGTGATTAGTATGGGCTAGATTTTAGGAAGAAAACAACATAGGTCGGCAAGTTGCCTACAAAACAGTGAGAAAGGGATGGGACACTTGCTATCCATACACCAATCCCAATAGAATTAGTGAGAATAAAAAAGTACGTTGAAAGAAGGAGGAGCATGGGCGAGCGAGGGAAAAGAGGTAAAGAGGGTGGGACAGGAAGGGGAGAAGGGTTAGGAGCAGGGCTAGGAGAAGGTGGGAAAGAGGCTCCCACCGATTCCAAGCCATAGTCAGGGGAGAGAGAAAGAGATAAACCAAGAAATTATTTTTAGAAGTTAATAAAGAGAATAAACACTTTTGATTATGAGGCTGCACAATAAATGAATAACATGTTATTAAAGACTAAATTACACATTAGCTAAATTTTGTGGACATCCCCAAATAGTGCTCATCTCCGTAAATGGTATGGTGCTGATAGGAGCATATTTATGGGACTTATTTAGCTTGGTTTCTTGCATTTTCATAGCTAGTTTCTACTTATTCTAGTGTTTTAAGCTATTTTTGTGTGTTTTCGGGTTCAAATGACAAAGTTGGCAAGAAAGTGCAATTTTGAGCATTTTGGAGTAGTTTTGGGCCAAGAATGGATAGCACATGCATGGAGCAAGGTGGATGGACGTTTTTGAAGTTCAACAGGCTAGGATTATGCTGAAAAGATGAAGAAAATAAATTCAAGACAAAGAAGATAAGGAATCAGCTAAAAAGAAGGAACATTATCCAAAACCTTATCCAACCTTATCTTATCCAAACTAACCTTTCATATCTTATCATATCCTAATCCTAATCTACCTAAATTCTAGCTGCAAAGGGGACTTATTTTCATATTAGGATACCTACAAATTAGGTTTCTAGAAGCCAAGACCCTATCCCTAAATTGGTGCCGCACTTAGCCCTTCTAGAAGCTCTATTTCCTGATGCAAAAACCACTCCTTGTCCTCCCTGGAATTTGATGAGAAGTGTCCTTATTCCTTGCTAATTTGGAGTCCTAATTCCTCCCCTTTTCAGCCTTAGCCAGGCATTCCCCTCTCCCTATAAATACAAAGTGCCATAACACTTACAACTCACCCATCTTTCACCATAAAACCACACACATAAGAGCCATGAACTTAGAAAATCCCCATTGTGCCGCAACTATGAAAGGAAGAAGAAAAAGAAGCCACCTGGAGCCGTGCTTGCCATTTAAGACGTTGGATTGTTGGAGCCTTTCTAGGTGTATTCTATCTTTGTTTTCAATGTTTATATTTAATTGTCTTTGTTTAATTGCGAACATGAGGAACTAATTTCATTTTAGTTAGAGGTGAATTCAAAGCTATGAACATATATGTGATATGAATTGATTACATCCAGTTATGATTCCATAAATCATGAATGTAATTTGCTTAACTGCTTGATTGATAACTTATTCTTGTATATGGGTTAAGGGTGCACACTTAGTTTGCATCCAGGGATTTGATGCTAAAATATAATGGAGTTTCACCTAATAGTTACGAACTTATATTTGCAAGTAGTGGAGGTTGCTAGTCACGATCGTGTTAAGTAAATTCATGGCGGGAGTATCATGTTATACGTAGTTACGAATGCCTTGTCAATGCTTATGATTTTCATAGAGCTTAATGATCTTTGATGTGTGTCGTTATCATGTTGTTCATGTAGGGAACTTGATAAGAATAATTTGGTTGTGATGCGATGTCCAATTCAATGAATTTAGGAACATCTGATGGTTAATTAGTGTTGTTCATGGTTAACTTGGGGCATTGTCATTCATGGTTTATAGGAAGAATAACTGGAAATTGATTTGTATGCATATGTGTCATGTGAGGAGAAGGACCCTCTAGCTAGCCATTCACCTCTTAAAACACCCTAAATTTGTATTACATTTAGTTAATTTCTGCAAGTATTTAGTTTAAGTCTTAAATTCGTCCAAAAACTAACCCCCCCTTTCTATTTCATGTTTTTAGGTTAAAATCTGTTCAATTGGTGTCTTTTTAATGTTTTGAGTCTTTTTAGTTCAAATTTCGTCCAAAGTCATCCTTAGTGTTAGTTTTGAGTCAGTTTGCTTGTTTTATGTTGTTTTGAGTATTTTGAGTCAGTTTTGAGTCATAAGAGTCTAGTTTAGTGTTTTTAAGTCTAGTTAAGTGGAATTGAGTCTAATTTGAGTTGATTAACAGTCCTCCTAATCCCCAACCTAGAACGATCTCTATTTATCCATACTATAATTGTCAAAATGAGGGTTTAGTTTGTGTGTTAGTTTATACCACATCAAATTTTGGCCCCGTTGCCGGGGATTAGCAAAAGTGCTAATCTTCCCTTTGTTTCTATTTTCGTTTAGTTTGTGTTTCTGATTTGGTTTTGTTTTCATTGTTTTAGGTACTAGTTTATGACTCAAAGTACTCAACTTGTTCGTGCACACATATTGGAGTTTGACGACGATTTTGAACGAACTTTAAGAAAGAAAAGGAAGCAGCCAGAACCCAATCCACCTAGTTCTAGTGTCAAATCTAAATCTGAAGTTGAAACTGAAGAGGAATTCGAAGAGGAACAAGACATGGTTGTTGACAATCGAACAATCAAGGAACTTTCAGCCTCGGGATTAGACATTGCCATGCCCCTTTGCATTAAATACCCTACAGCAGTCCAAGGTAAAACCGATGAGTTCGAATTGAAGTCTAGTTTACTGCATCACATTCCCAAATACCATGGGTTGTCCATGGAAGATCCGAACAAGCATTTGAAAGAATTTTAAGTGGTGTGCTCGAGCATGACACCAATCAATATGGAAGGAAATATTTTGAAGATGAAAGCCTTTCCATTCTCTCTTATAGACAAAGCTGAAGATTGGCTTTATGAATTAGCACCTGGAATCGTCACTTCTTGGGAAAGCATGAAGAGAGCATTCTTAGAGAAATTCTTCCCAACTTCAAGAATCATTCTTTTGAGGAAGAAAATTAGTGGCATTCAACAAAGCCAAGGAGAATCCTTTCCAGCGTATTATGAGCGTTTTAAGACATTAGTTACATCCTGCCCACAACATCAAATGAAGGAAGAGTTTTTTTTTATCAATATTTCTACAAATGACTACTTCCAATTGAGAGACAAATGCTAGATGCCTCGGCGGGTGGTGCTTTGGTTGACAAAACCCCAGTTGCAACCAAGATCTTAATAGCAAATCGAGCCTTGAATGCACAACAATGGGAAGGAATTGGACAAAGAGACCCCCCAAGGCAACACCAAGTTAATGAGGTAAGTTTAATGGCCAAAATTCAATCTCAATTGGCTAATCTCACTGTTCTTGTGTCATAGGTTGCGGAAGGATCAAAAGTACAAAGAACAAGCACTTGTGGCGTACCAACACAACAAGGAGGATTTCAACAGCCACCTCCTGGGATATTTCAATGCCATTCGTACCAACACAACCTTAACCATAATCTGCCCAACCAAATTCAGGTTCGTCAATGGATAGTGATACAATTCTTAAATTACTAACCTCTTTGATGCAGAGCGTACATAATCAAGCCAAAGAGGTATAAAATTAAGCCAAAAAGGTGGGCGAATTGAAAAAGCAAATAGTGGAATTCATGGGACAGTTTAGAAAACAAGGCAAACTGCCTAGTTCAACCATTGTGAATCCGAAAGAAAGATTTGAAACCGCCAACACTATCATATTTAGAAATGGCAAAGAGGTTGGAACCAGCCCCAAAATGTCAAAATCTAGCCAAGAGGAGGATGAAAGGTTGCAACTAGAAGATGAAACATTGGACAAACCCACGACAAGGGTAGAACAACCCTTGCCACAGCCTCCTAAGCCCTCTATGTCGTCCAAAACAACCAAGGTAAGCCCATATACAGTTACTTCTAACGTTATTCCACCCAATGTTCCTTTCGCTCGTAGATTTATGCAAGCCAGGAACGAAGAGGATGAAAAAGACATTCTGGAGATGTTTAGGAAGGTGCACGTCAATATCCCGCTCCTTGATGCTATAAAGCAAATCCCGAAGTACGCTAAGTTTTTGAAGAAGCTTTGTACAACAAGGAACCGGATTTGGGAGAAAGAGGTGGTACATGTAAGTGAGAATGTCTCTGCAATGTTGCAAAGAAAGCTGCCACCTAAATGAAAGATCCAGGTAGTTTCACTATCCCTTGTGTAATTGGTAATACAAGGTTTGAACATGCTATGCTAGATTTAGGTGCATCAATTAATGTCATGCCATATTCTGTTTATGCATCTATGAATCTAGGAAAGCTTACAAATGATGGTGTTATTATTCAATTAGCCAATCGATCTAATGCATACCCGAAATGAGTTTTGGAAGATGTTTTGGTGCAAGTAGACCACTTGATTTTTCCTGCAGATTTCTACGTGCTTGACATGGAGGACTTGGGCCATTCTCCATCATCGCCAATCTTACTTGGACGACCTTTCATGAAAACAGCCCACACCAAAATTGACGTGGCCAAAGGAGCCTTAACTATGGAATTTGGTGGTGATATGATTAACTTTAAAGTTTCTGAATCTATTGAGAATCCTAATGATGTTCGTTCTTTTTTTGCCATTGATGTAATTAGAAATGTAGGGTAGGAACGTTCAACACCAATTAAGAAGGATGTATTTCGAACCACCAACAAAGAAGGAATTGGAATAAGGCACAAGGGATACGCCACTGCCATCAAGAAACCCAATCTGACCGAGAGCACCCATAGTGAATTTGTTCATAGTGTTGCTACTTTTGAAAAGACATCGTAGTACATTGGTAAGACACTTACGCCAACTCCAATTCCCATTTCAAATAATAGGTTGTTACCTTCTTTGGTGCAGGTACCTAATCGAATTCAAGGTGGTGGGTGAGTTCACGTTGACTTAAGGAAGCAAAACACCACAATCAGGAAGGATCACTATCCTTTTCCATTCAATGATCCAAAGTATGAAGTGTTTCGAGGGGCAGGTTGTAGTGGAAATACCCCTTCATGCCATGGGTTCCAATAAAACTTAACATGGGGTATCATTCGGCTAGAAGACGTTAAAGCAAGTGCTTCTTGGGAGGCAACCCATGCGTTCAAATAAAGAAGACCTAGGAATCTCCGGCTCCACAACCAGATTTGCGTTCTTAAACTCTACTCTTTATTGCTTTTACTTTGCCATAATTGTCATGTTTGTTAGTTGTGTTGCTTGCTTGCTTACAAGTTAGTCTATGTTTGAAACTTTGAGGACAATGTTTGTTTAAGTGTGTGTGGGGGGGGGGGTAAACAAAGTGTTTTGCATTGATTTTCGTGGGATTTTACGACCTAGCACTTCTAGAGTTGTTACTCGTTGTTTTTAAGTGTTTTTTGTGTGTTTTGAAAGAAAAATACGAAAATTTGAAAAACAAAATTAGAAAAAGTTTTGAAAAACCCAAAAAAAGTCGTTTTAGAGTCGTTTTTGTGTGTTTGTGTCTTAGGGTACCTTCCAACACAATGATGAGAATTTGGTTTTCAATTGCACGACTGTTAAAGAAAATTACAAACATGGGTGGAAGTTTGATATGCTCTTTGGTTAATACTTGGTTGTAGTTGTCATTAACGAATTCACATGTAATCACAAAGAAAAAAAATCAGTTTTTGTAACATGCTTGAAGGAAGGAACTCAAACTAACGCTACAACCCTGATAGACTTGAGCCTATACTTCGTTTGGACAGTTAATAATCTGTGAATTCTTGTTTTCTAAAGTCGTTGCATGATCTCATTATTTCTTTGCTTGGTTGCTACTTAGAATGCGTTTTCATCATTATAGTTCCAACTACTAGAACTTATGCCCATTTCATTCAAAGCTTTAAATTGAGTGCATAACATATAACAAGATGAAGTTGCTTAGTTACCACCAGAGCCAAAAAGCCTTAATCCCTTGCAATGTATTGTAGGTTTAACCCCTTTGAGCCTTAATTAGCCTATTTTTTTTGTTAGCCACATTCTCCTTACCTAGCCTAGAATAGGACTATCCATACCCTTGTTCTTAAAGTATAGTGGAGCATGACTTAGAGGGAATTTCTTTTGATCAACATTATGCAGAGAAACAAGTGTGGGGGAAGGAAAAAAAAACGTGAAAAAGAAAAGAAAAAAGAAAGGAAAGGAGTTCTAAATAAGTGAGAATGAACTCACAAGTATTGGTTGTTGAAGAAGGGTCCAAAAGTTTGAATTCGACCCTAAGTATTGTGTGAATCTTCCCCTTGTGTTGGTTGTTGCATTCAAAAATGAATTCTAAGTGTCGATTTCATTATTTTTGCTTACTATTGCTTTAAGAACCTTTGTTTATCCTTAACCTTTCTTTGTTAGCTAATACCCTTAGCCCCATTACAACCCTTTCACTTTAATCTTGGTTGTTGTGTGTTTCAATATGTGGAGTTTGAAATTGGTACGAGCATATGAAATCCTTGGTTCTCGCTTCTAAGTAGTGGCATTCCGTTCATGAGATCATATATATACATGCATTAACAATTCCAAAAAGTGTCTTCTTTGTTATGACATGACACACCCCGTCCCGAAGGAGGGCATGCTGGCCGTCAGGTGAGAGTGACGTAACCATTTACACAGTACGGAAGCTTTAAGATACAATTTATACGTTGATACACCCGAAGGTGAGTCCTAATTTTGTCCAATCTGTCAGAACACCGTCAAATTCCTCGTAGTCACCACACCTTTGTGATTCCTGAACCTGGAGGGGCGCAAAACCAAAATTGAGTGGGTCAGTAAAACAATTCTTTTCCAAATCCAAACATTTCTCAAAATGTTGTAACCCCTCTCCGTAAAACCTGTATACTTTCCCAGAAATATAAAATATAAATATACATATATATATTCTCAATACTTCAATTCATTAACTCAACATTTTCATCATAATTATGCCATGCCACATCATCTCAACAGTAATAAGGTATGAATGCATCAACATAAATCATATCAGGTGCAATAAAGTAATCAACCGGAGGCCCTCTCTTAGCCCGGTTGAACCTAGAGCTCAAAATCTATCACTCTCACACTCTGCCGGAGTCACTCCGCGTGACCTGTACGGCCTTCTGCACATAAGTTACGCTCTAGTGCTTCTCATAAATCATCTGTGCACATAATCTAAGGTCACCCACCAGTCGGAATCTCACTAACACTCTCGCGACTGGCCTGTCGTACCCACTCCGCGTGGACTGTACGACTAGCATCTACTTGGATCCAAGATGAGCGTGCGATGCGGTGAATACTATAAGCACTAAACTATGGTGCAGGATTTGAGCTCAATATACATCAACATCATCATAACAGAAATAAATACTCACCTGTGCGTCCACCGCACCATTTCATACATATGCATCATATATCAATTCTTACCTGTGCGTCCACCGCACCAATTCATACATATGCATCATATATTAATTCATGCATGGCATTTCAACTCACATTTCTATATACTTTTCATATCAATTCTATGCATGGTATTTCACTTCCCGTTTTTCCACATAATTCATATGCATTTCATTTTAAACATATTTTCATTTCAATTCAATTTCTGGGAAACGTCAAGTTTATATATATACGGAAAACAAAACTGCCCACTCACAGATTACATCGACGTCTCGTAAGTCCCTGAGCATCCCTTGGCCATGCCCGATGCCCGCATAAGCCTCACCTATACAAAAGTAACCAATTTGGCGTTATTTAACGCCTAACCCAATTCTTAGCTAATAACTCCTCATATATTGCTCAAATTGGGTATATGAATATACCACCGTGACCTACACAACCTCAGGATCATCCCCATATTTTTAAAATAATTTTTGGAGGTCTCACGCGCCCCCACGCGCCTGACGTGGCACGGACCTACGCGCCCCCACGCGCGGCCACGTGCAATGCATGCTGACGGCGTCAGTTAACGCCGTCAGGAATATTCCGTTAAAACTCCGGAATATTCCATTAAACTTAACCGGATACCGTTACTGCCGTTAGGATATTCCGTTAAAATTAACGGAATATTCCAGTTTCTTCTCCGACGGTCCTTCGCCGGACTCCGGTCGCCGGAAACTGGGTAATTTTTCAAATCCACTATTCTCCTTCGTTTTTCAACCATTTTTCATGTAATTTATACCAAATTGAAGCCCTAAACACCTACTATCACGTTGGACTAGTTTTAGGGCCTAAAAACTACGAGATCAAACTTTTCAAAAATTCAAGAATTCGGCCAAACTTACAACTCGTGATCCTGACGTCCAATTCATGCCAACGAAGCACTCCGAGCTTCCTTGGGACTTCCTTAAGCTCACTGTGAGCTTGGTTTCACCTAAAACAAAGTCAATTCGAAGATCATGAACAGTGCTCTTCACGGGAACTTTGAAACTAGGGTTTTTCCGAAGTAAAACTTACCTGAAATGGGTACCATCGTGCTCGTGAAGTCTTCAGGGTTCCATTGGTGGTCTTAGATCCGGCGTTGGTATTAGTTTTAGGTGGTTTTGGTGGTTGCCCGTGTGTTCGAGAGGGTGAGAGAGAGAGAGTGAAGTCTGAGGAAGAGAGAGAGTGAACTGAGAGAGAGAGACAGGGTACGTGAAAGAGGGAGAGAATTGAGGGGTGTGGGATCCTACCCAATCCCCAACTACAAAATTCTAACATAAAATTTAAGTCTAAGTCTCCACTTTACTTACCAAATTTTAGGAGCTTAGGTATAATGAACGTAAAAATTATACCTTAGTCACGTATTAGGGGCATTTTCGTAATTTCACGTCCTCGGAATTAAAAATTCCGGGACGGGCTGTGACAATCTCCCCTCCTTATAGAATTTCGTCCCCGAAATTCCAGCATCCAACTAAATCATTTATACTCATGCAATAGCCTCGGGTAAATCTCTCTCATCCGATTCTCTTTCTCCAACATAATTTTCTACTGAATGATTTTCTTCACAAAACTTTTACCACTTACTCTGTCTTAATTCTCAAGACATTCTTTTTCCAATCCAAAGTCGTCCATAGCTCCTCACTAATTAGATCCAGTTTAATTCTCAATAGTTGCACCAGAATCTCATGTGACGAATCTGCCACCTAGTGACAACGTATCGAACCCAAAATACATTAAGTACCTTAGCCAACTCTGAAGACATCACCACTTGTATGCAACTTTATTGATTCCTTTAGTGATCAAAAATGGTCTGATGTGTCTAAATCTTATCTTGTCTCCTTTCCAATTCTCGCCATTTCTGTTCGTGGTGAATTTTCCAAAATATCGAATCATGAAACACATCATGCACTTACAACAACTCTGGAAGCCATTTAAATCTGTATTCAACTTCACCAACCTTTCGATGATCACATAAAATTCGGTTCACTTAGGATTTAACTTGCCTTCCTATCCAGACCGAATCACACTTTTCCAAGGTGAAAACTTCGAAAATATAAAACCATCTGTCTTATACACTTGATTAGTGGCATATCCCTCTGTTAATCTCTTTTGGCATTCCTGGTTACTTTCCGGTTAACTTAATCACCTGAATACTTTGAGGAGACTCATCCATAGTCTCAGGGTTTACAAAAACTCTTTCTTGATCGAATCTTTCTCTACCCAGAAATATTCCATTCACAAGTCAACAAAACACACACATGACACACTTCATGAACCTTATGGCTTCACTTCGGAAACTGCGCAACCAACATACTTAAGAAACTTAGCAGTTCCGTAAACCAATTCTTCTTTCTATAAAACAAATAAGTACCGTTACTCAACCCTGGAGTAAATGTACTAACTTGGTACATTGACCAACTATCGCTTCAAATTCAATCATAACCATCCTATGTATCATGAAACTTGTACACATAATCCAAAGTAATATTTTTCCATTTCCACTGCGAAACAGAAAATAACCGTCTCAATCCAAAGGTTTACTTCTTTCTACTTCAATCTGCTGACCAATAAAAATGTCGAATGGTATGATAAATCTTATTACTTTCGGAATATTGCAGAAGCTGAACAGTATACTTCGTCCAAAATTGCTTGCTTTAAATCCTTAGCATTAGGCACATACTTTTTGTTTTCTTGTATCCACATACCATTTGATTCACGAATCATGTACTCATTCTTTTTCCCTTCTTTCTCTGCCTTGGTTAATTCTTAAATTTCCTCGTCAAACATTTAAATTTCGAGTACGACCTTACCAAACAGGCCTAACTTGAAAATTAACAAGTATAACTTCTTCTCGATCTTTCATTCTTAACTTTACTTTAATTGATTTTCAATCCACGAGAAGATAATCTTGGCAAGCGTGCCTGACATTAATCTTACTGTAGTCTTCTCACCAAGTGCTTCAGCTAGAACAATTCTACGATCACCCTGATCGTACAATCATGTTCATTTAACAATACAATTCACTTTCGCTGCCTCATATCAAAATCTTTCCGAATAAACAAATATTGGAGACTCTTTTGATTTGTAAAATCTTGCATTCTTTTCAACATATAATGTCTCCACAACTTCACAGCAAGGATGATAATCGTGACTTCCAAGTCACCAGTAGGGTAATTCATCTCATTAGGTTCCATTTGTCGTGAAACATATTCAATCACCCTAACATTTGCATCAATACATCTCCAAGAATATTTAATGTACCATCACCATAAACCAATAATTACCGCTATCTTCTGGGATTACTAAAATACGTGCATGAGTGAGGAAATACTTCAGTTGTTGAATCCTTTGCTCACAATTTCCTTCCCACTCATACATAACCTCTTTTCTCAACAGTCTCGTCAATGACAAAGCAATGACTGAAAAATCTTTCACAACCATCCAAGATAGCCTGGTAAACTAAGAAATTCCGAATCTCAATTACAGCTCGTGGTTGTTCCAATTCTTCAATTTCTGCTATCTTTTAAGGATTCACTTGAATACCTTAAGAATATATAACAAATCTCAGAATGCCACCTGATTCATCTAACTTTAGCATTCGCTACTTAGCATACAACCAACGTTCTCTCAATCTTTGCTTCACCGACTTAATACGTTTACATGCTCAGCTCTGGCTCAGAATATGCCAGAATATCTTCAATAAAAATGATATCAATTTATCAAGGCATTATTGGAATACTTCATCCATCAACTCATAAAACCGCATGAGTATCCACATAGCATCACCAAACTTCATAAGGACCATAACAAGTCCAGAAAACCATCTTATGATCAACGTCACTTATAATATTCAATTGGTAGTAACCAGATCTCAATTCAATCTTTGAATCTTCGCAATTACTTCTGAGCTGGTTAAATAAACATCAGTACATCACCATGGATAACGGTTCTCAATCGTTACCCGACTCCATTGTCTATAATCAATGAACAGTCTTAAAATCTATTTTCTTCCTCACCAACAAACTGGGGCTCCTCAAAAGTGTTGTACTAGGTTGAATAAAACTTTTATCAACCAATTCTTTCAACTGAATTTCCAATTCCCTTAACTCATCATGAACCAATCTTTAACATAAATCTATACCTGGCAACAAATCAATAGTGAATCTCATATCTCTGCCTGAAGGCAATCCAGGTATACTTTCAGGGAAGACATCAAGAAAAGTCTAACCCTTTCGACATTATTCACACTACTCCAAACAACATCATTTAGCACCACATGAACTAAGTATTTTTGGGCAGCCTTTCAAAACAATATCTTTGCTTTCACAGCATAAATAATGGCTGAACTCATTTCACTTTGTATGCCCACCAAAGTAACCTCTAATTAATCAACTCGATGGAAAGTAACTGGTTTCCCGTAACATTCCATCTAGTCACAACTATAAACAATCAATCTAATGGAATAAAATTAACTGACCCAATACATACTTTATTATTACTGAACATTCTAAATAAGTACAACACTAACATAAAATAACCTACCGGTTTGCTTGCTTAACGAATCCACGAATGAGTTATTAATATTACGGTCTGCAGCCCGCAATACTGATAAATCATCGTTGTCTCGATAAGTAGGCAACCACTCTCAAAGATATAACATACATAATAAGAAATATATTAGCCGAAGTCAACTAGAATGATCAATACGGCTGATTCAACTCTTATCTCAATAATACGTCAGCCGGATCCACTCCGCGTGGTCGGTACGGCCGAACCTATAACTCACCAATTTCTCATGTGTCAGTCGAATCCATTTCTCATGGTCTGTACGGCTGAACATATAACTCATCAAATCTCTCTGTACTCACGGTCAATCCGACCAGACTACTAAGTCCATAACTCTGCTGAATCGACACTATGATAGCATGGAAAATTGTTGAGTACAACTGATTCTAGGGACAATTCACAATTCTGCGTCCCCTCTGTTCACATAAACACATTCCTTGATTTCACATTCCTCAAAGTGTTAATTTTGTACCTGCTGCACAAGGTACATTTCCTTTACTCGAGACACCTTGTCTCAAATATCTGGATGGAACGAGACAAGTCTGAAAACTTTCTATAATATTCATTTATCGTCAACTTCCTTGATTCACATTTGCAAACTCTTGCTTACTACCATCGATAAATGCCGGAGGGATAAACTTTTCCTTAAACAAGTCCTTAAATAATTCTCAATCAGCTGTTTCCTCCGGTGACAACAATTAACAATCCTGTTTCCACCAGGATACAAATTCATACCCAAAACCAGGTAGTCGTCTCGACCCCTTGTCAGAAGGAAATTTCCTTTAACTTGCATAATCCGAAACATCTTTTCCAATTGGTTAAACCGTTACTTCGCTCCCTCAGGTTCATCATTTCATAAGGTGATTCAAATTCGACTCATAACCCGTCTTAAAATGTCCCTTTTTATAATAGACTGAATCACCATAATAATAGTTTCCCCTAAACCGCTATTTTAGGGAGACTAAATTCCTCTAACTAAGTGGCTTACTACGAGGCGGTGTAGTTCTGACAGAATTCACTAGAACTTCTCAAGATGTCCAAGATTGCAACCATGCTCTGATACCAACTGACACACCCCGTCCCGAAGGAGGGCATGCTGGCCGTCAGGTGAGAGTGACGTAACCATTTACACAGTACGGAAGCTTTAAGATACAATTTATAAGTTGATACACCCGAAGGTGAGTCCTAATTTTGTCCAATCTGTCAGAACACCGTCAAATTCCTCGTAGTCACCACACCTTTGTGATTCCTGAACCTGGAGGGGCGCAAAACCAAAATTGAGTGGGTCAGTAAAACAATTCTTTTCCAAATCCAAACATTTCTCAAAATGTTGTAACCCCTCTCCGTAAAACCTGTATACTTTCCCAGAAATATAAAATATAAATATACATATATATATTCTCAATACTTCAATTCATTAACTCAACATTTTCATCATAATTATGCCATGCCACATCATCTCAACAGTAATAAGGTATGAATGCATCAACATAAATCATATCAGGTGCAATAAAGTAATCAACCGGAGGCCCTCTCTTAGCCCGATTGAACCTAGAGCTCAAAATCTATCACTCTCACACTCTGCCGGAGTCACACCGCGTGACCTGTACGGCCTTCTGCACATAAGTTACGCTCTAGTGCTTCTCATAAATCATCTGTGCACATAATCTAAGGTCACCCACCAGTCGGAATCTCACTAACACTCTCACGACTGGCCTGTCCTACCCACTCCGCGTGGACTGTACGACTAGCATCTACTTGGATCCAAGACGAGCGTGCGATGCGGTGAATACTATAAGCACTAAACTATGGTGCAGGATTTGAGCTCAATATACATCAACATCATCATAACAGAAATAAATACTCACCTGTGCGTCCACCGCACCATTTCATACATATGCATCATATATCAATTCTTACCTGTGCGTCCACCGCACCAATTCATACATATGCATCATATATTAATTCATGCATGGCATTTCAACTCACATTTCTATATACTTTTCATATCAATTCTATGCATGGTATTTCACTTCCCGTTTTTCCACATAATTCATATGCATTTCATTTTAAACATATTTTCATTTCAATTCAATTTCTGGGAAACGTCAAGTTTATATATATACGGAAAACAAAACTGCCCACTCACAGATTACATCGACGTCTCGTAAGTCCCTGAGCATCCCTTGGCCATGCCCGATGCCCGCATAAGCCTCACCTATACAAAAGTAACCAATTTGGCGTTATTTAACGCCTAACCCAATTCTTAGCTAATAACTCCTCATATATTGCTCAAATTGGGTATATGAATATACCACCGTGACCTACACAACCTCAGGATCATCCCCATATTTTTAAAATAATTTTTGGAGGTCTCACGCGCCCCCACGCGCCTGACGTGGCACGGACCTACGCGCCCCCACGCGCGGCCACGTGCAATGCATGCTGACGGCGTCAGTTAACGCCGTCAGGAATATTCCGTTAAAACTCCGGAATATTCCATTAAACTTAACCGGATACCGTTACTGCCGTTAGGATATTCCGTTAAAATTAACGGAATATTCCAGTTTCTTCTCCGACGGTCCTTCGCCGGACTCCGGTCGCCGGAAACTGGGTAATTTTTCAAATCCACTATTCTCCTTCGTTTTTCAACCATTTTTCATGTAATTTATACCAAATTGAAGCCCTAAACACCTACTATCACGTTGGACTAGTTTTAGGGCCTAAAAACTACGAGATCAAACTTTTCAAAAATTCAAGAATTCGGCCAAACTTACAACTCGTGATCCTGACGTCCAATTCATGCCAACGAAGCACTCCGAGCTTCCTTGGGACTTCCTTAAGCTCACTGTGAGCTTGGTTTCACCTAAAACAAAGTCAATTCGAAGATCATGAACAGTGCTCTTCACGGGAACTTTGAAACTAGGGTTTTTCCGAAGTAAAACTTACCTGAAATGGGTACCATCGTGCTCGTGAAGTCTTCAGGGTTCCATTGGTGGTCTTAGATCCGGCGTTGGTATTAGTTTTAGGTGGTTTTGGTGGTTGCCCGTGTGTTCGAGAGGGTGAGAGAGAGAGAGTGAAGTCTGAGGAAGAGAGAGAGTGAACTGAGAGAGAGAGACAGGGTACGTGAAAGAGGGAGAGAATTGAGGGGTGTGGGATCCTACCCAATCCCCAACTACAAAATTCTAACATAAAATTTAAGTCTAAGTCTCCACTTTACTTACCAAATTTTAGGAGCTTAGGTATAATGAACGTAAAAATTATACCTTAGTCACGTATTAGGGGCATTTTCGTAATTTCACGTCCTCGGAATTAAAAATTCCGGGACGGGCTGTGACAATCTCCCCTCCTTATAGAATTTCGTCCCCGAAATTCCAGCATCCAACTAAATCATTTATACTCATGCAATAGCCTCGGGTAAATCTCTCTCATCCGATTCTCTTTCTCCAACATAATTTTCTACTGAATGATTTTCTTCACAAAACTTTTACCACTTACTCTGTCTTAATTCTCAAGACATTCTTTTTCCAATCCAAAGTCGTCCATAGCTCCTCACTAATTAGATCCAGTTTAATTCTCAATAGTTGCACCAGAATCTCATGTGACGAATCTGCCACCTAGTGACAACGTATCGAACCCAAAATACATTAAGTACCTTAGCCAACTCTGAAGACATCACCACTTGTATGCAACTTTATTGATTCCTTTAGTGATCAAAAATGGTCTGATGTGTCTAAATCTTATCTTGTCTCCTTTCCAATTCTCGCCATTTCTGTTCGTGGTGAATTTTCCAAAATATCGAATCATGAAACACATCATGCACTTACAACAACTCTGGAAGCCATTTAAATCTGTATTCAACTTCACCAACCTTTCGATGATCACATAAAATTCGGTTCACTTAGGATTTAACTTGCCTTCCTATCCAGACCGAATCACACTTTTCCAAGGTGAAAACTTCGAAAATATAAAACCATCTGTCTTATACACTTGATTAGTGGCATATCCCTCTGTTAATCTCTTTTGGCATTCCTGGTTACTTTCCGGTTAACTTAATCACCTGAATACTTTGAGGAGACTCATCCATAGTCTCAGGGTTTACAAAAACTCTTTCTTGATCGAATCTTTCTCTACCCAGAAATATTCCATTCACAAGTCAACAAAACACACACATGACACACTTCATGAACCTTATGGCTTCACTTCGGAAACTGCGCAACCAACATACTTAAGAAACTTAGCAGTTCCGTAAACCAATTCTTCTTTCTATAAAACAAATAAGTACCGTTACTCAACCCTGGAGTAAATGTACTAACTTGGTACATTGACCAACTATCGCTTCAAATTCAATCATAACCATCCTATGTATCATGAAACTTGTACACATAATCCAAAGTAATATTTTTCCATTTCCACTGCGAAACAGAAAATAACCGTCTCAATCCAAAGGTTTACTTCTTTCTACTTCAATCTGCTGACCAATAAAAATGTCGAATGGTATGATAAATCTTATTACTTTCGGAATATTGCAGAAGCTGAACAGTATACTTCGTCCAAAATTGCTTGCTTTAAATCCTTAGCATTAGGCACATACTTTTTGTTTTCTTGTATCCACATACCATTTGATTCACGAATCATGTACTCATTCTTTTTCCCTTCTTTCCCTGCCTTGGTTAATTCTTAAATTTCCTCGTCAAACATTTAAATTTCGAGTACGACCTTACCAAACAGGCCTAACTCGAGAGGTATGTGATTGACATGATTTTCCAATGGGAAGAAATGTAAGGCTGCTAGATCTGAGCATGTGGCGTCTTCCATGTTGAGAATGGCTAGTACAATTGTGGATAAGATTACTCAGCGTAAAGGTTTTATCATGCCCCCAGTGCCGAAGTCTGTACCAGGACGTTCTTTGGGAGCCAAGTCCGGTTCACCTTTGTAGAGACTTGCTATTATGAAGAGTGGTAAGGTGGACTCTGCTGCTAAAGTGGCGCCAAAGCCTGCTCCCTTTGCTGCTGAGATTGATTCGCCTCAGATTCAAGATCTTAAGCTTGCAATTTCTGAGCTTCGTTTCGCTACTTATGCTAAGAAGAGAGTGGATGAGCTTCTCTATTTCTCCGGAAGACTTGCTTGCTTTTACTTTTAAGGCTTCCATTGGTGAAGTAGTTGGAGAAGTTAGTGCCCAGACTGGGGCAGCCGGGGGTGAAGCACCGGATGATGCCGCTGCTAAGAGCGTTACGGCTGTTGAAGGTGTGGCGACCGAGTAGTCGTGGAATGTCAAAGCTGCTGTAGTGTAGTATTTTAGGTAGCCTTTAGGATTTTCTTTGTTTTTCCTTGTAGCTTTTGTTTTGCTTGAACTCCTTCAACCTTTGCTAGTTGTTTATAAACATGTTTTCCTTCGTTTTTCTTCATCTTCACTTCTTTTGTTCATGCCCTAACCTTTAGACTTGATAGACCAGTGGCAGGCATGCTACTTTTTTATAAGCAGACAAACTCGCGTAGCCTATGCAGCCGTAGGTGTTGGCGTAGAACTTTGCAAAGTTATTAGCCATAGGGTTGGCAGCCGGATGCCTTACTTACAGAAGCAGACAAGTCCGCGTAACCACTAGGCTGTTAACTTTGACTTTCTTCAATTTCGTAGGTTGCGTAGCAAGTATCACAACACTTTAGGACTTGGTGTAGGTTGTTCCGCGCTTGGCAGAGGTGAAGCTTATCGACTACGTAGCATGTCGGCAGTGGATAAAACTTCGTATATGCGCGCTAGCTTGTCTAACCTTTCACAAGAATGTGCGGTTGTATAAGTCTAGTGCGGCTTTACTGCTCGAAGGGCAAGCCGTAGGCAGTCTTCCAGAATCCGTAGGCTACCTTAGTGCACTCGGTAGCAGCTTTAGGATTCCAGGGCAGCCGTCCATCAGATGTACTGCATAATGTGCCCTCTCCATCTCTAGGGCCCGGTTCCCCACGGATTAGGCCAAGAGACCCAAAATCCTTCAGTTAGCTAAACCTTGAAAAAGACCATTGCGGCTACTTCTAGGAATCCCGGCGCAAGCCATCGTGCATCTAGTTATACTAGGGCAGCCAGGCTCATCCACGTCTGGATATTCGGAGTGTAAAGTTTATCCTCCCGTCTTGGAGAGCTGACCCATATGGGTGTCGAAGAATTGGTTTACCCTCTCGCACTGGAGAGCATGGTTGGTCCCTCGGGGGGCGCAATTCCTGCGATGAGTCCCTAAGAAGGGTGCAATCTTCTTTTGAAGTGCAAGAGTGATTAGTTGTTGTAAGCATGCAGCCAAGCCAAGTTGTGATTACTTCTAAATTCCTCATTGAAAAACGAGTGAAACGAACGAGAACTTTAGCTGTAAGGTAGGAACTGCATAACAACTGGATAGTCCTCAGCTTGTGAGGTGGTGCCCGTCGAGCTTATTGAGTCTTCGGGTTTTGATGTAGCGGGAGGTCACACATGGTACTTCTTCAGAATGTAGGCCATCCATTTTTTTTTCAATCTTTTTGCCGCTTCATGGTGGTGAGGGTGTAATTACTCTTGCCCCCTACTCTGCTGATCTTGTACGGACCTTCCTAGATGGGATCCATCTTTTTGGAGCCTTCTCTGCTGGCAGTGATGAAGGCTTTTCTGCGCCGTCGACATGCAAATGCCAGAAGTCTCCAACGGGTGGAGTAGGCGCAGCTAGAGTGTGCTCGGCTACTTCTGAGGCATCATTGGGCCGCTCTGTTGCGTCACCTAGGCTCGGCGTGAAGGCGTAGTAGGGAGCTGTGGAGATGGGGCCATGTCATACGCAACAGGAGATGCTCAACTGCCGGTATTGGGCCATTCTAGAGTTGAATCTTTGAGCAAGGGTCGGCTAGGGCCGTGTGATGCGCAGCAAGAAATGGTACTCAACTGCCGTTACATGTTGCCTCTATGTAGAATCTTTCAGGGTGACGAGGACAAAACTTGCTTTCAAGTGTGTCTTTCCAGTGTTACGTTCGTCAGAAAACTTTACATCCGCCAGGGTCTACGCCTTTATCGTCGCGCGTCTGGATTGGGCAGAATAGTACGTCATTAAGATGATTGCATGCGTTTGAAAGTAAAATTTGTGCTTCTAGGTTGCAACAACTATCGCCAAAGTTAACTTTTGAATTTTTAATAACATTGATTAGAGCTTTTGAACTGTAGAATACAGGTAACTGTGGAATACAGGTAGTCGGGCCCCATCTCTTCTCGCATGATGGTAGAGCTTATTGCTACTTTAGATAACGTCAAACATGTGAATAAGTCCTCCGCTGCTTCTAGGGAGGTGATGTCGGGTACTTCTTCAAGTCTTTGAATGTGCATTGGCGAGCCTCATCCCAAAGTGCATACTTCTCTGCCAAAGCAAAAGAGTCTGCCAGAGTTAGATCTTCTTTCATGATCAATTTTCCGAATAGCGGGTGGTCTGCTGGAAGTCCTTTTTGGAAGGCTGCTCTAGCTATCGAGTCGTTGCATCCAACTATTTTTGCCTTCTCTACTTTGAACCTCCTCACATAGTCGCGAAGCGACTCCTTTGGGTTCTTCTTGACGTTGAACAAATGGTCAGACTTCTTTTTGATTGAGCGATTGGATGAATATTCTTTGGTGAAAACCAAAGAAAGTTCGTAGAAATCCCAGATGGATTGTGGCGGCAGGGTGTAGAACCAATCTTGCGCCTCGCCTTGTAGAGTGGTGGCGAATATCTCGCACATGAGCTCATCGTTGTTTCGATAAAGGATCATTGCGCTTCGGTAGCGCTTTAAGTGTCTCTCCGGGTCTTCATCCCCTTTGAAAGATGTGAAATGTGGCATGCTGAACTCTCGTGGAGGCTCTGCCTGCACGATCTCGTCCGTGAAGGGTGACCTGCTTATGTTGGTCATGTTCCGTCGTAGTGCCTCGTTGGTGACCTCGTTGCGTTGGAAATCATGCAATCGCTTGGTCAAGAGTCTCTCTACTTCTTCCTGAATTTGCCTTTGTTGGGGTAGTGCAGCTCTCGGCTGCCCCCAGCCATGACTTGCTGGTCTAGGCTGCTCTTCCATGTGTTTGGCTCGTCTATGCCGCAGATGCAGTGCATATGGTGCATTCCTAGCAGGCGAGCGAGTTCTTCGCAGGCTGCTGGTTGAACTTGAGCTGGATTGAGTGCCTGCTTCTCTCCGTCCGTCGTGCTGCCTACTCTGATGTGAGGTGGATGATGCTCCTTGTGGGCTTAGCTGCGAATGAACACTTTTTCTGGAAGGTTGCTCATGTTGACTATCGGAGTGTGACCCCAACCGTGAATGTATGCTCATCCGTGGGCCTAGTCGAGAGTACACGCTCCTCCGCGCGCTAAGACGGGAGTATACGCTATCTCGGGGGCCCAATCGGGAATGTACACTGCCTGAACGTTCAGCTCGTGGCTGGTCGAATGGCTGCTTGTTGGGATGCTGCTGGAAAGGTTCGTCTGCCCTTGTCCTACTTCGGGATACCTCATCCGGGGCACGTTGGATCCCGATGCGTTGCAAAAGTTGATTCACCAAAGTTGTCTGTTGTGCAAGGGTGCTCGTCAACTCTATGACTTGTCGAGACAAGTGTTGTTCGCCATTTGGATTGGAAGAGCTTGGAAGGAATGCGCCTCATTGAGCAGTGGAAGGGTGGTAGACTCCGGGCGCGAGATTTGAGTTGGGAAATGTCAAATCCGCGAAAAAATGTGGTGAGAATGCCCCCGGGTCGATGGTAGGTCCAGATGGTTGAGATAGTTTTGGGCCGACTTGGGCTGCTTGGAAAGCCACGGGAGCAGTGTGGGCCTTGAGAGTGGGCTGCTCGTCGGGAATGGGCTGCTCGTTGGGAGTAGGCTGGGTCACTAGAGCAGGCTGCTTGGCAGGAGCAGATTGCTTGGCGGGAGCAGGCTGGGCCACGGAAGCAGGCTGCTTGGCAGGAGCAGGTTGCTTGGCGGGAGCAGGCTGGGCCACGAAAGTAGGCTGCTTGGCAGGAGCAGGTTGGGCCACGGGAGTGGGTTGCTCGACGGGAGCAGGCTGGATCACGGAAGCAGGCTGCTCAATGCACGGTGCATGTGAATGCGAGGCTTGGGCTTGGGTCCACGTGAACTTGGATGGCACGGCTTGGATCGTGGTCTTGGTACCGTGAGCCTTGGATGGCACGGCTCGGGCCGTGGTGAAGGCTCCATGGACCTCGCCACGAGTGGCTACCGAAGTAGCCATCGTGGTGGTTCCCATGGTGGCCGTGGTGAAGGCATCATGGACCTCGCCGTGGGTGGCTACCGAGGTAGCCACCACGGTGGTTCCCATGGTGGAAGCTCGTGGTGATGATGCCGCTCCCCTTATTGTCGCATTTTGCCTTACGGATCTCCGGGTCGTGGTGAAGGCTCCATGGACCTCGCCACGAGTGGCTACCGAAGTAGCCACCGCGGTGGTTCCCATGGTGGCCGTGGTGAAGGCACCATGGACCTCGCCGCGGGTAGCTACCGAAGTAGCCACCACGGTGGTTCCCATGGTGGAAGCTCGTGATGATGATGCCGTTCCCCTTATTGTCGCATTTAGCCTCACGGATCTCCGCAATCACATTTCTTGAACATTAGAATTTTCACTTGTGGAATTTTCTAAATTTCTAGCCATTATATTTTGCTTATACGTTTTATCAAAGAACCTTTGCAAGTAAAAAATTCTAATAATAAGAACGTATGAAAAATATTCAAATGGACTAGAAAATAAAGAAAAAACCTTTTTTGTGCGAGAGTCTTCTATGAGTATGGATTTCAACTCTCAATGAAAGCACCAATTTGTGGATGCAAATTTCTTCCTCCTCGATCTTGGACGATTTTGCACCTACAAAACAATTAACACCTTAGGTTAAGGCCAAGAGCCTCACGCGCCCACGATGAATGGGGGGGGCTTTGGCCGAAGAACCTCCGATGCCAAAGTTAGAATTTAGAGAGAAAGAGTGTTTAGAGAATTTTGGGATTTTTGCCAAAGTGTTGGAATTAGCTTTTTGGTGAGAATGAGAGTATATTTATAGGGATAGGAGGTGGCTAGGGTTTTTAGGTTTAATTAGCCAATTTATTTGGCTATTAAACATAAAATGAATGTTTTGGTGGTTTTTTGTATAATTGGCTAATAAAAAGGAAGAAATGGTGGGAAAAGGTAGAAAAAAGGTAATGGATTAGGTTTTTCAATGGGATAGCCGACCCTCTTGTGTTTTTAGGTTTGAGTGGATGTTTCAAATTGACAATTAAGGGATTGATTAGGTAATTAATCCCTTAATTAGTCAATTATTATGATTTTATGAAATATGAAAGGAATAAGTATATTATTTAGCTAATTGATTAGCTAATTAATGAAATGGGAAATATATGAATAAATTAGGTTTTAAGTTGATACCTATTTTGGGCACTTTTGACTTGGTTGAAAAAATGATTCTCTACTGCTCGCGTGTAGGAAACCCGGTATGCCTCGAGAGTATTTTTCTCCTCTTTTGTCCAAAAGTCCACGTGTCGCCTAGTGAATATTTTTGGCTCCACAAAGGTTATTAAAAACAAACAAAAAAAAACATAAAAAAAACAAACAAAACTTCCCCCCGCCCTTTCTCTTCTCCCCCATCTTCATCTCGCTTCATCTTCTTCCTACCTACTGCAACCCAGAAAAAAGAAAGGAAAAAAAATAAAAAACAAAACAAAATTTGTCCCTTACCCCCCAGGCGCCCTCTCTTTTCTCCCCCATCTTCTTTTTCCTTCCTCTTCTTCCCCTAATTTGCTGCAACCCACACAGAAAATAAAAAAAATAAATAAATAAAAAATGAAAAACAAACAAAACTCCCCCCCCCCCCCGCCCCCTCTCTTCTCCCCATTCTTCATCTCCCTTCCTCTTCTTCCTACCTGCTGCAACCCAGAAAAAAAAAAGAAAACCCCCCCACCCAACCTGCAGAAGAAAAAGAGAGAGAAGGAAAAGAAAAAAAAAAGGTGCCTCGCCCCCCCCTCAACCTGCAGAAGAAGAAGAAAAAGAGAGAGAACGAAAAACAAAAAAATAAAGAAAGATACCAGTTCGTCCATCACCCCCGCGTACCCACCCTTTTCCCTCCACATCCATTCCCTCCATTTTCTCCACGCCCAAGTTCTCAACGAGATCTGGGTTTTTTTTTTGGGTTGCAGGTAATGGGTGCGAGGTTGGGTGCGGAGAGTGGGTGCGGGGAGAAGAGGGGGTGGGGAGTGGGGAAGACAAATTGGATTTTTTTTTTTCCCCTTTTTTTTTCTGGGTTGAAGTTGCAGGAAGGGGGAAGAAGAAGATGGGGAGAAGAGAGAGAAGGGGGGAAGGGAATGAATTGATTGTTGGTTTTTTTGTTTTTTTTTTTTTTTTACTTTTCTTTATTATTTTAATATTTAAAAAATATTAAATGATTTTTTTGAGTTTTTAATAATTTTTTAATCGAAAATGGGCCCCGGATCAAGCCACATTAGCAATTAACTGAGAAATTAACAGAAAAATTGATGGAGGTATGACATTGGCACAAATTCGTAAGATAAGGTATGACATTATCAATTTTAAAAGATGAGGTATGAAAGTGTTGTGACATCAATAGTTGAGGTAGTTTTTTGTAATTTACCCTAAAATTTCAGTGAGTAGTGATTTTTAATGTGTTATGTTTCATTAGAAATCCCTGAGGCAAATGTTGGAAGGTCTAGGTTATGTTTTGTTATATTTTGTTTCTTTTGTTTTGCTCGAGGACTAGCAAAAGCTAAGTGTGGGGGAATTTGATAGGAGCATGTTTATGCGATTTAGTTAGCTTGTTTTCTTGCATTTTCATAGCTAGTTTCTACTTATTATAATGTTTTAAGCTATTTTCATATGTTTTCAGGTTCAAATGACAAAGTTGGCAAGAAAGTGCAATTTAGAGCATTTTGGAGCAGTTTTGGGCCAAGAATGGATAGCACATGCATGGAGCAAGGTGGATGGACGTTTTTGAAGTTCGACAGGCTAGGAATATGCTGAAAAGATGAAGAAAATAAATTCAAGACAAAGAAGATAAGGAATCAGCTAAAAAGAAGAAACATTATCCAAAACTTTATCCAACCTTATCTTATCCAAACTAACCTTATCTTATCTTATCCTATCCTAATCCTAATCTACCTAAATTCCAGCTGCAAGGGGGACTTATTTTCGGATTAAGATACCTACAAATTAGGTTTCTAGAAGCCAAGACCCTATCCCTAAATTGGTGCCACACCTAGCCCTTCTAGAAGCTCTATTTCTTGATGCAAAGACTACTCCTTGTCCTCCCTGGAATCTGATGAGAAGTGTCCTTATTCCTTGCTAATTTGGAGTCCTAATTCCTCTCTTTTTCAGCCTTAGCCGTGCATTCCCCTCTCCCTATAAATACATAGTGTCGGAGCACTCACAACTCACCCATCTTTCACCATAAAACCACACACATAAGAGCCATAAACTCAGAAAATCCCCATTGTGCCGTAGCTGTGCAAGGAAGGAGAAAAAGAAGCCACTTGGAGCCATGCTTGCCATTCAAGACATTGGATTGTTGGAGTGTTTCTAGGTGTATTCTATCTTTGTTTTCAATGTTTAAATTTAATTGTCTTTGTTTAATTGCGAACATGAGGAACTAATTTCGTTTTAGTTAGAGGTAAATTCAAAGCCATGAACATATATGTGATATGAATTGATTACATGCAGTTATGATTCCATAAATCATGAATGTAATTTGCTTAACTGCTTGATTGATAACTTATTCTTGCATGTGGGTTAAGGGTGCACACTTAGTTTGCATGCAGGGATTTGATGCTAAAATATAAGGGAGTTTCACCTAATAGTTTCGAACTTATATTTGCAAGTAGTGGAGGTTGCTAGTCACGATCGTGTTAAGTAAATTCCTGGCAGGAGTATCATGTTGTTCATAGTTACGAATGCCTTGTCAATGCTTATGATTTTCATAGAGCTTAATGATCTTTGATGTGTGTCCTTATCATGTTTTTCGTGTAGGGAACTTGATAAGAATAATTTGGTTGCGATGCGATGTCCAATTCAATGAATTTAGGAAAATCCGATGGTTAATTAGTGCTGTTCACGGTTAACTTGGGGCATTATCATTCATGGTTTATAGGAAGAATAACTGGAAATCGATTTGTATGCATATATGTCATGTGTGGAGAATGACCCTCTAGCTAGCCATTCACCTCTTAAAACACCCTAAATTCGTATTACATTTAGTTAATTTCTGCAAGTATTTAGTTTAAGTCTTAAATTCGTCCAAACACCAACCCCCCTTTCTATTTCATGTTTTTAGGTTAGAATCTATCCAATTGGTGTCTTTTTAATGTTTTGAGTCTTTTTAGTTCCAATTTCGTCCAAAGTCATCCTTAGTGTTAGTTTTGAGTCAGTTTGCTTGTTTTGTGATGTTTTGAGTATTTTGAGTCAATGTTGAGTCATAAGAGTCTAGTTTAGTGTTTTTAAGTCTTGTTAAGTATAATTGAGTCTAATTTGAGTTGATTAGTAGTCCCTCATAATCCTCGGCCTAGAACGATCCCTATTTATCCATACTACAATTGTCAAAAAGAAAGTTTAATTTGTTTGTTAGTTTATACCACATCAGGTGCGCATTTGAAACCCAAATAAAAAAATTTCATGTGATCTTTGTGCAGGATTTGTGAGAGGCTCATGTTTCAATAGGGTTACTACAAGAGTTAAGATTTTTCTAGTTTTATATATCGTGCACGATTTGTCAGAGGCTCATGTTTCAATAGGTTTAATACTAGAGTTAAGATTTTTCTAGTTTTATATATGGAACATAGCAACACGTTCGCATTCCGTCGTTGAGTTGGCGCCAGAAAAGTGCCACGTGAGCCAGTCATGTCCTTTACAAAGGTCCTTTCCTTTTCTCAAGTTATGACCTTTCTTTGTATATAGATGCCTTCACCGTCTATAAAGAGCGATGCTCACTGCACGCAATACTCGCCATTCAGTAGCATTCGGTTTCAAGATTACGGAGAGTTATTGAGAGAAGTTTGAGCTTGTTTTTTTCTTGAGGATACAAGTGCTGCTTCCATACAAAGTCCATCTTTGTATCCTGCATGGGAGAAGTTTATTAACAAAATCCTAGAAGCACATCTGAAAAAGAAATTCTAGACTCAATATCTCGTCCGTAAAGTTTCTTACCGTTTATAATATATGTGCAGTTATCGTTTATTTTACTAACTTCCAAACATTAGAAGAACTTCAAAATTTGTAAATTAATGACCCTTTTGTTGTTATTCTCTAATGAGTATGGACAAACAAAATGATTATCTCTAGATGAAACCATACAAGTGTTTTGAATTTTCAGGGGAGTACGTTCACCTTCCAGGATTCAAAAATGGTGAAATCAATGGTGTTTCGTGTGCTATTGGTGTTGCAACTTTGTGTCCATCTTCAATCAGAGGTTCAATCGTTGGCCACTCCTTCTGAGCATGGTAAACTATATATGTAAATAAAAAAAAATAAAAAAACATAAAGATGACTGCAAAGTAGATGTGCTACATATGATAAACTTCTGAAACCATTATTCTTCCTTTGTACTTAAGAAAATTCTCTTTTACATTTTTCAGATTTTAGCTACTCAAAATCTGTGGTTAATGCCACTGATCTTCCACAAGAAGAAGTATATGACTACATCGTAGTTGGAGGGGGTACCGCAGGGTGTCCATTGGCAGCAACTTTATCATTGAACTATTCGGTGCTCGTTTTAGAAAGGGGAAGTTTTCCTGCATCATATCCGAATGTCTTGACTCAAGATGGGTTTATTTATAATCTCCAGCAAGAAGATGATGGAGAGACACCAGTTCAAAGGGTCATGTCAGAAGATGGTATTCCTACTGTTAGAGGAAGGATCCTCGGCGGCACGAGCATAATCAATGCTGGCGTTTACGCAAGAGCTAACATTTCATTCTTTAGTCAATCAGGAGTTGAATGGAACATGGATTTGGTTAATGCAACATATGAGTGGATCGAAGACACTATTGTGTACAAGCCAAATGCATTCGCTTGGCAAACTATTACACAACAAGCATTTTTGGAGGCTGGTGTTTTACCAGACAATGGATTCAGTTTGGATCACGTACTGGGAACTAGAATCACGGGCTCAACTTTTGACAATAATGGAACGAGACATGCAGCTGATGAACTACTTAACAAAGGAGACCTAGACAACTTGCGAGTTGCGGTTCATGCCAACGTAGAGAAGATCCTCATCTCTTCTACTTTTGAATCAAGTACGTTTGCATCTAAGTTATCTAAAGCATCCTAGTTTCTCCGTCTCATACTGCACTTTAAATTAATAATTAATTATTTTAAACCATCAATGGAATGAAGGTAAATCCAAATACTGGAAATGGTAATAAAGCTACCCTATTTTTGTTATTTTTGTTTGATGTTAACTATAAGCTATTTTATAGGGAACTATTATTAGCACTCCAAAAATCTCATTCTACACTTCTCATAAGTTTAATTTTCTTCCTAATTTTAGAAAGTTTGGAGTGCAAAATGAGATTTTTGGAGTGCGAATAACAATTCCCATTTTATAATGCAGATTTGTCAGCAAGAGGAGTCATATTTAAGGATTCTAATGGGATTTCTCATCGGTCATACGTACGCAATCAAGGAGAAGTTATATTGAGTGCAGGGACAATGGGGACTCCTCAACTTCTACTACTTAGTGGTGTTGGCCCGGAGTCCTACTTATCATCGCTTGGAATCCCAGTTGTTATTGACCATCCTTACGTTGGTCATTTTCTGTACGACAATCCTCGTAATTTCATAAACATTTTGCCCCCAAATCCAGTTGAAGCCTCAATTGTAACAGCTCTGGGCATTAGAAACAATTTCTGGCAATGTTCTATCTCGGGTGGGCCACTTACTGTTCCACCCTACAGTTTTTTCCCTAGTCAGTCTTACCCCCTACCAAATTCGACTTTCCTTCACATTCCTAACAAAGTTCCAGGACCTTTATCTCATGGTTCTCTCACGCTAAATTCATCTAATGATGTGACTGTTGGCCCAAACGTTGTATTCAATTACTATTCCAATGCCACAGACCTTGCTCATTGTGTTAGCGGCATGAAACAGTTCAGTGATTTATTAAGGACCGATGCATTTAAACCATATAAAACCGAAGATTTGCCAGGTGTAGAAGGCTTCACCTTTTTAGGAGTTCCTTTTCCAAATAACCAAACAGATGATGCACTCGAAACATTTTGTCATGATTCACTGGCCTCATATTGGCATTACCACGGTGGATGCATTGTTGGAAAGGTGGTTGACGGTGGTTTGCGTGTTAGTGGGATCGATGCATTACGCGTTGTTGATTCTTCCACATTCCCTGTCACACCGGCGAGCCACCCTATGGGCTTCTATCTGATGTTAGGCAGGTATGTGATATATACTCGCAAAATAACTTGAATTTTTCAAAACTTATTTGCTTGTATGAATTGCTTGTAAAGAAATCTATGCCATGTTGCTCTTTTTCATTCCTTTCAACTTTTGTGCTTTGGGCAGGTATATGGGTCTTCAAATTCTGCAAGAGAGATCACCTTGGATTGGTATATCATCCGCGTGATTCAACATTCAAACCGATATTTTCCTTAATTATGCACTATCCTTTACTTTTCAATGCCTTAATAATAAACCCATTAGTTATTGGGGATTATGGTTGGCTGCTCGAAAGGGACGTGTTCTTTCTATGCACCGGGCTATCTGTACCTCTTTATTTCATGTTTAACATATTTCTCTTTTAATGTTGAGGTTATCTAATAAAATTAGATCTCTTGAGATTTTGACGTGTGTATTTTTCATTTTTTTTCATGCAATATTCTACTTATCTAAATTAATGTATTCAACTAGGAGATCAAAAGGTTTTAAAGAGTTTACAAATACAAGGGTAATCAAGATTCTAAATGAATCCATGAAATTCCATGGGTAGTCAATCAAAGATCTGAAAGTGTTTCATAAAACTCCATGTGGATTCAATTAGGATTTAATTTTAAAATATTTTAAAAAATTAAGAATTTGGAGGGATTTTATAGTGTATTTTAGGCTTCAGAAAATCATTATGAAAGAATGCAAATGAAGTCTAGGAAACTTCAATAAAACTCCATCAAACTCCATGGATTAATAACTGTTTTAAAATCTTCCAAAATCTCAATTAATTAGACCTATAAAGGGATGAGTTTCTATCATTTGACAAAATACAAAAAAAAAATAAAGGTAAACCGTAAAGGCATGAAGGACCAATGATATACAGTAAAACCTCTAAGTAGTAATAATGTTAGGATCAAACTAATTTTACTATTATAGGGAGGTTATTACTTAATAGAGGTTTAGCTAAGAAAATTATTTTTTCAATTAATTACCCTTAATAAAAGTTGTATAGAATATGAATACAAAGAACTACATTAGTAGTGGAACATGCTTGTAAAACGAGGAAACATGCTTGTAAAACTAAAAACATTTTAGCTCCAACAACATGATTTCCATGTGTAGATGAATTACTACATACTTCCAAGCTCAAGGACATGAGATCAAATCTTCTCTATCCAAAATAGATGTGACCTCTCTGTGACTCCAATCATTTAACTGACAAATTTAAAGAAATAATAAATTAACTCTATACAATAATTTATTATCCCAAACAAATTTAGAGAAATAATTTATTCATCTTAAATTTCTATTTATGACATTACATATTTTCGAAAAACTATTGACACTTATTATTATGTGGAGGTAACTTTTTTAATACGAGACCTAAATGAATTGTAACGTAATACCTTTATTATTTAAATATGGAGTATTTCTATATATAACTAGCCCAAGTTAGGGCCGAAAACTTTTTAGAATTAAGTACCAAAAAACCCTTAACCTTTTAGCGTCTTAAGTACCAAAAACCCCTCAAAATTTTTATTATCATTTCAAATTAGTCTCAACCTTTTTAAACATTCCAAGTGTCGCATCCCGACTCCACCATAGCACAATATTGTCCACTTTAGGTCATGAATAAGATGGTTTATTTCGAACAGTTCTAAACGCTCGAAAACCTAAGCGATTCTCTGTCATGTTGCCTCAACACAGTCAAAACATCCAAAGAACACATCATCATTGATTTCTAAAATCATCAAGGTCATCAGAAGGTGTAAAGCAAAGATAAGGTGAGACAATAGTTCAGTTGTCAGAAACGTTATTCATAATCAATATCCCAAACCAAACTAATTTTCCTCGGTCAATAAGTGAGGAAAAACACTATAGTCGAAAAATCAATAACAATTTGTCAATAAGGTCGACAAGACCAAAGATTGTCTCGAATTTCACAACACCTTGTAAGAATTCCAACTTTCTTCTGCTACTACCTTTTTGGGGGAAAAGAAAAGAATCTCGTCCACTGAGATCATGTCTCCCAAGAGGAGTACCAATTTAATCAAAGTTTACAGTCAAAGAATTTGGTATAAAGCTGATGGCCCAAAGCAGACAATATCTTGCTACGGCGGAGGCGGGATGTGACAATTTGGTATCAGAGCAAGACTCACCATCCATTCGGATGTGCCGACAAGGACATCGATCTCCCTAAGGGTGGTGGATTGTAGTATCCCACATCATCAGGGTGGGGGTTAGTCCCTAACCTTATATGTACATGCCCCTCTCTTCCTAGTATGATGCATTTTGGGTGGAAGCCCAAGAACAAATCCATGAGGGTGTGGCCCAAAGCGGACAATATCTTGCTACGGCGGAGACGAGATGTGACAATTTGGTATCAGAGCCAGACTCACTGTCCATTCGAATGTGCCGACAAGGACGTCGGCCTTGTTGGAAATGTTCCCTAAAACCAATCATATGATGATACTTTACGGACATTTCACATGTTAAAGTAATCTAGTTAATATAAAGGGCAAAGATTATTGTTTGAAGCTATCTCATATAAATGTTATATGCTTAAAGATAAGTCCAAGGAATATGTAATTGGGAGAATGTGATCTAAAGAAGTTAGATTCATGAGACCATTCTCTTTCGTATACATATCCTAAACATTCCTGATCATAGGATTGCCAATTGGGCATTGACAGTCTGTTAAGATCGGTACGTGCTATGTCTTCTCTTAGGAAGAGTGACTGGTCTCGAGACATTGGTGTGACTGACACCAAGATAAGCATGTAGGTGCTCAATAGAGAATGAGTCCACTGAACACGATCAACAAAGAGTTCTCATACTCATGTCACATGAGAACTCATGGTTGGGATATGCAAAGTAGTCCTTTGACCTGAGGCATCATAGTTGTCTTATGGTTAGGTCTTTCATCTTTGACTATGTCAAAGTCACTCCATCAAAGGGCGTCCACGGCATAGTTGGGGTTAAGCCACTTAGCCATGGAGGCAAGTGAATGCGCAACAAGGGATCTCTAACCTTCAAACCGTTTGAGGGAGAATACTCTATGATATGATTAAGAATGTATGGCCAGAGTATGAATGAGATTTAGGAAGTCATTCCAAATCACATTCAAGGTAATCATAGAAGTAAGAGAATCACATTGGATAGTAGACATGAATAAACTATCAAACCAAACAATGTGGTCAAGAGTATTGTATTATAGAAAGACCGTATTGCATTGTAATCCTAAACTGAATAGGTTATCCACCTCTTCTGATTAGCTTGGGTAGCCATGACATACTATTAGGTATCACTCATGGTTTGTGGAAGCCCTAAAGGTGTGTAATCACTAAGGGGAAAATTGAAGATAAGTTTCAATTCACAATCGATTTGAAGAGTTCTAATCGCCCACTGCCTCGCTAAAAGGAACCTAATGGATCGTACATCGTGTACGGTAGACCTCGGGTTAGTTTTAGGCCACAAGGCCCAATGGGAAAATTGAAGGGAAAATTGAAGATAAGTTTAATTATTTATGGCTAGGATTAATTAATATGTTAATTAATCAAATGAATAAGTTCGTTATAGACCTCGGGTTAGTTTTAGGCCACAAGGCCCAATGGGATTTGAATGTCAAACCCACTAACTCAAGTTGTATGACAACTTGAATATATAAGGGGCTTGAAAGCCCAATAAACCCTTAAGGCCGACCACATTAAAGGATGAAGGGTTTTGGTTCTTTTGTTACTTAATTGAAGGGACTATATAAAGAACTTTATAACATTTCATCAATAGGGGTTTCTTTTGGAGAAAAGATGAAAACACAATGCTCTCATTTTCTCTCTAAGAGGCCGGCCACCCTAGAGGAAATTAGTTAGCAATCTTACTTCCTCTAGGTCACTCATCTCTTCATCAATGCTCTCCTTGGTGTGGAGACTTAGATGTTCTCTATTTTTTGGGAATTTGTAGAATCCATTCTTCCATCCTCATCCAAGAAATCCATGGAGCTAAGAAGTAAGGAATGAAGGCCCTATCTCTTGGGTGATTAGCCTTTGCTTATGCAAAGAAGAATCAACAAAGGTATAATAGTTCTCAACTCACTTTGTTCTTGAGTTGAGTCTTAGTCCACCACACTCACTAGGCCTTGAATTTCATGGGTAAAGTTTTATTTTTGAGTGCATACAAGCATGATTCCACCTTTTAATTGTTAATAGCATGCATAGATGTTGCTCAAATGAACTAGTTTTTACAAATATTTCCTTCAAGTCTCCTTAAGGGGGGTGGATTGTAGTATCCCACATCGGCGGGGTTGGGGTTTGTCCCTGGCCATATATGTACATGCCTCTCTCTTCCTAGCATGACACGTTTTGGGTAGTGAGGTTCCCTTGCCTAGGAACAAATCTATGAGGGCATGACCCAAAGCGAACAATATCGTGCTACAGCAGAGTCGGGGTGCGACAATTTGGTATCAGAGCCAAACTCACCGTCGATTCGGATGTGTCGATGAGGACATCGGTCTCCCTAAGGGGGGTGGATTGTAGTATCCTACATTGGCCTATGTACATGCCCCTCTCTTCCCAGCATGACGCATTTTGGGTGGAAGCCCAAGAACAAATCCGTGAGGGCATGGCCCAAAGCGGACAATATCTTGCTACGGTGGAGGCGGGATATGACAACCAGATACTAATAATTTATAACAATAAGAATCATGTATTATGCAACTTTTTTTTTTAATACCACAAATATATAAATAAAGAGTGAGAGGTTTGGCTCTATCCATATACTGGGTCATCCATAATAATGTGGTATTAAACTCGTCATAAAAAATAGTTGAATTTGATGTCTCACTTATAAGTAGTATGAAATATCGTAGCACTAAGTAGTTAAAAGACATTTTACCTGGGTTCGATATTCTGATAAAAGACATTTTTCGGTAATTTCCAACAATCAATTTACCCATCCTTATGGTCCAAAGAATAGAGAATGCTAGATAACTCGGTTATCTATTAGGGTTGTAATCAACCAACAAAAGCTATCAAACTATACGAGTGTGATCAAGTCTATAGTTGGAATACCATTATTATACAGTTAAACCATTCTATGTAGTGATGTTCTGTATAGGAATAACCTCATCTTATTTATAAAAAGTTGGATTAAGTATCTAAAACTTCCCAACCCTTTAGTGTTATGGTCTCGACTTTTTTACATATTCAAAACAAGTACCCAACTAATTGAAAATGTCACATTCGTTAAGCCTCATTTAAAAATCTATTAAATTAACTAGAGATTATTTTGTCTCCAAAATCAATAGAAGATCATTGAAGTATAGCCTCCACCAACTAGCGATCAGCACCACCCACATCAGGCCATCATCTCCAAACCCAACAAAAACTACCAACTCCACCCTACAACTTAAGCCGCCAACATCAAGCAGAAGGTCATGAAGGTTACTGAAGCGATATGGACTGATATGATGCGGCCACCACCATCTTCACCAAGAAGAACTAGAGCGCTTTACAAACCGAGAATTGACAAATGAGGAAATCATAAGAGTAGAAACAAGTTCATTGAAACCCTATCTGAATTCTTAACCCTCTTTTTAGTTAAGAGATTGTCTTCCTGATGTAATTTCAAATTGGGTCCATTTTTTTATTAAATTCAATACCCATTTAATCATTGGTTCCATATTAAATAATTTATGTCTGAAATTTAGATTTTAAGGAAACTAATATTAATGTTGATCATGATATACTCAGTTGGTGAGTTTTGAATATAATCTATGTTTGAAAAATTAATAGGGGCTTAACGGATGTGACATTTCAATAGCTTGGGTACTTGGTGTAGTATCCCACATTGGTGGGGTGGGGTTGGTCCTTGGCCTTATATGTATATGCCCCTCTCTTCCTAGCATGATGCGTTTTGGGTAGTGAGGTTCTCTTGCCCAGGAACAAATCTGTGAGGGCGTGGCCCAAAGAGGACAATACTATGATACGACAGAGTCGGGAGGTGACAATTTGGTATCAGAGCCAAACTCACCATCCATTCGTATGTGCTGACGAAGACATCGGTCTCCCTAAGGGGGTGGATTGTAGTATCCCACATCGGCAGGGTGGGGGTTGGTCCTTAGCCTTATATGTACATGCCCCTCTCTTCCTAGCATGACGCGTTTTGGGTAGTGAGGTTCTCTTGCCCAGGAACAAATCTATGAAGGCATGGCCCAAAGCAGACAATATTGTGCTACAGCGGAGTCGGGATGCGAAACTGGTCTTAAACACTAGCACGTATAAAACATGTTTCACATGGAAACAAATCGTACAAACTGATGGATTATTTTACCATGTCGGATTGAACACACCTTCGTCCAAAGTATGAAGGCGATAATCAAATTATTGTGGGACAATTCGGACAATTAATCGTCATAAAGTTAAATTGCAACCACTAGGACGACTCCACACTTGGTAAATTATTTAACCCTTTATGATCTATATCTGATTAAACACACATTTTGAGTAAATTAATTGACCCCCTTATGATCTGTATCTGATTGAACATCCCTTGTCCGTTTGAAACCTGATAGGATTTTTAGTACATACGTTAGGAAGGTTAAAATCACACAAAATACTTGCAAGAGAACAAAATAATTGTAGTATAAATGGCTCAACTAAGGTCGTTTCCATAGTGATTAAATGAATAATTTATATTTAAAACCAACTCTTAATTAATTACTTAAAACAAATTAGGAAAATGTTGATTTTGGAATTTAAAATAATTAAAACGAATTTTAAATAAAAACAATTAAATAAATCAACTAGAAAACAATTTAAAGAAAATCAATTTAAAGAAAATCAATATGCTCCTTATAATAAAAGCAAAGACATCTCTCGCAATGTAAACAACTATACTAACATTCAACTATTGATTTAAAATCTTCATATCAAAAAGTACAACACAACAAATTTCAACAACAAAATCTATGTAAATGAATTATTTTACAATATTTCTTTTCACTCAAATTATTTTTTGAAAGAACCTCAATGGTTATTTTTTGAAAGAACATCAATGGTGCGAGAACATACTTGTCAATTTGAAAGAATACATTAAGAATTCTAGAGGATATAATTCTGAAAAAGCTCTTGTAAAAAACATCTTGTTATAAAATTAGACTAAAAATTAAATATTAATGACATATGGCTAAAAATTTAGGACATAACATACCAAATCTCTATCACATGCGACAAAAAAATAATCATTTTGTTGTGGTTTATATTTAACTGAGGAAAAGAAAGGCGGTGTAGCAAAGAGAGTGATTGGAGAGACTGGAGAGATTGTAGAATGCTTAGAGATTCTTATGTGTATTCCTTCCTATGCAGTGCCTTTATTTATAGTAGAATAAGAGGAGAAGATTAACTTCTCCTCCAAGTAAGTACAATCCTACAAAGAAAGAATAACTAGAATAATAGATAATCTAGCAACTAAATCTATCTAGGATTTACACAATCACAATTAAAGATATCCGTAACACTCCCCTTGAGTGTATAAAGGGCACTAGCCCAAATAGGTACCTCATTAAAACCTAGTTAGGTAGCAAAATCGCAAAGGGAAAAATGCTCGTAATCGTTGGGAAAAAGGTACATTAAGATTAAACGAGTATACTTTAGGATACTCCCCTTGAATTTGACATAAAGTTCCAAAGAGAACTAATAATGTTACAACTTCGAAAGCTTCCATGTACCAATTCCTTGAACAAGCCTCTGGAAAGTAGTCTTTGACAAAGATTTGGTGAAGAGGTGGGCCAGGGTTTCTTAGGAATGGATTTGCTTAACTTAAATCTTCCAATATTGTTTCTTATGAGAGAAAAAGAAATTCTGGACGATATGCTTGGTGTTGTCTCCTTTAATGTGTCCCTTCTTAAGTTGTTCGATACATGTTGCGTTATCTTCAGAGATTGTTGTAGGGATACCAACGATAGAAGAAAATTTGTAAGTGCTTCAAATATGTTTCATTACTGCTCTTAACTAAAAGCACTCATGTGTAGCTCATGTAGGGAGAAAATTTCAGCATAGTTTGAAGAGGTCGCAACGAAGGTATGTTTGGTTGACCTCCAAAATATTGTAGTGCCTTCAATGGTAAAGACGTAACTCGTTTAAGGACATGCCTTATACAGGTCAGATAAGTACCCTTTGTCAGCATAACTAATAAGGCTTGAATCAACCCGAGAATCGAAGGGAGTTGCAGCTCTTCTCAAGGATTCATAAAGATAGAACAAACCCAAATTTGTCATACCTTCGAGGTAGTGGAAGATGTCTTTAACACCTGTCCGATGTATAGGTAGGCGCGTGATTGCATCTTGCCAAAAGATTGATAACAAAGGAGATATCTGGTCTAGTACACTGAGCTAAGTACAGTAAAGTGCCAATCACACTTATGGAACTTCAAGCTCCAACACCACTTCCTCATCCTTTTGGGATAGAAACAATCTCGTTTAGCATCTAGCAATATAACAACCATAGGAGTACACGAAGGCTTCACTTTATCTTTATTAAAACGATTCAACACCTTCTAGGTGTAGTTCGACTAATGAACAAGAATTCCATCCGAAGAATGCTAAATCTCTAGGCTAAGACAATATCAAGTTTTCCCAAGATTTTTCACCTCAAGTTCCGACTTCAGGTGCATGATAGTTTTCACAGGCTCTTTAGGAGTCCCAATGAGATCACTTTTGACGATAAGCCTATATGGTAGGGCATTAGGAGATGAGTTTTCCATGGACTTGTCTTCGCATAGATGGTGGTGTTGTGATTGAATCTAGAAGAAACATCCTACATATCCCAGGAAGAGAATCAAATTGCGCATAGTTCGGATGTATCTTTATCTATTCGATCTAAAGGCATTGGCAGGGAATTTATCTCTAGTTAGGGAATCCATCTCAGGGTGATGGGTATTGGATTTCTCGTAATTTGCTCAATCGTCCATTTATCCTTTAGGGTTTCACATCCTTCGTGGATGCAATTTATGTTAATAGTGGGCTTCTTTGCCGGGCACTCATCTTTATCGTCAGTATGTGTGTCTAATCGGTCCCTGTCTTTAGGTTCAGCTGAGCCTTGTTTCCTCACCTTGTCTCTGACGAACTCTTAGCAATGTCTTTGATTCAATAGTTCTTCTATATTATCCCTCAACATGCGACAACTCCTAGTAGCATGACTAGTGCTCTTGTGAAAAAAAAAAAAAAAAAAAAAAACCAGTATTCATTCGGGTTCTTTTTTGCTAGATGCTTCAGGAGTGGTTTTGGGCACCAAAAAATGATTTCTCTTTTATGCTGTGGAAGATGCTATTGATGGTAGTGTTTAGAGCAGTGTACTACTTTAGCTTGGTCTGGGGCTTGTTTATCTCAATCTCCTCCTCTACAGTTTGACGTGGGTAAAGGGGAGGAATGTCCTTGTCGCTTATTCTTCTATCAGCATTCTTGAAATAGTTTGGTTCGACAATTCTCCTTCTGGTCTTATCATCCCAATCTGTGAGGTCGTTTAAGCATTCTACCAGAGTGGCGTAGTCATACTTCCTTTTATTCAACTTCTAGGAAAATGGTGAATGGACGTACATGCCCTACTTAAAGGCCATAATGGCCAATCTATCATCGGGCTTCTCAATTTCTACTAGCTCTGTGCAGAAATGTTTCAGATAAATCCTAAGGCTTCCGTCTCTAAATTAAGGATCTTTTTTTAACATGATCTCGTGGCATTTGCGCACATCGTAGTATACTGAATAAGTATTGGTAAAGATATTAGCCAAACTTTCAAAGCAATCAATGGACCTTGATGGCAATTCTTGAGTACCATCTTATCTCTAGTCCCTCCAAGGTGAACGGGAACATCTTATACATCCAAGCATTGTTGTTGTTGTACAACGCCATGACATTCTAATAGTGCATAATATAATAGTCTAGGTCAGAATCCCCACGAAATGATATGAATCACGGCCAAAAGAACTATTCCATAAAAGGTATGGCTTCAATCGCCATTGAAAATGGGCCCTTGGACTTGATCGTTGGTTTGCCATGGATGTTAGGATGATGGTTTCTGACCAAACCTCTAGAGTTCTCTCTATCGATACCCCAATCAGGTTCAAGAAAGAAGAGTCCTACGAGGCTAGGAGCTTGCTCATAAAAGCCACGTTGAAGACCTGCCCATCGTGCAAGGAACCCTTACTTGGATTAGTGATGTTTGCTGAGATTGTGATGGTAAGCGATGATATAGGCTCTCATTTAGGGGTCATGATACTTAAATTATATTCCCATAACCAAAATCAAGAATTTGAGTATGAGAGGTTGTCCCACTCAACTTTTCCATATATACGTTTGTCAATGTCCATGAAATAGAAGTGGCTTCTGGCTTCCAGCCACTTGGTTCTTTTACAACTTGTCGATATAGATGTTAATCTTCATCAAGGTCTCCTAGATCTGATCCATGGAAGGGGGGTCTGTTAGCCTAGCCCCCATTGTTTTCTAGGGCGGCTGTTATTCCTTGTGGGTTATTACTTGCTCTGGAAGTGGCAGAGACATTAGGCAACAGTTTATCCTTTCCTGGAGCAATGGATGCATCAAACTACAGATTATCCCCACCAAAGGGATTAACTTTAGCATTTACCAAGCTTTCCTCGAGAGACATGTCAGGGGTGAAGTGATTACTAATTTTCTAGTAACGCAGTCTCTTCTCTCATTAAGTTTCTAGTTCTTACTAGTCACTCTTCAACAACGATTACAAACATAATTACTAGTACAAAATCAAACATTCAAGTAGAAGAACCAACTCTTTTGAATTTCTTCGAGAACAAACTTACAACACCTTCAAAAGTGTTTTCTTGACACTTGCAAGACAATGCTTGCAAATACCCCTTCCAATGCCCATCCTTTCATAAAGAAAGTTTGTTCCCTTGGAGTTACTTTGCTTTCTTCATTTGACTTTCGTATGACTACAATAGTCATGGTCCCTAAACTCTCACTTGAAGCTTATTTCAATTGTGTCATACACATCAAACAATTTGGAGAGCGTGTGGTAAATGTTCACTGTATAGTTTACAATAAACTTAGTGAACCATTTGAATAGGGACACAAAGGTAAGTCCTAGCCTAGTTTTCATCTAGTGAAGTGGTGTAACACTTCAACACTCAATGATTCAAAATCATCATTAGTCCATACAATTGAAAATCATTAATCTTCTATGTTGATAGACTATTGTCCCTAAACAACTATCTTGTTCCAACAAAATTACAAACATTCAAGAGTTGTTCAAGGCAACTTTCATTTATTCATACAACAATTTGTAAGTGAAGAATCATGGAACATAAAGTGTCTATGCGCTTGTGGTTTTTTCTAAAATTCCTTATTCATTTAACAAAGAAACAAGCACTACTGCTTGTGTTAACTAAGGCTTGGTCAAAGAAACTCTTCTTTCTTCATACAACAATTTGTAGGTGAATAATTATTGGCACAGAAAGTTTCCATGTCTTTGTGCTAACTTCTTATGTTCCTTTGTTCATTCAACAAAGGAATAAACACATCTAGTTGTGTTATCCTTGATGAGTCAATATTTTACTATATATTTTACCCAATCTTATTATTAATTTATTGGTTATTTTAGGGAGATTTTGATACTTTTAATTACTGTAAACACGAAAATTTCATAACGAATGAAACAAGAACACGTGTACAAAGTAGATTTGTATTGATTTAAATTTGTAGGTTAAAATCTCTGTTTACAATTTTCCTCGATTCAGTCTTCAAATTTGTGTAGATGCATAGGTTGTTGATCCAAGGGTAACGATGACTTCATCTCGAATGAATGATTGAATGATTGCTTCAAGTTTTAAGCTTGAAACAATGCTTGGATAGTCTTCACCTCAAGTTTAAGGATGTGGCAAAGGTAGAGTTGATGTAGGACTTTTTTGATTCAAGGGTCTTGCTGTTGTTACAAGTTTTGAGCTTGCAACAAAGTCTTGAAAGAATCGGCACAAGTGCTTGTTGATTCTTCAAGGGAATGCTTCGGCTTTGGTCAAAAGAAAGCTTCAGCTTTGGTTGTATGTTCTTCAAAGAGAGCTTTGGCAGCATTTTAATCTTCAAAGATTTGGCAGAGGTTCTCCTTTTGTGAGAATTTCGGCCTTTGAATGTAGAAATTATCGACCTTTCAATGTAGAAATTGCCCACCTTTCAATGTAGAAATTGTCAACCTTATGCGTGTCTTGGGACCTTGTATTTATAAACTTCCAAAGCCATGCCTTTGGGTGGATTTGGCTTTGATTTGTGTCTTGATTCATCCATAGGAGAATTTAGGCATGTTTTGTGTCTTAATTTCAGCCACTTTACCTTACGTTGACCAAAATCCATAGGGCTTGTTTCCTATTTTGTGAGCAATCTTCAATTCTTACTTTTTTTGTGAAGATGTTTTAGCTTTCTTTTTGGTTTTGGGAGCAATTTAGACCCCTTGCCGATTTTAAGATGGATTTTCTCCCTTTTGCCGACTTTTGGGACGATTTTGTACTTCCTTTGCTTGATTTGTGCCGCATGTCTTTGATGACTTGTGACTACTAAGACTCTTGTTAATTCTTCTTGTGGAGGAACATATTCAGACAAAAATGCACCGCAAGCGTATCAATTATTTGAGAACATGGCAATAGAATCTCAATAATGGGTAGTTGATATACCTCAAACCAGGGGTGTTTTTGAAATGTCCAGTGGCTCACCTCATGTATTTGCACAAATAGAAAAGATGGAGAAAAAGTTATAAAATTTTGATGCAAAATTTAACATGCTTTTACAAAGAATGGCAGCACCTGTGCAGCAGGTTGCTGTCTAGCAGCCTACTGCAGCAGCGTGTACCATTTGTGGCATCACAACACATGATTTTACAGGCTACCCACATAGGGATGCATATCCGGAGCATGTTACAGAACAGATTAATGCATTCAATAATTATCAAAGGCATATGAATGATCCCTATTCAAATTTGTATAACCCAGGTGGAGAGATCACCCAAATTTCAAGTGAGATAGAGATCAACAGGTTAAACCATAGTTTCAACAACAAATGCAGCAACCTGCTGCTAAGCTAAACCTTCTTGGGAAGTTGCAATTGAAAAATTGGCATATCACACTAAGGCAAGTTTTGATGCAACAAAACGAGAGATTCAGAAAACCAACCAAAACATTCAGAACATACAAGCAACAATGAAAGATCTACAACAACAAATGGGGCAGCTTTCACTCCAGTTTTTGGGCTGATAACCGGGAAAATTTCCCAGCCAAACTATCCCGATTCCATGTGGCACTGCAGATTGTAATGCTGTTAGAATATTACGTTGTGGTAAAAGTTATGATAACTGTGATGCAGAAAATACAGAAAATGGTGCTGGAACTACACGAGCAGCACCTGTGCAGCAACAAACAGGTTCTGAAATTTCTGCAGAATCTGCACAACCATTTGAAAAATATGAAAATACTGCAGTACCTGCTGCAGAAACTACAGAAAAGTTCGAACGAGTTTATGTGCCACCTATGCCATATCCGGAAAGATTGAAGCCACATGCAAGAGATCAACAATTAACAGATTTCATGAAGACATTGGCTAAAGTTCAAATTAATCTACCATTAATTGAAGCAATCAAGAACATTCCTTCATATGCCAAGTTTTTGAAAGATGTGTGCATAAAGAAAAAGAAGCTTGTGGACTTCGAAAAAGTGATTCTCACAGAACAATGCAGTGCAGTTTTATTACAAAAACTACTACCAAAGAAAAAAGATCCAGGGAGTTTTACAATTTCATGCACAATTGGAAATTATGATTTTAAACGCGCTTTAATTGATTTGGGTGCTAGTATTAATTTAATGCCTTTCTCTGTTTTTCAGCGGCTAGGACAAGGAGAAATCAAACCAACATCAGTTATTTTACAGCTAGCGGATCGTTTGGTTGCTTATCCAATGGGTATTATTGAAGACCTTATTATCAAAGTGGACAATCTCTACCTTCCAGCAGATTTTGTGGTATTGGATATGGACGAAGATATGCAAACACCAATTATTTTGGGCCGCCTATTCATGGCAACTGCTAGAACTTTGATAGATGTGGAAGCTGGCACATTGACACTTAGAGTACGAGAACAGTCTGTTGTGTTTAATTTATTTGAAGCAACTAAGAGGCCTAATGATATGCAAGATTGTATGAGAGTTGACGTGTTAGAAGGAATCATGCATGCAAATATTATGCCCAGTTTGACAGCAGATCCATTGTTAAAAGTTTTACATGGTTTTGAAGACACAAAAACTGAGGATGAAGAGGCTTTTGAGTATGTTACAGCTTTGGAAAGTGTCCCTTTACACTGGCCAAAGTGGAGGCACATTTTTAAGAGTTTAGGAGAACCAAAAACACCATTACAGCCTTTAAAAATACAACCACCTAAGCTGGAATTGAAGCCATTACTAGAACACTTAAAAAATACGTATTTGGGTGTTAATTCATCGCTGCCAGTTATTGTTTCTGCAGATTTATCTCCAATTGAGGAAGACAAATTGCTGCGCATTTTGAGAGATTTTCAAGATGCCATTGGGTGGACAATTGTAGATATTAAGGGGATCAGCCCAACACTATGTATGCACAGAATTTTGATGGAGGAGGATGTCAAACCCACCATTGATGCTCAATGCCGATTGAATCCAATTATGAAGGAAGTTGTTTGAAATGAGGTTATGAAGCTTTTAGATGCTGGAATGATTTATCCAATTTCAGATAGTAAATAGGTAAGTCCTACTCGAGTGGTACCGAAACGCACTGGAATTACAGTTGTAAAAAATGACAATAACGAGCTTGTGCCTACACGTTTTTGACTACAGGAAGATCAATGCAAGTACTAGAAAGGATCACTTTCCATTACCCTTTACTAATAAAATGTTAGAGAGATTTGCTGGTCAGGCTTTCTATTGTTTTTTAGATGGGTATTTAGGCTACAATCAAATCCAGTTGCACCAGAGGATCAGGAAAAGACCACCTTCACCTACCCTTTTGGTACATTTGCTTATAGAAGAATGCATTTCGGATTATGCAATGCACCTGCAACATTCCAACACTGCATGATGAGCATATTCTCAGGTTTGGTTGAACGAGTTGTTGAGGTATTTATGGATGATTTTTTTGTTTTTGGGGATTCGTTTGATCATTGTTTGCATAATTTATCTTTGGTTCTTGAGCGTTGCAAAGAAACTAATTTGGTATTGAATTGGGAGAAGTGTCATTTTATGGTTAAACAAGGCATTGTTTTAGGGCACTTAGTATCTAGCAAGGGTATTAAGGTTGATAAAGCTAAGATTGATGTTATTGCTAAGTTGCCACCTCCTACTACTGTGAAAAGCATTCATTTGTTTCTTGGGCATGCTAGGTTTTACAGCCGGTTTATCAAGGATTTCTCCAAGATTAGCCAACCTTTGTGTAACTTATTGGCTAAGGATGCACAGTTTTTTTTTTTATGATGCATGCTTGGAGGCTTTCAACAAGTTGAAAAGACTCCTAACTTCAACACCAATTATTGAAGTTCCAGACTGGAACTTACCATTTGAATTAATGTGTGATGCATCAGATTATGCAGTTGGGGTAGTTCTTGGACAGCGAAAAGACAAGATTCTTCAAGTCATTTATTATGCCAGCAGAACTCTCAATGATGCATAGTTGAACTATGCAACCACTGAGAAAGAATTGTTAGCAGTTGTTTTTGCATTAGAGAAATTTCGTTCTTATTTAATTGGGGCTATCCAAAACCCCAATAAACAGGTTATGCAAAATTGTTTCCTGGAATGAAGGTTCCCACTGCAGATTCTTCTCTCTACGTCTCTGTCTAGCTGTTCGTTCAGGTTCTGAATCAAAATCTGCAAGTTGCTGTTTTTGTGATCTGGTACAAACCATGCAATGCACAATCTGCAGAAGAGAAAATAAAATAAAATAAATTTAACAAAATTATTTTTTTTATGATTATTATATACGGAATAATTAATTGAGAATAAGATAAACAAAAATCTATATTAAATCAATCCCCGGCAACGGCGCCAATTTCTTGATACGATTTTTACCGCCTGCGAAAAAGGGTTAAAACACCTAAAATACTTGCAAGAGAAACAAGATTATCGTAGTATAGTTGGCTCAAGCAAGGTCATTCTCCACAATGATTAATTTAAATAGATTAACGCCATATAAATTCTCAACTAATTATTTAGAACAAAATTTTGGAAAAGGGTGATTTAATGACCTAAATTAAGAAAAACGAATTTAATTAAAAAGATTACTTAAAAACTGCAATTTTAAAGAAGGAGAACGAAACAATTTTTAGAATTTAAAATGATAAGATACTAGGGTTCCGCCGTCACCCTAACAATCCTATGTAGCTCTTCTAATTACTTATGAACCATACACGCATAATTTGAAGGTTAGATTTTCCTAAAATATATCCTACTTGGAACCTCCAACATAGAACGTATATCTAACATGCAACCCGTCCGTGGTGTCCAGATCAAATGTGAACATGCAAGACTCATTAAGTTTTATGAAAAGCTTTTGAAAAACCATATAACCCTTAAAACGTGTCGTCCATCCTAAGAGATTAAACATATTAATCACAAGAAGCCTTAGTCAATTTCAGGCACAGCCCTCCACCAAAATTGCATCAAATTACTTTTCTAAATATCTTAATGGTCGCGAATCACTAACACAAATAGATAGTTTAAATCAGTGATTAACAATTCAAAACTTACATGCATGACTTCATAAGCAAATTAAGAAGAAACTACATATTCTTACTAAGGATCATGGCCTCACCCTAGCAAAAGAAAATTAGTTACACATATTCATAATAAAAATCATAAAGTCTTTATTGAAATAGAAAAAGAATGAAAACACCTTGAAAGTAAAAGTTTTGAAATCTCTCAGCTTCGCACAAAATCTTCTCTCAAAAAATTGCATGCATTCTCCCCCCATAACCTAATGGCTGAATATCTTATTTATACTTATACAAAATAAAACCCTAAAAGGTCTTAGGATAAAACTAGGAACCTAATAAATTGAAATAAAATAAGAAACATAATCCTAAATTAACTTGGTAAATTCGCCCAAAAATCTGCACAGTCACGTTTTGGACCCAAATCAGCTCTAAAACTTTTCCAAAATAGCTGGATTTAAAGCTTGGACTATTCTGAACACTTCTCCAGAAGGCCACAAACCCATCTGAGGTCATCTTGAGCTCCAAAAACGCAGTTTAAGCCCATAAACATCACTTTCCAACAACGCGCATCGCTCCTTTATTTTATCGTCAGAAAGTAACCGCTTGGTGGAAAAATCCCAAATTTTGATACAATCAAGCTAAGTGACTCACGAATGTCCTTCAACTAGAATTACTCCAAAATTTGTCCATTTGGTCCTGTTTTGCTCTAGAGGAAGTCGAAAGTCCTATATTGAAAATACAATTCAAAGTATCAAAATTCTTCCAAAATATTAACCAAAATATACTAAGAATAGGGTAAAATATATAATATGAAATTGACTCATCAACTTGTCCACAACATTCGACCAATGACTACAAGACACCTGTCAATTAACAATATCATCATATCACATTCTTGTACAATTATCACTAATAACAGTATCTTATCATTACCCCACCCTTAAAAATGAACCTTGTCCTCTAGGTTGGAATGTAGGAAACCTCTGTTTAAGTGTTGTCAAAATCCTCCCAAATTGCATCTTCCCTAGAATGATGTTTCCACTGCACCAAAACCTCAATTGAAGATAATTGCCATGTTTGATCATTCGCTGCTGTAAAATTGTCGTGGGGTAGTCTTCCACTATACCCTCATCTATCACCACCGGTAATGGAGTTGCAGGGACAATACCAGTGCCCAATTGTTTCTTCAAGCAAGAAACATGAAAAACTGGATGAAGTTTTAAAGTGGCAGGCAAGTCAATCTTGTAAGCAACTGAACCCACCTTTTGTAATACTTTGATGGACCATAAAACCTTGGCTAAAGTTTGTGAAAACGATGTTTAGCAAGAGATAGGTGATGCTAAGGTACTAATCTGAGAAATACCATATCACCTACCTCAAAAGATCTCTCACTGGGATGCTTGTCAACTTGTTGTTTCATTCTCACTTGGGAAACAACAAGATTGGTTTTGAGTTGGGATAAAATTCTGCCCCTTTCTTGTAAACTCCTATCAACTAAATCAATTTTTGTTGTTCCAGATTCATAAGTAGGTACAGAAGGAGGAGGTTGACCATAAACAACCTCATGAGGTGTAAACTTTGAAGAGGTATGGAAAGTAGTATCCTAGACTCTGATACCAATAATAGAACCCTTCTTCTAACCTTGCACCTGTATGCTAGTATTTCTCTTGTATTACTTCAACAACTTTTGTTACAAATCATAACCATGCATCTGCACAAGTATTCATCATTAATACCAGATCGCAGGCTAAGGTCAATACAAGATATTTTCCCAAATTTAATCTTTACCTAACAAACTATTATCCTTATCCACAACATTAAATAATGACTACAAGACACTTGTCAATTAACAATATCATAATATCACATTCTTGTACAATTATCACTAATAATAGTATCCTATCATAATCACCATTTCTTTAATTAATCAAACACTTTAACTAATTAAACTAGAATGCAACAACGTCATTTGTTTTGGTATCCATAGAATTGATTTGAATGGAGCTAAATGAACTGAAAATCTAATTCTCATTTCAAGAGGGAAAACTATTTTATCGTCTAGCTAATTTGGGCCAAAATGCAATAACCTCAACTTTTGGGCCATGATGCAAAACAAAAACTTTTAGGATCACTTTGTAAAAACACAAGAGTCCACAACTCCATGTAATTACAACTAGAACCCAAAGATTTCAACAATTATAAAAACTTCATTAAGGAACAAAACAATTTGTCCCTTAGTGATTTTTGGCCTTTATACAAAAAAAAACATTTGGGTCAAAGGGCAAATACACAAAAGTATCAAAATTTTATGTAATTGCAAGAAATGCCTAAAAGAACCCAATAAAGGGGTGGCCGGTTTTGGTAGAGAGAGTGAGTGAAAATTCAAAAAAAATCAAAGAGTTGAGGAAAAAGAGAGAAAAGTATGATGAGTGGAAAAGTACCAATCTAATCACACATACTAAGACAAACAAAGACTTATTGCATCAAACTTCCCAACTTTTTGTTCTTGCTATGAACATGTAGAACACAACAAGAACAAGGAAGAACATTCATGAAAACCCATAATAAACCCAAAGACACCCAAAACTCTCTCAAACTTAACGGAATTAATATATTAACATACTAGGGTACTTAGGGGTTCTTAATGTCACTTTAAAACTCTTTTAACAAGACAAACATGAACCAAAATCCACTCATGAATTTGGCCGATTTTCCCCAAACAAAAGGCACCAAATTTTATGCTTAAATGAACTACATCTACAATTTTTGAGTTGGCAAATTTTCAATCAAGGATTACATTCAAAGAAGCAAGAACAAAGCTTGTAATCATTACAACATTAAAATGATAAGCTATAAGCAAAAAAACCCAAAAGGGTTCACCAACTACTAGACCTAAGCTCTTGATATAGCTTGAAGGAAAATATTTGAGAAACAAGGTTCATTAAGCAACATAATACATGCATTTAACAATTAAATGGTGGAAGCATGCTTGTATGCACCACCTTAAACAAAACTAAAACCATGAAATTCAAAGTCTAGTAGGGATAGCGAACCAAGACTTAACTCTAAACACAAAGAGAGTTGAGAAACTTTATACCTTTGAAGCACCTCTTTGTTTAGCAAAGGTTAATCACCCATGAGAGAGTCTTCTTTCCTTTGTCTCCTTGCTCCTTGGCTCTGTGCATGTGAATAGAGGAACTTTGCTTCTTAGCTCCATATCTTCTTGGATTTGGATGGAGGAACATATCCTCCAAAAGCCTCTAAGATGAGTGACCATGGAAGAACAAAATGCTAGCAATATTCTCCCATGGTAGCTGGCCTTATTGGAGGAAAGAGAGAGAAGTGTTTCGCTCTCTTTGCCTTTAGAAACCCTAATGAAGGATGGAGATATAAAGTTGCCTTTATACCTCATTCTAAGTGAGTGGCAAACTTGTAATAAGTAAGCCATCACTCCCTTCTCTTATGGGCCGGTTTTGTATCTATATCTTGGGTTAATTTTCATTTTGTTTTAGTTGTCATACAACCTACACTTAATGGGCCTTGAAACCCAAAACTTAAATAAAGCCCGATATGAATCGTTTGTATGATTAATTAACAAATTAATTAATCATTGCCTTATACAATTAAACTATTTAATTGTCCTTACTCATCTTTGTTATACCCTTAATCATTACCTTACATGGTGTGAGATCTGTTAGGTTCCTTTTAGCGAGGTAGTGGGCGATTAGAACTCATACTAATCGATTATGAATTAAAGCTTACTCTCAATTCTCCCTTTAATGATTATACATCTTCAGAGCTTCCACAAACCATTAGTAATACCTAGCAGTATGTCATAACTACCTAAGCTAATCAGAAAAGGTTTGGAGAACCTATTTGGTTTGGGACTATGAACGCAAAACGGTCTTTCTCTAATTCAATACTCTTGATTACATTGTTTAGTTTAATAGTTTACTCATGTTGATTATCCCAATGTGATTTCCTTGTCTATATGATTACATTGAAGGTGATTTGGAACAGCTCCTAAAATCTCATCCATACTATGGCTAGAGATTCTTAATCATATCATTAAGTATTCTTTCTCAACTGTTTAAAGGTTAGATATCCCTTATTGCGCATTCATATGCCTCCATGCTTAAGTAGCTTAACCCCAATTATATCGTGGACACCTTCTGATGAAGTGCCTTTGACACAGTCAAATATTAAGGACCTAACTAGAAGACAACTATGATGTCTCAGGTCAAAAGACTACTTTGTATTATCCTAACCATGAGTTCTCATGTGACATGAGTATGAGAACTCCTTGTTGATCGCGTTCAGTTGACTCACTCTCTATTGGGCACCTACATACTTGTCTTGCTGTCATTCATACCAATGACTCAAGACCAGCTACTCTCCTGGGAAAGAAGACATAACATGTACTAATATATTGGGATTCTCAATACCCTATTGGTAATCCTATGATAATGATAGTTTAGGATATGTATATGAAATAGAATGTTCTCATGAATCTAACTGCTTTAGATGATATTCTCCTAATTACTTATTCTTTCCACTTATCGTTTAAGTGTATAACATTTAATGAGATAGCTTTAAATAATAATCTTTGCACTTACATTAAACCAATTTAGTTTAACATGTGAAATGTCTGTAAAGTATCATCTTATGATTAGTTTTATGGCACATTTCAAACACTAGTTGGAGTTGGAGTAAACATCCATAAAGCTTAGAAGCTCGTGCCTCATTGTGGAATCTACTCATAAGTCAATTCAAGAAAGAGGATAAGGATCCTTGGGGCATGCTTTGTTCAAGTCTGTGAAGTCCAAACAGATTATCCACTTATTAATCATTTTCTGCATGAATACTATGTTGGCTAGCTAGTCTGGGTAGTAAAGTTCGACGATGAAGTTGGCATCCCTGAGTTATCAATCTCTATCTCGATGATCTTGCTTCCTTCCCCTCCGTTTCATGATTATGCTTTCGCTAGATAATTGGCTTTACGGTTAGGTCCAAGTAGAGGCGATGGCAAATTAGGGAGGGGTCAATTCATGGCATGTCTTTTGCGAACTAGGCAAACATGTCTTTGTTGGCTCGTAGAAAGGCGATAAATAGTTCTTTCTCTTGATTAGACATGTTCAATTCAATACTAGCTTTGCATTCTGGTTTATCAGGGTTAAGGCTAATGTAAATGGCATCTTTGTCCGTTTTAGATTCTAGAGTGATGTCGTCTTGGGGGTTAAGATCTAGGTCAAACTTCTTGTAGCTGCTACTTGATCTCCTTTAATTTCCCTAACTCCACCAGGTACAGGGTAACGGACAGTTGGTGGTAAAACGAGGGGACTACCCTCATCTTATGGAGCTAATTTCGACTAAGTATAGCATTATGAAGGGTGGGAAGTCCATGACATAAAAGGCTACTATATGGTTGTATGGTTGCGCCTGAAATGCAAGCTTCATCGTTCTGAGCGATCGAACTTGGTAACCATTGAAGGTGTGCTGGGTGGTCTTACTCTTATTGAATTATCTAGGATCATTATCCTCTATGCTTTGTCTTTGAAAGGGATTTTGACCCCATACCTGTTGTCCACCAGTACACAACTAACCATGGCGTTAGAAATTTGTACCTTGATGACCAAGGAATCGTCGTGGGATGAATAAACATCTTCCAAATTCCGGTCAGAGAACATCAAGATGTTGGAGTCAACGGGAAAGGGCTTGTTGATGAAAGGTACCATCCTGGGCTTTTTGCAAGTCACCTTCCTCCACTTCTTGGTTTTACCTAGGTATTCTTGCTCTCTATAGATACAGTTGACATTGAGAACTGGTTGTACTGGCAAACTTTGACGCTCAAGAAATCCCTAACATTTCCTAGACTTCTTACGTGATCTTCTGGGAGTGGGGCAGTGGCATTTCACACGTGGGTTCAGATCAGTAGTTCTTAATGGGGTCTAAACAGGCATTGCCTCGACCAGTGGCTCCTCAAAATTAAAGATGATTTCTTCAAGGGCTTTTACACGCCTTTCAAGGTCAACGAGTTTTATCTGCTCCCTCATTCGTGAGGCCATTTAAAGCTTGTTGACTGAAGCGTAGATCTGCAATTGACTTTCCCGTATTCAGTTCATGGTGTAGACATCTTCACCGTCAAAAGCATTGTTGCGCTCTAGAGAGATAGAGTGTTATTGCATTGAAATAGCCATTGTTGTGGTAAAGTGATTTGGCCTCGAGGAATATGAGTTCACTCTCAATGAAAGCACCAATTGTTAGAGCCAAATATGTGCACGGATGCAAAGGGTAGAGATGCACAAACTCGAGTAACTGGTAAAAGAACAAAGAACCATAAGAAGCCAAAGATCTGGGAAAAGTGTGTTGTTCAAAAGCTCTCCTATGGCCAAGTTAGTAAGCAATATTATGAGACACAAGCAGTAGGCACGAGAATAAGTGTGCGATAATTGCGTTACCAGAGATGAACCCTATAAGGGTGTTTAGGATATAGAATCCCTATTAAACCAAAGAATCCCAGAGGATATCTAGGAGTATGATTACTTACGGAGCACACCAATCCTTAGATTGTAAGGATTCTACGAATATAGGAAACTTGGTTGATTCCTTACTAAATCAGGTTTCCGTATCTTGCTGAACGACATGGTCAATCTTAAAGAAGTAGTCAAACTTCGCTAATTGTTCTAGAACAAGATGATGGTGGCATCACTACTCCATTTGTGCAGCTCCGTTGGGGAAGCTGTTAAGTCCATAACCAAACTTCTGAGTACTCATATTCTGATCCGCCTTACTCCGACCCTAGAAAATCATGGTCCCACAGGTAATACATGTTAATAACAGGATAAAAGGATGAAGTAGGATTGGTTACAGTGGAATCGTGTGCTATAGTATTTGTCTATTTGAGGTTTCCATTTTTATGTTGTGTATTTTAGAGGTAAGGATTGGAGATCAATAAGTACCAAAGAGGGAACACGTTCGCTATTTTTTATCTATCTTGCAAAATAATAGAGAATTGGATGGAGACCTCAATCATAGAATACAAGTTGGATGGATGAAATGGAATAGTACATCAAGTGTGTTGTGTGATCGTCATAGCTCAAAGGAAAATTTTATAGGATGACAATAAGGCCAGCAATGCTTTATGACAAGGATGTTAGGCGACGAAGCATCAATACGTATACAAAATGTGTGTAACAAATATGAGAATGTTTCATTAGATGTGAGGGCACATGAGAAAGAACAAGGTTAGGAACGAGATGTCCGAGGTAAATTAGGTGTAGATGAAATTGAAGATAAGATGAGAGAAAATCGGTTAAGGTGTTTTGGACATGTAAAATCGGTTAAAGCGGTTTGGACATGTAAAATGAAGACCTACAGATGCTCTTGTTAGTATATGTGATTACGATATAGAGGTTCAGGGCCAAAGGGGAAGAGGAAAATCTAGGAAGACTTGGAAAGAAACTCTAAGAAAAGACTTGGACTACTTGGATCTAATGGAAGACATGGCACAAAATCCAACTCAGTGGCGTTCTAGGATTCATATAGCCGACCCCACTTAAGACTAGTTTGGGATTGTTATGCTTATTTTTAAAACTGCTTTTGTTGTGCTTTAAACATAATCAGTTGTAAAATAAAGCAACTGAGTATTTGGTCAACTGTATATTTAAAATTGCTATGAGTATCAAAAGCAGTATAAAAGCGTTTGGTAAATACTAATGTAAATACTAATGTAAAAGTTTTGTAACTTTGTATAATGACAAAATAGACATAATGTGGAAAATATTTTCTATTAAATATTTTGTTAAAAAGATGACTCTCAAGTATATCTAATATTTTTTCCTTCAAATTATTTTAACATATTTAGTGCATTGCCAAAACTTATTTATAAAAATACAACAAATATAAATAAATAAAATTTTCTTCAATGTCTTCAAACAATAATAACATAAAATAAGCAACATAAAAAAAATAAAAAAAAAGTTACGAATGCATCAAACTTGCAGCAGTGTGTTCCTCAATGTCTCTATTTCTTATGCTCCAGGTCTTTCGGTAATATGATGTTCTTCTTGTTCTCCATCCGAGTTTGAGCTCATCCAAGTCATCCTTCATGTTGTCAAAATGATTATCACGTTGGCCATGCCTTCTTATATAATTGTGAAGTGTCATAGTTGTGATTATTATCTTTACTTGCTTCTTAAATGGGTAACTAGGCATGTCCCTGAAAATGTTCCACGTTTTTTTCCATACACCAAAAGTGCATTCAATTACATTCCTAAGCTAAGAGTGTCAGTGGTTAAATACCTCTCTAGATCACGTTGGTTCTTTGCCCCGACAAAAATCAAGAAGATGATACCTTTCACCTTTATAGGGTCCTAAATAGCCGCTCATTTATGGGTACCCAGAATCCACAAGATAATATTTTCCTGTAGTATTCAAAACATGCTACTATGACATCAAAGGAAACTATAAAAAGTGTCTAATCAAATGCAAAATTTCAGACATATGCACAAGTTTGAGACATTACCATTTGGAGGCTTAGGAACATTTAAAGCACCATATTGTAAAACATATAAGAATATCCTTTTATCACGTGCAGTTCGTTCCCAACCTGCACAAGCAAAGATAAATTGCATGTCAAAATTACATGTAGCCATTACATTTTGAGTTGGTATCCCTTTCCTACCAATATATGGTACTTGATCTCCAGGAGACATTGTGGCTTGAACATGTACACCATTAATAGCATCAATACAATTCTGCAAATAATATTATAACACAATTTTCAATAAGTATAACTTAATTCATAACACAAAGCAAGAAGTATCATATCTATTTTTTACATTAAAGTGGCACATATATCTAGATTCCCTCAATATCTCAGCAAGGACACCATTACACTTAGGATCCAGCGGTTTGATAACATCAACAATTATAAGGCATACAAGTAACTGACTAAAGTATCTACTCACAGTCTTGCCTAAGTGCTGAAATCGTTCTTGTGCTGACCTATTCCCTTCATCTTGTCCTAGAATAAAAAATAAAAATAAAAATAAATAAAAAACATTCCTAACATTTCACCATGACATGTTCTCCTTTAACCACCTCAATCCATACTTGTTTTGTAGGTCACTACACAACCTCATAAATACCTCCTTATCTATTTTGAACATCCTATGACAACGCCTCTCATTTCCTTGTAATATTTCCATCAACCACTTATTAAATGTTTAAGATGAATCCATACAAGGTGTTTTGTAGATATAGGTTTGATAAAGATATACAATTTGGTTGAACTCTTTCTCATCTTGCAAGATATCCATATCTTGAAAGAGATCTGCAATTTTGAAAAAAAAAATAAAATCTCATCATTATTCCTACAAATAGGAGTACATGCATGAAAAAAAATTATTCTTAAATAAAGAATCCAGATAACAACCATCCAATTATAATCCCAAATAAAACACAAACAAATCCAAGTACCCATCCCAAATGACAAATCAAAATAATAAACTCAAGTTCTAAGATATCTTAGACTTCTTTCAATTTGAATGCCATCATCTTCATCATATTCATCATTATTTTCATATGGAAGTACACTAGACGAGGGTGCCCAAGCATGATCACCAGTAGCAGTGGTATCCATGAACATTCTATGTAGTTTATCTTTCATATCAGGGTTAATAATTTCTATCTACGTAGGCTTTTATATTTTATATTGATCGGCAATTTAAAGAAACAAGTGTTAAAATGCATTCATGCTAAATAATAGACAGACAACGTCCAAAAACTAACAAGAAGCTTACAAACCTGAATTTTATTATGCCACCACTCATTAGAAGCATCATTATTTTTCAGTTGTCTTTTACTGTACTCAAATCTAGTCTCTTTATTTAGGTTAATACTCACATTTTCCCATCCCTCTTTTTTAAAATGAATACCAAGACGATTTTCTTCCTGTAGTTCCTTGACACACACATCACAAAATAAGGATGTATTATGAGCATTCCATATAGCCGGCGGTTGTGCTCCATTTGCACCATTACCTTTCTTCTTAACCATCTATGTATACAATTATATATACATATATGTGTGTGTCACATCCCGACCCGGGCCCCCTCCACACCCCAAACTCGACTCCGTCGTAGCACGATATTGTAAACTTTGGGCCCCGACCATGCCCTCACGGTTTTGTTTCTAGGAACTCACACGAGAACTTCCCAGTGGATCACCCATCATAGGATTGCTCTCATGCGAACTCACTTAACTTTGGAGTTCCAATGGAACCCGAAGCTAGTGAGCTCCCAAAAGGCCTCATGCTAGGTAGAGATGGGAATATACATATAAGGCTTACAAGATCCACTCCCATGTGCGATGTGGGATGTTACAATCCACCCCCCTTAGGGGCCTGACGTCCTCGTTGGCACACATCCGGTCAGCGATTGGCTTTGATACCAAATGTCACATCCCAGCTCGGGCCCCCACCATATCACGGGCTTGACTCTGCCGTAGCACGATATTGTCTGCTTTAGGCCCCGACCACACCCTCATGGTTTTGTTTCTGGGAACTCACACGAGAACTTCCAATGGGTCACCCATCATGAGATTGCTCTCGCGCGAACTCGCTTAACTTCGGAGTTCCAATGGAACCCGAAGCCAGTGAGCTCCCAAAAGACCTCGTGCTAGGTAAAGATGAGAATATACATATAAGGCATACAGGATCCACTCCCCTGAACGATGTGAGATGTTACAGTGTGTGCACGCATGTTGATATAGTCGCTCAAGAATTTTAGCACATACTTTTTATATAATACAAAATGAACAAATTAATTGATCAAACGAATTTGTTACTATAAACAACTAAAGTGCAAAAAAAAAAATACTTAAGTACAATTTATTGTCAAGAAATCCCATGATTGTTGCTCTGGGTTCATAGATAAAAAAAATGACCAGGTTTGAAATTCAGTCACAAAAATGTCCAACTCATTATAGTATGCAAACTACATCAAAAAAATATACGATAAACATGCAAATTCAGACATGACCACGAACAACTCTAACAGAAATTCGACTACTCTAGTAAGAATTTGATCGAATTTGAATTACATGAACAATTAGATGATAATAGCAGAACAATTCCCAGGCCATGAACCCATAAATAGAAGTAATCATATGGAAAAGATTACTTGGAAGTTTAAACAAGAGCAATGTAATCCAAAACTATAAATTAAAATGAAGAAGTCCATCAAAATTAATCGATCAAGATTATCAAATCCATCAGTCAGTTATAGAACACATTACTACAAAAAGGAAAAAAAAATCTTACACCGAAAAGAAAAATAAATACTTTAATAAGAAAACCATATGGTTCAAAGCTTTATTTTGTACCTTTGAGCAATCAACAGTTTGTGGAGCAACAAGGAGAAGTTATGAGAAAGATGGAAGTATGAAGGTGAGGATGTGTAGGGACATGCATAAATATATAGCTAGGGTATCAATCATAATAGGGTATGATTTTTAGTGCTTAAAATTCAGCAATATATTATGTCGTTCAGAAAAATTAAAGGGGGTATTCTAGGCCTAGGAAATATTTCATTAAACCTCTGCGTATTATTAATCTTTGCTTAAAAAAAATAGTGACTTTAAAAAGCAACCTAATTGGTGACTTTTAAAATTTGGTATTTTTAGGCCCAAACTTTAAAAATAAGCAAGCCTCTAAATATTTGCGAAACAGGTTTTGGTTCTTCACTATAAATTGAAAAAGTTTTCTCGTGAAAAAATGCAATCCCAAACGGGAACTTATTGGGATAAGGTTTTGTTGTTGTTGTTGTTATATTTTGGCTACATAATTCAATCATTAATTTTCTGCTTTAGTTCAGTTTACACCAATCAAAACCCTTTGGTTAAAGCTCTTCACTTTAGAATTTGTTTTGGTTTAATTGGTAGGATTTCTAGAATCAATTCAATCTCTGTGGAAACGATACTCTACTTATTACAAAATTATTTGTTCAATTCGTACACTTGCAAAATTGGCAACAAATTTATGGCCTTACTTGACAAATTCTTCGAGATAGTTTTTTTTTCCAATTTATACACGCGCTTGTTGCATGGATAGTTGCCTTGCGGTAGGTGATGTACTTGTTGGAAATGTGCCCTCAAGCCAATCATATGATGATACTTTAGGGACATTTCACATGCCAAACTAATCTATTTTAATATAAAGGGCAAAGATTATTGTTTCAAGCCGTCTCATATAAATGTTATATGCTTAAACGATAAGTCCATGGAATATGTAATTGGGAGAATGTGGTCTAAAGAAGTTAGATTCATGAGACCATTCTCTTTCGTATACATATCCTAAATGTTCCTAATCATAAGATTGCCAATTGGGCATTGACAGTCCGTTAAGATAAGTACGTGTTATGTCTTCTCTTAAAGAGAATGACTGGTCTCGAGTCATTGGTGTGACTGACACCAATACAAGCATGTAGGTGCTCAATAGAGAATGAGTCCACTGAACGTGATCAACAAGTAGTTCTCATACTCATGTCACATGAAAACTCATGGTTGGGATAATGCAAAGTAGTTCTTTGACTTGAGGCATCATAATTGTCAAAGTCACTCCATCAAAGGGTGACCACGGCATAGTTGGGGTTAAGCCACTTAGCCATGGAGGCAAGGGTATGCACAACAAGGGATCTCTAACCTTTAAACCATTTAAGGGAGAATACTATATGATATGATTAAGAATCTCTGGCCAGAGTATGAATGAGATTTAGGAATTCGTTCACATTCAAGGTAATCATATAAGTAAGAGAATCATATTGGATAGTGGACATGAATAAACTATCAAATCAAACAATGTGGTCAAGAGTATTGTATTAGAGAAAGACCATATTGCATTGTAATCCCAAACTGAATAGGTACTCCACCTCTTCTAATTTGCTTGGGTAGCCATGACATACTGCTAGGTGTCACTCTTGGTTTGTGGAAGCCCTAAAAGTGTATAATCACTAAGGGGAGAATTGAAAAGTAAGTTTTGATTCACAATCGATTTGAAGAGTTCTAATCGCCCACCGCCTCGCTAAAAGGAACCTAATGGATCGTACACCGTGTAAGGTAAAGATTGAAGAAACAATGGAGATGAGTAAGGATAATTAAATGGTTTAATTATTTATGGCTAGGATTAATTAATATGTTAATTAATCAAACGAGTAAGTTCGTTTTACACCTCGAGTTAGCTTTGGGCCTCAAGGCCCAATGGGCTTTGAATGTCAAATCCAATAACTCAAGTTGTATGACAACTTGAAAACACAAAGGGCGTGAAAGCCCAATGAACCCACATGGCCGGCCATAGAGAGTGTGAGGAAGAATTGGTTTTAATTTCAATTATGCCACTCAATATAACTGGTTATAGGAAGGAAATTATAACCCATTCCCTCATAAGGGGTTTTCAAGAGAGAAGACAAAAACACAAAAGGCTCTATCTTCTTTTAGGAGGCCGGCCACCCTAGGAAGAATGGACTAGCATCCATTTTCCTAGGTCACTCATCTCTTCATCAATGCTTTCCTTGGTGTGGAAACTTAGAGGCTCCCTTTCTTGGGATAATCCATTCCTTCATTCATATCAAAGAAGTCATGGAGCCAAGAAGCAAAGTTCCTCCATCCACATCCATGGAGCCAAGGAGCAAAGACTAAGGAAAGAAGGCCCTCACATGGGTGAATATCCTTTGCTAAGCAAAGAGGTGCTTCAAAGGTATAAAAGTTTCTCAACTCTTTTCTTTAAGATTTGAGTTGAGTCTTGGTTCACCACAACTACTAGGCCTTGAATTTCATAGGTAAAGTTCTGTTTTTTAGTGCATACAAGCATTATTCTGCCTTTAATTGTTAATTGCATGCATAGATATTGCTCAAATGAACTTGTTTTCACAAATTTTTCCTTCAATTTGTATTAGAGCCTAGGTCTAGTAGTTGGTGAATCCCTTTGGGTTTTGTATTTTTATAGTTTATGAGTTGAATGTTGTAATTGTTACAAGCTTTATTCTTGCTTCTTTGAATGTAAATTTTGTTAGAAAATTTTCCATCTCAAAAGTTATAGATGTAGTTCATTTAAGCATGAATTTTGGAGCTAAAATTTGGTGCCATGTTTATGGGGAAATTTGGCCAAATCCAAGGGATGGATTTTTGGGTTATTGTTTGTCTTGTTAAAAGTGTTTTAAAGTGACATTAGGAACCCCGATGTACCCTAGGATGTTAACCCTCTTTTGAGTAAGTGAAAATGTGAGTTTTATTGAGTGAAAACATTCATGGAGCTCTTATGGGTTTTCGTGGATGTCCTTCAATGTTCTTGCTTTGTTCTTGTTGTTCATACCAAGAACAAAAAGTTTGTTGTTTTGATTCAAAAAATGGTGTTTGGTTATTTATTTGTTTTTGTTAGTTATGGATGGTATGATTTTTCAAACAACACCCATACATTTTTGACTATTCACACCATACCAATCACTTACAACTTTCAATCACCTTTCAAACACACAAATCAACTCACACACACCATCACTACTCACCATGAACGGCCACCCCTCTAATGGGGGTACTATTAGGGCTTTTATGCAATTACATAAAGTTTTGATACTTTTGTGTATTTGCACTTTGACCCGAAAGTTTACGTTTTTACGTAAAGGCCCAAAATCACTAAAGGACAAATTGTTTTGCTCCCTTAATGAAGTTTTTGTATTTTTTGAAATTTTTGGGTTCTAGTTGCAATTACATGAAGTAGTGGACTTTTGTGTTTTTAAAAAGTGACCTTAAAAAGTTTTTATTTTGCAATATAGCCCAAAAGTTGAGGTTATTGCATTTTGGCCGAAATTAGTTGAGAACAAAATAGTTTTGTCTCTTTAAAGGAGAATTGGATTTTCATTTGATTTAACTCCGTGATAGGAGCATATTTATGCGACTTAGTTAGCTTGTTTTCTTGCATTTATGTTATTAGTTCATAGTTATTTTAGTATTTTAAGCTATTTTCGTGTGTTTGTAGGTCCAAAGGGCTAAAGTAGCAAGAAAGTGTATTTTCGTCCGTTTTGGAGCAATTTTGGGCTTGGAATTGATAGCACATGCATGGAGCAAGGTGGATGGACGAAATTGAAGACTAAAGAGGCAGGAATGTGTTAAAGAGAAAGAAGAATTAATTTAAAGAAGATAAGGAACTCAGCAAGAAAAGAAGAAACATGAGTCAAGTTACCTTATTTTGATTTAACCTTTCTTAATCCTAATCCAACTAAGTTCCAGCCACAAGGAGGGTTCCCAAAGATATTAGGACACTAAATAAAGGATTCTAGAAACCATAATCTCAGCCACAAAGGGGTGTCACACCACTTTTCCCCTTTCCTTGCCTTGCACACCACTCTTGTCCCCTTCATTGTCTCCTTGCTGCACCATTCCACCACCCTTCCCCTTCTTTGCTGTGCACTCATCCATTGTCTCCTTGTTGCTTTAACCTTTTACCGTTCCTTCCCTTTTCCTTGTCACACCACTCCCTTTCCTTTCCCTAGCTGTGCACTCCTTCCCTTTTCTTCTATGAACCTTTTTACTTTATTTTCGTCCAAAACCCAATCCCCCTTTACTTTAGTTTGTCGAATTAGTTAGAATCCATTTTAGTTTGTGTTTTTAAATGTTTTGAGTCAAGTAAAAGTCAATTTTCGTCCAAAGTCATTCCTAGTGTCTAGTTTTAGTCTATTTGGTTGTTTTAAGCTGTTTTGAGTATTTCAAGTTTGTTTTGAGTCTTGTGAGTCTTGTTAAGTGTTTTTAAGTTTATTTTTGTGTTTTTAAGTCAGTTTAGAGTAGATTAGCAATCCCTCCTAATCCCCGGCCTAGAACGATCCCTACTTGCATCTTTACTACAATCGTCAACAAGAGGGTTTAATTTGTGTGTTAAGTTAATTTTCGCACCACTCCATTTAAATCTATTCTATGGATACAAAAACCAAATGACAATGTTGCATTCAAGTTTAATTAGTTAAAGCGTTAATTAATTAAGAAAGGGTGATTATAAACCTAAGCCTACGATAATTGAGCTACGTGAAAGGCCGTCTCTTAAATTTGTTTGAACCATGGGAATGTGTAAATTAGTTTTTGTTGTAATTTGATATGATCAAATGTTGTAAAAGAGCATAAGCTCTTCTTTACTTTAAAGTATTTTGATTTGATCAAATGTTGTAAAAAGAGCATAAGCTCTTCTTTACTTTGAAGTACTTCTCTTTTGTTTTATTTGATATGCATGAAATTGGAGTAGTTGGGTCCAAAGCCCACTAAGAAAACATGCCTTAATGTGATTAAACGTGTAAGTAAAATCAATTACCATCCCTAGACCGAGATCCAACACTAGGCTTGTGTTGGATTGAATTAAAGGTTCATAGTCATCCTAATGCCCTAAGGCAACTATATAGTCCATCAATGAATGCAAAGCTTATGTTACTAGTACCATATACTCTTGCTTTAAAAATCATTTTACAAGAATAGTGGGAGTATCATATACTACTAAATCGATCACATGGACCAATAGTTGTAATAGGACCAAATTGTTTTAATGAGAATAAAATGCATGCTTATATGTGATGAGACCTAAAAACCCTCAAATAAACCGTTATTAAGTTGACAAGTGTGAGAGTGCTTTGAACATTCTTTCGTGGCCTTCCACCATGGTAGGCTCCAATCGTTTGTGTCTCATACACCAACTTCACCCTATCATGGGGGGGTACAAAGTATGTGCTTACAGTCAAGAGGAGTTCTATATGCATACATGATGTTGTGAAGTTAGGCAACAAGAATGATCAACATCATATCATTGTGAGGTTGTTCTTGAACCCCTACCCAAACTTGCATGGTAGGAATGACTTAACTAAGTGCAATGGAGCCAACATCATATCATTATGAGGCATCATTCTCTAGAGGCCAAATAAGATAGGTACTTACATGAGATGTAAATGAGTAAGCATACTCTCTCATTATTATTGATGCTAGCCAACATCATATCATTGTGAGGTGGGCTTGGTAATAATGAGCCTCCCATACCCTACTAAGAGTTTCTACCAAAACTCTCGAATTCCAATGAGGGATAAGGAATTTGCCAAAAATAGTGGGTGGTGCTATTTGATTTAAAGACCTAGATCAAATCTCTTAAAATCAATCAATTTATATTCGTTATGTATTTATTTACCGATATATTTGCAAACGTTATCCAAAACTTGACAAAGAAAAGCCAAAGGCTTTAGTTTCTGGACTTGGTACCACAATCCCATAGATTGTCTTGAATGGATTGTATATGTACCTAAGTAGTCTCATCCTCACAATCTTCCTATTGATAATGTATCATTGGAAGAACATGTTAGACAAGTCTATCATAAAGAGGACAACACAAACAACAAATGCTTATTCCTTTGTTGTATGAACAAAGGAACTTGAGAAGATTAGCACAAAGACATGGGCACTTTTAGTGTCATAATTCTTCCATTACAAATCATTGTATGAAGAAATAAGAGTTGCTTTGAACAACCCTTAGTTAACGCAAACATTGGTGCTTGCTTCTTTGTTAAATGAACAAGGAACTTGAGAAGTAAGCACAAGGGCATGGACAGTTTATGTGCCATGATTCTTCACTTACAAATTTTTGTATGAAGAAATGAGAGTTGCCTTAAACAACTCTTGAAATTTTGTAATCATGTTTAGAACATAATGGTTGATTGACAAAAATAGTCCATCGACATGGACTTATGATGATTTTGAATCATTGAGTGTTGAAGTGTTAAATCACTTTAGGAGACAAAAACTAGGGAAGGACTTTACCTTTAAGTCCCTATCCAAATGGTTCACTAAGTTTATTGTAAACTATATAGTGAACAATAACCACACGCTCTCCAAATCGTTTAATGTGTATAACACAATTGAAATAAGTTTCAAGAGAGATAATGGGAGTTTAAGGGACCATGACTATTGTAGTCAATGGAGAAGTCAAATGAAGAAGGCGAAACAACTCCAAGGGAACAAACTCTCTTTATGAAAGCATGGACATTGGAAAGGGTATTTGCAAGAAATGCTTGAATAGTTCAAAACAGTTGATTCTACTTGAATGCTTGATTCCGTATTAGTAACTATGTTTTGCAATCGTTGTAGAAGTGTGGATAATAAGAAGTAGAAGATTAATGAGAGAGGAGAAAGTACCTCACATTCAGAACGAGAATAAAATATAGATCTCTGCCAAAGCAGATAGTACTTACTTCCTCATATGAACTACCAAAGAATCTGGAAAAACAAAGATTGTCTTTGCATACCAAAGAAATTGGAAAAACATAGATCTCTGACAAAACATTAATCTTTATTAATGAATGATTGGATTATTGTAATTTGATTGATTATCTCTATAGCAGAGATGATGTGGTACTGTTAACTGTTTAGAATATAACGATGCTTAAAACCCAAAATCCCACTGAGTTGTGACCCCTCTAAAACATAAACTACAAGTTGGTCATAGATGGATGTTTTGGACCGTTAGATCCAAATCCAATGCCTTCTTGTTAAAATTATATAGAGGCAAAACGTTTGAATCTTTATTCTTTTGAAAAGAAGAAAGAATCACAAAGTTGTTGAAGTTAATTCACTTAGATGTTAGTGGCACTTGTCCACAACATAATACTACTCATGTTGTATGACATTCACCAAAGATCGCTCTCGGTTGGACTATGGTTTATTTTGAATAAACACAAATCCAAATACTTTGCAAAAGGCTTCAAAGAATTCAAGAAGGTAAGTTGATGAGTAAGACATCTAAAGTATTTACCTCCTTAGATTTAATCCAAGGAAAAATAACACTTTAGAAGAGTTTCCTTGAAAAATATCAAGGAAAGTAGCATCATAAGATAATGGGTTTCTCCATTGGGAGAAGAACGAACTCGAATAAGATGTAGTTCGTTGGATGTTATCAATTACCCATATATACGATATATACTACTAATACAATATGATTGTCAATTAGAAGATCTTCCAAAATTTTCATGACTCCATAGGATGTAGTTGGAAAGAAAGACAACTCTTAATCGTGTTAAGAATTGGGGTTGTGTGCAAATAAGCAATATTTGTTTGAGAACAATCTTGTGGGATATCCTTAAATTAACCTTTGGATATCACTTCTATAAACCAACTAACAAATGTTATTTGTTGGGAAGTTCATTGTGATCCTACAATTGGATTTTCCTAAGATAGAGCAAATGAATGAGAGATGGAACTCAAAGAATGGGTTCTTTGAGAGACAAGATGATAATCAACGAATATAACAACCTAGTTCCTACACCACTAGCTCCAAGGTAGTCGAGAAGGATCTATAAACCGTCTCAATTGAATGGTTTGAACTTTATGACTAAGTCATAGAGTTACACCTCTTAATTCGAAAGAAATAAGAATGAAAATCCGTATGACTACATTGAGTGTATATACGACATATACTCAAGAAAATGGTATACTACCATATGACCCGAAATAGTGAAACCTTCATAGCTAATTGGTAGCTTAAGGTGACTACAATCAACGAGATTGGTTGACTTGGAAGAAACCATATTTGACGTAGTCTTGGTTTTTGTTAATTCGAAGATTGCTAGCTACAACTAAACGGTGATTCAATGTTTGGACATAATATGGGTTTCCGAAACCATTATCAAGATAGTTTTGATAATATATGTCTAAGACTAGGAATCACAAGACGTGTAAGTTGTAGAGATCCATCCATCATAAATCTTGGCAAGCTAATGGGATCTATAAGCGTCTTATGAGAGAAAGATCAAATCGTTTGATTTCTCATAAAGATGTAAATGAATCTTTTGTTTACTAGGTTTACAAAAGATTAGTGGGAGTCAATCATATTCCTAAATTTGAACATATATATGATATATTAATTTTGGAAATGAAAGGAATTCTTCTTCGTTAAAGTTATGATTTAAACATTCTATAATGATAAAATGTATATGGGAGACATAGTCTACATGGGATGGAAATCTATAATGATAGATTTAAAGATATAATTGGATTATCTCAATCCCTATTGATAGATGATAGATGTAGGAAGTTTCTCGAATTATAAACTTCAAATGAAAGGACAATTCCAATCAGACTGGGAAATTGCTCTTCTAAAAGGGAATGTACCCTTTTGACTCCCAAAGAAGCATAATGCGTAAATAGAATCATTTATGCATACACAGAAAGGTGATTTACATATTTCATATTGTATGAAAAACGTTGATATGAGTTGTACCAAGATCGATACAAGACGATATCAGTGCAAGCCCAAGATCAGAACCATGGCAACTGTCAAGTGAGTCCTTAAGTATTTAAGAAATACTAAAGGATAGATTCCTCAAGAATGAGGAAGAATTAGAGTAACGCAATGGAAGTATAAATGTATTAGATTATGAATCTAATATCGTATCCACCATTGGATGTCTCTTCATTATGAATGAAGAGATAGTTGGATATCTCTTTATTATGACTAAAGTGATATTTGGGTGGAAACGTTATAAGTAATGACTTTAGTGTGTTCCATCATGCATGCTAAATATATCGCCATATAGAAGCTTACAACAATGTTGTTTGGATGGGAAAGTTCATTTATGAACTCTCCATTCGGTTCCAACCAGAAAGTGTATCTAGTGTATCCACACTAGGCAATAGCTCAAGCTAGGGAATCAAGGTCTCAACAAAATCCGAACTCAAATGAGAGGTTGAACCACATGATTGAGAATCATGTATAATGGTGACGTCGTTATTCTCAAGGTTGCTTCTATGGATAACATATAGATATTCATTGTCTAGGCCTACTACTCAGCCATTTTTTAAATGAATTAAGAAGAGTTATCATCACTGATGACCAAGCTAATTGGCTCTAGTACAAGTGGGAGATTGTTGGAAATGTGCCCTAAAGCCAATCTTATGATGATACTTTACGGACATTTCACATGTTAAACTAATCTAGTTTAATATAAAGGGCAAAGATTATTGTTTAAAGCCGTCACATATAAATGTTATATGCTTAAACAATAAGTCCAAGGAATATGTAATTGGGAAAATGTGATCTAAAGAAGTTAGATTCATGAGACCATTCTTTTTCGTATGCATATCCTAAACATTCCTAATCATAGGATTGCCAATTGGGCATTAACAGTCCGTTAAGATCAGTACATGCTATGTCTTCTCTTAAAGAGAGTGACTGGTTTCGAGTCATTGGTGTTATTGACACCAAGACAAACATGTAGATGCTCAATAGAGAATGAGTCCACTGAATGCAATCAATAAGGAGTTCTCATACTCATGTCGCATGAAAACTGATGGTTAGGATAATGCAAAGTAGTCCTTTGACCTGAGGCATCATAATTATCTTAAGGTTAGATCCTTGATCTTTGACTATGTCAAAGTCACTCTATCAAAGGGTGTCCACGGCATAGTTGGGGTTAAGCCACTTAGCCATGGAGGCAAGTGAATGCACAACAAGGGATCTCTAACCTTCAAACTGTTTAAGGGAGAATACTCTATGATATGATTAAGAATCTCTGGCCAGAGTATGAATGAGATTTAGGAATTCGTTCCAAATCACATTCAAGGTAATCATATAAGTAAGAGAATAACATTGGATAGTGGACATGAATAAACTATCAAATCAAACAATGTGGTCAAGAGTATTGTATTAGAAAAATACCATATTGCATTGTAAACCCAAATTGAATAGGTTCTCCACCTCTTCTAATTAACTTGAGTAGCCATGACATACTGCTAGGTGTCACTCATGGTTTGTGGAAGCCCTAAAGGTGTATAATCACTAAAGGGAGAATTGAAAAGTAAATTTCAATTCACAATCGATTTGAAGAGTTCTAATCGCCCACTGCCTCGTTGAAAGGAACCTAATGGATAAAAACCGTGTAAGGTAGAGATTGAATAAACAACGGAGATGAGTAAGGATAATTAAATGGTTTAATTATTTATGGCTAGGATTAATTAATATGTTAATTAATCAAACGAATAAGTTTGTTTTAGACCTCGGGTTAGCTTTGGGCCTCAAGGCCCAATGGGCTTCGAATGTCAAGTCCAATAACTCAAGTTGTATGACAACTTGAAAACACAAAGGGCATGAAATCCCAAGGAACCCACATGGCCAGCCATAGAGAGTGTGAGGGGGAATTGGTTTTAATTTCAATTATGTCACTCAATGTAAGTGGTTATAGAAAGGAAATTATAACCTATTCCCTCATAAGGGGTTTTCTAGAGAGAAGAGAAAAACACAAAAGGCTCTATCTTCTCTTAGGAGGCCGGCCACCCTAGGAAGAATGGACTAGCATCCATTTCTTCCTAGGGCACTCATCTCTTCCTCAATGCTCTCCTTGGTGTGGAAACATAGAGGTTCCCTTTCTTAGGAACTTGGAGAATCCATTCCTTCATCCATATCTAAGAAGTCATGGAGCCAAGAAGCAAAGTTCCTCCATCCACATCCATGGAGCCAAGGAGCAAAGGAGACTAAGGAAAGAAGGCCCTCACATGGGTGAATATCATTTTCTAAGAAAAGAGGTGCTTCAAAGGTATCAAAGTTTCTCAACTCTTTTCTTTAAGATTTGAGTTAAGTCTTGGTTCTGCTAAGCCTTGAATTTCATGGGTAAAGTTTTGTTCTTTAGTGCATACAAGCATTATTCCACCTTTAATTGTTAATTGCATGCATAGATGTTGCTCAAATGAACTTGTTTTCACAAATTTTTCCTTCAGTACTTCGCTGTCTCATTTCTGGTCGATAAGGTGTTGGGTTTCAACTCATATGTTAAAAAATAAATAAATAAACATGTTGAAGGGGTCATCAAACAGTTGTTGGCAACTTAGTAGAATGAATCTTCCTTCGTGAAGAGGAAGCTGAGTTTCATGAAACTGCCAATGGACTGTGGGGCCAAAGTGGAAAACCAATCATGAGCTGCTCCCTGCAAAGTCATAGCAAAAACTTTGCACATTAAGGCTTCGTCCAACTTGTTAAGTGCACCTACATGTTTCCTTCAGGCCTAAAGTTTCTTAGTCTCTCATCGAGCAACTGTTATATATCTTTGACTTATATGAGTTGCTGGTCCACATGCAGCGCTACTGCTTTACGATTCCGTGGTTGTCTACACTCTAGCTTTTACGACTACTAGATAGGAAAGTGTGTGGAGTCTACTTCAAATGCCTCACTAAACTTTTCTTACTCCTGGTTGGTGCACTGGATTGATTCTTGGTGCCCCCTAAAACCAATACGAGATTGAACGCTTAAGCATGAACCTTGCCTGGTTCAAATACTTCCCTAGGGACCAAGCCGAGTGTGAACACTTGCTCTTGATCCAAGGAGGGACTGCCCATTGGACTAGGTTCGGAATCGAGAGTGCACGTTGTTTTATCAGCCTAACCTTTAACGAATACTCTATAATGCCATGATCCTCAAGTGGCGAGTTACTTTGCTTATCAATGGATGGTTCCAAAGCTTTTGCCTTAGTTGATGACGAGTAGGATCCGCAACATCTATGACTTCTTTTCCTCGTCGCTTATGGTGGCTCTTGCTCGATCTCCTTGGATTTGGCGAGCCAAAATTAAAGTTGCAAAAGAGGTTGGCCTGAAAGAGGATTCGATTGAGCATCCTTGCCTGCTAGCTAAGCACCAAGGTTAAATCTGCAACATGCAAAGTAACATCTTCTGGATTAGTACAACCTCCAGTGGTCTACTATGGCGCAAGTCTGCTAACAAACATGTAATGCACTACGGGCAGAGCCATAAAAGGATCCACATATAAGCTCAGGTTATGGAATTGATTGAGAATAGAACGCCCCTAGGAGTTGTTGCCGCTTAGTAAAGAGCAGCAGGAAGGGTGATAACTGTTTGAGAGGTAGTAGCTGCTGAAGGATAGGTGGCTATTTAGGGAGGAATGGCTGAATGATCTGTGGCCGTGCCTGGTCGTTGTCATTGTTCCTGCTATTGGTGGTGTTGTGTCATAGCTTAGATTGCGACGCATGGTGGTGGTGCAGCTGCAGTAATCGTATTGATGATGGCGGTGATATAGGGTCGTGAAAAGTCACAACAATCTCTTTTAGTGGTAAAATTGGCTCTAATCCTCAGATAAAAGGCGCAGCGAGGACCGTAACTAACAGTAAAACCAAATCCATGTTTCGAGGTCGTGGCGAGTCCATTGCAATCTTGGATTGCAAGGATTGCTCATTGTTGTTCTTACTTGTTGCCCTCCGTGTTCTCACCATGGTTATTTGGTATGAACAAATGATGGTGAACAATGAATGAAAAACGAAAAACAATGAAAAAAGATTTTGGGATTTACTTTCTTCGCTCAAATCTCTAATCACACGTTGAGTATAACTCAATTTCTCTCAATGAAAGCACCAATTTGTGGATGCAAATTCTTTCTAGGGTTGGATTAACAAACTCACACTTACAAAATAAGAAACAATGTTAACCGAATTGACAAACGCCGAGAAAAAGGGGGAGGGTGTCCACCAAATGACATATGATGCCTATGTCAGAAAAAGTAGTTTGAAAGAAACTAGAACAAAGAGACTTTTGAGTAGTAGATGGTGGTTACCGATTTTCATTTTGGACTTGGCTATTTATAGGAGAGACTCGGTGCATGCGACTGGAAGGTGAGCCCACAGGCCATCATAGGTAGACCACTACGTTTTGCAAGTATGATATAGACCAATCTCCGCAAGAAGCTACAGAAGTCCTTTGCCAGAACGCGAGACACCTAAAGAAGACTCTGAAGCGTAAACCCTTGCTTCCTTGGGTTGGGGAATGCATGATGGAAGGATTGGGACATCATGGGCCCAAAGGGCACCTTGATATGTGTATAGACCTGAAGGCCCAAGACCTATAGGGTAGGTAGTTGCTTGGCCCTTGAGGACTGGTGTGGCTTACTCATGACATCAAAGGTAAAATCGTCATATTAAGATAAAAGTCCACGTGTTAATCTCCTCTTGAATGTGGTTAATCTATGTCTCTACAAAGTTGACTTCAACAAGTTTCACTTGTTACCGAGTTACGTACTTGCATGCTCAAACACATGACATCAACTCTAACGAATAAATCATTGCACAAAATATTTTATTTAATTTTAAATTTTTATATTTGACATTGCATATTTTTTTGACTTATTGATATTTAAATGTTATTGGAAGACAAATTTCTTAAAACAGGACCTTGAAAATTTATAAATCCATTACAATATTAAGTTTATTTCTTTAAATAATTGGCCCAAGTTAGGATGAAAATATTTTCACTATATAGAGGTTATACCTATATAGAATATCATTATGGAATTATTTTACTGTAAACATCTCCTAGCAATTAGGATTTTTAGGGTGGTGATTGTTCATTCATGACTTGTGACGTTCTTGAACCGTTTAAGGTTAGGCCACGGGTGGCGTTGTTATATTAGATATTAGATTAGCTACTAGCGAAATTTGAACTCACGCCGTCATGCAAAGACTCAATATATTTCCACCACTATGGTAAAGGCTCACGTGCTGCCTATTCATTTCATAAGTGCTTGTTCCATGTAATGTTTGGGTCCTGCGAGTAGAGGGAGAAAAGTCAACTTTTTAGTGGTCGCTCGTGTGTGTATCTATACATGCATAACGTCCTCTAATGAACATGCACAACCGAAAAAGTACACAATAAATTCTGCTAAATCTTTCAAAAGGAGAAACGTAAGTCTATCCGGCTTAAAATTTGTGTACAACGCCATCGATCTTCCATTAGAAAAAAAGTATGACTACGTGGCACATCAGGGTGTCCATCGGCAGCAACTTTATCGGCAAACAACTCCGTGCTCGTTCTAGAAGGGGGCGGTCTTCCTGCAACAAATCCGACTTGACTCAAGATGGGTTTATATACGATCTCCAACAAGAAGATGATGGAAAGACGCCGGTTGAAAGGATCATGACAGAAGACGGTATTCCTACTGTTAGAGGCAGGGTTCTTGGTGGCGCTAGTGTAATCAATACCCGAGTCTACACCAGAGCTAACATGTCATTCTACAATGAATCATGAATTAAATGGGACATGGATTTGGTTAACAAGTCATATGGGTGAGTTGAAGAAACTATTGTGTTCAAGCCAAACTCATTTCCTTGGCAATCTGTTATACGAGAAGCGTTTTCGGAGGCTGGTGGTTTTGGTACTGGTAATGGATTCAGTTTGGATCACAATAAAGGAACTAGAGTCACCGCCACCGGTTCAACTTTTGACAACATTGGAACAACTAACAAGACATGCAGCTGATGAACTTCTTGTTGAAATATCCCACATCGACCGTATCTCTGAGAAAATAAGAGTTTAAATATCCAAACTCTACTCTAACTAATACCGTGACCTTTTGTGATAAAACTTTACACCTGACGGATTGTGCAACTTGTAATTAACAAGTTAAGGACAATATCAGTGTTGTGCAACTTGTAATTAACAAGTTAAGGACAATATCAGTGTTGTTGGAGTGAGGCTTTGGACCGTCTCTCTAACATAGTAGAGAAGATCATATTCTCTTCCGAAAATTCTAGTATGTTGCATCAGCGTCCTTATGTTGGCCAACTTATATGTGACAGTTCTCGTAATTTCATTAACATAACATTGTCCTCCCGAAGTCCAATGGAAGCCTATTTTGTAACAGTTCTGGGAATTACAAACAACTTATACCAATGTTCTCTCGAGCCTATAGACTTTTTCCTTGTCCTTCTTATCCCCTGCCAAATTCAACTTTTGCTCACATTCCTAGCAAAAGTTCCAGGATCCTTGCCCTATGTGACTCCCTCAAGCTAAAGTCATTCTTTGATGTAAAAATCGGTCGAAATGTCAGATTCAACTACTTTTAAAAAACCAACGGACCTTTCTCATTGTGTTGAGCCGAACAGCTACATGTGCTCCGCATCACCTCATTTGTGTGTCCACATGCTAGGGTTGAAAATTTACCACACATTGACAGGAAGAGAAACCTTGCATGAGCATATAAGGAACCTTTCCTTGTAACGTATCTAAAGAGCCGTTCTCTCATGAATTTTGACGCGTAGTGTAAACAGGGGACTTTCGTACAATACATCCATGTACTACAATCGCCTGTTAATGGTCAAATATGTTGTAGTGACATTCAACGACCATACCTCTCTGGTAAGGAATCTCCCTTGCAATGTCGTTTCCCATGAACTATAAATGATAATCTTGAAATACCTTGTAATTTACTTTCTGAACTAAGACAGGTACGAAAAATACAATGGCAAAAACACATTAGGTTCATTTCTTCAAGTTTCGGCTCAAAAGTGACTGATAAACCAACCCAAAGGCGATAAACAATATTGGTCAACTTCCATGTCCAAGGTTAGAAAAATTACATTATCCCAACCACAGAAGAACACAAGCAAAATAAAAACTAGCATAATTGATTAAAGGCACAGAAAAACACGAAAATGACTAAAATACGAGCCAAATTTTACATGTATAACAGTCGTTTGCTCCAAAATGGGAACAGAAGAAAAATCGGCAAAGGACAATAGCCATAACTGCACTCTTGAATGAAATTTTCTATCAGAACGCCATTCCTCCCAAATTCTGACCTGTCTACGCAGAAGTAAGCTTTGATTTCCCAAAACCGATGGATTAGCCACCTCCGGACTTGAGTGTGTTACTCAACCTACGTTAACAAGTATATTGTAAACAAAGAAGTTGAAAACTAAAAAGAAATTGAAAATTCATCATCACTTGTAACCGTACAAAGTCTTAAAACTAAATTTAACCACACCAAAAAAACTATGTTATGAAATAAATCCCCCCAACCGCACTATGCATATTGTTCAAAAGGAAAAATAACTGTTATTGGCACTCCATAAAAGTCGCCATGCAGTCCTCACTAGTGAAGAAAATAAGGGACGTAGGAGTGCATGAGGACTTTAGTGCTAATAACAATTCCCATAGCAAAACTCAAACAGAATGCATATCGGGCAGGAACCAGGATTACAGTCAATAGTTTCAGAAGGGAATTAATGGATAAAAAATCCTAATGACTTCATGCTGGACCCTTGGAATTTCTACTACGTTAGTGGGAACAATGTTAGCGTAAATAGTTAATATTAGGCATGTATGCAACAAATGTGAAAACTACTAGTACTCGCTTTTTGTTCTAGCTTAGCAGTTGGAGGTCTAATTTTAATCTACCATCACTGAAGATTTAACTCTGAAATTATCAAATTCGTTCTACAAGCTCGGTTTCTGCATGATACTCATGGTTAAAATCATTATAAACACCGTATTGACCACTAAAGTACCAACTAATGCTTTTTGGGACACGTGGCTTCTAATAATGGACTGAGGTGAACTGAGCATAAAACTCAACAAGAAGTTACCGGACTTTTCCTTTCCCCTTTGCTCTTCACAAGGGAAGCCAAGACAATAGGCAATAACTATTAGCTCAACCTTCATCCAGTTAAATGTCAGTTCAGTGTCATCCAGTTTTAAAACTGTACGAAATTCCTAGGATACATAAATGTGTAGAACACGTGTAACTACAAAGGAACACATCCACCATTTCTAAATAGAATTACAGAAAATTTGACAAAAAGTAACGCATACCAGTCTAAACCCTCAAATAGGCCTTCCCCTTTTATGGCAGAAGTTTTAAAAATAGCCCACTGGCGATTTTTTATCTTGTGCAACTCTAAAGCCTCAGTTATTGCAGCATCATCAAGTGCACCAGGAAGATCCTAATAAACCAAAAGAAAATAAAAAAATGATCACAAAGAGCAAAACTGATTGAAAAAAATAGGCACAAAGATATGAAACTGAACTTTGAATGTAAGAACTGCTGCCCTTTCAAAGTTTTTTAACAAATGACATTTTTCTTGTTCTTATACATATACATATTATTCAAATGATTAAACAGCAATTTTTCACCAAACCATGCAAATCTAACAGAAAATTCCACAAACCTGCTTATTGGCAAAAATGACGACAACTGCACCTTTCAACTCTTCCTCCTGCCAAAGGGCTCAAAAGCAATAAAACCACTATCAAATGCACAAATATACATAAATAACCAACACAACCAATAAGTAAAAGCCAAACTCAAGGGAGTGAGAGAAAGAGAGTAGAATTATGGAATCACAAACATCCAAGGCCAAGAATTCACATTAACATAAGTTTCTCACACTACAAAGAATTTCCACCTTATTATTAAGATTCCCAGAGGCTCCAACTAGATCTATTTATATCCCCTCTAAACAAACTTCTTAAATCAATTTCTCTTTCCTTATATTTACATTTACAGCAACAGAGCACTGACAACAATACGGAAGCTAGAATACATGACGCAGAAAAAGGCCTATACTATATATTCCAAAAAATTATTTTAAATATTCAAATGCAAGCCAAAAATAAGTTACCTCCAGTATTGCATGAAACTCGTCTTTAGCTATTACCAGCCTATCGGTGTCACTAGAATCAACAACATAGATTATGGCCTGAGTATTTGGAAAATAGCATCTCCAATATGGCCTGTGACACGAAACAATATAGAGTCTGGTGAGCTTATTGTTAACTTAGAAATCACTGGGAGTGACAAACCAAAAGATACTCAAAGTGACCCAACAGTACGCATAACTTAAAATTCAAAAAACATGAGTTTCAGTACCACAAAATAGTATGCTCAAGATACGCATCAGATGAAGATTTTCATTAATAATTCCCAATCATAAAGCATTACATCCTATGGATACTTTCTTTATGGGTAAGCAATTCAAAAGGAAAAAATGAAAAACAAACCTTGACCTAACCCTTACAACTGGTATCCATACTGCTCATCCAGGGATCTCCCTTTTGGGTGTCCTTAGTGAAAACAAGATGTTACCCAGCCAAGTTATTTTTATATAAAGCTGCAATGCTAATAAATACCCATCAATGTTTTATCTTAAAACCTAGTCCGGTGTCAAGCTAAAAAATAAAAGGCTACTATCATCATCTATCCCTCATATTCAATGGCAAAGCCCTATTGTTTAACAATTACGTGTTTTGCATAAAGTTTCTAACAGTGTAGTTCAGACTAAAGCACTCTTAGATTAGATCAATTTGGCTTGAGAGACTATATCTCAACATGAATTTACTTGGACACTAATGGCATCCATTGAAGCATTTCAATAAAATAAAGAAACATATTTACACAGAGAATTCAGGCATACAGAATAATCAAAGTGATATTGCAACACCCCGTAAATGGATCCAATTAATAATCATAAAACGCAGAACCACATTTATACTGAAACTTCAATCAAGCAAAGCTTACGGAGGGTTCTGACAATAAATCCTACTCATATAAAATACAAGTACATATTCCATTTATGATATTTTTCTAATACAAGTACATGTTCCATTTATGATAATTTTCTTCTAACCCTCAATGAAGATTCACTTTAAAAGGCTAGAACATATGTACTAATCAAGATTCATCTGGCACATCAGATTACAAAATATTATAACTTATACTTCTATTAATATAAATACAGAAAAGTTTACAAAATATCAAACCATATCAAAATACCATTTAGTCAAAGAAACAATACCTGATACTTGTCTGTCCACCTGTATAAGCAAACAATAACAAATTTATTAGAACAATGCAAAAACGTGACTTCTCTTTTTTTTTTTTTATCAAGAAACTGACATGAGTCCATAACTTGAGCTTTAAAAGTTATTATCCATCATATTAAAGATTAAAACATCATATAAGTAGTGAAAAATGATGTAAGAGCTTTTAGAGTTATTTTCCATTATACAGAAGGAAATACATGTTAGCATTGCTTCCAAAAATTACAACGATGCACCGGTAGTCATGAAAGGCAAAGTTTAAAACCAAAATATCATGATCATAGCATACTGCCTCCTTAAAAGAAAATTCAATATACAATAAAGGTCGTACCCAGTGCACAAGGCTCCCGCTTTACGCAGGGTCTGGGAGAGGTGAATGTCGGCTAGCCTTACCCCCATTTATGGAGAGGCTGCTCCCAAGTCTCGAACCCGAGACCTACCGCTCATGGGCGAAGGCACTTGCCATCGCACCAAATGCGACCTCTTAAGCGACAAAAAACCACTTAAGCGACAAAAAACCAACAAGTAAAGTTAAACACATTCAAACACGCAGAATATAGATAAGAATATACAATAAACTAAAATAATTCTGTACATGAACACAAACTAAAATAATTCTGTACATGAACACAAACTCCACTTAAGCGACAAAAACCAACAAGTAAAGTTAAACACATTCAAACACGCAGAATATAGATAAGAATATACACTTCTCTGTAATCACAGGATAAAAGACTAGATTATTTTGTTTACGTTAAGTACATGAACACAACCAACCACCAGAAAGTTGAAAAATTGAAGTTAACGTAAACAAAGTTGACAAAGTTGAAATATTAATGCCTAATACATCCGCCTTCAGTTGGGTAAATAGAGATCATGGTCTTAAAGAAGAAAAATTGATAAAAGACATATTTTCTTTTGACTATTTTGGTAAAAGCATCCATTTTAATATGGTTATAGAGGTCCAATCCAGTCATGAATAGCTTGAGTTCAAGCCATGGTGTCTTTCAATCCTGTTTGTTGATTCAAGGAACAAATCAAGCTCAAGCTTGTATCAGTCGCCTAGGCATAAAATTAAGCTGTGAATCACATCAAAACCTCCTTAATATTGTACCAAAATTCATGTGATTCCAACTATGAATCAGCTTCTCATAAGTCATTTGAAATAGGATCAATAAGTCCAATCTAAATCGACCATGACTAGAGTTTGAACCCTACTGTTTTGGATATGGATCTGGTTCTCTGATCCACTATTCAGATTTACAACTGTTACAATGATAAGGTTATTGAAATACGTATCCAAGTTTTTTGCCTCAGTAAGAGTTTTACCCCTAAAATTCATACTGACTCTACAAAATTAATTAAATCAAAGCACATCTAATCTCCAACTTCAGGTATACTCTAAATAGCAGGTCATGGTTCTCCTACAATATGGAATCAAAGTAGCATATCTCACTTCATGCCGACTGAAGATACAAGTAGGGTATATATATAGGCATACCGAGATCCCAGACTTGGAACTTGATGTTGTTGTACTGCACTGTCTCAACATTAAATCCAATCGCTGCATCCAAGTAAAAGAGATGATTTAACAAAATATCTTATTTCTAATCCGAAGAACAAGGGAAGCTGCACAAACTCGCTAGGCTACCATTTAAGCAGTACATTGACTTGTTACATTCAAATTTTCATCATCTTGTAATTTGTGAGCAACCAAACAACAAGAAAATCAAATACAACCCATAAACAACCGAACCCGAAGAAACGAAAAGGAATACCAACTTGGGATCGTGGAGACAACCTCCCCCATCTGGAGCCGATCTGGGGAAAACCCAATGCAAGTCAGAAATCACCAAAATTAGCACAAACCCACTTCACAAAATCGAAGAAAAAAAACACAAAAGGGCAGTGAAATCGCACAGAGAATGGTGGTTTTGCCAGCATTGTCCAATCCGAGGACGAGGATCCGAGCTTCCTTGTTCCCAAACAGGGAAGAGAACATTTTAGTGAACAAAATGCCCATCTTTGTGCGAGATTTGATTTCGCCTCAGCGCATGAATGGGCTCGGAGATCAAACGGATTTGAATCCTTTTATGGGTCTGAGATCGGGTCTTGAACTCAGAACCCTTTACCTCCCTGCAAATATCACCAGAGTGAGAAAAGTGTGATCACGAAGAGAGAGAGAGAGGGGGAGGGGGGGATTTGCGTGCCTGGGGAAAGAGAGAGGGCCTGCCTGCCTGTGAAAATTGCTGAGGATTTGTGAAATTTTGAGAAATTTGAAAACTGGGGTTGGTGGAGATAAGAATTTTTTTTTTTTCCTTCTCCGTTTGCAATTTTCTGAGAGGAACGAATCGAAATTGGGGAACACCGAGAATCCGAAGTAACGCAGTCTGGAATTTTGGAGGAGTTTTATTCCCGTGATTAGCGTGCCGTAAGCATTCTTCATTCAGTGGGACCCAATTGCTTACGTGGCAATATTCTGCTCGTAGATTACAAGAGAGGATCCTCGTTGGATCCTCTTTGTGAGGATCCCGTGATCCTTCAATCACATCCGTTTATCGTACATCGTGCTGCCAGTTTTTGTTAGGTACGGTTTTGTATTCAATTTTAAATAAAAAAATTTACAATAGTTTTTTACCGCACGATGTATAATAAACGGATGTGATTAGAGGATCTTCAGGATTCTCACAAAAAGGATTCGACCAGGATCCTTCTGGGTTGATTACCTTGGAATACAAAATTTTGTGTGTATCAGATACACGTGGATGCTGACATGTGTACTATTATTAGTATTGGGTAACTAACTTGACAATTTCTTACACGACCTGTTAACACGACACGAGAATAATAGGTTTCATGTCAACACAATAACTAATCAGATCGTTATTGAGTTACTGGTTAAAAACTCATTAACAATGGGTCCTTAATGGGTTTACATTAGATCCGGTAGTTTTTGACACCACACGGTAACACGAAACGAAAACAACACGAAAATAACGGGTTTCGGGTCAATACGATAACTTATCGGGTGACCCGTTATGAACCCATTAACGGGTATACACGCGGGTAACCCGTTTCAACCAGTTAAGAAAATATTTATTTTGATAATTTTAAAGTTAATTACTAAAAGATTTATTATAAAATACAATAGCCATACTAATATATATACAATATATTCTATATTAAATATTGTATTATTATTCTATATAAGTTTAAAAAATAAGTTTTAGTCATTATTTATTTTTATTATGAGAGTTCCTTATTATCATTACTAGGATAAATTTTACTTAACATGTTGTTGTCCAAAATTAAAATAAACTAATATAGTATTTGTATAGGTAAGAACTAAGAAGACATACAATTTATATTTAACCGTCGATTGCCATTTAAGCTTTATTCTTCTTTCTGAATTTCATTTTTTAAATTTTCTTTTTTGAAAACATGATCATCTGGTAGATGTAAGAAGATGAACGGTTCAGATCTTTGGTATCATGTTTCGATATTTACGGTTAACTGAAATATGAGTCGATATCATATAGTTTGTAGAAACTTTATAAACATCAAGCAATATTTTCACTAACCGTAAAACTCTGAATATAATATCAAGGATCCAAATTGTTCATCTTTCTGCATCCTCTAATAGATCAAGTTTTCAAAAAAGAAAAACTAAAAAAAAAAAAAACAAAATTTGATGAGAACAATGAAGCGTAAATGTAAACAACAATCAATGGTTAAATTTTGATCTATGATTTATATGATTATAGTGATGAATTTCGAAGTTAAACTTTTCATGAAAGTTGTAAAGCTTGTCATTATGAGCGTTTATATATTTTTTCTATATTTTTTTATACTTATGAGTCGATATCATATAGTTTGTAGAAACTTTATAAACATCAAGCAATATTTTCACTAACCGTAAAACTCTGAATATAATATCAAGGATCCAAACTGTTCATCTTTCTGCATCCTCTAATAGATCAAGTTTTCAAAAAAGAAAATCTGAAGAAAAAAAAAACAAAATTTGATGAGAACAATGAAGCGTAAATGTAAACAACAATCAACGGTTAAATTTTGATCTATGATTTATATGATTATAGTGACAAATTTCGAAGTTAAGCTTTTCATGAAAGTTGTAAAGCTTGTCATTATAAGCGTTTATATATTTTTTTCTATATTTTTTTACACTTCTACATTAGTTAAAAAACTATTAAAGACTTTAGGTAAATGAAAATATACTTAAAAGAAAAATACGTTTTTATGTTTTGGATGTGACAATATGGTATGTATATACTTATTTAGTATTATGTTTTTCATTTGATTATTTATTGGTTTAAAATATATTTTCCTTAACAGGTAACGGGTCGGGTCATATTACCTGTTAATATTATTAGGTCGATTTTGGGTCAAGTCATTTTACCCTTTTATTTTAACGGGTGTTACACGACACGACCCGTTAAGATATTGGGTATGACACGAAAACGACACGAACACGGAAAACACGACACGAATGCCAGGTCTAGTTTACACACGGGTAACCCGTTTCGACCAGTTAAGGAAAAATTATTTTAATTTTAATGTTTAACTACTAAAAATACTTACTATAAGTTAAAAAAAAGTAAGTTAAAATTTTTAATCATAGCTATAATGTATATATTGTATATCAAATATGTATTATTGTATTATTATTCTATATAAGTTATAAAAAAAAGAAGTTTTTTTCTTAATCACAACAAGTGACCCAATAATAAGGGTGCGGACTGCAGCTACCTAATAAACAAAAAAATGTGGGAGTTCCTAGGTTCAATGCTTCGAGTTGGTGAGCCTGCATGACCGTTGTGGAGCCAAAAATAATCAAGAAAAATATGGAAGCTACATGTGAATTTTTGGGTAAAAAGACAAAATTACCCTCGAGACACACCATAACTCCCACGGGCAGTGGACAATAACGACTCAATCAAGGTCAAAGGTTAACAAAATAGGTATTCATTCAAAACCTATTTCATCAAGCCTCATCAAATTCTCACCACAAGATAACCCCAAATTATTCTTTCAAATTAGGATTGATTACGAAAATTAATTGATTAATTTCCTAATTAATTTCTTAATTGATTGCAAGATATTATTTTGACATAATATCTTGCATTTAGAACTAAGAAACCACCATAAGTGGCCAAACCCCTTTTCTACAAATAGGGCCGGTCACACCCCTATAAATAGCCCTCATTTTCTCCAAAACCTAAGTCCAATTCTCTTCTAAAATTCTCCAAATTTCTCTAAACACATTCTCTCTCAAATTCTAACTTAGGTATCGGAGGTTCTTCGGCCAAAGCCCCCTCATTCATCGTGGACGCGTGAGGCTCTTGGCCTTGACCTAAGGTGTTAATTGTTTTGCAAGTGCATTTTCATCCAAGAAGAAGAATGAGGAAATTTGCATACACAAATTGATGTTTTCATGTAGAGTCTTGATTCAAACGCTCGTAAAAGACGCTCGCATTCAAGGTTTTTCGTTTTCTTATTCATTTGTAGATTTTTCGTACGTTCTTATTCTTGGAATTTTTATTTATAAAAATTCTTTGATAAAACGTAAAAGAAAAGTACAATGACTAGAAACCATGACAAACAGAAATTCCAATGTTCAAGAATTAGGACCACAGTGATCCATAAGGCTCAACACAATGACGAATGAAGCGGCACCACCCTTAAGGGACACCATCGTGGATATGCCTACTGCAGCCACCATGGCAGCTCACGACGAGATAGGGACTTATGGTGAAGGCCTTACCTTACAGCCACAAGCCTAGGCCTGTGCCAACTTGCAGCAGCGAGCCCAGGCCCATGCCACAAAGGAGCCTAGCATGGCCCAAGCTCAAAGAGCCTAAGCTGCAACCCTAGCTGCCAAAGTAACAGCCTAAGCCCCGCAGGCCTAAGGCGCTGCACAGGCCCAGGCCGCGCCAAGATAAGCCCAGCGTCTACACGCTCAAGTGGCTCGGTTTGTGGCCACGACCCGACTCGCTCCTGCGATCCAACTCGAAGCCCAGCCCACTTCCGTGGCCTTCCAAGTAACCTAACCCAGTCTGAGATCAGTTTAACCTACCCGGCTCTAAATTTCTGAACCTACGATTGAATCGGGGGCATTTTCACCCCATTTCTCTATGGATTTGACATTTCCCAACTCAAATCTCGTGCCCATAGTCTACCACACATCCACTACTCAAGGAGACGCATTATGTCCAAGCTCTTCCAACTCAAATGGAGAATAATACTTGTCTTGACAAGTCATAGAGTTGATGAGTGCCCTCGCACAGCAGACGACCTTGGTGAATTAGCTTGTTTATACCAGATTTGACCAATCCCAAAACTACTGAGCACTGGTCAACGTTATATCGTCAAGGACCCAGAAGAGTTTCCTTCCAACCAAGAGGCCAATCACAGCGCAACACATGTCGACATCAGAAGCCAATCATAGTGCGACACATATCAACATCAGAAGCCAATCACAACACGACACGGGTCAATGTCAGAATGAAACTAGAAACTCTCTTCTATAAATAGAGATCATTCTCTCACAATATTTCCTAATGTCATTTGTACTAAATCATTCACTAGTACTCACTAAAGGAGAGCTTGAACCTATGTACTTGTGTAAACCCTTCACAATTAATGAGAACTCCTCCACTCCGTGGACGTAGTCAATCTGAGTGAACCGCGTACATCTTGTGTTTGCTTCCCTGTCTCTATCCATTTACATACTTATCCACACTAGTGACCGGAGCAATCTAGTGAAGGTCACAAACTTAACACTTTCTGTTGTACCAAAGTCCTCACTAATTTTGTGCATCAACATTTGGCGCTGTCTATGGGAACGACATTTATTCCCACTCTCTTCAGCTTTGCCAAGCTAGTTTCCACCATTCGTACATTCTCTTTTGACCAGGCATCCCTCTCCAACATGGGGAGCGAAGGAAGCCACAGCACATAGAATGACACCCCTCTTTCACAAAGTGCGAAGCAACGAAAGAAAGAAAGAAAGAGGGTTACTTTTCAAGCTAAAGTCGATGACCTAGAAGCTCAGAACAATAAGATAGCAATGAAGAATGAGGTCCTCCAGGAGCAGTATGAGAAGCTCTTTGAGACGCTCCATGAAATTAGGCGTACTCAAACATGCAAGCTCGTTGCCCCTATGGACATCAACCATCATCTGGGTGCCCCCCAACACAGAGGGGCACCTCCCTTCGACATGGGTATCCTTGATGAGGAGCGAGCTAATCATCAAAACATTGATCAACATGAGACTTTTCTCAACCCAGATACTTCAACCCGAAGTAGAAGAAGTGGATGAAGACACCACCTTGCAGAAGGATTGGAAGGATCGAAAGCCGTTTATCGTGACTGCCGAGACTTCTTCAAGCAACGTCGAAAGAATCCCCTCCATATATGCTCAAAGATCAATGACCCAAGGGTTTCTGAAAGACTCGGTCACCTCCCACGACAGAGGCTAGCTGCCAATCTAGGGAAGGAATGACAGGTCCTAGAGGAACATGAAGGTACAAGGGACTCTGAGGTATTCCGACAGACTCGCCCTAGAAGTCAATATGGCGAGTCCAAGAAAAAACCACATGCCCTTGCTCAAACTTTCCTACTTCCAAGAGGCAATGGAGACATATGAAAGAAAATTCCAATGGTACATGACTCCACTCAGGATCCCTTTATCCTACAGCTGCTTGAAGGCCGAACGTCAGGGCTAGATACCTGACTAGAACGTCAGGGCTAGATACCTGACTAGAACCAACCTAGGCATGGCCCTCTCACAAGAAGGATCATCGACACCCCCTTCGAGCGAAAACAAAACAAAAGCTTGGTTTACAATCTTATATTAGAAGGGAGGACCCAATTGAACACCTTAACCTCTTTGAGTCCACCATGGCATATCGGATGCACACCGACGAAGAGCGATGGCTTATCTTCCCCTCCACCCTCTCTGGCGGAGCTCTAAACTAGTATTGTCGTCTTCCACTTGAGACAGTAGACTCATTTGAGGAATTGAGGAAACTGTTTGTCTTTCAACACATCTTCCAGACCGATCGCTTGCATTCTGCAGATGACTTGTTCACTATTCGCCAGAAGCCGGACGAGTCACTACGAAAGTATGCCGGTCGCTTTAGCCATAAGTATTCTCATTGCGCTGAGGAAGATGACAAGACCGCCTTCAAGGCCTTCATAGCAGGCCTACGTGATTGTTTCTTCAAGTACATGATCAATGCCAACACTTGGAAGACTTATTCTGAGGTGATGGCACATGCTTACAACCACGCCTCTGCCGAAGCAAGGACATACCAAGGGAACCCCCATATGGTTAACCCCTATCAACAAATGGGAAGTGAAAGTCAAGTTCTACCAAGTGAGGAGATATTGGCCATTAAGACACCCATTGCATCATCTCCTGCCTCATTTAGCTACTTGCTAAGTCACCAAACGTATCTGTCTCTTGGTAAGAGGAATGATTTTTACTATCAGCAAGCCCATTACAACAAGAGGGATAAAAGTTCGTATCAAACAACCAGGGGTGAACGTAGCGTCGACTATTATGACTATGGGGCCAAGCCTCACTCTTTCAAAATGGAGGACTAGGTACTGAAGGAAATGCTATTATAAGAAGGCATACACATTACAAATGTTTTGACTCTCAACCGCTTGAGATCTTTTGTCACAAGTTATTCGGCAAATATTTAAAGAAGAGGGAATTCAGAAAACTTCTTCTGAGTCTTTTGCGTTCCTAGCACTGGAACACTTGGTCTACGCTGACCTACCCTTATGCTCCAACTCAAAGCTTCAACATGCGTACTTTGACACAAAGTATGTGATACTAAGTGTTACAACCAACATGGTTCACATATCAAAAGCATGGATCCCTTCATGCATAACAAAACATTCATAAGCATCACTAATATCAATCAATATAAACATTATACATTCCAACACATTCATACATAAACATCATACATTCCAACACATTCATACATAAACATCATACATTCCAACACATTCATACATAAACATCATACATTCCAACGCATCCATACATAAGCAAACTGTGCTTCGAAAGGGTTCAACATACTTTGTGTCTTCGACACTTGCTACAATGTGCCTCGACACCTTGCCTTTATTCTCACCAACCAGGTGATGAAATGTGAAGAAGGAACTCATCTTCATACCACTAACCAGGTGATGAAATGTACAACCCGTACTCTAATATCATTTGGCAACTTGCCACTCATGCCACCAACCAGGTGAAGAAGGAACTCATCTTCATGCCATCAACCAGGTGATGAAATGTACAACCCGTACTTTAATATCATTTGGCAACTTGCCATTCATGCCACCAACCAGGTGAAGAAGGAACTTATCCTTGTGCCACCAACCAGGTGATGAAATGTGATGAAAGGTGATAAAGGAACTCACCTTTGTACCACCAACCAAGTGATGAAAGCAACTCACCATTCATTCCACCTACTAGAAGACGAGTGGTACAACTTGTACATGTGAACTCCTAGCATTCACAAATAATAAAAAACCCACAAGCTTGACAACTTAACTAGGGGAGCACTTATGCCCAATAAGAGTTATAGTCACCAACAAAGTCTTATTGCAAGCCAACAACAACTTCAGTGCATGGCATACGAAGATCAAGCTATTAAGCCCTCTTGCATCTGCTTTAGACATTTCCCCTTTGTAACAATGAAAACACTACAACTCGTAGAAAGCTTCACATTCTTGATCAAGACAGTGTGAAGCAAAACCAATTTATGGTGCCAACAAGAGCTTTATCAAAGGAGTTCAACCACGATTCTCAAACGCTTCACACACTCTTGATCAAGATAGTGAGAAGCAAAACCAATTTATAGTGTCAACAAGAGCTTCATCAATGGAGGGTAACCATAATTCTCAAAATCTTTACACACTCTTGATCAAGACAATGTGAAGCAAAACCAATTTATGGTGCCAACAAGAGCTTCATCAATGGAAGGCAACCATAATTCTCAAAAGCTTCACACACTCTTGATCAAGACAGTGTGAAGCAAAACCAATTTATGGTGCCAACAAAAGCTTCATCAAAGGAGTTCAACCACAATTCTCAAAAGCTTCACACACTCTTGATCAAAACAGTGTGAAGCAAAACCAATTTCTGCTGCCAACAAGAGCTTCATCAATGGAGGGCAACCACAACTCTTAAAAGCTTCACACACTCTTGATCAAGATAGTGTGAAGCAAAACCAATTTATGGTGCCAACAAAAGCTTCATCAAAGGAGTTCAACCACAATTCTCAAAAGCTTCACACACTCTTGATCAAGACAGTGTGAAGCAAAACCAATTTATGCTGCCAGCAAGAGCTTCATCAATGGAGGGCAACCATAATTCTCAAAAGCTTCACACACTCTTGATCAAGACAGTGTGAAGCAAAACCAATTTATGGTGCCAACAAAAGCTTGATCAATGGAGGGCAACTACAATTCTCAAACCTTCGAGGTAAATTCAAGACTGTTCGAAGCAAATTCAATTTATATGGTTCATCCAAACCCTCGACTACTACAAGGTGTGGCTTGCATCACAATCTCTTGCTCAACAGTGTGGAAGCAAAATTTGTATATGTTGTCTCTCCCACACAAGGAAGAAAAAATCGATAATATCGACGATATTTCACCGATATTATCGGTTTTTTGGAAGTCTGATATTTTTTTACTATCCAAATGATTTTCGTCAAAAAATATGGATATTATCGATAATATCGATAATATCGCGATATTTTTAAAATTATCGATAATATCGCGATATAATATTCAAAAATACTTAAAAATGTTGAGAAATCTCAACACATACTACACTTGATCATAGCCCAAAGGCCAACCAAGTCATGCTTTTCTCAGATTTGGAATGTGGGTTTTATAAGCCTTCTTGCTTGCTCACTGCCCTCGCATGGGCGATGTGGGACTCGACCAAGGAAGAAAATAGGAATTTCGGCCGGAAATCCACACCCACTTTAAACGGCCATAACTTTGTCAAAACTCAACAAAATCAAGCAAGACAAAAACGAAAGTTGTAGCCCTCGAAGAGACGAAGAGAATGGACCTCACGCGATGTCTGAATCGTCGTGGTTTGGCCGGAAAATTCCTCGAAAGTCACTGAGGTCGCCAGAAACTGGGTAAGATTCAAATGAGTATAACTTTTTCAATACTCAACGAAATTGAGTGAAACAAAAAGGAAAGTTGTACTACTCGACGGGACGAAGAGATTGATACCTTGCACGCCGGCCAACTCGCCGTGGTTTGGCCGGAAAACCAGTGTCAAATTCGGCACATTATTCTTCATCATTTTATTCACTTCCCTTTTTTTTTTTTTTTTTAATATCCTAAATAAAACCTCCCAATATTGTACTAATTAATTATATATAAATGATTATGGTGTGTTTAAACTTCTTTCATTAACTACTACATATTTTCTACACTCACAATGTTTGCCAGCTCGCTATATAATCAACTTAAATCAGTTAAATCCATCATGCAATGCATTTCCTTCCAATTTTTTGTGATAAACTAATAGATAATTGACTAAATAAACATCCTGCAAAGTTTCATTAAAAATTTCCAAGTTTTTCTTACAATTTCCGTGGTTTCCATGTAATTTTTATCGATATCGATATTATCCCGATATTTCCATCGATATTTCCGTGTTTTCGGACTACCGATATTTCCGATATTACCGATATTTTCTTCCTTGCTCCCACATTTTCAAATTTCTAGTTTCCAAAAAAAAAAAAAAAGGGAAATTCAACAAAGCTTCATCAATGGAGGACAACTACAAATTATCAAAAGCTTCACACTATCTTGATCAAGATAGTGTGAAGCAAAATCAATTCGTGGTACCCAACAAAGCTTCACCACAAAAGCTTCACCAACAAAAGCTTCATCAATGGAGGACAACTACAAATTGTCAAAAGCTTCACATTATCTTGATCAAGATAGTGTGAAGCAAAATCAATTCATAGTACCCAACAAAAGCTTCAACTCCGAAGCTTCACCTACAAAGCTTAACTCCAAAGCTTCACCTACAAAAGCTTCACCCACAATAGCTTCACCCACAATAGCTTCACCTACAAAAGCTTCACCCATAAAAGCTTCACCCATAAAAGTTTCACCCACCACAAAAGCTTCACCTACAAAAGCTTCACCCACAATAGCTTCACCTACAAAAGCTTCACCCATAAAATCATCACCCACCACAAAAGCTTCACCTACAAAAGCTTCACCCACAATAGCTTCACCCATAAAAGCTTCACCCATAAAAGCTTCACCAACAAAAGCGTCACCCACAAAAGCTTCACCCACAAAAGCTTCACTCACCACAAAAGCTACACCCACAAAAGCTTCACCTACCACAAAAGCTTCACCTACAAAAGCTTCACCCATAAAAGCTTCACCAACAAAAGTTTCACCCACAAAAGCTTCCCCCACCACAAAAGCTTCACCAACAACAAAAGCTTCACCCACAAAAGCTTCACCAAGAAAAGCTTCACCTACCACAAAAGCTTCACCCACAAAAGCTTCACCTACAAAAGCTTCACCTACAAAGCTTCAACATAAAAGCTTCACCTACAAAAACTTTACACTATATTGATAAAGATAGTGTGAAGCAAAATCAATTCGTGGTACCCAACAAAGCTTCACCACAAAAACTTCACCAACAAAAGCTTCATCAATGGAGGACAACTGCAAATTCTCAAAAGCTTCACACTATCTTGATCAAGATAGTGTGAAGCAAAATCGATTCATAGTACCCAACAAAAGCTTCAACTCCAAAGCTTCACCTACAAAGCTCAACTCCAAAGCTTCACCTATAAAAGCTTCACCCATAAAAGCTTCACCCACCACAAAAGTTTCACCTACAAAAGCTTCACCCACAATAGCTTCACCTACAAACACTTCACCCACCACAAAAGCTTCACCCACCACAAAAGCTTCACCCACAAAAGCTTCACCCATAAAAGCTTCACCAACAAAAGCTTCACCCACAAAAGCTTCACCTACAAAAGCTTCACCCATAAAAGCTTCACCCATAAAAGCTTCCCCCACCACAAAAGCTTCACCAACAAAAGCTTCACCAACAAAAGCTTCACCCACCACAAAAGCTTCACCCACAAAAGCTTCACCTACAAAAGCTTCACCTACAAAGCTTCAACACAAAAGCTTCTCCTACAAAAGCTTCAAACTATCTTGACCAAGATAGTGTGAAGCAAAATCAAATCATGGTACCCAACAAAGTTTCAACCTCAAAGCTTCACCTACAAAGCTTCACCTAAAAAGCTTAATATATATATATATATATATACATATTTTCGAAAATTCGAAATTCAAAAATTCAAAAATTCGAAAATTTAGAAATTCGAAAATTCGAAAATTCAGAAATTTGAAAATTCAAAAAAAAAAAACAATTGCCTAGGCCTCCTCTTCTTTGGGCCTAACAACTTTCATAACAAATATATATGAATGAGGAGTTTTGGGCTACCACTTAGAAAGGAAAATGGCGAAGTTTTGTTACTTTGGAAACTTGGCTACTAGCAAGACACCTCCTTCGTCAACTCCCTCCACTAGAGACTTGGGGGACTCCTACCATATGCTACTGCACCTTGATAGTCGGAAGTCTCATGACCACTAAGTGACTTGGATTTTTTCAAATCTCCAACCGAGAAGTTTTCCTCACTCTGGAAATTAAGGGAGCACTACCTCAACCTACATGCTTCACTCACAAAGCTTCAACATACAAGATTGAACAAAAGGAAAAATTCAAAGAACTTAGTGAAGAATGCCTTGGTGTATTTAACACAATACGTTGAAATGAAGCAAAGCTTGTTTATTGATATCTCCGATAAGTTACAAATATATACATATACATGAATCAAAATAAACAAACAAGAGGAAGCCTTCACAAAGGTTGCTCAGGAGAAGTCTCAGCAATCGGCAGAGCCCAGAAAGATGAGGCACCAGATGGTGATTATTTAGAGCCTCAGTACTAGGCAGAATCCCAGAAGGAGGAGGCATGAAGGTTGATCATTTGGAGCTTCATTACGCGGTACAGCCCCAGAAGACGAAGGCAATAAATGCCTTTGGAACAAACCCACCAACCTCTGATGATCAAGTAAAATCTGACCATCAGATTCTTGCAGCTGGTTGAGCTTCCTCTTCATGTTTGTAGCATAGTCATGTGCGAGCCTGTGCAACTATTTATTCTCATGCTTGAGCCCTCTGATCTCCTGTTTGAGACTTATCACTTCAGCCGCCAATGATTCAACTTGGCAGATTCGAGCAAATAGGCGTTGAGCCATATTAGACATAGAAACTGCTCATTGAACACTGAGAGCTAGAGAATCCTTAACAGCCAACTCATCAGACCGTTTGGAAAGTAGTCTGTTATCTTTGGGAGTGAGAAGGTTCCTGGCCACCACCGCAGTAGTCATATCATTCTTCATCACAATGTCCCCAACGGTTAGAGGACCAGTAGGGGATAAGAAGGATGGGCGCCATATGTTGTCTTAAGAAGGCATAGTTGCCTCTTCACCAAAGTTCAAGTCAAAACGACGGTCGGATAGGCCAGACATTCTCAGAAATGATGAAGGAGAAATTAGGTGCAATAAATCTCTGAAGTAAAGGGAAAATTCCTACAAGCAATAACTCTCTGAATGTACTTCTTGCACACAATTGGTGCCCTTATAAAAGAAAGGGCAACATGGCCGTTAGTTCAAAAATCGAAGAGGCACCACTCTCCGGATTCCGAAGAGGCACCACTTTCCACACGCAACATTAGCTCATCGGGTACCACATATAACTTTGCCAAAGATCTCTGACAAAGTTTAGACACATAAATTTTGAAGGTCCAGCTACCCTACTATTGCCCACAATGGTAAAGGAATAGCACCACTGCTTGATAACTAAAAAGTACCAATGTGTGTCAACCTCCGTGCTCCTTGGCAAGGCAGAATGGCAAAAATGCCCAACCTTTACTCTCATTTGAGAAAACACTCCCAACAAAATTGCTTGCTCAAAAATCGAAGAGGCACCGCCTTCCGAAACTCGAGAGCCAAACTCCCAACATGATTACTTTCTTAAAAAATCGAAGAGACACTGTTTTTCGAATCTCAAAAGTCAGACTCCTAATAGGATTGCTTTCTTAAAAATTGAAGAGGCACCGCTCTCCGAATCTCAAGAGCCAGACTCCTAACAGGATAACGTGCTAAAAAATTGAAAAGGCATCGCCCTCCGAATCCTGAGAGCCAGACTCCCAATAGGATTAATTTCTCAAAAATCGAAAAGACACTGCTCTCCGAATCTCAAGAGTCAAACTCCCAAGAGGATTGCTTTCTCAAAAATAGAAGAGGCACCGTTCTCTGAATCTCAAGAGCCAGATCTTCGACAAGATTATTTGTTCGAAAACCGAAGAGGCACCGCTCTCCGAACTTTGAGAGCCAAATTTCCTTGGATAAAGCTTGTCTGCAATCTTCACACGTAACATCAGCTTTCCAAATACCACATACCACTTTTTCAAAGTGCTCTGACAAAGTTAAAACATGTGAAGCTTGCAGCTCCCACTACATTGCTATGACCAAGCAGATTAAAGGAATATCACTACTACTTGTAGTTAGGGAGACTCCTATATATGTCGACCTCCATCCTCCACAGCCAGGCAGACCTGCAAATAAAAAAAATGCTCAACTTTTCTTCACATCCGAGAAGGCACTCTCAGCAGAGTCTCTTGAAATACTCATATTCTTTTCCCCCCGATAATACCTCTGTAAACAAGCCACACCAGAGCAAGAGTATCTCATATCATCAAGGTTAAAAGCAAGAGTATCCCATATCATGGTTTTTTCCTATCTTTTCTTTTGGCCTTGTTCTTACCTGCAAGACAAGGAGCAAGAGAGCAATCAGTCAGCACTTGGAATCATGCTTCCAGTCAGGAACTGACTACCTGGAACTCCTTGCTTGATTACTTAACTGGCATTGCTCTCGAGTACTCATTTTCAACATCTTATGCTTCCAGAAAAGATACCACATCTGCCTGAGGAACAGATAGGGCAAGTGAGAAGGATACAAGGAAGCATGTGGAGACAAGCGCAACAGAACACGTGCTGATTCATCTATTACCTTGTCAACAACAAAAGTATCCCATATCATCAAGGTCGAACACATTCTTGATTTGATGGACTTGTTTTGACCCTCAAATTCTTGAGTCGGCCTTATACTCTAGAGGAAACCATAAAACCTTCCAGCCCAGTTCAAGAATAAACCTGTGGAAAGTTACTTCTTCAAAAGCAAAAGTATCTCATATGATTTCTTCTCCATTTGCTTCTCCTTATCCTTGTTGCTATTTACGACACAAGGAGAAAAAGAACAATCAACCGGAAGCCGAAGTCGAACCTCAAATCCAGGTTGCTTGCTTGGAAGTCTAATTGCTTACCTTGTCTGTTACCTCATTCGGCAAATCTCCTAGCTCGGCAACTTGAGGGACTCTTACTATAGGGTTTGTATCGCACTTGACCAAGCCCAAAACTACAAGTAAGCTTCAAGTGAAATTGATACATTACCTTGTGCATCTTTATCGGTTAAAGATACCACCCCTGGATGGAGGAAAAGTACTTCCAGAGAAGATGCCACATCTACATATGAGACAGATAAGGGAAGTGAAAATGATACCACACTTCGGTACTTAGAAGTTTCGTGATTACTCAATGGCTTGGATCTTGCAAGTCCCCAACCGAGGAGCTTCCCTTACTCGGGAACTTAAGGGAGCACTGTTTGTACCATACTTGACCAATCCTAAAACTACTGAGCACGGTTAATGTTATACCGTCAAGGACCCAGCAGAGTTTCTCTGCAACTAGGAGGCTAATCACAGCGCAACACGTGTCGACATCAGAAACCAATCATAGCGCGACACGTGTCAACATCAGAAGCCAATCACAACACGACACGTGTCAAAATCAGAATGAAACTAGAAACTCTCTTTTATAAATAGAGATCATTCTCTCACAATATTTCCTAATGTCATTTGTACTAAATCATTCACTAGTACTCACTAAAGGAGAGCTTGAACCTATGTACTTGTGTAAACCCTTCACAATTAATGAGAACTCTTTTACTCCGTGGACGTAGCCAATCTGGGTGAACCACGTACATCTTGTGTTTGCTTCCCTGTCCCTATCCATTTACATACTTATCCACACTAGTGACCGGAGCAATCTAGCGAAGGTTACAAACTTAACACTTTCTGTTGTACCAAAGTCCTCACTGATTTTGTGCATCAACATAGCTTTTGCAGTGCACTAAGATGCAATGTACCCTTGATAAGGTGTCTCGAAGTAGGACAAGTGTAGACAAGGAACCTCTCCAGCAGCGTCTCGGTAAACAACCACTCGACAAATCATGAACCAAGCGTTCCAGCAGTGTACACTCTCGACTAGGCCCCCGAGATAACGTATACTCCCATTTTAGGGCGCGGAGGATAGTGCACTCTTGGTTAGGCCACATGGCAATCATACATTCACGACTAGGACCATACTCCAATGATCAAGCTGAGAAACTTTTCAAGCGAAGTGTTCATTCGCGGCTAGGCCCGCAAGAAGCATCATCCACCTCATATCGGAGTAGGCCGCACGACAGACGAAGAGAAGCAGTCACTCAATTCGGCTCAAGTTCAACTAGCAACCTACGAGGAATTCACTCACCTGCTAAAAATGTACCACATGCACCGTAGCTGTGGCATAGATGAACCAAGCACATAGAAAAATAGCCTAGACTAGCAGGTCAAAAACGGGGACAGCCAAGAGCTTCGCTACCCTAACAAAGGTAAATTCAGGAAGAAGTAAAAAGGCTAATGACCGAGTGATTGCATAATTTCCAACGTAATGAGGTCACTAACAAGGCACTACGAAGGGACATGACCATTATAAGCAAGTCACCCTTCACGGATGAGATCGAGTAGGCAGAGCTTCCACGCAAATTCAGCATGCCACATTTCACATCCTTTAAATGAGATGGAGACCTGGAGAGACACCTAAAACACTACCAAAATGCAATGATCCTATATCGGAATAACGATGCTCTCATATGCAAGATATTCGTCACCACTCTACAAGGCGAGGTGCAAGATTGGTTCTACACCTTACCACCACAATCCATCCGGAGTTTCAACGAACTTGCTTTGGTTTTCACCAAAGAATATTCATTTATCGCTCGATTAAGAAGAAGTCTGACCACTTGTTCAACGTCAAGAAGAACCCAGAGGAGTCGCTTCGTAACTATGTGAAAAGGTTCAAAGCAAAAAAGGTAAAGATAGTCAGATGCAATGACGCGATAGCTAGATAAGCCTTTCAAAAATGACTTCCAGCAGACTACCCGCTGTTCAAAAAATTGATCAAGAAAAAAGATCTAACTCTGGCAGAGAAGCATACATTTTGTGACGAGGCTCGCCAATGCACATTCAAGAACTTGAAGAAGTACTTAACATCACCTCCTTATTATCTAAGCCAGAAGCAGCAGAGAACTTATTTACATGCTTGACAATATCTGAAGCAGCAATAAGCTCTACCCTTATACGAGAAAAGTTGGGGGTCCAACTACCTGCATTCCACAATTCAAAAGCTCTCCTCGATGCGGAAACTAGCTACCAAAAATTCAAAAGCTAACTTTGGTGACAGTTGTTGCAACCCGGAGGCTCAAATTATACCTTCAGAAGCACGCAGTCATCCTCATGATGCACTATTTCGCTTAATCCCGACGCACGATGATAAAGGTGTAAGCATTGGCGGATGCAAAGTTTTTTTACGAACATAACAACTCAGCCCAAAAAGTGCGCCAAGGGCAGAAAAATACTAGAAGGACACACTAGGACGCAAGTTTTGTCCTTGTCGCCCCAAAAGATTTTACATAGGAGCAACATGTACCGACACTTGAGTACCACATTCTGCTGCGTGTCACATGACCCTAATAGACCCTTGCTCCATAATTCAGCTCTAGAGTGGCCCAATACCGGAAATTAAGCATCTCTTGCTGCGTGTAACATGGCCCCAGTTTCACGACTCCCTACTGCACCTTCACGCTTAGCCTAGGCGATGCAATAGAGCGACCCAATGATGCTTCGGAGGCAACCGAGCCCGTCCTAGCCACGCCTACTTCACTCTATGAAAACTTCTGGCATTTGCATGTCGACGATGTATCTAACTACAAGGGCTCGAGAGCAGGCGTGGTCCTTATCACCCCAGATAGTTCGATGCTTGAGCATGTAATCATTATAGGCTTCAAAGCATCCAACAAAGTAGAGTACGAAACCCTACTAGCAGGCCTCCGAATGGTAAAAGACTTGGCTATGAAAAAGCTTGCAATTCATTTTGATTCCTAGCTAATCACCAGCTAGACTATTAGGGAGTGCAGGGCAAAACATCTGAAGATGGTACAATACCTAGAGAAGGTACGAAAGCAACTTGAGTCATTTCAGACTTACACCCTCACTCAAGTTTCGCGAGCAGACAACGCCTGCGGACACGCTAGTTGGCCTAGGCTCCACCCTCGACCACTAACATAAACGCTCTATTCCGGTGGAGTATCTAAACAAACCAAGCATAGAGGCGGAGCCAACAACCAAGGAGTCATAGGTTAGTATAACTCCAAACTGGCAAGATTCCATTATAGGCTACTGAAGGGAAAATAATGAGATTCATGTGGGATTTCTAGTGACTAGCATGCATATACAATTCAAAATTTATATACATAAGCAACGGAAGCATGTTATCACATAATATCAAAGCTATAGTCATGCAAATCCCCTTCAAGATGCATAGGTTTATATAAGATGCATCAAAACGTTTTAGTGAACAACAAAGGCTAGGTTTAGAAAACATATTTTGTTTTCTCTTTTGTTGAAATGAACACACAAAAAACCCTAATTAACTTTTTCACTATAAAGTTCCTTTTATAACACAAAGAAACAAGTCAACAATTTGACTTTCTCTTTCCCTCTCTTTGGCCGGCCCTATGTGTTTGGTTTAGGCTTTGGGCTTTTATCATTTCAAGTCATCCTATGCTTAAATAAAAGCCCAATGGGCCCAATTACACCCGAACTTTTCTTTAAGCCCAAAACGATCTTTTATCGCTTTTATGATTTCTTTAGACTTTCTAATTAATCACAACACTTAATTAATCCAATTAATTATTTCCATCATCCATTAGTTACTCACTACAAGAGTGTATCGGTGTACAATCATTTTAGGTTCTAATTAGTAAGGCAGTGAGGTGATTGGCACCAATCCAATTGATTATATTTAATCCAATCACTTAGTGAATTAAAACTTACTTTTAATTCACCTTCTTCTTTGACGACTACATTTAATCATCTAGAAGAACTCACAAGCCATGAGTGACATCTAACCATATATCATGGCTACCCAAGCTAATGTAGAATTTGTTCGGAGACCCTATTCAGTTGGAATTACAATGTAATTCGATCCTTCTATAAAATAATACTCTCAATCACACTATTAGGGTATGGATATATTATGTCAAACCCCTAATGTGATTATTCCATGTTATATGATTCAATTGAGTCGTATAGGAACGTTTTCCTTTATTACGCTTGATACTTCGACCGAAGATTCCCGAATCATATCTTAGAGTATTCTTCCTCTCATAACGAGGATTAGAGATCCCTTGTTGCGCATTTACTTACCTCCATGGCTAAGTGGCTTAACCCCAACTATGCCGTGGACACCCGCGAATGGAGTGACTTTGACATAATCAAAGATCAAGGACCTAACCACAGGACAACTATGATGCCTCAGGTCAAAGGACTACTTACATTATTCAAACCATTAGAGTTACTTGCTTGACATGTGAGTAGACCTCCATCCAAGTACTCTCGTTCGATTGTGTTCAGTGAACTCATTCCCTTAATGAGCACCTACATACTTGTCTTAGTGTCACTACACGAATGGGATGAGACTTTCCATCCTTCCAATTGAAGGGGACACAGTATGTACTGGTCTTTGCATTGTCAGTATCCCTCTGACAATCATATGACCAGGAACCTTTTTGGACATGATGGTTATGTGAAGAAGGTCTCTGTAGTCTAACATCATTAGATTACTTCTTACATCGATCCATTGTCCATGGATTCACTATTTAGGACATATATCGTTTATTGAGATAGTCCTAATTAGTATCTTTGCCTTTTGATGTATAAGAGTCATCTATACACACATTCATTGTCCTGAAAGGTTTCTTCCAAAGATTGACTTTCAGGGCATATTTCCAACAATCTCTCACTTGCACTAAAGTCAATCACTAGTGTATCTCATAGATGCTAGTTGAGTGAACTTATGCTCGTAGGTTAACTTGGTTATGTATTAATCCTTTTTATCTAAAAGGGATTTACTTATCAAATGTTTCTAAAACATTTGATGATGTCTCTTTCTTGTGTTCAAATACTTTGATGAGACCTTGATTCCATGGCTTGAGCTATCGCCCCATTACGTCGTAGTGTCCAACTAACGACCTTATGGTTTGGATTCAATCATTGGTTCTATAAGAACCCCTTCTATTCAAAACACCTTTTGAAGCAGTTTCTAAAACAATATATCGCCATATATTTCGTTTGTATACTTTATACATACATTGCTCCAACCTTGAGACCATTGTAGTACAATACTAACAATACATTTATATGATTAGTACTTCATCCATTATGAAGTTCCATTTGTTAAAATGGGTTATTTTCACTTTGGTTAATAACGTAAGTGAATGCACGCTTCCAGAGTCCTACTCTGATGTTCCTTTCTTAAAGGCAATAATACTTTATCAGTTGCTATGGTTCTGATCCTGGGCTATAGTAATATCTTAAAGTGACAACCCCTGTGGTTTTTCACCTTTGGATATCAACTCACAAGTCCATACATGTGTCCCTTTTGTGATTTTATGACACATTCATTATAAGGGTTATGAAAGTGATTTTCTATCATATAAGAAAACACCTCAAATCTTCAACATTTGAGATTTAATTTCCCCATTAAACATTCTTGAGATAGCCTTGCTATATCATTAAGTCCAATTTCAAGTCTATACTTCAAAATTGACCGTGTCACAATTTTGTCATTTTTTGAGTAACATCTATGTTTTATCAAGTCTATCAAATAGACTTTATTCATATCTTGTTGCTCAAATTATGACATCACTCCCACTGGCCTTGTTGTAACTTAGCATTCGTTCAAAAACTTAACACTTGCATTTTCTTGATTTGAATGCATATTGCTCCCACTAACTTGTCTTGGATCTATTGACAATCATTAAGATCCATTAGCTTATTGATGATGTCTCAACAATTTTGGGACTATCAACAATTCTAGTTAACACAAGTTATTTAAATGAACATACATAAAAGAATTCCTTCTCAAGTAATTCCATTTGATATGTGTGACTTGTTTTATCAAGTCTATTCATTTAAATTATATGGTGTCATACACCATACTTCAATTTTTAGTCATACTAAGACCTTTAATGTAGTCATATAAGAATTATCCAAGTCTTTAGTGGAAGCATGGCTCCTACTAAGGATATAGAAACTCAACCATTCCTTCTAGGTGGTTGATATAATTCTTTATCGAAACTACATAGAGCGTTATAGTTACAAGAGGTGCTGAATTTGGATTGTCTTGTTGTTAAACCATATGTTGTGACTCATTTTGAAACTATTCCCTTTTGTTTCATCAACTTGTCCAAATGCTTTGTTATTAGCTTGTTCTCATAAAAGAGAATGATGGACAACTCCCAACATATAATCATTTTATGCTAGGTTGACGAAACCAACATTCATAGACTATTCTTTAGAATGTTTACACAATATAGAATTTTAACGTTTTGAAGAGCTTGAGTCTTTTAACAATTAAAATTACAAACTCTTAATAATAGTGAAGTACTATTATTTTTTAGACAACTATAAACCAATCATATTCAAGTTTATATCCTTTTTCTCACCTCCCACTATTTCTCATGACTTTAATGAGAAATTCACTTCATACATTCAAAATGTATAAACGTGGAGTATACGGGTAGAGGACATTGTGGAGTAGCTTTAAAACCTTTCAAGCTCATTTGTTTCAATCTCCACTAAGTCGATGTCTTGCTATTAAGTGACTAAAGTCTTTAAACATTTCATAGATTTAGACACATCATTCTTGGTTTAATCACTAACACACTTGTCATTTTAAAACGATTTTAAGAATGCCCAATTAGTTGTTCAAAACTACTAATTGAATCAAGAGTGATCTTGATTATTGTGGTTTAAGTGATAACCATATAAGAAACGTTTTTCTTTATTACTTATATCATTATAATGTGATCTTCCTTTTCTTCAAGAAAGGAATCTCTAGACCCTTTTTCAATTCATATAGAACTCATATGTAGGCAATTGGAACTAAATCTAAAGATTCTTTGTATCCATCTGTGGCCAACATGTGAGATCTATCCATAATTGATAAGTCCAAAGTTTGGATATCGCATTACATAAGTGATATAAATCTTGTATCTCAACTAGGATACAACAAGACAATATTCAATTCATAACACTACTTTAAGGAAATAATATAGTAGAAGGCATTCATCACATTACATTGATATGATAATTCAAACATTCATAATGTTTAATACAAAAAGAATTAGCTCTATACATTTAGAGACTAATTATATACCTTCATTTAGGCACCAATAGTGGTCTTCCATCATATGAAGCCACATTATAAGTTCTTAACAAAATAAGAAAGTTTAAAGACTATCTTTAAGTGCCTAACAAACTTCCTAAGTAGTTAGCAAAAATATGGTGGCCGAACCCTTCTCCAACTTTTTTCCTTGCTTGTTCATCTTCTACTTGGCTCCTCCACCTATATACAATTATATAAGTGATTAGCTCTTTATATCAAATATAAATATTTAGAAGATCTAACAATTAGAATTGAAGATAAGAACATAAACCATACCTTGTGGCTTGTCCTTTAGAGTTGCAAGGTATAACCTGCAATTCCTCTTCCAATGCCCCTCCTTTCCACAATGGTGGCAAGTCCCCTTGGGCTCATTTGCCTTCTTTTTCCTCACTCTTCCTTGCGGCTTAGGAGTGGGTGACTTCTTCTCCTTCCCTTTGCCTTTGCCTTGCGGCTTGGTCTTGGAAGATGATGGCTTGTTGTAGGCTACTGCAGCAGTCCCTACAACGTTCTCTTTCTTCATAGTCTTCTCAGCGGTTACTAACATGTTTAGTAACTTAGAGAGAGTGCTATCCATCTTGTTCATATTGTAGTTCATAACGAACTGCGAGAACGAGTCAGAAAGAGAAGCCAAGATGAAGTCCTGGGCCAATTCCCCGTCAAGTGGAGTACCTAGGTTCTCTAGTTGTTCAATGAGTCCAATCATCTTCAGTACATGTTGATGTACTGGAGCTCCCTTGACCATCTTGGTCTTCACAAGTTCACTGACAGTGCTAAAGCGACGGTTGCGCGTCCCTTCACCATATAACTCCGTAAGATGGAGTATTATGGAAGATGCACTGTCCATACCCTCGTGCTGTCTCTGTAGCTCCTCAATGTGCTTGTCATACTTAGCACGTTCATCCTCAGTGGCCTCAGGGCCAAGGGGTATGTGAGGTGGAGCCTTGTCTAGTACGTAAACAATCTTCTCCAAGGTTAAGAGAATCTTGACATTACGATACCATGATGGGAAATTGTGCCCCTCTAGGCAATGTTTGTCGAGTATTTTCGCGAGTGTGCTTCCAACCATATCTAAATACATAAACAATAAAAATAATTAGTTTGATTGTTGATTAAGTCAAACGATTCGGGTCTTTAAACCGAATGACACCACCCACCATTTTTGGCAAATTCCATATCCCTCAAGATGGAATCCAGGAGATTTCTAAGAAAGCTCCTAGCGGGTTATGGGAGGCTCACTATTACCAAGCCCACCTCACGATTATACGATGTCGGCTAGCAAAAATAATAATGAGAGGGTACACTTACCCATTCACAACAACCTCTTGTGATTACCCATCTTTTTGGCCTCTAGAGAACAATGCCTCATGATTATACGATGTTGGCACCATTTCTCTTAGTTAAGTTTTGTCCCACCATGCCGGTTTAGATAGGGGTCCAAGTATGACCTCACGATTATACGATGTTGGCCAAACTCGTTGCCTACCTTCACCACATCAAATGTTTAAATAGACTCCTCCTGAGTATAAGCACGCACTTTGCACTCCCACATTATAGGGTGAAGGCGGTGTACGAGTCATAAACGATTGGAGCCTACCATGGTGGAAGGCCACGAAGAAGTGTTCAATAGCACCTCTCCGCTTTCAACTTAATATTGTATGTTGGTTGAGGGATTTTAAGGTCTCATCATTTTTATTTATTTAATCATATTCAAATAAATTGTGTCCTATTATAACTACTAGTCCAAAGTTAATGAAATTAGTAGCATATAATATCCCCACTATTCGTTTTCATAAAACAAATCAATATCAAAACATTTTTCAAAATATTGGAGATATTTATAACTACTAATTATATTCATTACAGTTTAGTAGCATATGATACTCCCACTATTTGTTTTTGAGAAAAACAAATCAATATCAAAAACGAATTTTTCAAATATTGGAAGTAACTACTACTACTATGGTTTTTGCATTCCTTTGAAATTGGACTTTATAATTATCTTAGGCTCTTGGATGACCATGGACTTATTGGGTTATTGCAACAACGAGCCAACATTGTTGAATAAGATCTAGGGAAGGTTGTGTCGTTTTAATTACGTGCTTTCAATCCAATTAAAACATTTTTCATTGAGCCATTAGAAATGAAAGACAATCATTCATTGCTAATTAGGGCGTTGGACCCAATTAATCTTTAATCTCATGTCAAAACCCTCTTTTAATAATGTCTCCATACCAATAGTTAAAGAAACTCTAGTCTAGTACTAGAGGGAATCAACTAATTGAAAGAGATTAAGAAGTAATAAGAATTACAAACCGATTTGTACAAATTCCTACAAATTACATATACTAAGAGGGAGAGAAAGATTAATGTCTATCATGACAAGGTCCAATTGAAATAGTAATTCAAACACATTCCCAAGGTTCAAACAATTTGAGTTTAGCACCCTTTCTCATAGCTCAATTATCGTTTAAGGCATAAGTCCATAGTCAACCATTTTCTAACTACTTAATCACATTAAATAATTAATTGGAATGCAACATAAACAATTAGTGCATGTGGGCATAATAGTATTATGAGTTTAAACAACTAACAAAATTAAAATCAAATATTTTAACTTTCTAGTTAGTAGGGGCCTAAATGCAAATACAAAAAGTTAGGGGTCAAACCGTAAATACTTGAAAGTATTATCAACTTTTTTAAAATTTACAAAATAGCCCCACAAGTGGATAAATCCACTAGGGTGGCCGGCCACATTAAGAGGGATGGGAGGTCTCACCCATATTGCATTAAATCAACATAAAGTAGAAAAATCCAAATTTTACTTGTCACTTGACTTAGGCTTTAAGGACTTTAGAGTAATGGTGATGGAAATTCACCTAGTCAAGTCTAGGGTTTAATAAATTTTGGGAAAGCTATGGATGGTAAGTATACCATCCAAAACCATAAAACAATTTATGAACTTTAAATAAAACCATTTTCACCAAAAACAAAACCATGAACACCAAGAACAAAACCATGAACACAATTTCAAGATTTGTACATTCTTGGTGATTTTTCAAACCCAAAAGCATAAGTGACAAGCTCTCTACTTTCTAGCTTCAAAGTGTGTGTGTGTGATTTAAAATAAAACACAAACACAAGCCAAAATATCCCCTTTGTGCCGTGCCCCCTTTATGGAACAAAACCCCAAATTTTGTTCAAAACTCAATCTTCATTCATGCATCCAAAACACTTTTTGCATGCATATCTTTTTCAACTCTTGATTCACATTTTTCAACATTTGAAAAACAAAAGATAAACATACTTTGAATGAAGAAATAATATGTCATACATAAAATTAAAACCCATATGCATAAAATCCAAAAGGACACATCAAATATAAACCTTTGGCTCTGATACCACTTGAAGGGAAAATAATGAGATTCATGTGGGATTTCTAGTGACTAGCATGCATATACAATTCAAAAATTATATACATAAGCAACGGAAGCATGTTATCACATAATATCAAAGCTATAGTCATGCAAATCCCTTTCAAGATGCATAGGTTTATATAAGATGCATCAAAACTTTTTAATGAAGAACAAAGGGTAGGTTTAGTTTTATACCTCTTGATCTAGACTTTAGACCAAGGATGGACCACCTCCAAGCCCTTTGTTCCTTGAACTCCTTGAGCCTAGCCTCCCTCCTTGCTTCCTCCACTTTGCTAGAATGAGTGCTCCTTGGTTCTCCTTTAGTCTCCAAGGTTGAAGACCTCTAAAGATCCACACCCACTAGTGTAGTGAGATGGATGGAGGAATGACCAAAGGGAGAAAAAGATGATTAGCTAAAAACCCCCCTTGGTGGCCGGCCCTTTGTGTTTTGAGAGAGAGATATTTTGTTTTCTCTTTTGTTGAAATGAACACACAAAAAACCCTAATTAACTTTTTCACTATAAAGTTCCTTTTATAACACAAAGAAACAAGTCAACAATTTGACTTTCTCTTTCCCTCTCTTTGGCCGGCCCTATGTGTTTGGTTTAGGCTTTGGGCTTTTATCATTTCAAGTCATCCTATGCTTAAATAAAAGCCCAATGGGCCCAATTACACCCGAACTTTTCTTTAAGCCCAAAACGATCTTTTATCGCTTTTATGATTTCTTTAGACTTTCTAATTAATCACAACACTTAATTAATCCAATTAATTATTTCCATCATCCATTAGTTACTCACTACAAGAGTGTATCGGTGTACAATCATTTTAGGTTCTAATTAGTAAGGCAGTTAGGTGATTGGCACCAATCCAATTGATTATATTTAATCCAATCACTTAGTGAATTAAAACTTACTTTTAATTCACCTTCTTCTTTGACGACTACATTTAATCATCTAGAAGAACTCACAAGCCATGAGTGACATCTAACCATATATCATGGCTACCCAAGCTAATGTAGAATTTGTTCGGAGAACCTATTCAGTTGGAATTACAATGTAATTCGATCCTTCTATAAAATAATACTCTCAATCACACTATTAGGGTATGGATATATTATGTCAAACCCCTAATGTGATTATTCCATGTTATATGATTCAATTGAGTCGTATAGGAACGCTTTCCTTTATTACGCTCGATACTTCGGCCGAAGATTCCCGAATCATATCTTAGAGTATTCTTCCTCTCATAACGAGGATTAGAGATCCCTTGTTGCGCATTTACTTGCCTTCATGGCTAAGTGGCTTAACCCCAACTATGTCGTGGACACCCGCGAATTGAGTGACTTTGACATAATTAAAGATCAAGGACCTAACCACAGGACAACTATGATGCCTCAGGTCAAAGGACTACTTACATTATTCAAACCATTAGAGTTACTTGCTTGACATATGAGTAGACCTCCATCCAAGTACTCTCGTTCGATTGTGTTCAGTGAACTCATTCCCTTAATGAGCACCTACATACTTGTCTTAGTGTCACTACACGAATGGGATGAGACTTTCCATCCTTCCAATTGAAGGGGACACAGTATGTACTGGTCTTTGCATTGTCAGTATCCCTCTGACAATCATATGACCAGGAACCTTTTTGGACATGATGGTTATGTGAAGAAGGTCTCTGTAGTCTAACATCATTAGATTACTTCTTACATCGATCCATTGTCCATGGATTCACTATTTAGGACATATATCGTTTATTGAGATAGTCCTAATTAGTATCTTTGCCTTTTGATGTATAAGAGTCATCTATACACACATTCATTGTCCTGAAAGGTTTCTTCCAAAGATTGACTTTCAGGTCATATTTCCAACAGCTACCTGGTCAATGGCACACTCCCCTTAGGAAGATTGGAATCTAGAAAGCTTCAAACAAAGGTAGCACGCTACTACATTGGAACTATATTCTCGACCGAAGATCCTACATTGGACCACATCCTTGTTGCTTAACTCCTCCAGACAACCTAAAGGATCTAAGTTCAATCCACGAAAGCATTTATGAAAGTCACTTCAGAGGCCAATCCGTAGCACAAAAGGCTCTTAACGTGGACTATTACTGACCTACTATGCATTAAGACGCTAAGGAACTAGTACAAAAGTGCAACAGTTGCCAACGCTACAAGCCGGTACCAGCACTACCTACTAGTGACCTACACCTATGGATGAGTCATTGGCCATTCATGCAGTGGGCAATCGACTTGGTAGGGCCAATGCCACTCGCTATTGGGGGCAGAGGAATGATGATTGTGGCAACCGATTACTTCACCAAATGGGTAGAAGCAGAGCCAATGACAACCACGACTCAGACAGACATGGAGCGTTTCATATGAAGGAACATTATTTGCTGATTTGGCATCCCTTAATCCATCGTCATAAACAACGACCTGCAATTTGTAGGCAAAGATTTGACAAAGTTCTTCTAAAAGTATGGCATCAAATAGCACATGTCCACGCCGAGATATCCTCAAGGCAATGGGTAGGCCAAAGCATCCAACAAGATGATCCTCAACTGCCTCAAGAAGTCCCTCTCCGACAAGAAAGGAAAATGGCCAAATGAACTCCCTAGATGTTTATAGGCGTATCGCACCACCAAACAATGAGCCACCGATGAAACTCATTTCTCTTTGGCATTTAGTTCTGAAGCAATCATTCCTTCCAATGTCATCGTGCCAAATATCATCACTCTACTGGAAAGCATCAAGCAAAATAGTAAGGAGATGGCCACAAGCATAGATTTGGCAGAGGGGAAACGCAAGCAGACCATCATTCACATTGCAGGTTACTAGTAGCTACTCCTGTCCAGCTACAACAAAAGGGCCAAGATCTGGCAGTTCTAGCCAGGAAATCTGGTCCTAAGAAAAGCCTTCATCATTGCCCGCAAAGAAGGCTCCAAAAAGATATATCCCATCTAGGAAGGTCCGTACAAGATCAACATAGTAGGCAGCAAGGATAGTTACACCTTCGCCACCATGAACGACAAAGAGATCAAAAAGCAGCATAACACCTACAATCTGAGGAAGTACCATGTATGACCTCCCGCTACATCAAAGCCCGAAGACTCAGGCAGCTTGACAGGCATCACCTCGCAAGCCGATGACTATCCAATTGTTATGCAGTTTTAACCTTATAACTAAGTTCTCGTTTGTTTCACTTATTTTTCAATGAGGAATTCATAAGTAATCTACAACTTGGCTCGGCTGCATGCTTACAATAATTGATCATTCCTGCACTTCAAAAAAAGATCGCACCCTTTTTAGAGACTCATCGCAGGACTTGCGCCCCTTAATGGACCAACCATGCTCTTCAGTGTGAGAGGGTAAACCAATTCCCCGACACCCATTTGGGTTTGCTCTCCAGTACAATAGGATAAACTAATTGCTTTCTAGTGCAAGAGGGTAAACCAATTCTCCGACACCCACATGAGTTTGCTCTCCAACGCGGGAGGATAAACTTTACACGCCGAATATCTAGACGTAGATGAATCAGGCTACCCTGGTATAACTAGGTGCACGATGGCTTACGCCTGGATTCCTAGAAGTAGCCATAATGGTATTTTTCAAGGCTTAGCTAACTGAAGGATTTTGGGTATCTTGGCCTAATCTGTGGGGAACGGGGCCTCAAAGGCGGAGAAGGCACATTATGCAGTACACCCTATGAACCCTAAAGCTGCTATCGAGTTCACTAAGGTAGCCTATGATTTTTTGAAGACTGCCTACATCTTGCCCTTTGAGCAGTAAAGCCACGCTAGACTTATACAACCGCACATTCTTGTGAAAGGTTAAACAAGCTAGTGAGCATGTATGAAGCATTATCCACTGCCGACATGCTACATAGTTAATAAGCTTCACCTCTGCCAAGCGCGAAATGATCATTTAGATCTACAGTAATTCCTAAAGTGTTGTGATACTTGCTACGCAACCCATAAAATTGGTAACATAAAAAGTAACAAGTTCTCTCAAACCTTTGCTTACGAAATTTCATACAACCACGTACTTTTGATACGAAAGGTTAGCAAATTTCATGACCCAAAAATCTTTAATATGTTGTGATGCAGGCTACACAACTCAAAAGATTGAGGAAAGCCAAGGGTAACAGCCAAGTAGTCATGCGGACTTGTCAGCTTCTGTAAGTAAGGAATCCGGTTGCCGAACCTATGGCTAACAACTTTGCAAAAGTTCTACTCCAACACTTACTGCTGCATAGGCTATGCGGGCCTATCTGCTTATACTAAAGCAGCACGCATGCCGCTAGTTTAAAGGTCAAAGGTTAGGTGTAAGCAAAAGAAGCGAAGATGAAGAAAAATGAAGGAAGTAAGTTTATTAAATTTTCTAGGAAAATTGATAAACAAATAGCAAAGGTCGAAGGAGTTCAAGCAAAGCAAAATGCAACAAGGAAAACAAGGAAAAACCTAAAGGCTACCTAGAAGACTATGTTGGAAATGTGCCCTAAAACCAATCATATGATGATACTTTACGGACATTTTACATGTTAAACTAATCTAGTTTAATATCAAGGGAAAAGATTATTGTTTGAGCCGTCTCATATAAATGTTATACGCTTAAACGATAAGTCCAAGGAATATGTGATTGGGAGAATGCGATCTAAAGAAGTTAGATTCATGAGACCATTCTTTCGTAGACACATCCTAAACGTTCCTGATCATAGGATTGCCAATTGGGCATTGACAGTCCGTTAAGATCAGTACGTGTTGTGTCTTCTCTCAGGGAGAGTGACTAGTCTCGAGTCATTGGTGTGTGTGACATCAAGACAAGCATGTAGGTGCTCAATAATGAATGAGTCCACTGAACACGATCAACAAGGAGTTCTCATACTCATGTCACATGAGAACTCATGGTTGGGATAATGCAAAGTAGTCCTTTGACCTGAGGCATCATAGTTGTCTTGTGGTTAGGTACTTGATCTTTGATTATGTCAAAGTCACCCCATCCGCGGGTGTCCACGGCATCGTCGGGGTTAAGCCACTTAGCCATGGAGGCAAGTGAATGCGCAACAAGGTATCTCTAACCTTCAAACCGTTTGAGGGAGAATACTCTATGATATGATTAAGAATCTCTGGCCAGAGTATGAATGAGATTTAGGAAGTCGTTCCAAATCACATTCAAGGTAATCATATAAGCACACGAATCACATTGGATAGTAGACATGAATAAACTATCAAACCAAACAATGTGGTCAAGAGTATTGTATTAGAGAAAGACCGTATTGCATTTGTAATCCGAAACTGAATAGGTTTTCCACCTCTTCTGATTAGCTTGGGTAACCATGATATGCTGCTAGGTGTCACTCATGGTTTGTGGAAGCCCTAAACGTGTATAATCACTAAAGGGAGAATTGAAAGTAAGTTTCAATTCACAATCGATTTGAAATGGTTCTAATCGCTCACTGCCTCGCTAAAAGGAACCTAATGGATCGTACACCGTGTAAGACATAGATTGAATAAACAATGGAGATGAGTAAGAATAATTAAATGGTTTAATTATTTATGGCAAGGATTAATTAATATGTTAATTAATCAAACGAATCAAGTTTGTTAAAAGACCACGGGTTAGTTTTGGGCCTCAAGGCCCAATGGGCTTCGAACGTCAAGCCCATTGACTTAAGTTGTATGACAACTTAATGACAAATAATTCACAAAGGCCTTAAAAGCCCAATGAAACCCTATGGCCGGCCATTTTATTAAAGGAGTGGGTTTTGGACTTAATTACAAGTTTGCCACTCCAATGAATAAAGGTATAAATATGACTTTATAGCCAAAATTCATTTAGGGTTTTCTTTTGGGGAAAGGATGAGAACATAAGCTCTCATTTCTCTCTAAAGTGGCCGGCCTCCTTGGAGGGTTTAGCTAGCAATCCTACTACTCCAAGGTCACTCATTTCTTCTCCAATCTAACCTTGGTGAAGAGACTTAGAGGTTCTCAATTTTAGGAACTTGGAGAACCATTTCATCCATCCAAATCCATAGATCTAAGATGCAAGGAATGAAGGCCCTCTCTTTGGGTGATTAGCCTTTGCTTATGCAAAGAGGAATCTACAAAGGTATAATTTCTCAACTAACAAATGTTGTTTTAAGTTGAATCAAGGTTCACCAATCTACTAGGCTTTGAATTTCATGGTTAATGTTTTGTTTTTAAGTGCATACAAGCATGATTCCGCCTTTTAATTGTTAATTGCATGATATAGATGTTGCTTAAATGAACATGTTTTTCACAAAATTTTCTTCAAGTGGTATCAGAGCCTAGGTCTAGTAGTTGGTGAATCCTTTTGGGTTTTGTAGTTCATAGTCTTTGATTTAAATGTTTTAATATGTTACAAGCTTTATTCTTGTTTCTTTGAATGTAAATTTTGTTAGAAAATTTGCCATCTCAAATGTTGTAGATGTAGTTCATATGAGCATGAATATTGGAGCTAAAAATTTGGTGCCATGTTTTTGGGAAAATTCGGCCAAATCCAATGGGTGGATTTTTGGGTTCATGTTTGACTTGTTAAAAGTGTTTTCAAGTGACTTTTGGAACCCCTATGTACCCTAGTTTGGTTATATGTTATTTCCCTTAAGTTTGAATGGTTTTGGGATGTGTTTTGGGTGAAAAATGTTCATGAAAATATTTTGAGTTTTTCATGAGTGTTCTTCATTGTTCTTGACATTTTTGCCAAGAACAAAAAGTTTGGTGTTTTGATTCAAAGTTTTGATTTATTTCATAAAGTTTATGTTTTATATTTTTCAAATGTTTAAATGTGTTAGATATTTATTTAGAAAGGTGTAAGAAATATTGGTGGGTGTGTAAGGATTAATTCCCTTTCACACACACCACTTGCATGACATTTATGTCATGCACCACTTGCATGCTTTATGTCTCAAACTACAAATCAACTCACACATCACTCCTTTCACCTCTCCAAAACCGGTCATCCTACAAGTAGGGTGTTTTTGGGGCTTTTATGCAATTACATAAAGTTTTGGTACTTTTGTGTAATTTGTAGTTTGACCGAAAAGTTTACGTATTTACGTAAAGGCCCAAAATCATTAAAGGACAAATTGTTTTGTTCCTTTAATGAAGTTTTTGAATTTGTTGAAATTTTTTTGTTCTAGTTGTAATTACATGAAGTAGTGGACTTTTGTGTTTTTACAAAGTGACCCCAAAAGTTTATGTTTTTGCAACATAGCCCAAAAAGTTGAGGTTATTACATTTTGGCCCAAATTAGGTTGAGAACAAAATGGTTTTGTCTCTTTAAATGAGAATTGGATTTTCATTTCATTTAGCTCCATTTAAATCAATTTTATGGACACAAAAACCAAATGAAAATGTTGCATTCAATTTAATTAGTTAAAGTGTTAATTAATTAAAGGGTGATTATGAACCTAAGCCTACGATAATTGAGCTATGTGAAATGCCGTTTCAAATTTGTTTGAACCATGGGAATGTGTAGTTTAGATTTTGGTTGTAATTTGATTTGATCAAATGTTGTAAAAGAGCATAAGCTCTTCTTTACTTTAAAGTAATTTGTATTATTCAAATGTTGTAAAGAGCATAAGCTCATCTTTACTTTGAAGTACTCCTTTCTTGTATTATTTGATATGCATGAAAATGGAGTAGAGGGTCCAAAGCCCCTAAGACAACACGCCTTAATGTGATTAAACGCGTAACTAAAATCAATCACCATCCCTAGACCGAGATTCAACACTAGGCTCGTGTTAAATCTAAACAAAGGTTCATAGTCATCCTAAGGCCCTAAGGCAACTATATAGTCCATCAAATGAATGCAAAGTTTATGTTAGTAGTATCATATACTCTTGCTTTAAAAACCGTTTTATAAGCATAGTGGGAGTATTATATGCAACTAAATTCAATCAAATGGACCAATAGTTGTAATAGGACCAAAATTGTTTTAATAAAGATTAAAATGAATATTTATATGTGATGAGACCTAAAACCCTCAACCAAACCATTATTAAGTTGATAAGCAAGAGATGCTTTGAACATCTCTTCGTAGGCCTTCCACCATGGTGGGCTTCAATCGTTTGTGACTCATACACCGTATTCGTCCAATTCTGGGGTATGCAAAGTATGTGCTTACATTTAAGAGAAGCCTATAAACATATGATGAAGTGAAGGTAGGCAACGAGTATGGTCAATATGATATTCTTCTGAGGCCATTCTTGAACCCCTACTTGAACTAGCATGGTGGGAATGACTTAACTAAGTGCAATGGTGCCAATATGATATTCTTCTGAGGCATCATTTTCTAGAGGCCAAATTAGATGGGTAATTACAAAAGTTGTAAATGGCTAAAGCGTTATCCTCTCATCATTATTGTTGCTAGCCAATATGATATTCTTCTGAGGTGGGCTTGGTAATGGTGAGTCTCCCATACCCTGCTAAGAGTTTCATCCAAAACTCTCGAATTCCAATGAGGGATATGGAATTTGCCAAAAATAGTGGGTGGTGCTATTTGATTTAAAGACCCGAATCAAATGGCTTAAAATCAATCAATTTATATTCGTTATGTATTTGTTTACCTATATATTTGCAAACGCTATCCAAAACTTGACAAAGAAAAGCCGAATGCTTTAGTTTCCGGACTTGGTACAACAATCCCAAAGATTGTCTTAAATGGATTGTATATGTACCTAAGTAGTCTCATCCTCACAATCTTCCTATTGATAATGTACCATTGGAAGAACATGTTAGATAAGTCTATCATAAAGAGGACAACACTTTTAAAGTCATAATTCTTCAATTACAAATCGTTGTATGAAGAAATAAGAGTTGCTTTGAACAACACTTAACTAACGCAAACATTAGTGCTTGTTTCTTTGTTACATGAATAAGGAACTTAAGAAGAAAACACAAAGGCATGGACACTTTATGTGCCATAATTCTTCACTTACAAATTGTTGTATGAAGAAATGAGAGTTGCCTTGAACAACTCTTGAAAGTTTGTAATTATGTTTAGAACATAATGGTTGGTTAACAAAAATAGTCCATCAACTTGGACTTATGATGATTTTGAATCATTGAGTGTTGAAGTGTTACACCACTTCTAGAGACGGAAACTAGGCAAGGACTTCACCTTTGTGTCCCTATCCAAATGGTTCACTAAGTTTATTGTAAACTATATGGTGAACAATAACCACACGCTCTCCAAATCGTTTGATGTGTATAACACAATTGAAATAAGTTTCAAGAGAGATAGTGGGAGTTTAGGGACCATGACTATTGTAGTCAAAGGAGAAGTCAAATGACGAAGATAAAATTATCTCCAAGGGAACAAACTTTCTTTATGAAAGGATGGACATTGGAAGGGGTATTTGCAAGAAATGTCTTGCAAATGTCAAGAACACACATTTCGAAGGTGTTGTAAATTGTTCTTGAAAAGTTCAAAACAGTTGGTTCTTCTACTTGAATGCTTGATTTCGTATTAGTAACTATGTTTTACAATCGTTGTAAAAGTGTGGCTAATAAGAAGTAGAAGATTAATGAGAGAAGAGAAAGTACTTCACATTCGGAACGTGAATTAAATGTAGATCTCTGCGAAAGTAGATAGTACTTACTTCCTCATATGAACTACCAAAGAAAATTGGAAAAACCAAAGATTGTCTTTACATTCCAATTTTAAAGAACTCAATTCCGTCACTATAAGAGATGGATGAATGTTTTGTTTGACAAAACATTGTTCTTTATTAATGAATGATTAGATTATTGTAATCTAATTGATTGTCTCTATAGTAGAGATGATATGGTAGTGTTAACTGTTTAGAAGATAACGATGCTTAAAACCCAAAAGGTTGCAAGGTAGTGACTAATCACAACTGAGTTGTGATACCTCAAAAAACATAAAATACGAGTTGGTCATAGATGGATGCTTTGGATCGTTAGATCCGGATCCAACACCTTCTTATTAAAATTGTATAGAGGCGAAATGTTCGAATCTTTATTCTTTTGGAAAGAAGAAAGAATCACAAAGTTGTTGAGGTTAATTCACTTAGATGTTAGTGGCACTTGTCCACAACATAATACTACTCATGTTGTTTGACATTCACCGAAGATCACTCTCGGTTGGACTATAGTTTATTTTGAATAAACACAAGTCTGAATACTTTGCAAAAGGTTTCAAAGAATTCAAGAAATGTAAGTTGATGAGTAAGACGTCTAAAGTATTTGCCTCCTTAGATTTGATCCAAGGAAAGATAACACTTTAGAACAGTTTCCTTGAAAAATATCAAGAAAAGAAGCATCATAAGATAATGAATTTCTCCATTAGGAGAAGAACGAACTCGAATAAGATTTAGTTCGTTGGATGTTATCAATTACCCATATATAGGATATATGCTTCTAAGATAATATGATTGTCAATTAGAAGATCTTCCAAAATTTTCATGACTCCATAAGATGTAGTTGGAAAGAAAGACAAATCTTAATCATGTTAAGATTTGGGGTTGTGTGTTAATAAGCAATATTTGTTTGAGAATTATCTTGTGGGTATCCTTAAATTAACATTTGGATATCACTTCTATAAACCAACTAACAAATGTTGTTTGTTGGATAGTTCATTATAATCCTACCATAGGATTTGCCTAAGATAGAGCAAATGAACGAGAGATAGAACTCAAATAATGGGTTCTTTGAGAGACAAGATGATAACCAACAAATATAACAACCTAGTTCCTATACCACAAGCTCCAAGGTAGTCAAGAAGGATTTATAAACTGTCTCAGTTGAATGGTTTGAACTTTATGACTATGTCATAGAGTTACACCTCTTAATTCGAAAGAAATAAGAATGAAAATCCTTATGACTACATTGAGTGTATATGCGACATATACTCAAGGAAATGGTAAAGTACCATTTGACCCGAAATAATGAAACCTTAAATAGCTAAGTGGTAGCTTAAGATGACTACAATCAAAGAGAATGGTTGACTTTGAAGAAACCATCTTTGACGTAGTCTTGTTTTCAATTAATTCGAAGATTGCTAGCTACAACTAAATGGTGATTCAATGTTTGGACATAATATAGGTTTCCAAAACCATTATTAAGATAGTCTTGATAATATATGTCTAAAACTATGAATCACAAGACATGTAAGTTGTAGAGATCCAACCATCATGGATCTTAGCAAGCTAGTGGGAGCTATAAGCGTCTTATGAGAGAAAGATCAAATCGTTTGATTTCTCATAAAGATGTGAATGAATCTTTTGTTTACTAGGTTTACAAAAGATTAGTGGGAGTTAATCATATTCCTAAATTTAAATATATATATATATATATATATATATATATATATACACATATATGATATATTAATTTTGGAAATGAAAAGAATACTTCTTCGTTAAAGTTATGACCTTAAACATTCTATAACGATAGAATGTATATGGGAGATATAGTCTATATACATGGGATGGAAATCTATAATGATATATTTCAAGATATAATTGGATTATATCAATCCCTAATAATAGACAAAAGATGCTAGGAAGTTTCTCATATGATGATAAACTTCAATTAGAAGGACGACTCTAGTGAGACTAGCAAGTTGCCTTTCTCAAAGGGAACGTACCCTTTGTCTCCCAAAGAAATAATGCGTAAATAGAATCCTTTATGCATACGCAGAGAGGTGATTTATGTATTTCATATTGTATGAAAAACATTGATATGAGTTGTACATAGAAAGGTACAAGACGATATCAGTGCAAGCCCAGGATCAGAACCACGGCAACTGTCAAGTGAGTCCTTAAGTATTTAAGAAATACTAAAGGATAGATTCCTCAAAGAATGAGGAAGAATTAGAGTAACGTAATGGAAGCGTAAATGTATTAGCTTATGAATCTAATCCATCATTGGATATTTCTTCATTATGAATGAAGAGATAATCAGATAATCAGATATCTCTTTATTATGACTAAAGAGATATTTGGATGGAAACATTAAAAGTAATGACTTTAGTGTGTTCCATTATGAATGCAAAATATATTGCCATATAGAAGTTTACAACAATGTTGTTTGGATGGGAAAGTTCATTTATGAACTCTCTATTCGGTTCCAACCAGAAAGTGTCTCTAGTGCACTGACACTACGACACTAATGGGGCGATAGCTCAAGCCAGGGAATCAAGGTCTCATCACGATCCGAACTCAAATGAGAGACTGAACCACATGATTAAGAATCATGTATAATGGTGACGTCGTTATTCTCAAGGTTGCTTCTATGGATAACATATAGATATCCATTGTCTAGGCCTACTACTCAACCATTTATGAAATGACTACAGAAGAGGTATCATCACTGATGACCAAGCCGATTGGCTCTAGTGCAAGTGGGAGATTGTTGGAAATGTGCCCTAAAACCAATCATATGATGATACTTTACGGACATTTCACATGTTAAACTAATCTAGTTTAATATCAAGGGAAAAGATTATTGTTTGAGCCGTCTCATATAAATGTTATACGCTTAAACGATAAGTCCAAGGAATATGTGATTGGGAGAATGCGATCTAAAGAAGTTAGATTCATGAGACCATTCTTTCGTAGACACATCCTAAACGTTCCTGATCATAGGATTGCCAATTGGGCATTGACAGTCTGTTAAGATCAGTACGTGCTGTGTCTTCTCTCAGGGAGAGTGACTAGTCTCGAGTCATTGGTGTGTGTGACATCAAGACAAGCATGTAGGTGCTCAATAATGAATGAGTCCACTGAACACGATCAACGAGGAGTTCTCATACTCATGTCACATGAGAACTCATGGTTGGGATAATGCAAAGTAGTCCTTTGACCTGAGGCATCATAGTTGTCTTGTGGTTAGGTACTTGATCTTTGATTATGTCAAAGTCACCCCATCTGCGAGTGTCCATGGCATCGTCGGGATTAAGCCACTTAGCCATGGAGGTAAGTGAATGCGCAACAAGGGATCTCTAACCTTCAAACCGTTTGAGGGAGAATACTTTATGATATGATTAAGAATCTCTGGCCAGAGTATGAATGAGATTTAGGAAGTCGTTCCAAATCACATTCAAGGTAATCATATAAGCACACGAATCACATTGGATAATAGACATGAATAAACTATCAAACCAAACAATATGGTCAAGAGCATTGTATTAGAGAAAGACCGTATTGCATTTGTAATCCTAAACTGAATAGGTTCTCCACCTCTTCTGATTAGCTTGGGTAACCATGATATGCTGCTAGGTGTCACTCATGGTTTGTGGAAGCCCTACACGTGTATAATCACTAAAGGGAGAATTGAAAGTAAGTTTCAATTCACAATCGATTTGAAATGGTTCTAATCGCCCACTGTCTCGTTAAAAGGAACCTAATGGATCGTACACCGTGTAAGGCATAGATTGAATAAACAATGGAGATGAGTAAGAATAATTAAATGGTTTAATTATTTATGGTAAGGATTAATTAATATGTTAATTAATCAAACGAATCAAGTTCGTTAAAAGACCACGGGTTAGTTTTGGGCCTCAAGGCCCAATGGGCTTCGAACGTCAAGCCCATTGACTTAAGTTGTATGACAACTTAATGACAAATAATTCACAAAGGCCTTAAAAGCCCAATGAAACCCTATGGCCGGCCATTTTATTAAAGGAGTGGGTTTTGGACTTAATTACAAGTTTGCCACTCCAATGAATAAAGGTATAAATATGACTTTATAGCCAAAATTCATTTAGGGTTTTCTTTTGGGGAAAGGATGAGAACATAAGCTCTCCTTTCTCTCTAAAGTGGCCGGCCTCCTTGGAGGGTTTAGCTAGCAATCCTACTACTCCAAGGTCACTCATATCTTCTCCAATCTAACCTTGGTGATGAGACTTAAAGGTTCTCAATTTTGGGAACTTGGAGAACCATTTCATCCATCCAAATCCATAGATCTAAGATGCAAGGAATGAAGGCCCTCTCTTTGGGTGATTAGCCTTTGCTTATGCAAAGAGGAATCTACAAAGGTATAATTTTTCAACTAACAAATGTTGTTTTAAGTTGAGTCAAGGTTCACCAATCTACTAGGCTTTGAATTTCATGGTTAATGTTTTGTTTTTAAGTGCATATAAGCATGATTCCGCCTTTTAATTGTTAATTGCATGCTATAGATGTTGCTTAAATGAACATGTTTTTCACAAAATTTCCTTCAGACTACACTTCAGCAGCTTGGACATCCAACGACTACTCGGTCATCACATCTTCAGCAGCTACGACACTTTTAGCAGCTGCATCATCTAGCGTTTGATCCTCAGTTGCCCCAACCTGGGCACCAACTTCTCTGACTACTTCACCAATGTAAGCTTTATAAGTAAAGGCAAGCAAGTCTTTCATAGAAATAGAGAAGGTCTTGAAGCCTCGAGCCCAATCTTCGTACCATTCAGCTGCTCGTTCTCCTCGAGTAGACCGACATGGACACGCTGTAGCTCATCCACTTCCTTTCCTTGATCTTCAGTGCACCTTGGAGTTCTAACACTTGGGGTTTAAGCCTATCGATGATCCTCTTGAAATTGATCACTTGATAAGCAATAAGTAACTCTTCATCCTTTGCATAAGCAACGGAACGAAGCTCAAAAATGACAAACACAAGATCTTAAATCTGAGGTATGTAACATCCAAGCTTCTTTTCTGCATTTTGATACTTAACTTGGATCACGTCAACCCTAGTCTTTAAGTTAACGATCTTTTGGCGAGCGATCTCAAGCTGCAGAGAAGTGGGGGCAAATATATTAAACCCCTTCAAAGTGACGAGCTCAGACTCCAATTTTTTATCCTCTTGGTGGAAGAGTAAGCCTCAGCTGCTATAGTTGTTGCCACCCCTTTGGCAGCCTTGGTATCCCTTTGGTTCATAATCGTCAATTTCTACATCATAGCAGGTGGGGAGCAGTCCTCTTATATTCGATCGTATGATTTGCAATGGAACTTGGGCAAACAACCTCTCTGACGTCATCAAAAAATTTGGCACATGCATCCATATCTTCAAGCAGATTTCGCTTCAAAAGTGCATAGATCTCAGCAGACTCTTCAGAAACAGGATTTCTCACAACTGCCAATACGAGCAATCTCCTCTTTCTCAGCAAACGAATCAGTCCTAGCAGTAAGAGGAGTGAGCCTTGGTGCTACTTTAGCAGCAAAGTCCACCTTATCGCTCTTCATAGTAGCAAGCCTCTCTAAGGGTAAACTGAACTTAACTCCCAACATACGTCTTGGTACAGACTTCGACACTAGGGGCATGGCAGAACCCAGACACTGAGCAATCCTATTAGTAATCATACTAGCCATTTTTGACATGGCATGCGTCATAGGCTCAAATTGAGTAGCCTCATTTTTCTTCCCATTGGAAGAAGTCAAGTCAATCATAGGCCTCTTGGCAACAGGCAAACCCCTCATAAGTAGCGAATGAAGTCTTCAGTTTTTTCTCAACTGGCATCTCTTGAGCAGGTGAGGGATATCTCTTCTTTCCACCTTCATTCATATTAGGCTCCATGACAAGAATCTGACGAGCCAATGCATTCGTCTTGATCCTCTTTATCTCTTCTCTCAGAAACAGCCCACCTTTCTCCTGGCGAAGATGACTAAGCAGCCAACGCTATTCACGGTACTCAGCATGGGAGCTTAACCCATGTTGGTTTTTCCCTCATTTTTTCTCTCTAACCAGCAGGCAAGAGGCATGCATGCCCAGCATTCCAATAGCCCATGAGGCTTGTGACCTCCTTATTTTTCTCAATCGCCGACCTGGCCTGCGTCAGGTCTTAGAGCCTAAAGGACATGAGCCATACGGCTCGCCTAGCACTGCGCCCCAGCGCCGTAATCCATGGCCCCAACTGCATAGCTGTCCTTGACTTTAGCCAAACAGAGCAGCCCAAGTAGTAGTCCATGCCATAACACCTCATCAGTCCATGCCGAGCCAACTCTTGGCCCCTGCCAGTCGACTTGCCGCACTCCCCGACAGCTGCCCCACGACAACACTATCCAAGAAGAAGACAAGGAAATTTTTTTTTCTTACCTGAGGTCATTGAAATGGAGGATATGGAGATAGCAAAAGGGTTCTTGAGGGTTAGGGTGATAGTAAACGATGAGAACTCACTGGTAACTAGTTACTAAGGAAGAACAATAAAGATATATGGATAGAATTTCAATATGAGAAAATGCAGGAATTTTGCTATCGATGTTGAAGGATCGGGCATGTGAACTCCGATTATCTTCACGAACCTAGCAAAGGAGGCTCTGCGGGTTATGGCAAATAAACGAAGACGAACGAGGTGCGAGATATCCTGGATACGACGAAGAGGTTGCACAATCCCCCCATAAGAATAACAAATTGGAAAGAAGAACAAATTAGGAGCCGAGGTTTTGCCAAAAATGAGCACTGATGAGGAAAGCTTTCGAATCGTAGAGAGATAATGTTTTGAAAGAAGAGCCTTAGAGAGAGATGTTTAGAAGGGGAACGACTCTTGTGTGTGGAAGAGGACCTGCAAGATGTTTTGATAGCCCATTATAATCTATGAGACTGCCTGAAGGAACTTGATGAGGCTCGAAAGAACTTTATGAATGGCCTTATCAGCCCTAAAAGAGTTAATTGTACTAGTATAGCCTTGGTCCCAAAAATTCCAAATCCGGAAACACTTGCTCAATTTTGGTCGATGAGCCTATGCAATTACTCATATAAAATCTTGTTCAAGATCTTGGCCAACCAACTCAAGCTTTTACTGCCAAACCTTATTTTGCCTTTGCAACATGCGTTTGTTGTTGGCCGTCAGATACAAGATAGTATAATTATTGCCCATGAGATCTTTCATTTTTTTTAAATGCGATAGGCAAAAACCAGATTTAAGTTGGAGATAAAGCTTGACATGAACAAAACCTACGATTAGATCGAGTAGGACTTCTTGAAAGAAGTGATGGTTTGGTTGGGGTTTGACCCAAGGTGGATTAATTTGATTATGGGATGCATCTCATCAGTCAACTTCGCTGTTCTGGTTAATGGTCAACCTGGTAAAAACTTTTTCCCCTCCTATGGTCTAAGGCAAGGGGACCCCTTGTCTCCATAATTATTTTTAGTAGTCAGCGACGTCCTATCTTTATTAATCCAAAAAGTAATGGAATCAGAGTATCTCGAAGGCATCAAGATCAGTACCTACAACCCATGTATTTCTCACATCTTTTTTGCAAATGACATGCTCATTTTCCTCAAGCCAACCCAGCAAAACTGCTGGAACATGGTTCAAATCCTACAGTCAAACTGCACGGCATCGAGGCAACATATCAGTTTGCAGAAGTCTGGTATTTTTTTTGGTGCAAATATGCCTTGTGATCTGGGTTCAGAGTTGGCAGGTCTAGGTATATAACAAGTAAATGACCCAGGTCTTTATCTTGAAATTCCCTCAAACTGAGGCAGGTCTAAATGCCATGCACTCGCATATGTTAAGGGCCGGATTCTAGGAAAGCTTCAAGGATGGAAGCAGAACCTTCTCGCCCCGGTTGGCAAAGAAGTTCTTATTAAAGCGATGGCCCAAGCAATTCTGACTTACCCGATGAATATCTTCAAGGTCATGGTTTCCATTTGTAAAGATCTCAACTTCATGCTTACCCATTTTAGGTGGGGTTAGAAGAATGCCGAACGCAAGATTTCATTGGGTTGGGTGGGAAAAGTTGGGCTATCCGAAGAATGATAAGGGTTTGGGGGTTTTAGTCTTTCAAGAATTTAAACTTGGCGCTCCTGGCTAAACAATGTTGGAGGACAATTTATGAGCTTAATGCCCTACGAGTGTGATTTTTGAAGGCTTGATGTTTCCCCCATATTTCGCCCTGGGCTTGGGCCAGCCTTCTTAAGGGCTATAATATCATTATGGGAGGAGCCCATTAACAGGTCATGAATGGGAAGAATATTAAACTCTGGGTGGACCGATGGCTGCCCGCACTTCCTACGGGACAACCAAGCCCTTTAGTAGGTGTTCAGTTTAACCAAAACCAAACAGTGGACTCCTTAATTTACCAACAATCCTTCTCATTGAACTTGAAGCAAATCAGACTAAGCATTATTTCAGCGGATTACTTAGCAATCCTTGAAACCTGCATTGGTGTTTCTCGAGGTTGTGACTGCCTGATTTGGCCTTGGGTTAATGCTGGCATGTTCTCGGTGCGCTCGGAGTACCATTGGAAACGTTCCCATGGGGTGCCAAGTACTGCGTGGTCTTCCTCCATACCTCGACAAATGGGAGAGTTCAGTTAGAATGAGGTATAGAAGATGCATGTTCCACCAAAGGTTAAGTCTTTTTGGTAGAGGGCTCTTAAAGGTGCACTGGCTACCAAGTTGGCCATGTTCAAGCGTTTTTCCTCCTTCTCTATGAGCTGTCCTATTTGTAATAGGGAAGATGAGTCTGTGGAACATATGCTTCTTGTTTGTCCAAAGGTTGGGCCTATTTGGTTTGGAGGCTCTCTTAACTATCGGGTTCCCAAAACCCAAATTACTTCCCTTAGTGGTTGGCTTCAAGCAATGGCTTCAATGCAGGTGGAGAGCAAAGAGGAGAGAGGTAGGGTGTTATTGGTGATAGGTTTTACCTATTAGCAATTTTGGAAGGCTCTCTGTGCTGCGACTTTCGCTCAAAAACCTCCCACTCTAAACCAGGTTATTCACTCTATTACCTGTTGGTAGATAAGGAACATTTTAAGGCTGCTAATCTTAGAGCTCAGGTTCCTTCCTATCCCAGTGTTATCCCCAACATCCTAATGCTACTTGGACCCCTCCTCCTCTTCCTTTTCGGCAAGTTAATGTAGATGATAATTGGTGTGCAACAACGAGGATAGGATTCTTGGGGATTGTTATCAGCGATCACTCTAGGTGTTTGTTGCAACTTGGCGAAGCCCAATTTTGGCACCCTTGATGTTGGTTGTGGAGGCACTGGCAGTGGCTAGGGGTTGTTTCTTGGCTCGGGAACTAGGGTTTCCTAATATAGTGGTTGAATCTGTTTATACCATATTTAGGGCCTCGTATTTAGATCTCGTACAAATACTCGATGGACTTAAATCTAATTATGTGATAAAGGAAGGGGCAAATATGTAATAAGTGAGGAGTCCTTATTCTATAAAAGGACCCCTCACCCTCACAATTAGGGGAGGCCAATTCCTAAGCCTTCTCACCCCTCTCAAATCCCTCACTCTTATTCAGAGCTCTCTCTCCCTCACTTCTCAGATAAATACATAATCAGTGTGGATGTAGCCCAAACCTTGGGGTGAACCACGATACATCTTGTGTTATTTACATTACTTGCAGATTCACTGTCGGATTTACGTTGTTCCAAGACCTCCAGTTTTGTGCATCAACAGAATCAAATTCGAAGGAGGTTATATCCTCTCTGTCGGGCCCGATTCACCTTGGCAGCTAGGAGGCTTTCCCGACCCTTGCGAGGGTTGTTCAGCTGGGAGAGTCCTTTCAAGCCTGTCGTTAATCTTAGGCTCCAAGAATAGCGAATTTGGCTACAAACATGGTTACATCGAGATCGTTTCAAGAGATGGATGCTAGCACTTGGGTCATGAGACCTCCATTTTCTTTGGTGCATGTTCTCAACTACCACGGTCTACCTTGTCCTCCTTCTAGTTAGTCCCCCTGGATTGTTGAGTGGTGATGCTATGCACTCAATGTAGTGTCTAGGGCCTGGTTTGGTACTAAGGTGATTCTGAAAAAAGCTAGTATAAAAAAAAGCTGTGAGCTTTTTTGTGTTTGATAAACATTCAACTTCATCTTTTTTTTACAGTTTTGGGTGAAAAAAGCCAAAAACAAGAAGCTACAAAACCCAGCTTTGAAAAACCAGCTTTTTTCACATCTGTTTTACATAAAAGTTTAACAAACACTATAATACTGCCTTTTTTTTCAAAAGCATTTTTACAAAAAAGTTTACCAAACACTCTACAGCTTTATTTCACGGCCGCTTATTCTCACATAACAGCAGAAGCAGTTTTTTCAAAGCACAGCAATACCAAACCAGCCCTAGGTCTTTTTATCCCTTCAAGAATCCAGTTGTTGTCTGTATTATGTTATGCTCTCTGTTAGCCACGTGTTTTCGACTTTCCTTGTACTCAATTGGCGTTAGCCCTAGCAATGAATTTACCAATTTCACAAAAATTAAAATTAAAATCTAACCTCATTGATTGTTTCACTCTTGTATCTCCCATAAGAAAATAGGAAGAGCTTCTAGTAGTAAGAGCAAGATATCAAATATAATACATTTGATACCTTCAGACTTCAAAGTAGTTACAATCCAAAGTTACATAACTTTATTTAACATTCTTATCTAATTATTAGCCAATGCATGGACTACACGTTTACCGATCTACACATAAAGTATAAAAATATACAAATAAACACACACATTTATATAGCGAGATACTAGAGAGACCAAAATTTTAAATTATTTTTTGTAGACCACGTGATGTGCCCGTTGATGATTGGACTCCCTTTTTAATGACCTAAAGAAGGAATACTCCAACCATGAACCACCACATTATATGAACTACAAAAAATAATCTAAAAATTTGACATTCCTAGCATTTTCCTCTATATATAATGATTTACAAAAATTAAAGCCGGATCCAAACCGAACCAAACCGTGGCTCGGGCAACTTGATGCCCACCTCGTAATTTACTGTCTAAGGTCTATGCATCTTTGTCTTGGTTGAAGCAGTATGCAGGTGCTTGAGTGACTGTATCTGGTAACACTGCACCAACCTCAAATGTCATTACCTGAGAAGATATTCCTACAAAATAATCATACAAATCATCAGCAGTAACATATTGATGACTATTCTATCCAAAAAAAAAAAAAAAAAAAACATATTGATGACTATTTATTTGAGTCAGGTTAGTTAATTTGTAATCTAAAAAGTTGCATTAAAATCAATACTTCATACTAACAGTCTAATAACATAACAAATCAAACTGTCAAACAAGATAAAATATTTTTTTTTCAAAAGTTAAAGCAATTTAATCGATATAACCGTTGATTTCGAACTCCCAAAATATAATTGCTAGGGAATTAAGAAGAAGGGCATACATACCATCATAAAAATCCCAACGAACTGGCCTCTTAGTGTAAACATCCTCATAGTACCAAATAAAATCTACCTTCTCCCACACATTGCATAGAAACCCATCAGTGACTTCCGTCCCAAGATACTCAGCTCCGTCAAGAAAATCGGGCCTTGGAATGCCGACTTCAAACTCCATAACCTCACAACTTCCGTTGTCACCGACGGAGTAGTAAAATGATGTGCCGTTGTTCCACTCTATGTCGTACAAAACCTCACCCAGCTGCTTCTGAAATATGTTGACGTTCCTACCTCTCGGCCAGTCGTACCAGAGGTCGCTGAGCTGGAGGTGTGTTGTGGTCAAGTTCATGAATAGAAGTGCATGGAATTGCAGTGGCCATGGCGACGGTGTTGGGTTCGAGTTTGAGCAAGTCAGGAGCTGTAGTATTATGCAGGTTGTTAAGCATAGTTGCAGTGGTAGTTTGAGCTGCTGCATCTTGTTTCTCTATCTCTCTCTCTCTCTCTCTCTCTCTCTCTCTGTGTGCTTCTTGTGGTGATGTTTATTAACTTGTTTTGAGAGGGATAAAACACAACTGAACTGAGCGGTTGAGAAGCAAAGGCAATAGTACTGCACCTGTCCCACCTCATATGTAACTATAGCTTCCTCTATGCATAACATATGTATGTATAAAGTTCTCATTTAAGGGACACTTTGTTTGCTAGGGGTACTGATACATTGTTTTTACCGACGATTTTGAGAATATGCGACGACCTCTTTCATTTGAGATGTTAGATTAATCTAACGGTAGCTAAGCTTATTATCTATAATAAACCGTGTTGTACCTAAACAAATTGTCGGCACGGAACCAATTAACAAAAATGGACGTCGATCCCTTCCACTCAACAATCCTTTCTCCACCTCAGTTTTTCTTATTCTTTTTCTTTCTTTTTTTCGCCTACTAAAAATAAGGGCCGATTGGGATTTTCCATCGTCTTCGTCCGAAAATTTGAATTCTTGAATTGTTGAAGCAATTTCCAAAACCCAGGAATCCCCAATCTCAATCTTGTGGAATTGGATTACACGGATTTGAAAATTGTTGACTTTGTGGAATTGGATTGGCTGGAATTTGTGGAATTGGTTTGTAAAGTTATTAGGTTTTATGTAATTGGATTGTTGGCCTTCTCTGCTCTGGTTCATTCAAATTGTATTTTGTTGAGATACACGACGAAGACGACTGGGCTTTGTAGATGGAGGGATATGTGAAACCTCCTCCTCTGTTTTTATCTTCTTCTTTTTTTTTAATTTTTTTTTAATCAATTGATATTTTGTTTAGGTGTAACATGGAGTATTTAAAGTAATAAGTCACTTCGTACTACGGTCTAATGGTATTTTTCTTCACTTGTAAGTAAGGTCTTAGGTCGATTCTCATCAAATGTGAGTTTGAACCACAATATTACTAACTCATTGTGAGACTAAGACCACCTCTTCCCCAAAAAAGTAATGAACCTAGCTATCGTTAGATTAATCTAATGACTTATATAAAAGAGATCCTCACAGGTTTTCACAGTGAGGACCTTATGTGAGCATTACTGTCCTTCTTGGTTGTATATAGGTCCTCTATGTTGAGGAATTATATTCTATTTCTATGAATTTGTTATTGTTGAGTAGTTATGTTTTTTTAGCGTATAGTAAGGTTTGATTTGAGGTCCTAGTTTGACATGCTTGTCCTATATCTTCAATATAAGTTCTTGATCATTATTCTTTATAAAGTTTGATTTCATGTCATAAGGGACACCATTAATGATTTAATTTCATGTCCTTCATCAATCATCTTTCTTGCAAAAAGTATGGCAAATTCAAAAGAGGGATGATTTTCACATGCATTTTTTAGTTTCTCACACAACTACGTATTTATAGTCATCAAATTGAGTAGATTAAACGGAAACAACATACATTATTAAACATGAACGTGTAAGAGACCAAAACTAATTGTGTTTATAATTTATCATCCAAAACAGTTATGAAATTATTCTGGCCAAAACAAGTAGGCAAAATAATATTTCAAGAAAATACTATAAGTGAGTGGATGAATGACTTCAGGTTTTGTTTAGCTTCTTACAAGATTTTGGAGTTTCTTTTAAGGAAAGCAACAATAAGACCTAGGAGTTTGGGAACGACCGATTCTTAAATCAACCGTATTGAAGAAAGTTGAGATTTCATCATAAAATAAATAGACAATATGAAGAGTAGCTCAACTACTTATAAACACATGCAATGTCCCTCTTCTCATCAATGTGAGGTTCATTCTTAACACGCCACCTCACGTGTGGCGAATTTTCAAGCCTAACACGTGAACAACACAAAAGAGTGACGTGGAATGAGTGTGACCGTTAGACTTCACACGTGAGGCAACCTGCTCTAATACCATGAAATTTCTTAAGGGCTTTAGGCATGTGCTAGCTAAGAATATCAAACTGCATACATTTGCCCCTGAATTGAAATTTGAAAGGCAAATCATGCTCCATTTCATGCACTACATATATTGTTCAAATTTAAAAAGGAAACCTCAACAGCAATATACCAAATCATGGCTCAAAAGCTGCGTAAACGCTGTCGTAGACTAGGTAGGATAAGCATTCCAGACCATCCCATATAGGTAATATGTAACTCTACATGGTTAGAAGAATCTAGATCAACTGGGTACTTGTATACTCTCCAAGAACAAAGGAAACACTGTCCTTTATTGGTAAATATTACTACATCAATTATTTCTACCAAACGAAAAACTCGTTATCCTACTTTGCATGCTTACAATACCGACTGGAAAAGCATCTCCGCAAGTTCCTGAAACAAACCCCACAACCTGATATTACAACGTATCTTAAACAAAAATAATGAATTACTAGGATTGCACCGAGAGTATGTTATCATCCAGATTTTCATGTTCTCCTCATAACTAGTAGCAAGCTTTACATGTGCTACGAATCCTTTTATTCGTCCAAAAATGAATTTTATTTTTTTTCTCTATCGTTTCTCAAGGAAGCTGAAATACTGAGACAACTTCAGGAGACAGCAGACATAATAAGAGCAATTTCATTTTAGACATTTTTTTTTCTTTTATCTTTTTCACACTTCTCAGATCTTCCATCGCCTATTTAGATTTTCATCGCTGGTTTTAGAAATATGTATGGTCACCCAGAATGCAGAGATCATGATACAGACATAATAAGAGCAATATGATTTTAGACATATTTCTTAATATATATCCGAAGGCGTCAACTCTTTTGTTTCGATTATTTCTATTATACATGCATCTGCAGTGCCAGTATTGAAGCAAATTTTCTATGATTGTTTGGATATTTGATGCTAGGAGCTCAAATGAATGTTTCTAAGCCAAGTATTACCTGCTTGGAAGAAGGAACTCTCGGTTCACCCCATCCTATGGCCTTCTTCTCAAGATACTCAAAATCAGCCTTACCGGCCTGTTGAAGGTGCATTACCATGCATTAGCCATCTAGGCCATTTAAACCTACAAAACTAGACATAGTGTTCGAAAGTGGTTACCTCTATAAGTGCCCCAATTTCTGTATCGAAACTTTCATATCGTTTGCGAACAAGCTCAGGCAGAGAACCATCCTTTGTAATTCAAAAATGAAGAGACATGGTATCATGATTAGCAAGCAGAAAACCAAAATCATAATTCATTGAGAAAGAGGAAGTCAAGCGCGGTGCACTACCTCAATCAGCTTCGCAACATTACGGAGGCCACGGGCCAGGGTATCCATTCCGCTGATATGAGCAATGAACAAATCCTCAACATCTGTGCTTTCCCTCCGTCTAAATATTGTTTAATAAGAAGGAAAAAAGAAACAATATAAGAAAACTAATCTACCAGCATAAAAAGGATAATGCTAGGGAGACCAAATTTTTAAACCAAATGGTGTGGTGGTTGATGATTGGATTATTACTTGGTTTGCGAATTTGGTTTAAAAATTTGGTCTCCCTAGCATTATTTGCATAAAAATATCACAATATATGCATTCACAATAAAATGGAAAGTCAATATAAGGAACTGACAATTTTGCATCAAAGTTGAATCCTCCTGGTGCTATTCCTCCCTGAGATAAAGAGAGAACAGATATAGATAAGCTCATGAAATTGGATGCCCGACCAATCACAAATTTTTAAAACTTAAAACAAGAAGCCGAAATTGATGTCATTTGTGACATACATTCTTTACTACACTGTGCATAACCAGAGTCGCCTCTGCAATATCTGTGAGAAACTGATCTGTATCCCAGCCTGCGACAGTGACAAAATCACCGTATTACAACTTTCATTCACATATAGTTTCGGTTACAAAAAGATTTGAAGTATTACAATAATCCTACCAGTCTGAGGATCTCCAGTGTTTGCATCAACGTTTCCTAGTAGACCATTGAGTCTTGCAGTTTCAAGCTCATGATAGCAACTGCAAAGTACACAAGAATTACAGATTTGGCGAAGGATTTCAAATTTTCTGATGTGCTCACACAACTCGAGGGAGAAATATAACGTGAACGTTTGCTTATGAAGAACTTAAGGCACAAGCTGTGATTTACCTGTGACCAGATAGTGTGGCATGATTGCACTCAATAAAAAGGTCGTACCCAGTGCACAAGGCTCCTGCTTTACGCAGGGTCTGGGAGAGGTGAATGTCGACTAGCCTTACCCCCATTTTATGGAGAGGCTGCTCCCAAGTCTCGAACCCGAGACCTACCGCTCATGGGCGAAGGCACTTGCCATCGCACCAAGTGCGACCTCTACATGATTGCACTCAATGTTAAGCTTAAATTCTCCTACAAAAGAAATGGGATGACGCTGTTAAGTATAACTCCTTTAAAGTAAGAAAACTATATATGATTGAAAAATAGTTCTCAATATCTCTGCTCTTCCAGTTCAATTGAAAGAAGGCTAGCACACTATTGAGCAAAACTTTTACGTAAAGAATTCAAATAAATGGACTACAAAATGACATGTCACCATGAATGCAAAAACCAAATATAAAAACACTTATTGTATTGTATAAAATTTCACAACTCGTCTCATTCATATAGCCAACTTTGGAGCTTAACCAAAAACTAATAGTAACAAAGTCAAGTGACTCGTGAATATAGAGGGTATGTGTAAAATTCACCTATGAGGCCATACTTTCGCAGGAAATTTGCTGATGTTGCAGCATCCCAGTCATACCTAACAAAATCATGAGAAAACAGATGTGTGAAAACCATATTAAATTACTAATAATCAAGCAAGTAGCATACTGGTGTTTGGTAGGTTCTTGAGGCTTGGGTTCAATCAACAATGTCCCTGAATGGCACAGAAAGGAAAGAAAAACATACGCTCGCCTGAGCAAAGTAGTGGATACCAAAAGAATAACAAATAAAGATTGAAAAGAAATGTTGAGAAACTAGTCACTCTGGTATAAAAGTAGAAGTTGAGGTTATAACAGTATCTGGTATAAAGCTTTAGTATAAATTTAGTGCAAGTATACCATTGAATCCAATTTTCTTCTTGTAGGCAACAGCAGCTTCAAGAAACCTTGCCTGTGAATATACATACAAAAGATCATGCTAAGTAATAACGAAGGTCTCATTATGAAACCGACAGACAGGTTATACCACTACAGTGATATGGTAGCATAAATACAGTGTATTCCTTGGTAGGTTTGAACTACAGTTGCTAAAGGAGGGTTTATACACGACAGAAAAGGAAAAAGAAAATGAGAAATTGAAATGTATCACTGAAAGGAAGCTTATTTTGGAATAACTGCAAATGGAACTCACCAGATGATCAAGCTCTCTTCCCATGTCAGTATTCAAGAGACTCTGGTAACCCTCACGGCCACCCCAGAAAACATAATTTTCACCCCCTAAATAATGTGTAACCTGCAGAACGTGTAAAGAATTACATACACTATGAATATAAATAAATGCAAACAATTAGGATTATTAATTTGAGATTACTTGCACCAACACCAACCTCAATGGCTTTCTTAACTTGAGCAGCAGCATATGCATACACACCTACTTCGGGGCTGTAAAGCATTTTGAGTATTAGTCCACACAAAGAGAAAGAGTATATTAATTATTTGTTCCAAAGATTACCTGGTAGCACCACCATGCATGTAACGAGGATGCAAAAACAGCTGAGCTGTGCCCCATAAAGGTCGAATTTTGGTTCCCTACAGGGCATACGAAAGAATTTAATGTGATTTCATAAATACTTGGACATTTTAGTATTTACATTTTCCAATTGACCTTGTTAGGAATATATCAGAAAACATTGACTAGCATGGGGTTTTGGAGGCTGCGTATGATTGATTGGTCTCTTTTTCCAGAGTAAAGTGACCAAAAAAGAATTGTCAGATAACCGATGAGCCATGCCTAAATTGCAGTGGGAGAATTAAGTATGACTGCATATGTCACATCTTGAAACCAATGTAACTGAACTTTAATTTGCATGAAAATAATTGCCTTCATGTATTATGTCATTTTATCATATCATTCCGTGCTGCTGTATGCAGAAGTACCTGAAGCTCCTTAGCAAGGGCCACCACTTCATCCAAGTTTTTATTAGATTCCTGCAACAGGCAAAACAAGGTCAATGAACAATTTCCAAGTTCATAAGATCTTGTACTTTCCTTGAGAGAGCAATGCAATTTCCTATCTCCTAATTTGCTTTTTTCACATTTAAAACAGTTATATAAGTAAACTAGAAAGTGTATCACCTCCAAGGTTTTGCCATCGGGAGCTATATCCCTGTCATGGAAACACCACCTATCAACTCCAAGCTTATTTATGAACTGAAAGTTGGCTCTCACTGCATCGTCATTTATTCAAGAATATGTATTACGTTAGCTCAATAATCATCAATCACAAATGCAAAGGATAAAAGTAACAGTCAAAATCTCACTTCTTCGCTTTGCCATAGCCACAGAATTAGTTCCATCCTCCCATGGCCAATTCTTTGTAGGTGCACCAAATGGGTCACCTCCTGTTCCACGGAATGTGTGCCAAAATGCAACACTAAACCTCATCCACTCCTATGGTTATGAAGAAACTTCAGTCACAAACCATTAACTGCTTCATAATTCAAATTTTATTAAACAGAAGAACCAACCTTCATTTTTTTCCCAAGAATCTCCTCGTCCGCATTATACCACTTGAATGCAAGGGGGTTCTTGGTAGAGGGGCCCTGAAAGAAGGACAATATGAGGTTATATATTTCGGCAAAGATGATCCAAAAAGAAGATTTCTGTAAAGAAATCTTACTTCAATCAATAACAACAACAACAACAGAGCCTTTTCCCACTAAGTGGGGTCGGCTATGTGAATCCTAGAACGCCATTGCGCTCGGTTTTGTGTCATGTCCTCCGTTAGATCCAAGTACTCTAAGTCTTTCTTAGGGTCTCTTCCAAAGTTTTCCTAGGTCTTCCTCTACCCCTTCGGCCCTGAACCTCTGTCCCGTAGTCACATCTTCGAACTGGAGCATCAGTAGGCCTTCTTTGCACATGTCCAACCCACTCATTCCTAATCTTATCCTTTCTCGTGAGCCCACACCTCCAACGAAGCATCCTCATCTTCGCTACACCCATTTTGTGTACGTGTTGATGCTTCACCGCCCAACATTCTGTGCCATACAGCATCGCCGACCTTATTGCCGTCCTATAAAATTTTCCCTTGAGATTCAGTGGCATACGACGGTCACACAACACGCCGGATGCACTCTTCCACTTCATCCATCCCCCTTGTATTCCATATATTCTGTCTTTGATCGGCTTAGGTGAAGACCTTTAGATTCCAACACTTCTCTCCAAAGGTTAAGCTACGCATTTACCCCTTCCTGAGTTTCATCTATCAACCCTATATCGTCTGCGAAAAGCATACACCAAGGAATAACATCTTAAATATGTACTGTTAACTCATCCATTACCAATGCAAAAAGGTAAGGACTCAAGGATTGTTGATGCACAAAATCAGTGAGGACTTTGGTACAACAGAAAGTATTAAGTTTGCGACCTTCGCTAGATTGCTCCGGTCATTAGTGTGGATAAGTATGTAAAAGGATAGAGACAGGAGAGCAAACACAAGATGTACGTGGTTCACCCAGATTAGCTACGTCCACGGAGTAGAGGAGTTCTCATTAATTGTGAAGGGTTTACACAAGTACATAGGTTCAAGCTCTCCTTTAGTGGGTACGAGTGAATGATTTAGTACAAATGGCATTAGGAAATATTTTGGAAGAATGATCTCCTTTTATAGAAGAGAGTTTCTAGCCTTGTTCTGACATTGACACGTGTCGTGTTGTGATTGGCTTCCGATGTTGACACGTGTCGCGCTATGATTGGCTTCTAATGTCGACACGTGTCACTTTGTGATTGGCCTCTTTGTTGAAGGGAAACTCTTCTGGGTCCTTGACGGTATAACGTTGACCGGTGCTCGGTAGTTTCGGGATTGGTCAAGTATGGTAAAAACAATGCTCCCCTAAGTTCCCGAGTGAGGGAAGCTCCTCGGTTGGGGACTTGCAAGATCCAAGCCGCTGAGTAATCACGAAACTTCCAAGTACCGAAGTGTGGTATCGTCTTCACTTGCCTTATCTATCTTATAGGTAGATGTGATATCTTCTCTGGAAGTACTCTTCCTCCATCCAGGGGTGGTATCTTTAACTGGTGGAGATGCACAAGGTAATGTATCAATTTCACTTGAAGCTTACTTGTAGTTTCAGGCTTGGTCAAGCGCGATACAAACCATGTAGTAGGAGTCCCCCAAGTCGCCGAGCTAGGGGATCTGCTGAAAGAGGTGACAGACAAGGTAAGCAATCAGAGCTCCAAGCAATCAGTCCCAGATCAGAAGTTTGATTTCGAGTTTCGGCTGACTGTTCTCATTCTCCTTATCTTACATGCAGCATGAAGGATAAAGAGAAGAAAATGAGAAGAGATGATATGAGATACTTTTGCTTTTGAAGAAGTAACTTTCCATAGGCTTATTCTTGAACTGGGCTGGAGAGTTTTCTGGTTCCCTCCAGAGTATAAGGCCAACTGAAGAATTTGAGGGTCAAAACAAGTCCATCAAATCTAAAGTACGTTCGACCCTGCTGATATGGGATACTTTTGTTGTTGACAAAGTAGTGGAAGTATCGGCACGTATTCTGTTACGCTTGTCTCCACATGCTTCCTTGTATCCTTCTCACTTGCCCTATCTGTTCCTCAGGCAGATGTGGTATCTTCTCTGGAAGCATAAGATGTTGAAGATGAGTACTCGAGAGCAATGCCAGGTAAGTAATTAGGTAAGGGGTTCCAGGCAGTCAGTTCCTGACTGGAAGCTTGATTCCAAGTGCTGACTGATTGCTCTCTTTCTCCTTAACTTGCAGGTAAGAACAAGGCCAAAGGAAAAGACAGGGAAAAAGCATAATATGGGATACTCTTGCTTTTAACCCTGATGATATGAGATATTCTTGCTCTGGTGTAGCTTGTTTGCAGAGGTATTATCGGGGGGAAAAAAAGTTGAGTATTTCGAGAGGCTTCGTTGGGAGTACCCTCTTAGATATGAGGAAGGGTTAAGCATTTTTGCAGGTCTGCCTGTCCGTTGAGGATGGAGGTTGACATATGTAGGAGTCTCCCTAACAACAAGTAGTAATGTTATTCATTTACCCTTCTTGGTCATAGCATTGTAGTGGGAGCTGTCAGCTTCACGTGTTTTAACTCTGTCAGAGCACTTTGAAAAAGTAGTCTGTGGTATCTGGAAAGCTAATGTTGCGTGTGAAGATTACAAACAAGCTTTATCCAAGGAGATCTGGCTCTCAAAGTTGAGAAAGCGATGCCTCTTCGGTTTTCGAACAAGCGATCCTGTCGGGGATCTGGCTCTCGAGATTCGGAGAATGGTGCCTCTTCAATTTTTGAGAAAGCAATCCTACTGGGAGTCTGACTCTTGAAATTCGGAGAGCAATGTCTCTTCGATTTTTGAGAAAGTAATCCTGTTGGGAGTCTGGCTCTCGAGATTCGGAGGGCGGTGCTTCTTCGATTTTGGAGCAAGCAATCTTGTTGGGAGTGTTTTCTCGAATGTGAGTAAAGGTTCGACATTTTTGCTAGTCTACCTTGCCACGGAGCACAGAGGTTGAGACACAGGGACTTTCCAATTATCCAGCAGTGATGCTGTTCCTTTACCCTTGTGGGTAATAATATGGTAGCTAGACCTTCAAAATTTATGCATCTAAATTTTGTTAGTGTTGTTTCTTTGCTATTCTTTTACCCTTCTTGGTCATAGCGATGTAGTGGGAGCTGCAAGCTTCACGTGTCTAAACTTTGTCAGAGATCTTTGGCAAAGTTATCTGTGGTACCCATGAGCTGATGTTGCGTGTGGAAAGTGAATGAGTGAACAGTAAGATTCACGTGCTTTCTACTTCACCAGAAATCTTCGACAGATTGCCCGTAATTTCCGCAAAGCTGAGTGTGCATGTGACAGGTGCTGACAAGGCTGAGAAAGCAAGTACCTCTTCGATTTCTGAGACCGGCCCTCGTGGTCTCTGAGCAACCCAGCTTTTGAGAACGCAAGCGCCTCTTCGATTTTTGAGATCGGCCCTCGTGGTCTTTGAGTAGCCTAGCTTTTGAGAAAGCAAATGCCTCTTCGATCTCTGAGATCGGCCCTCGTGGTCTCTGAGCAGCTCAGCTTTTGAGAAAGCAAACTCCTCTTCGATTTCTGAGCAGACGCCTCTTCGATTTCTGAAGCTCCGTCGAGTGCAGATTTTTATAGAGGCTGGCATTAAGTTCCAAAGCACACTTGAATCTCCACCAGTAGAAGCTCCCTTCTTGCACTTCTAAGATCTTGATTTGTCCGACCTCTTCTCTCTTCAACACCTTTGAAAATGTCTGACCCTTCCGACCGTCGTTTTGACTTGAACCTTGGTGAAGAGGCAACCGCACCTTCTCCAGACAACATATGGTGCCCATCCTTCTTATCCCCTACTGGTCCTCTTACCGTGGGGATTCTGTGATGAAGAATGATATAACCGCTGCGGTGGTGGCCAGGAACCTTCTCACTCCCAAAGATAACAGACTTCTTTCCAAACAGTCTGATGAGTTGGCTGTTAAGGATTCTCTGGCTCTCAGTGTTCAGTGTGCAGGTTCTGTGTCTAATATGGCCCAACGCCTATTTGCTCGAACCCGCCAAGTTGAATCATTGGCGGCTGAAGTGATGAGTCTCAAGCAGGAGATTAGAGGGGTCAAGCATGAGAATAAACAGTTGCACATGCTCGCACATGACTATACTACAAACATGAAGAGGAAGCTTGACCAGATGAAGGAATCTGATGGTCAGATTTTACTTGATCATCAGAGGTTTGTAGGTTTGTTCCAAAGGCATTTATTGCCTTCGTCTTCTGGGGCTGTACCGCATAATGAAGCTCCAAATGATCAACCTTTGATGCCTCTTCCTTCTAGGGTTCTGTTCAGTACTGAGGCTCCGAGTGATCGCCCTTCGGTGCCTTCTCTTTCTTGGGCTCTACCGATTGCTGAGACTTCTCCTAAGCAACCTTTGGGAAAACCCTCTCTTGTTTGTTTATTTTGACTTATGTATATGTACATATTTGTGACTTGTCGGAGATATCAATAAATAAGTTTTGCTTCATTTCAACGTATTGTGTTAAATACACCAAAGCCTTCTTCACTAAGTTCTTTGAATTTTTCTTTTGTTGAAGCTTGTATGTTGAAGCTTTGTGAGTGAAGCATGTAGGTTGAGGTAGTGTTCCCTTAATTTCTCGAGTGAGGAAAACTTCTAGGTTGGAGACTTGAAAAATCCAAGTCATTGAGTGGGGTCGGCTATATGAATCTTAGAACGCCATTGTGCTCGGTCCTGTGTCATGTCCTCCGTTAGATCCAAGTACTCTAAGTCTTTTCTTAGAGTCTCTTCCAAAGTTTTCCTAAGTCTTCCTCTACCCCTTCGGCCCTAAACCTCTATCCTGTAGTCGCATCTTCAAACCGGAGCATCAATAGGCCTTCTTTGCACATGTCCAAACCACCGTAACCGATTTTCTCTCAGCTTTCCTACAATTTCGGCTACTCCTACTTTACCTCGGATATCCTCATTCCTAATCTTATCCTTTCTCGTGTGCTCACACATCCAACAAAGCATCCTCATCTCCGCTACACCCATTTTGTGTACGTGTTGATGCTTCACCGCCCAACATTCTGTGCCATACAGCATCGCCGGCCTTATTGCCGTCCTATAAAATTTTCCCTTGAGCTTCAGTGGCATACGGCGATCACACAACACGCCGGATGCACTCTTCCACTTCATCCATCCAGCTTGTATTCTATGGTTAAGATCTCCATCTAATTCTCCATTCTTTTGCAAGATAGATCCTAGGTAGCGAAAGCAGTCGCTCTTTGGTATTTCCTGATCTCCGATCCTCACCCCTAACTCATTTTGGCCTCCATTTGCACTGAAATTGCACTCCATATATTCTGTCTTTGATCGGCTTAGGCGAAGACCTTTAGATTCCAACACTTCTCTCCAAAGGTTAAGCTTCACATTTACCCCTTCTTGAGTTTCATCTATCAACACTATATCGTCTGTGAAAAGCATACACCAAAGAATATCATCTTGAATATGTCCTATTAACTCATCCATTACTAACGCAAAAAGGTAAGGACTTAAGGATGAGTCTTGATGTAATCCTACAGTTATGGGGAAGCTTTCGGTTTGTCCTTCATGAGTTCTTACGGCAGTCTTTGCTCCTTCATACATATCCTTTATATCTTGGATATATGCTACTCGTACTCATTTCTTCTCTAAAATCCTCCAAAGAATGTCTTTTGGGACCCTATCATATGCTTTTTCCAAATCTATAAAGACCATGTGTAAATCCTTTTTCCCCTCTCTATATCTTTCCATCAATCTTTGTAAGAGATAGATTGCCTCCATGGTTGAGCGCCCTAGCATGAACCCGAATTGGTTGTCCGAAACCCGTGTCTCTTGCCTCAATCTATGCTCAATCAATAAGAACAAAAAATTCTTAAATTTTGGCAATACAGAAATAATAAAGATATTCAAAAGCAATCGATCTTCCAAATCAAATTAACTGAAAAAATTGGTAATCTTAAGAATGCCAAGAGTAATATGGTAGGAGGAAAATATTCTAGAATCCTACTAGGAATTAGACAATAGAAAATTGAAAAGGTCTATCAAGATAAGAGTGGTGTTTCATAAGCCTTTACCTCATACTTAATTTTGGGAATGCCAGGGAAAAATTCCCCTTCCCATTCATCAGAACCACTGCACCCACTTCCAAGATCTGATGCAGGGCATGTTGGCGAATCAGCAATCTGTGTTCAATACAAAACCATTGACAATAAGAAAAGAAAATCAAAATTTAGTTGGAATTAATCTTTAAACAACATATGTATCGGTGTATTGTATGTATATGGAAATATTGTAGGTAGAGGAAGATTCGTTACCACTCCAAATGTAACCTCATTCAAACAAAGAAGAAGCAACAAAATCCTGCCAGCCTTCATTTTCAGCGTCTCATGTAAATACACCCCTGCCATATAACAAAATTGATCACATCCATCAAAGTCCAAATAAGCACACATAATCACAAGTGTATTCTAGTGAAAACCCGTCATCGGATTCAAGTGATACCTCTCTCTCTCACAGACACCAAAAAGCATACAGCAACAAGAGAAGCACTCTGTGGAGAGCTCAGCTATCAGTGACCAGTGATCACGACCATTAAATGAATTTACACACTTTTCATGAGCATTACAATTACAGCAACACAGAGCCAAACAGAACTTCAATTTTACGAGATTACCAATTACCCATCATCAAAATTACCACATAAAAAATGGGTTTCCATCAAAATATTCAATCATCAAAGCAGAAAGGTTCAAACTTCAAATTAACCAAAGCTTAATCACCACTAACTTTTACTAATTACCACATCCAAAATTATCACCAGCCTCCACAAAAAGAAAAAGAAAAAACTGGGAAAAAATAATCAAAAACCAAAATTACAACTTATCAAGAACACAAATTAACAAAAAATTTATCCAAAAAAAAAAACCAAAATTTACGGATAAGGCTTACAGAAAAGGAGAGAGATGGAGGGAGAGACTTACAGAACGAGATGAGCTCTCCGAATATGATGATGTAAAATGGCGGTTCCCAGTGACTGTGTATAAATACCTGATTTTCCAAATTTAATCCACAATTTTAATTTCAATTTATTGAATTGGATTAGCTGACGATCACCGTTCTTTTCTACAGCATCCACAGTTGTTCGAATTTCCAAACGATTTGTTACATCTATTTTAATTTACCATTTTACCCACAGAGGTGCGCATTTTAGTCTTTTAGAGGAATTAGAATGGGGGCAAATGTGTCACTTGACAGGATTATTTGTTGCCTATTATTTCGAACTAATTTCGCACCAGTTAGGATTAAGGATTATCAGTTTGTAAATGATAGATAACCTTACGTGCGAGGTGGTAACGTTCCTCACAGGCACAGTTTTATCCCGTGCAGCTTACAGCCCTTTGATTGTTTGATTCGGAAGAGGATCCTCTCTTGAGCTCATGATGGAATCCTCCTGACCACAAAATTCAGGCCGTTCAAATTTAATCCAACGGTTGTAATTATTATAACATTTAGAAAATCTTCTGTTTGGAACCGTTGTATTAAATTTGAATGTCCCGGATTTCGTGGGAAGGAGGATCCCATCCTGAGCTCAGAAGAGGATCCTCTACCGTTTGATTCGATGATTGTTTGTTATCTCACTAAGTTTTGGAAGACACACGTGGCAAGGACTCAGTAGTGCGAATGAAGATATCAGATTATCAACAACCAAACGAGGACGTCCATTAATTTACTTGAGAAAATAAAATAAAATGGTTTTCTTGTGAATAGTGTTGTAAAGTGGGTGTGAAGGGACACGTTAACAATGGAAGAATGAAATTCAAATTTGTAAGCTTAAATACTAGAAGTTTGGTAGTTATTATTGGTTTTTTAATTAAAATGATTTTTGAGATTTGCATATGTAACATCCCACATCATCTAGGAGAGTAGATCTTCTATGCCTTCTATATATATTCTCATCTCTACCTAGCATAAGGCATTTTGGGAGCTCATTGGCTTTGGGTTCCATCGAAACTTCGAAGTTAAGCGAGTTCGTGTGAGAGCAATTCCATGATGGGTGACCCACTGGGAAGTTCTCGTGTGAGTTCCTAGAAACAAAACCGTGAGGACGTGCTCGAGACCCAAAGCAAACAATATCATGCTACGGCAGAGTCGAGCCCAAGATGTCGTGGGGGCCCGGGCCGGGATGTGATAGAATGGTATCAGAGCTAATCCCTGGCCGAAAGTGTGCCAACGAGGACGTCAGGCCCCTAAAGGGGGTGGATTGTAACATCCCACATCGTCCGGGGAAGTAGATCATCTATGCCTTATATGTATATTCTCATTTCTACCTAGCACGAGGTCTTTTGGGAGCTCACTGGTTTGGGGTTCCATCAGAACTTCGAAGTTAAGCGAGTTCGCGTGAGAGCAATCCCATGATGTGTGACCCACTGGGAAGTTCTCATGTGAGTTCTCAGAAACAAAACAGTGAGGGCGTGCTTGGGGCCCAAAGCAGACAATATCGTACTACGACAGAGTCGAGCCCGGGATGTAGTGGAGGTCCGGGCCAGGATGTGACAGCATAACTCCTTACTTTGGTTCTTGATATTTAAAATCAATATAAGTGGCCCTTGAGATTATCTATCATCAATCATTTTAGTTCTTGGGTGAAAAATTAGGTTAAATAATGATCAACAACAACAACAAAGCATTTTCCTACTAAGTGGGGTCGGCTATGTGAATCCTAGAACGCCATTGCGCTCGGTTTTGTGTCATGTCCTCCGTTAGATCTAAGTACTCTAAGTCTTTTCTTAGGATCTCTTCCAAAGTTTTCCTAGGTCTTCCTCTACCCTTTCGGCCCTGAACCTCTGTCCCGTAGTCACATCTTCGAACTGGAGCGTCAGTAGGCCTTCTTTGCACATATCCAACCCACTCATTCTTAATCTTATCCTTTCTCGTGAGCCAACACCTCCAACGAAACATCCTCATCTTCGCTACACCCATTTTGTGTACGTGTTGATGCTTCCCCGCCCAACATTCTGTGCCATACAGCATCGCCGACCTTATTGCCGTCCTATAAAATTTTCCCTTGAGCTTCAGTGGCATACGACAGTTACACAACACGCCGGATGCACTCTTCCACTTCATCCATCCCGCTTGTATTCCATATATTATGTCTTTGATCGGCTTAGGCGAAGACCTTTAGATTCCAACACTTCTCTCCAAAGGTTAAGCTTCGCATTTACCCCTTCCTGAGTTTCATCTATCAACCCTATATCGTCTGCGAAAAGCATACACCAAGGAATAACATCTTGAATATGTCCTGTTAACTCATCCATTACCAATGCAAAAATGTAAGGACTTAAGGATTGTTGATGCACAAAATCAGTGAGGACTTTAGTACAACAGAAAGTATTAAGTTTGTGACCTTCGCTAGATTGCTCCGGTCATTAGTGTGGATAAGTATGTAAAAGGATAGAGACAGGAAAGCAAACACAAGATGTACGTGGTTCACCCAGATTGGCTACGTCCACAGTGTAGAGGAGTTCTCATTAATTGTGAAGGGTTTACATAAGTACATAGGTTCAAGCTCTCCTTTAGTGGATACAAGTGAATGATTAGGAAATATTTTGGGAGAATGATCTCCTTTTATAGAAGAGAGTTTCTCCTTTTATAGAAGAGAGTTTCTAGCCTTGATCTGACATTGACACGTGTCATATTGTGATTGGCTTTCGATGTTAACACATGTCGCGCTATGATAGTCATTGGATGAAAAATTATGTTAAATAAGGATCAAAATAATAAAATTACTCTTAATTTAATAAACAATAAACCAAAATGATTTGACAAAAATTGAGGATATTTTTGTCATATTACCCTTATTTGATGGATATTTTTCACAAAATGACCAAAATAATTGATTGTGGACAAACTTAGCGACTAAATTTATTGATTTAGAATCTCAAGGACCAAAGTGAGGAGTTATACAAATTTCATAGACCATTTTAGTTAACAGTCCTTTATTATTTAGGTGTGTAGGATTTTAGCATGCAATATTTGGTGTTGTAGACTTTTGCATGTTAAGTGCTCCATACAAATAGCATGCAAGTATGATAAAAAACTTAAGAGAAGAAACAGAAGAAGTGAAAAAGAAAATAGAGAAAAGGCAGAAGATAGAGCAGAGAAAAATATTGATAGTTATTTTTGTACTTCTATTAGTTCAGATAATGAAAGAAAGTACTATTGCTGTTCTGAGGACGTAGACACTCTCTCATAACGTACAAAATCCCAGAAAGATCCACCGATTAACTTAATCAAAGTCTTAGAAATACTGCTATAGATACAAAATTCACAGAAGTTGACAGCCATGTTAACGACTTTTAAACTCCAACTTCCTAACCTCATATTGTCACAGCCCATCCCGAAAGATATTCTTTGTGGGTGTGAAATGTCTAAATTACCCTTGGACGTCGAGTACATTATATAGTGGTGTGGTTTGAGCTTAATATTTTGACCAATTATTTCCTTTACTAAAGATTTGGAACTTAAGTTTTATTTATTTTTAGTTTGGTTGGCCAAACCTGGACCACACACACACACCAACCAATCATATTGACCATCTATCTCTCTCTCCATCTCGATTTTCTTCCATTATCCGTATAATACGTATGGTCAACCTTCGAACCTAGCTCACTAATCATGGATCGAGGTTTTGGAAGCCATCTTCATGTTCCTTGTGAGCTCAGGAACACACCCATACCATTTTTAGAACGTGAATCCTTCGAAAACTCGAGAACCCAGAAATCCAAGATTTTGAGCACTGTTCATGTGATCGTAATTGTTGAATTTTCAGCGAGTTTTAAGGTCATATGAAGCCTTAAAACATCTTCACGAAGCTCGAGGAGTAACTTTGGAGTGATTTGGATGTCGGGAAGCTCGGGTTCGACGAGTTGCAGAGGTGGCCAGATTATCGTGCTTTTTCCAGTAAGATTTCGTGGATTTTAGAGCTTAAAATTGGTAAGGTTTTGTTCTACTCGTTGTAAGCTTCATTGTGGTATAAAATTCTTGAATTTTGGTTGAAAAATGAAGAAGATATGAAGGTTTAAACTTTTTCCCAGTTTCCGGCAACGGTCTCCGGCGAACCAAGGAAGACGAAGGAGAAAATTCTATCAAGTCTGACGGAATATTCTAACGCCATCAACTTTTATTAAGGTTTTAACGGAATATTCCCAATGGCCGTTAGGCTCAGTTAGGGTTTGGCCGCACGTGGGGGCACGTCTGGTCGTGCCTTAGCCAGGGTGTGGGTGGTTGGAAAATTTTGCTAAAAATATGAGGATGTTTGTGGTGTTGAGTAGATCACGTTGATATATTCAAACACCCCATTTGAGCATTGTATGAGAAGTTATTAGCTAGTTTGGTTATATGCTTTAATAATGTTTATTTAGTTATTTCGTATATAGGTGGACCTATCCTGAGGATGAGTGCCATCAATCGAGGCTTGGGGGCTACGACCCTTTGACATATCAGTGAGTGGGCTTTTGGTTTTCCGTATATACCTATATACTTGAGATTTTTTCCTAGAAAATGAAATTGAATGATTGTACGTTTTGGAATGCGATGAAAAATATCTGCCTATTTTTATTTATGCGTTAGTAGTTGTATATATTTATGATTGGTGTTGCGGACGCACAAGTAAGTGCCAGGTAAGTTCATAAATTAAAGATATGAGATTGCTTCAGTTATGCAAGATATAATATGATGTATTGAGAGCTCATAAACCTGCATCTCGGTGTTAGTGCTCTCGCCTAGAGTTAGGGCACATTCCTTCATGTGATGTTCACCTTTCGCACCATATGCTCACCTTGGATCCAAGTTAGGTGCATAGGCTTGTCTTACAGACCATTATAGGTGGTTCTGACTTGTAGGTGACCCGTGATCATTCGCATAGTCTTCATGTGATCGTAGCACTAGAGTATATTTATTTTACACCTAGTCTTGTCGTACATACCACTTTAGGTGATTCCGACTTGTGTGCAGGATTTGATATGGTTAAGATTGATTATGAGCTATAGACTCAGCCATGCAGGTTAAGTTAGGTGGATCCGGCTGATATGGTATCTAGCATTGATATATTTTAACTAGATTACTTATAACATTTTATTAAGATACTTTGGCATGATATATTTCTATGGATTTCCATCCTGAGCATGATTTCTGATATAGCATATATTATATTTTCTGGGAAATTATACAGGTTTTACGGCGAGGGTTAGAACTTTTGAGAAATGAAATGATTTTGAAAACCTTTGTTTTTGCCCACTCACACTTTCTGTTTTGCGCCCCTCCAAGTTTTAGGTAGAAGTGCTTGGTGGCTCATGGGGATTTCGGCAGTGGTTCTGACAGAACATCATAAATGTAGGATCACCTTTAGGCGTTATATAATTAATACTTGTCCAGTCGGACTGCACTTAGGCTATTTATGCTCTGATTGTGTATTTCACACTTAATCTCGCACTAGCACTTATCTTATCCATTACTGCTAGTAGTTGGTTTTTATTTACTCATATTTCTCTATATCAATTTCGCTTCCGCACTGTGCACATGGTTACGTCACTCTCACGTAGCCAACACGCCCTGATTTAGGTCGGGATGTGTCACATATGCAAAACGCTTTCTTCATTGATGTTGTTCATTATCCCTATAATTCGCAGACATTACTCTTTGATACATGACTTGTCACATCCCAGTCTCGGCTCCGCAGTAGCACGATATTGTCCGCTTTGGGCCATGCCCTCACGGTTTTGTTTCTGGGAACTTAGACAAGAACTTCCCAGTGGGTCACCTATCTTGAGAATGCTCTTACTCGAACTCGCTTAACTTTGGAGTTTCGATGGAATCCAAAGCCAGTGAGTCCCCAAAAGGCCTCATGCTCTATGGAGGTGGGCATGTACATATAAGGCACATCACCCCCTCTCCGTTGGTCGATGTGGGATATTACATGACTACTGTTAGAAAAGAGAAAGGGAGTATAGTAAGCTAATACTTTTCCCTTATTTTTATTAATTTTGTTATTAAAATGAATAGTGCAGTATAAATACGTGATGGCACGACACCGTTGCCCTTCTTATAATAACAATTATTATCTTTAACCTTTACTCATTTAAAACAATTTATTTATAGTAGCAGGAATTACTGCTCTTTGCTTTAGTTTATTTAGGGGTTTTTGAACACTAGTCCTTGCAAAGGATTCTAATTTAAAATAAAAACCTAGTGCTATGATACGAAATTTAACTTAACACACAAATTAAACCCTCTTGTATCAATTGTAGTAAAGAATGTAAGTAGGGATCGTTCTGGACCGGAAATTAGGAGGGCATGCTAATAACCTCTAAACTAACTTGAAAACAAATAAACAAAGTTAAAAACACTAAACTAGACTCAAAGAAATCAAAACAAACTCAAAGAACTCAAAACAAGCTAAAAACGCTCAAATCTGCCTAAAAACACAAACTGGGCAGATTTGGACTCTAAACACACTTTTGGACGAATTTTGGTTTTAACTTGGTTCGAAACACTTAAAAACATAAACTAAATCAGTTTCTAACTAATATGACTCAACAAGGTAGAGGGGGTTTTGGTTTCGACGAATTTGAAAACAAAACAAGTAAATTAAAGAACTAATGAAATATGCATGAATTTGAGTAAATTGAATGGATGGAAGGCTAGCTAGGAGGTTCTTCTCCACACATGACACACTTGCAAACAAAACGATTTCCAGTTGCTTTTCAATAAACTACGAATTCTCAACGCCCTAGATTAACTGTGAATTGCACTAATTAACCCTCAGATTTTCCTAATTTCATTGAATTGGATGATTGCATACAACAACCCAAAGCATTCCCCACAAGCTCCCAACATGAATTGCATAATAGAGATACAAGCAAGAATCATTAAGTTCTATGAAAATCATAAGTATTGACGAAACACTTGTAACTATGAATTGCATGAAACTTATGCCAAGAATTTACTTAACACGATTGTGACAAGCAACCTTTACTACTTGTGAATATAAGTTCATAACGATTAGGTGAAACTCCCTTATATCCTCGCATCAGATTTATGCATGAAAATTAAGCGTGCACTCTCAACCAACGTACACAAATCAGTTTTAATTCAAATGGATAAGTAAACTGAATTCACAACTTATGAATCACAACTAAAGGTAATCAAATCATATTGCAAGCATGAACATGGTTTCGAATTCCCCCCTAGCTAAGGGGGGTTTAGTTCCTCATACTTACAAAGCAACGATAAACAAATTTAGACATTGAAAACAAAAGAAAGAAGACACCTAAACGCTCCAACGATCCAAGTTGGACATCATACACGTCCAAGCATTTTCCTTCCCTTCCTTTGCTACGGCACAAGGTGTTGGTGAGTGTTTGAAGGTTTGGTTGTATGGTGGAATGGATGTGTTTGGATGAAAGTTGTATTGGAATGGGGATGAATTCTCAAGCAAAAACTGAATGTAATGGCTGCCACACACACTTCCTTTTATAGAGGAAGTGCACGGCATGGAGGAATGGATGGTGGTGTGAGCAATGATTCAAAGGTGAAAGTAAAGTAATGATGCAAAGCATGGGGGGTGAAATGGAGTGGTGTTGCAGCTATGAATGCAAGTAGGGAACATGAATGATTGTGCACATGGTAGATAAAGGAAAGAGAGGTGGAATGGTGCAGAAATGAGTCATAGGTGCAGGTTGATTCATGATGCACGGCATGGGCAAGGAAAGTGAAGGAGTGGTGCATCAATGAGTGCATGTAGTGGAGGTAAAAGTGAATGAAATCTGATGGGTGAAGGGGACAAGGGATGTTCACCAATTGAGTGCAATGATTCAATGTAATGGTGTATGAAAACAGAAATAATACAGGGGACAAGGGTGATGCATGGCATGGGCAAGGAAATGTGATGGATAACACCCCTTTGCAGCTGTCCATGTGCCTTCAAACTTGATTTTCTGCACTCTTTGCCATGTGTTCCAGCTCACTTCTCATGTGTGTGTGCTGTCATGTAATCATCATTTCCACATAACATCATTTCAGCTAGCAATCAAGTCCATGCCGTGTATGAATGCTGTCTCTCTGTTCTTTGCATGTGTGTGTGTTGTTTTCTATCTGTATTTCCACATGTACCAGCTATTACACTTGCACACACATATGTTCTTCTTTATTTTAGCTAGCAATCAACATATTTTCTACCCATGCCGTGTATGAATATTTGTAGTTGTAGGTCAACACACTTGCACACACACATGCTGATTTCTAGCCTTCTAATCTTCAAAAATGTCCATCCTCATGTCTCCATGCTTGCACCATCCAATCTTAGCCCAAAAATGCTCCAAATAGCACTTTGTTGCCAACTTTGTTATTTGAACCTACAAACACACGAAAATAGCTTAAAGTACTAAAATAACTAGAATTAAACTAAGTAAATGCCAAGAAACAAGCTAACTAAGTTGTATAAATATGCACCTATCAAATTCCCCCACACTTAGCTTTTGCTAGTCCTCGAGCAAAACAAAAGAAACAAAACGAAACAAACAAAACAAACAAAACACAACCTAGACCTTCCAACATTTGCCTCAGGGATTTTCAATGAAACATGACATGTTAAAAATCATCATTCCCACAGATTTTGGTCATCTTTACACTTAAGCACATACTTAATCACATTCACCACTTACTAGTTCACAATTAACCAATTAAAATGATGTTTTGAATGTAGTAACATGCCTTAGAGAATTTGCTCAATTTCTTACAAGATACTCTCTATTTTCACACACAATTTCTAACTACACACCTTACACTAGTACACGTGAGAAGATTAATGGAAGCACGAAAGACTAGGACTCACATATGTTATAACAAAAAAAAGCAATTTTTTGGAGTTATTAAGCATGGTTAGATATGATCTCATGAATGGAATGCTACTACTTAGATGCGAGAACCAGTGACACCATATGCTCATACAAATTTCGAACTCCACAAATTGAAAACACAACACTCAAAATTGAAGTCAAAGGTTGTAACAGGGCTTGGGGTAATGGCTAATAAAGAAAGGGTAGGAATAACAAACGTTCTTAAAGCGATAGCAAGCAAAGCAATGAAATAGACACTTGGAATTCACTTTAGAATGTAGAATCAACTTTTATATACAAAGGGAAGATTCATGCAACACTTAGGGCCGAATTCAATGTTTTGGACCCTTTTTTAACAAACAACACTTTAGAGCTTTTTTTCATACTCTTTTTTTTTTCTTTTCTACCCGTGCCTTATTAAGGACTTTGGCACACACACACACAAAAGAATCACTTCCCCCACACTGCTTTCTGCAATACATTGATAAAAAAGGAGTTCATTTTAAGTCATGTTTTACTATGCTTCAAGAATAAGGGTATGGATGGTCCTAAAACTAGGTTAGGTAAGGATAGTGTGGGTTAACAAAGAACATAGGCTTAACAAGGTTCAACGGGGTTAAACTTAAACACATAATGAAATAGGGGCACGACAATTTGGCTTTGGTGGTCACTACACAACTTCATCTTGAATATGTGTTATGCAAATCAATAGCATGCTTTGAATGAAATAGGCATGAGTTCTAGCATTTGGAACTAAATGATGAAACGCCTTCTAAATAGCAACCAAGCAAAGAATAATGAGATCATGCAACGACTTTAGAACACAATGGTGCACAAATTATTAACTCTCCAACTAAACATTTTAGGCTCAAGTCTCACAAGGTTGTAGTGTTCATTTGAGTTCCTTCCTTCAAGCATGTTACAAAAACTGAATTTCCCTTTATGATTGCAAGTGAATTTATAAATTATAACCACAACCAAGCATACACCAAAGAGTAAATCAAATTTTCATCCATGTTTATAACTCTCTTTAACAGTCATGTACTTAAAAACCAAATCCTCATCATTGTGTTGGAAGGTACCCTAAGACACAAATAAACACACAAAAACAACTCTTTTTGGGTTTTTCAAAACAATTTTTCAAATTTTTATGAGATTTTCAGATTTTTATGTCAAAACACACTAAAACACTCCAAAACAGCTTAAAAACACTTAAAAACAGCAAGGAACAACACTAGAAGTAATGGGTGATAAACTCCTACGAATTTCATGCAAAACAACTTGGTTACCCCCCCCACACTTAAATCAAACATTGTCCTCAATGTTTCAAGCATAAACTCACACAAAAATAAGCAAACAACAAACAACGAATAAACATGACAAGTATGGCAAAGTAAAAACCAAACATAGTAGAGTTTAAGAACGCAAATCTAGTTTTGGAGATAGATGATCTTGTTGACTTTCCACAGCTTTGATCTCGAACTGGTTTGGAATTCTGAGCGAGGAATATCAAAGTTCTTTGGTTTCAAATCAAACTCTTTTTGCTGGGTTGATTTGATTGTGCAGTCTTCATTCTTCTCTGCTTATTTCTTCTGCACGGTAGGCAGGCACGAGGTAGAGGTGATGGTCTGTTTCTTTCTTCAATCTTTCCAAGTGCCCACCTCTTGCTTTCTTTCTCCTTGTCCCTAACTGAGGATGAATTAGTGTTGAAAATGTGCCCTAAAGCCAATCATATGATGATACTTTACGGACATTTCACATGTTAAACTAATCTAGTTTAATATAAAGGGCAAAGATTATTGTTTGAGCCGTCTCATATAAATGTTATATGCTTAAACGATAAAGTCCAAGGAATATGTGATTGGGAGAATGTAATCTAATGAAGTTAGATTCATGAGACCATTCTTTCGTAGACACATCCTAAATGTTCCTGATCATAGGATTGCCAATTGGGCATTGACAGTCCGTCAAGATCGGTACGTGCTATGTCTTCTCTCAGGGAGAGTGACTAGTCTCGAGTCATTGGTGTGTGTGACATCAAGACAAGTACGTAGGTGCTCAATAGAGAATGAGTTCACTGAACGCGATCGACGAAGAGTTCTCATACTCATGTCACATGAGAACTCATGGTTGGGATAATGCAAAGTAGTCCTTTGACCTGAGGCATCATAGTTGTCTTGTGGTTAAGTCCTTGATCTTTGATTATGTCAAAGTCACTCCATCAGGAGGGTGTCCACGGCATCGTTGGGGTTAAGCTACTTAGCCATGGAGGCAAGTGAATGCGCAACAAGGGATCTCTAACCTTCAAACTGTTTGAGGGAGAATACTCTATGATATGATTTTGAATCTTTGGCCAGAGTATGAATGAGATTTGGGAATGCGTTCCGAATCACATTCAAGGTAATCATATAAGCACACGACTCACATTGGATAGTAGACATGAACAAATAAACTATCATACCAAACAATGTGGTCAAGAGTATTAGATTAGAGAAAGACCGTATTGCATTTGTAATCCCAAACTGAATAGGTTTTCTCTACCTCTTCTGATTAGCTTGGGTAACCATGATATGCTGCAAGGTGTCACTCATGGTTTGTGGAAGCCCTAAACGTGTGTAATCACTAAAGGGAGAATTGAAAGTAAGTTTCAATTCACAATCGATATAAAATGGTTTTAATCGCCCACTGCCTCGCTAAAAGGAACCTAATGGATCGCACACCGTGTAAGGTGGAGATTGAAGAAATAATGGAGATGAGTAAGAATGATTAAGGCCTCGTTTGGCAGCTCGGACTGTACTGACTATTTCTGTCGGATAGGATAAATAGCCATCGGATAGTACTGACTAAATTAGTCGGGCGTTTGGTGCAGTATCGGACTAATGACCGTATTATTTATACTGTGTTTGGTTTTATACCGGATAGGCTAAATCAAACTTAAAATTAAATTAAACTTATAAAAATAAAAAAAAAAAATCTGAAACCATCCCTTCTTCTTCCCCGTTCTCTCCGCCGCACCCCTCAAACGTCCTCCCTCTCACTCCCTTCTTCTTCCCCGCCTGCCTGCACATCTGGTGAGCAACCATGAGTCATCAGATCCACATCAACCCAAATCAAGAGTGCATGCTTCTTCGCAAGACCCAGTTGCAGGGGAGGACGACGACGGCGACGGGGAGGACGCCGATGGACGACGACGTCGACGGGGAGGACGAAGACGGCGACGGGGAGGACGCCGATGGTGAGAGAAGGTGACCGGGGGGGGGGGAGGACGACGACGCCTATAGAGAGAGAGAGAGGGCCGACTAATAATCCCGGCCTTTTGGTTGGTTTTATTAGTCCGGTGTATACCGTACTAAATAAACACACCGGTTAATTTAATCCGGCGCTTATTTAGTACGAGTGAACGCCAAACACCCGCGTCCGTATAATTAGTCCTATCCGATCCTCTATCCGATCTGCCAAACAGGGCCTAAATGGTTTAATCATTTATTTATGGCAAGGATTAATTAATATGTTAATTAATCAAACAAATAAGTTCGTTAAAGACCTCGGGATAGTTTTGGACATTAAGGCCCAATGGGCTTTGAACGTCAAGCCCATTGACTTAAGTTGTATGACAACTTAATGAATAATGATTCACAAAGGCCTAATTAGCCCAAAAATACCCTAGGGCCGGCCATGATGCTAAGGGTAGTGAACTTGGACTTATTTACAAGTTTGCCACTCAAATGAATAAAGGTATAAATATGACTTTATAGCCTAAAATTCATTAGGGTTTGTTTTGGAGAAAATTGGTGAGAACTTGTCTCTCCATTTCTCTCTAAAGAGGCCGGCCACCTTGGGGGGTGCATCTTGCAATCCCACTACTCCAAGGTCACTCATTTCTTCTCCAATCTCTCCTTGGTGAAGAGACTTAGAGGTTCTCAATTTTGGGAACTTGGAGAAACCTATTCATCCATCCAAATCCATAGATTTTAGATGCAAGGAATGAAGGCCCTCTCTTTGGGTGATTAGCCTTTGCTTATGCAAAGAGGAATCTACAAAGGTATAAATTTCAACTCACTTTGTTTTGAGTTGAGTTTTGGTTCACCAATCTACTAGGCTTTGAATTTCATGGTTAATGTTTTGTTTTTAAGTGCATGCAAGCATGATTCCGCCTTTAATTGTTAATTGCATGCTTATTGATGTTGCTTAAATGAACATGTTTTCACAAAATAATCCTTCAATTAGCACATTGTCTCCACATGCTTCGAGATATCATTTTCACTTCCCTTATCTGTTCCCCAGGCAGATGTGGTAGACGAAGAGGAAGCATAAGATGTTGAAGATGAGTACTCGAGAGCAAGGCTAGGTAAGCGATCAGGAAGGGGTTCCAGGCAGTCGGTTCCAGATCGGAAGATTGATACCAAATGATGGCTGGTTGCTCTCTTTCTCCTTGTCCCGCAGATGAAAACAACGACAAGGAGAAAGACAGGGAGAAAGCATGATATGAGATACTCTTGCTTTCAACCTTCATGATATGAAATACTTTTGCTTTGGATGAGTTGTTTGCAGAGGTAACACTGAGTGACTCGAGAGGCTTCGTTGGGAAGGCATTCTCGGAGATGAAGAAAGGTTATGTATGTCTGCCTTGCAATGGAGGGTGAAGGTTGACATTTATAGGAATTAATAACCGGTACTATTCTTTCACTCTTGTCGGCAACCGTTGGATGATTTAACAGTAAACTTCACGTGCTTTCTACTTCACAAGAGATCTTCGACAGATTGCCCATAATTTCCGCAAGGCTGAGTGTGCATGTGACAGGTCCTGACATGTCTGGAAAAGCAAGTGCCTCTTCGATATCTGGAATTGGCGTTTCGACAAACTCCTCGTGATTTTCACAAAGCTGAGTGTGCATGTGACAGATGCTGACACGTTTGGAAAAACATATGCCTTTCCGATTTCTGAGCTTGCCTCTTCGAGTTCTGGGCTCCGTCGAGTGCAGAGGTTGCATGTGACAAGTGCGGACAAATCTGGAAAATAAGATTGGCCCGTGGTTTCTGAGCAAGCCCAGCTTTTAAGAAAGTTAGCGCCTCTTCGATTTTTGAATTGGCCTCTTCGATTTCTGAGCTCGCCTCTTCGATCTCTGAAATCCCGTCGAGTGCTAATTTTTATAGAGGCACGCATTACGTTTCAAAGCACATTTGAATTTCTGCCTGTAGAAACTCCCTTCTTGCAATTCTACGATCTTGACTTGTCCGACCTCTTCTTTCTTCAACACCCTTGAAAATGTCTGGCCCCTCTGACCGTCATTTTGATTTGAACCTTGGTGAAGAGGCAGCCATGCCTTCTCCAGACAACATATGGCGCCCATCCTTCATATCCCCTACTGGTTCTCTTACCGTTGGGGATTCGGTGATGAAGAATGATATGACCACTGCGGTGGTGGCCCGGAACCTTGTCACTCCCAAAGATAACATACTCTTTTCCAAACGGTCTGATGAGTTGGTTGTTAAGGATTCTTTGGCTCTCAGTGTGTAGTGTGCGGGTTCTGTGTCTAATATGGCCCAACGCCTATTTGCTCGAACCCGTCAAGTTGAATCATTGGCGGCTGAAGTGATGAGTCTCAAGCAGGAGATTAGAGGGCTTAAGCATGAGAATAAACAGTTGCACAGGCTCGCACATAACTATGCTACAAACATGAAGAGGAAGATTGACCAGATGCAAGAATCTGATGGTCAGATTTTACTTGATCATCAGAGGTTTGTGGGTTTGTTCCAACAACATTTGCTTTAGTCTTCTGGGGCTGTACTGCGTAGTGAAGTTCCAAATGATCAACCTCTGATACCTCCTCCTTATGTAGCTCCGCCGACTACTGAGACCTCTCCCAAACAACCTTTGTGAACGCTCCCTCTTGTATTTTTCTATCTCCTGTTTATTTTCCACGAATTTTAATGTGAAAATACATTGCATATTTGTCAATGTCTCAAAAATAAACCCATACCCAAAAATAATTAAATGAGCAACAAATAAATAAAAAAAATGACAATCATGGCAAAATAAAAATGTAGAAAATGGAAGGTTTTTAGAAACACAAAACTAATTGTGGAGCGATTCAGAAATCTTCCTTATTTGAATACATGGGTTGCCTCCCAAGAAGCGCTTGCTTTAACGTCTTCCAGCCGGACGATACCTCCATTTAAGCTTGAACAGGGCCCACGGCATGGAGGGGTACATTCTCCACGACATGCTCCTCAAAGGCCTCATAATAGGCTTCAAACGATGCCCATTTACCTTGAATTCTTGTTGCGTCTTTAAACTTTGTATTTGGACTGCACCATGAGGAAAAACATTAGTAACCACAAAAGGACCAATCCCTTTGGAACACAACTTACTAGGAAACAAGCGAAGGCGGGAATTAAAGAGTAACACTTTCTACCCAATGAAGAATGATTTGCCTCGAATCATCTTGTCATGGAAAGCCTTCGTCTTCTCCTTGTAAATTCGAGCGTTTTCATAAGCCTCATGCCTAATCTCTTCAAGTTCATTTAATTTGAGCTTTCTATGAATTCCAGCGGCATCAAGGTCTATGTTGAATGTTTTGACGGCCTAATGCGCCTTGTGCTCCAATTCTACGGGAAGATGGCATGGTTTGCCATAGATGAGCCAAAATGGGGACATGCTAAGGGGTGTTTTATATGCCGTACAACATGCCCACAACGTGTCCTCCAAATGCAAGCTCCAATCCTTCCTTGTTGGCCCAATGGTCTTCTCTAGAATCTGCTTGATCTCCTTATTAGACACCTCGGCTTGCCCATTGGTTTGAGGATGATAAGGTGTTGAAACCTTATGTTTGACATTATACTTCCTCAATAGCGCCTCAATGGTTCGATTGCAAAAGTAAGAACCTCCATCACTTATGATTACTTTTGGCATTCCAAACCTTGCAAATAGGTTAGTTTTAATGAAATATGCAACTACTCGAGAATCATTAGTTCGGATGGCTTTTGCTTCCACCCATTTCGACACATAATCCATAGCAAGTAAGATATAAAGGAAGCCATGTGAGGAAGGGAAATGACCCATAAAATCAATACCCCAAAAGTAAAAAATTTCAACATTGAGGATGGAAACGTGCGGCATTTGATCCCTTGCACTTATATTTCCTGTTCTTTGGCATTTATCACATGTTAAGCAAAAAAATCTAGCATCCTTAAAGATACTAGGCCAATAGAACCCACATTGTAACACCTTAAGTGCTGTTCTTTATGTGCCAAAGTGACCACCACATGCATATGTATGAAAAAAGTTTAAAATGGAATGAAACTTAGAATCATGCACACATCGACAAATATTCTGATCCGGGCAATATTTCCACAAATATGGATCATCCCACACATAAAACCATGCATCATTTCTAAGCTTATCACGTTGGTGTCTAGTGAGAGTGCTTGGAATTTGTTAAGTTTACCAAATCAGCATACCAAGGTTCACTTACCTTAATGGACATCAATTGTTCATCAGGAAACGTTTCAGCAATGGGTAGGGACTCCTCCTTATGCATCATACGGCTTAGGTGGTCAGCCACCACGTTTTCACTTCCTTTTTTGTCTCGAATCTCAATATCGAACTCTTGAAGAAGTAATATCCATTGAATTAGCCTTGGCTTGGCTTCCTTCTTGGAGAGCAAGTACTTTAGAGCTGCATGATCAGTGAAAACAATTACTTTAGTACCAATTAAATATGATCAAAATTTGTCTAAAGCAAAGACAACAGCAAGAAGTTCTTTTTCTATTGTGGAATAGTTTAATTGGGCATCATTCAACGTCCGTGACACATAGTAGATGACATTCGGCCTCTTATCCTTCCTTTGTCCTAAAACAGCCCCTAAAGCATAATCGGATGCGTCACACATGAGCTCAAAAGGAAGGCTCCAATTCGATGGAACAACAATGGGAGCCGTGGTCAGCAACTCCTTGAGTTGTTTGAAGGATGCCGTGCACTCCTTATTAAAGTCAAACACCACATCTTTTTTAAGGAGACAGCAAAGAGGTTGGGAAACCATTGAGAAATCTTTCATAAATCTTCGATAGAAACTTGCATGTCCAAGAAAAGAACGAACCTCTCTAACCGAAGTAGGAGAGGGTAAGTGACGTACAAGATCGATCTTTGATTTATCAACCTCCATTCATTTTTCAGAGATGATATGTCCTAAAACTATGCCTTGTTTAACCATGAAATGACATTTTTCCCAATTGAGAACAAGGTTAGTTTCGACACATCGTTTTAAGATCAAAATGAGATTATGCAAACAACCATCAAATGAATCACCAAAAACGCTGAAATCATCCATAAAAACTTCAATAATCTTCTCAACATAATCAGAAAATATGCTCATCATGCATTTTTGAAATGTGGCAGGTGCATTACATAAACCAAATGGCATACGGCGATAAGCAAATGTACCAAAGGGGCATGTGAAAGTGGTTTTTTCTTGGTCCTCCGGTGTTATGAGAATTTGATTATAACCAGAATAACCATCAAGAAAACAATAGAAAGCATAACCCGCTAACCTCTCAAGCATTTGATCAATGAATGGCAAAGGGAAGTGGTCCTTCCTAGTGGTGGCGTTGAGCTTCCTATAATCGATACACACCCTCCAACTTGTTTGGATTCGAGTAGGCACAAGCTCATTTTCAGCATTTGTCACCACAGTTACTCCGGATTTCTTTGGAGCACATTGAACGGGCGAAACCCAATGACTATCAAAAATAGGATAGATCACTCCATAATCTAAAAGCTTGATTATTTCCTTCTTCACAACTTCCATCATTGGAGGGTTGAGTTGGCGTTGAGCCTCTCGAGATGTTTTAGACCCCTCTTCCAAAAGTATGTGATGCATGCAAGTGGTGGGACTGATTCCTTTTATGTCGGCCAATGTCCACCCAATTGCTGTTTTGTATTCCCTTAGCACCCTTACCAACTTGTCCTCCTCTTGTGCCGTGAGTGTGCTTGAGATGATGACGGGCAATGTCTCATCATCGCCCAAGAAAATGTACTTTAAATAGCTTGGCAATGGCTTAAGTTCAAGTGTAGGTGGCTGCATAACTAAGGGAAATAACTTATTAGCCGAAACTGAAATGGAAATTGGGTCCAAAAACTTACCAAATTGTAGTGGCAATGATTCGAGGGCAGTCACCATCCCAATCACGTCTTCATTAGGGGGCACGGTAAGGGAAAAATCATTCATGCCGTGGGGATGCATGGTTACTGCTTCATTATTTTGAATGTCCATTCCTCGTACAATGACCAATTCAAATGTATCGTCATTCAATTGTTCAAAATGGTCCTGCGCCAAAGAAGCAAATACATCAATAGAAAAACATGGGTGATCCTCACTAGGATACTTGATAGAATCAGAAAGATTGAAATTGATAACTTCCCCATCAAATTCCATCGTCAAAGTTCCATTAAACACATCAATCTTAGTACGGCAGTTTTCATGAATGGCCATCCAAGGAGGATGGGTAATGTAGGGTAGTGGTCCGACTCGTCCATTTCAAGCACGTAGAAATCCACTGGAAAGATTAAGTGATTGACCTGGACTAAAACATCTTCCAAAACTCCCTTTGGATAGGCATTAGATCTATCGGCCAATTGTATAATCACACCATCCTTTTTCAATTCGCCTAAGTGCATAGATGCATAGATTGAATAAGGCATGACATTTATAGATGCACCTAAGTCTAACATGGCAGATTCAAAATGAATATTCCCAATTACACAAGGAATGGTAAAACTACCCGGATCCTTGCATTTAGTGGGCAGTTTACGCTGTAAAACAGCAGAGACATTTTCACTTACCTTGACAACCTCCTTGCTCGAAATTCTCTTCCTAGTTGTGCAAAGTTCTTTCAAAAACTTGGCATACCTTGGAACTTGCTTAATTGTATCCAAAAGTGATATATTGACTTGAACTTTTCTAAACGTTTCCAAAATATCCTTTTCCGCGTCCTCCTTCTTTGATTGCATAAACCTACGAGGAAATGGTACATTTGGAGGAACAACGTTAGAATTAATCAAAATTGGAACTTCCTTACCTTTGTTGGCCGAATTGGATGGCTTAGGAGCTTTTGGGGCCTGCGGCAAAGATGTTTCCACCCTTGCCGTGGGGGTGCTTTGCCCCTCCTCTTCAATTATCAACTCTTCAACCTCGTTGGAACGTGAATTGGACGGTTGGGGATCAGATCCAACTTGTTTTCCATTTCGCAAACTTATGGCTTTTGCAGATTCGAATCCTCCCTTCGGGTTGACAACGGTTGAACTAGGCAACTTACCTTGCTCTCTGAATTGTCCTACAAACTCTGCAATCTGCCCAATTTGCTTCTCCATTTGGTCCACCCTTTTGTCTTGGTTTTGCATTGCTTTGGCTTGATTTTCTTGCCCCTGAGACAAATTGGTGAGTAACTTAAGAAGTGTGTCATTATCTAAAGATGTACCTGAGGTGTTTTGGGCAGGTTGTTATGGGGCTTGTGTTGGTGCGTATTGCTTGGTATAGAAGCCCAAAGGTTGTTACCTAAAGCTTCCTTGTTCTTGGGGTTGTTGGGGCTCCCTCCACTTGAAATTTGGATGGTTTTTCCAACCTGGATTATACGTATTAGAATATGGATCGTTCCTTGGCTGGTTGTGGCCTTGAAATTCAATTGCATTGGCGCCTTCTCATCCACCATTTTCAATCAATTGAGGGCACTTTTCAGTGGCATGTCTTTGGATATAACACACACCACATACATTTGGTTTTTTCATCCTCATTCCTTCAGCCATCTGAGACACAATGGAAGTAAGATTAGCTAACTACGATTGAATGTCGGATGTGGAACTTACCTCATTCACTTGCTGTCGTGGGGTGTCCCTTTGACCAACGCCTTTATATTGTTGAGCATTCAATGCTCGGTTAGCAATTAAGGTCTTGGCAGCCATGGGTGTTTTGTCCACCAAAGCTCTTCCTGCTGAGGCATCTAGCATTTGTCGTTCAATTGGTAGAAGCCCTTCGTAGAAATATTGAAGAAGAAGCTCCTATTTCATCTGGTGCTGTGGACATGAAGCAACAAGGGTTTTAAAACGCTCATAGTAAGTGGGAAATGATTCACCTTGGTTTTGTTGAATGCCACTAATCCCTTTGCGTAGTAGAATGACTCGAGAAGTTGGGAAAAACTTCTTTAAAAATGCCCGTTTCATACTCTCCCATGATGTGACAGTTCCGGGGGCTAGCTCATACAACCAATATTTAGCCTTTTCTAAGAAAGAAAAGGGAAAAGCCTTCATTTTCAGAATGCTCCCATCAACATTCACAGGGGTCATGCTCGAACAAACAACCTCGAACTCCTTCAAGTGTTTATTAGGATCTTCCATGGACATCCCGTGGAACTTAGGAATGTGATGCAACAAACTTGATTTCAATTCGAACTCATCCGTCTTCCCTAAGGCAGCCAGGGGGTATTGGATGCATAGGGGAGCGGCATTGTCCAATCCCGAAGCGGAAAGCTCATTGATTGTTCGATTGTCCGCTGCCATGTTGGGATATTCCTCTTTTTCTTCAAGTGGATGTTCTTCAAACTCAGGTTTAGGAATAGGTGGGTTACGATCTTGCTGATTCCTATTCCTTCTCAAAGTCCTCTCAAAATCATCTTCAAAGTCCAAGATATGCTCACAAATCGGATGAGAACTCCGAGTCATAAACTAGTATCTAAAACAAGAAAACAAACAAGGTCAGTAACTAACATAAAAACACACGAAAATAAACAAAAACACAACCTAGACCTTCCAACATTTGCCTCAGGGATTTTCAATGAAACACGACATGTTAAAAATCATCATTCCCACAAATTTTGGTCATCTTTACACTTGAGCACATACTTAATCACAGTCACCACTTACTAGTTCACAATTAACAAACAACACTTTAGAGCTCTTTTTCATACTTTTTTTTTTTCTACCCGTGCCTTATTAAGGACTTTGGCACACACACACACACAAGAATCACTTCCCCCACACTTGCTTTTTGCAATACATTGATAAAAAAGGAGTTCATTTTAAGTCATGCTTTACTATGCTTCAAGAATAAGGGTATGGATGGTCCTAAAACTAGGCTAGGTAAGGATAGTGTGGGTTAACAAAGAACATAGGCTTAACAAGGTTCAACGGGGTTAAACTTAAACACATATTGAAATAGGGGTATGGCAATTTGGCTTTGGTGGTCACTACACAACTTCATCTTGAATATGTGTTATGCAAATCAATAGCATGCTTTGAATGAAATAGGCATGAGTTCTAGCATTTGGAACTAAATGATGAAACACCTTCTAAGTAGCAACCAAGCAAAGAATAATGAGATCATGCAACGACTTTAGAACACAATGGTGCACAGATTATTAACTCTCCAACTAAACGTTTTAGGCTCAAGTCTCACAAGGTTGTAGCATTCATTTGAGTTCTTTCCTTCAAGCATGTTACAAAAACTGAATTTCCCTTTATGATTACAGGTGAATTTATAAATTATAACCACAACCAAGCATACACCAAAGAGTAAATCAAATTTTCATCCATGTTTATATCTTTCTTTAACAGTCATGTACTTAAAAACCAAATCCTCATCATTGTGTTGGAAGGTACCCTAAGACACAAATAAACACACAAAAACAACTCTTTTTGAGTTTTTCAAAACAATTTTTCAAATTTTTATGAGATTTTCGGATTTTTATGTCAAAACACACTAAAACACTCCAAAACAGCAAGGAACAACACTAGAAGTAATGGGTGATAAACTCCTACGAATTTCATGGAAAACAACGAATTTCATGCAAAACAACTTGGTTAACAATTTGATAGGTGCATATTTATGCAACTTAGTTAGCTTGTTTCTTGGCATTTACTTAGTTTAATTCTAGTTATTTTAGTACTTTAAGCTATTTTCGTGTGTTTGTAGGTTCAAATAACAAAGTTGGCAACAAAGTGCTATTTGGAGCATTTTTGGGCCAAGATTGGATAGTGCAAGCATGGAGACATGAGGATGGACGTTTTTTAAGATTAGAAGGCTAGAAATCAGCATGTGTGTGTGCAAGTGTGTTGACCTACAACTACAAACATTCATACACGGCATGGGTAGAAAATATGTTGATTGCTAGCTAAAATAATGAAGAACATATGTGTGTGCAAGTGTAATAGTTGGTACATGTGGAAATAAAGATAGAAAACAGCACACACACATGTAAAGAACAGAGAGACAACATTCATACATGGCATGGACTTGATTGCTAGCTGAAATGATGTTATGTGGAAATGATGATTACATGATAGCGCACACACATGAGAAGTGACTTGGAACACATGGCAAAGAGTGTAGAAAATCAAGTTTGAAGGCACATGGACAGCTACAAAGGGGTGTTATCCATCACATTTCCTTGCCCATGCCGTGCATCACCCTTGTCCCCTTTATTATTTCTGTTTTCATACACCATTACATTGAATCATTGCACATCCCATGTCCCCTTCACTCATCAAATTTCATTCACTTTTACCTCCACTACATGCACTCATTGATGCATCATTCCTTCACTTTCCTTGCCCATGTCGTGCATCATGAATCAACCTGCACCTATGACTCATTTCTGCACCATTCCACCTCCCTTTCCTTTATCTACCATATACACAATCATTCATGTTCCCTACTTGCATTCATAGTTGCAACACCACTCCATTTCACCCCCCATGTTTTGCATCATTACTTCACTTTCACCTTTGAATCATTGCTCACACCAACATCCATCCCTCCATGCCGTGCACTTCCTCTATAAAAGGAAGTGTGTGTGGCAGCCATTACATTCAGTTTTTGCTTGAGAATTCATCCCCATTCCAATACAACTTTCATCCAAACACATCCATTCATCTTCACATCCATTCCTCCATACAACCAAACCTTCAAACACTCACCAACACCTTGTGCCGTAGCAAAGGAAGGGAAGGAAAGTGCTTGGATTTGCATGTTGTCCAACTTGGATCGTTGGAGCGTTTAGATGTCTTCTTTCTTTTGTTTTCAATGTCTAAATTTGTTTATCGTTGCTTTGTAAGTATGAGGAACTAAACCCCCTTTAGCTAGGGGGGAATTCGAAACCATGTTCATGCTTGCAATATGATTTGATTACCTTCAGTTGTGATTCATAAGTTGTGAATTCAATTTACTTATCCATTTGAATTAAAACTGATTTGTGTATGTTGGTTGAGAGTGCACGCTTAATTTTCATGCATAAATCTGATGTGAGGATATAAGTGGAAACTAAATAAATATATAAAATATAAGTGGAAACAACGAAGCCAAGGTTTCCTTTTCTCCCTCATTACACAATGGCACCGCCAATGTTCAAGACTTTCTTTGACGATTTCTTGCCATTCCCGGCAAAGCTAAGCCTAAAAAATTCCCAAGATCTTCGTGGATCATGTTTAGAAGTACAATTAGGATTTTTTGAGATGTTTTGGTGTTATTTGGATGCAGAGATAACTCGGGGGAAACTTCCTCAGCTTTTCGACGAGGAACCCGGTCTTTGTAGGCATTTTTCTGCCAACTTTGGCTACGACTCAGTCTCATTTAGGTATATTTTGAATTTTGATCTCCCTAGCTTCATTTCGGCTTTTGAATGGATTAAAATGGTTGAGTTTTGAACCCATTATGGCCCTTTGAAGTTTTTCGGCCATCCCTTTACGAGTTCCGGTTTTCTTCTTCGCAGAAATCGGCCGACCCGTAGCCTAGATCGGGTCAACCCTACTTGATACAAAAAAATGCCAAACCCAGATCCCAACCAGGATCTATTTAGGAATCTGGCTGGAATATTTCATTAACTTCTAGTTAAGTTTAATAGAATATTCCCTTAAAGTTAACTGTTGACCATTAGTTGACTTTTGTTGACTTTTAAAGAATTTTCTCGAAATTCCTTGTAGGCTAATTTTGATGCCTCAAGTCCTTTTTTGGCATCCATTTAGTGAAATTTTGAAGTTTTAATGTAGTTGACTGCCTCGGCGGCTTAGTTGACTTTTTTGTTGACTTTTTACAAAATTTGCCCGAGACTCTTCTTAGGGTATTTCAACGTCCTAATTCCAAATCCACGTTCCGTTTTCCCAAATTTTATCATTTTAGTTGAGTTTTACGAATGAGTCTCATCATTATGCTTAGGTGCGATTACTCTTGGAGACTTCGGCTTTCCTAGTCCGAATAGCTGCGACCTCGCAAATATTTGTGAGTGAGTCTTTACTTTTAAATATTTTATATATTTATTTAGTTTCCACATATATATATATATATATATATATATTTTTTATAAAGTATCTTCTATGTATGCCCATATTACACTAATGTTTATAAGAATTAGCAAAATGATGGAATTTACGAAATTATGCTAAATCCTACAGGATGCACATACATGCATACTATTATGGAATTTTATTTACGGCCATGATTAATATTCTATTAAATAGTATTATGTCGACTAGAATTATAGATTTACCATTGTATCTGCTCATCGTGTGCTACACTGGTGTTAGTACTCACCCGGGTCAGGGCCAGTCTTCACGTGTATGTTCACATTGCACCGTACGCTCACTTTGGATCCATGCAGGTGCCAATCATATCCTAGATTGATATAGGCAATTAGGACTTATATGTGATGCGCCTAACGCCAATCTTCACGTGATTGTAGTTTTAGAATATAAATCATTATTACACCCATCATGTTCATGTCAAAATATCTTTGCATGAACTCGTGTGTCAACATATGTTGATGAACACTCGATATGATACGTTTGTTTATGCGATATATTGTGATTACCGGACGTTATGTGTTTATTTACGAAATATTGTGAAGTATTGCATTCTCGAGATATTACTGTCAACGGTGAGTATTTTCATACTTTACGTAGTATGTTATATTTGCAAACTATACTTGTTTTACAGTAAGGGGTTTTTATTTTTCAAAAACGTTTTACAAAACTTTATTTTCAGGCCCGCTCGCCCGTGTTTTTCACCCCTCCAGGTTTTAGTGGTAGAGCTCTTTTGTCGACGAGGATTCTTGGCAAATGTTAGTATAGGGGAGTACCTTCGATAGTATAATCCTTATCCTACTTTTACTGTACTTTGCTTATGCTCTAACATAACGTGTGAAATGAGTTCAATCTCACTCACATGTGCACTCTTGCATTTAGTCACTTTTAGGTTTAAATTTACTTGCATTTTCCACATCACCACTACACCTTGTGTCTTCGTCACCTTCCTGGTGTTGGCCAGCAAGGCTCGACTCGAAGTCCAAGTGGACATTCTGGGTTGGTGTGTGTCAATATAGATTTGGAAGATTTTAGAAGATTCATATAACATATTGCTATGGATTTTGATAGACTTTGCAACTTTGAATCTTTACCATCAAATAAATCAAAGGGTGATAAATGTATCTTCAGCTAACCAAATTTTGAAAACAAATACAATTTCGTTTGATTTTCAACAAATACAAAATTGGGCATGAGATAAAATGATCCTTATAACAAGTCTCTGAAATTTTTAATTTTCGACAAATACAAAATTAAGCATGAGATAAAGATTACTGGTTTGAAGGAACCCAACAATGAAATGAGACATGCCGACCACACACTATACCAATTACCAATTACCAATTACCAAACAAGCTGATGAAGGAAAACGATGAACCCAACATCATATTTATCCTTAAATGACTTAAATGAAGGAACCCAGCAACCCATATACAACCCATATGAGAAATGATGCAACCTAGCATCCTATTTATCCATAAATGATGCAACCCAGCAATGAAAATTGAAGAAAAAATTGCAGGGATGAAAGAAGAAGAGCAAACAAAGTGGCAGGAGACGAAGAGAGAGCCATATTTGAAATTCTATGGGGTGAGATAGGATTCTAATTGGTCTTGGTTATATATACTTCTTGCTCTCAAATCCTACAATATCCACAACATAATGAAATTCTACAAAATGCTTAATTTTTTTTAATACACCTAGATTTGGGTGGACTTTAAAAATAACTATTAAAATTTCGATTGATTACACCTAGATTTGCATGGATTCTAAAAATCATTTAAAATATGTTAGTTGACTACTCCAGGATTTTAAATTTTTTTAAATCCCCTCAAATCTGAGTTTGACTACACCCTCCTTATAATCAAATTTATTGCATATGTGGCATATTTTTATAGAGTGTTGAGTCTCACATATGTTTCTGTAGGCCATCTATAAGTTTGGGGGCCAAAAGAGAGTCCAGAAATCAAAATGGAATGAATTTTATGGGGAATAAAGTGGTGACTTTTGAGTTACAAGGGCAAAGTAAGATCAAAACGAAGTTTCAGGGGCATAGCTAAAAATAAGTTATAATTGACTCGAACTTTTTACATATCATTTATATGTTATGACTTTGTCACCTTTTAGGTGTCGACTAGCATGCCTCAATTTCGGTTTCCACTTAAATATTCGGATTAGGGTGTGCCATTTTGCATAGCAGAACACTGGTGCGAAAATTACATCCACAAATCGGTGGTTTCAATGAGAATTTGAGTAATACTTAATCGTTCTTGAGGTAAGAAATTATATATATACTAAACGCCTAACTATCTGGTTAATTCCCTTTGTATCCTTTTTACTGTTCATTCGCCAGTGTTCTTCCGTTTTTACCCTTTGGTTGTTCTTTAAGTTTAGCTTTTTGTGTTTATTATACAGTAAAATGGCGTTTTTGTCCCTGCTGTGCGATAGAAATCTCCCGATTTCTTCAAGAAGTCGAGCCCCTGATATCCACGCATCCTCTGCTTCTATGAGATGTCGACGCGTTGCATGGTTCCAGAAGTTCTCGAGCCTTCCTTTTTTGATTTCGATTTCGATCTTTGCCTCACAAAAGCTCTTCGTGCTCTGATGGCTCTCCGATCTCCAGTTCTCTCTCTCTCTCTCTTGCTAAAAACCATGATTAGCAACCTCAAGCGAGAAACTCAGTTTTCTCTTCCTTCCTGCTCGACTTGATTCGATCAAAAAATCTCTTGCACGAAATCAATTTTCTCCCCATCACCGATTTCGACTGCATGCACACCTATCAAGCCCTAGAATCCAACCGAACTCACCCCCTTCAAGCCCGTTTCTGCTCTTCCACTCGCTGCCCAGTAAATCAAGTTCTCAAGGTTCGATGTTTCATCAATTTCCTCCCCCTCAAAGATTATTATGGTCTTTCGTGCATACTGATTTTTTATTTCTATTAATTTTGGTTGTGTGATTAGTGATTTTTGTTCTTAATTTTACTAAAAATTTTGAGTTTTTCTTTCTGTTGTTTCTATGGTTTTTTGTTCTGCATATTTCAATTACTCTCTCTTGCAGCGGAACCACCGCGACCAGTAGAGGCCACTGCCGCGTTAAATTACGGGCTTTAATCGTTTTCTAAAACCTTCTGTACTCATGGTAAGTTATTCTAGGTTTTATTCCATATTCAGATCATCCCCAATTTCGAAAGTTTAGGGAATTGATTCGTTTCCGTGTTGCATGTTTAACATTCTTCTGTGTGATGCTGAGTTGAGGCTATATGAACTGGATTTTCTATAAAATTCCCTGTATATTTATTATTTGTTTCCAACAACAGGTAATCTGGAGTTTTATTTGATCTTCTCTATGCTGAACCAAAAAGACCTTGGAATCACACAGTAAATCAATAATGCAAATGGACATATCCCATCAAGCACTCTGTTACCCCTTTGTTACATGATTTCGTACATCCGCTATATGCTATCTCCTGAACGCTTATCTACCTACTGCCTATTACTATGGAGGTAAAATTTATGGCTGAACTCTTTTTGCTTGAGATTAGTTTATTGGTGGATTATTAGATTCTCTTGAAATCCATGTGTAATTTTTTAAAACGAAATTGATGTGTGTTCATGAGAATATGTATGAGCTTCGGCATGATGTGCAATATGAATTATTTCTTTCTACTTCCATTCAAGACTTATAAAAGGAAGCTTCTCCTGATGGTAATTTCATCTTTTATAGCCTCACCTGCACACCATTCATCACTGAATTTGTTAAAATACAGGAAGAAAGAAAGCAGCCTACAATTTTATAAACTATTGTCAGTATGCATTTTTAATGGTATCAATGGTAAGTTGACAGTTAATGTAATTTCACACTTTCATTATGTTGTGCATTAAGTTTATAACTAACTTTATATTTTGTTTTCTTCCTATAGAAGGCACCCTTCTCAACAGAAAAAGTCAATTAGTTTAACAACTATGAAAGCTCTTAAAAAATCTTATCAATGGTTGTAACAGCATTGATAGCGAGTAGAAAAGTAAGAACAATTTCTTTCTTCATAATAATTATTACCATAAATTATTGGTCTACAATTTTTCTTTTCTTTTGCAATTATTGCTTTCTTTGCTTGAATGAATTTGTATTTTTTTTCCTTTGCAAATATGAATCTTTGCCATTTGTAAATGTTTTTATGCATAATTTACAAAGTTTGTTTTCTGGAAGTTCTGTAGTCTATAGTGTGCATATTCATTGAATAATATGTGACGATTCCTTTACAGCACCGCAGGGCATGCAGCTTCTGGAACCGGTGAGAAATTGCAACTTCCCTAGGCTCGATCCATTTTAGATTTTGGGGGTCTGATTTGGAGGAAAAGAAAAGAAATAAAAGTTGGGTTTTGGATTGATGTGGTGTTTAATTTTATTTAATTTTTATTCTTGCATGTTTGATTTGTTTTGAATTTTTGCATGTTTGATTATTATTATTTTTTTAATTTTCACTGTTTCTTTTGTTCATTGCAGGCTTACAATGTTTTATTAATTTCTATGGGGTGAGTTGCTAATATTTCCTCTATTTATTCATGTTGTTTTATGAATGCTTAAATGTTCTTTATCTAATCTTACTAACACTTTGAGTGTATTTTTAACAATGGTTGTCACTATTTTTTCCTTTTAATTTTTAAGTCTCTGTGTTTTTCACTGCAAACTTTGGACATCGATCTGTTTTGTTGGTGGTTTGATATGTTTTGTGTTGTGTTTTTCAGTCAATTGACTCAATTCATATGATTAATTCCCATGGTTTTCATGCCATATTGGTTGAATTTATTATAATTTTATTTGATTTTGTTGCAGCGATATCCTCATATAAACAAGTGGAAGGTTTACAGGACATTAACCAATCAATTGAGATATTAGGTCGTTTACTTTCTGCTGTCCCTGGTTGGAGTGAGAAAATGTTTAGGTACTTTATAGTTTTGAATTTTTAGTTAGGAAGATTTAACAATACCTTTTTTTGTTTGCTTTACTTTGTTATGTCTTGATAAATGCAGGTTCAGCAACAGGTTGCTGAAATTATCACTTATATAGCCTCCACTTGAAAATAGTAGTACTTTTGGTTTAGAGCCTTGAATTATGCATCCTAAACTGATACTACATATTGATTCGTTTGCATTATACTGGATATTTTGTTTTTTAATATCAGGTTTGGGTGCCCCTCTGAATGTAGCTAAATGAAAAATTATCCTCAGTTGCTGTTTATTGGCCTCGCTGTAAGTTTTGAATAACTTTGTTGATCCCAAATTCTTTGTTCTAATAAATTGCATTTATTTTCTTTTCCGTATTTATATTGATACATGCATGATCTAGGCTACTGAAGGTGTAAGAATTTTTGGGGCGCGACTGAGTATTGGGGTGGATCGGTGGACTTGAAGCCCAAGAGGTTTGACGAAGGTATTTATTTTTTTATTTTTTACATTTGGATTTGGTTTAACAGGTAGTTTAGTGGAAAAACACAAACGTATTTTTGCTTAAACATTCTTTTCCTGGTCATAACTAAGAAATTTGGAGTAAATGAATTTGTGAATTTGAGTGACAATGACAAACCAGTGCACGAGATGAAAAATGATTTGCTATTGTTATTATGTGTTGGACATGAATCAACATAGATAGTTAAGTTATAACTCTATAAGTTTATTTTCTTCTGCTTCTCATCTACCCAAGTCTACAATGTACATGCAGCTAAGGAGAAGACCGAGACATCAACCAGTGCAGAAGTTCCTGATAAGACTAATTGCAAATAGCACTACAAATGAGCACCACAAATTTAAGCTTGATGTTGGTATGTGATTTCCACTCCATCTCATTTTTTTTTAATGTCAGTTTAATTTTCAAACCTTTTGTACGTTTCAAGTAATTCTTCACATAATTGAATAATGGCCGTTTTTTTTGTTTCTGTTTTCTCCCTCCATCAATTCATTGGTTAAATAGATGCTTTGTATATATATGAAAACTTGGTTTTGATAGGCATCAAAAGTTTGGCCATAATAATTTGTCATTACAGTAAGATTAATGATTTAATGGGGTTGTGTTTAATTTTTCTGGAGTTTAAATTAAAGGGTTGAGCTTGATGGCTTTACTCTTTTCTTTTGTCTTTCCTTTGCTGCATTATGTGTAAAATTCAAATGCGTTCTTCAATTTTTTTTTATTTTTATTTTTTTAGTTTTTTGGAGTGTTCTTGGGTAAAGTTCGGTTTTTTATGGTGAGTTCTAAACTGGGTTTTGCTTATTTTTTTGTCTCCAAATATAAGTTGCTTTTCTTTGTTTTCCTCTAATTTTTTTAATTTATTTTTGTTGTTATTTGTGTGAGAAAATGGCTTCAAAATTGGAATTTCCATTATCTGGGCAAAGGAAAACAGGAAGAGAACACCAATGGTGCTGACGATGGAGAATCCCTTATTTGCAGTGGAAATTGACAGTCTATGTGCAACATTTAGCCCAGTTTATAAGAGCAGGGGTCAAAATGAAGAACCAATGACATGGGGATTTGTTTAATTTTATCGAGTTTGTATTGAGGTAAAACTCCCCTCATTTAACGTAGTTTTAAATGCTGAATTAGTATGTGTGTAAATAGGATTTGTGAGTATGGTTGTATATATGTAGTAGTAGAATTAGAAACATTGTTGTAATTATGTGTAACTAGAGTTGTAAACCCGCGGCATCGCGCGGGCTTTTTAGCTTGTTTTATCTATTTCTCTACTTTAATTTGATTTCACCTTTTCGCCATTCAAACTCACTTTTGAATAAAATGGTGGAAACTTGACGAACAACTAGCAAGAACATGAACGCAAAATTCTCCAGCACAAAGCCAAGAATTCCTCATGTACCACACGTGGGAGGGGTGCAATCATACGTGCAATCACCCCTACAATCCGTAATCATCATATCCACCATATCAATTCTGACAATCAACGATATAACTAGGTTGAATAAGCCAGACAACCCAATAAACGGGTTCTTTCAACACAAAGCAACATGTTTGAACCATCCTAGTTTACAATTGGTCCTTATATATCCTCCCTCCCTCCCTCCCTCCCTCCCTCCGTAGCTGTCATCAAAGTTGGAAAGGAAAATATGACGACCATTACAAATTTTGGTGATAAGAAGATAAACTTGACTTGGTTTACAAATTAAGTTTGACTTGTGTTTGTGGCACTAAACTTATCGGATCCAATATTCCAAGTCTCCTCGAATGCTTGTGTACAAAATGGGATGACCGAAAATCGCAAACGGCATGCACATGCCGTAACTCATGACGTATTTTCTAATACACTCAAATATTTTAGGGAAAACATATGTGAAAAAGACTTAAAAACTTTGAGTTTTAACGATAAGGACAAAATAAAAGATAAAATGAATAGTATCGGAATTGACATTTTAGTGTAAAAGTATGGTTTTTCATTAAAGTGGACAGTATCAGAAACTTTTCGTTAAAGTTCCAAATATTTTTCTTGTGACTAATTAACACCATATAAATTATTCATATTTTGTCCAATTAATATGGAATGGTTAATTAATAAAACAAGCACGTACAGAATCTTCGAGAAAATTGTTTCTTCGCTCTTCGCGATTAAAATTTCCAGGGACTTTGAAACCTACATCCAAAACGATAAATGTATGTCCCAATTTCGTGTGTGCGAATATAGGTTTATTGTGTTTGTAAATGTATGTCCCAATTTCGTGTGTGCGAATATAGGTTTATTGTGTTTGTGGTAGCTATTTAAGGGATCACCATTTATGTTTATTTGGTTGTGTTTGTAGTAGCTATTTAAGGGATCACCATTTATGTTTATTTGTGCAAATTATTTTTAGATCAATGTATTAATTGGTCGCCAAAAAAAGTGTACCCATGTGACATATACTTGTTTATCAATGAAATGTCTCTATCGCTTCATGTACATTGCATATGTTTTAGAGATAAAGAAACATATGAATGAATTATGTCACCGAGTTACAATACATTACAAAATAAACCCTACATTTGCATATCAAAATATTTATTAAAAACGTGTGTTCCTAAATCCTATATATATATATATATATATATATATATAGGTTATCAGTCAGTCTAGGTTGGATCCGGTTGAGCCTAGACGGTCCTCTCACAAAAATCGTCTAGTGGTCTATCTCATGTTTCACATGTGGTTTTTTTTGGACAACATGTTTCACATGTTTTTTTTTTTTTTGGACTAAGTGTTTCACGTGGATTAATTTTGGGATGTGCTATCCACACACTTCATTTTACTTCTTACACATCCCTTGATAATTTATGTCCGTTGATCTTCTTCAATTCATCCGATCCGACGAACGAAAATTAAAAAGGTGTGTGAAAAGTAAAATGGGGTTTGTGGATATTACACCCCTTAATTTTCCAAATTTCATTGCTGAAGTTCATAATTTTCTTGGGAAGTGGATTGGGGGTGTGCGTGTTCGACATATATCGTGAAAATATTGTGCACACGTGATGTGATTCAATGTCTATATTATGACTTTTATTCATATATGTAAGTTTAAACTTTAAGGATCATAGGGCTTTAAGTCCTATCTGACATCTTTTAAAAAGCAAAAGGGTACGTATCCGATATCCGACAAGTGCCTAGTTCAGGTACATAATCAATAAGCTTTTAGGCCATCTCTAATGGAGATGACAATATTATCATAGGGCAATGTGAATAAAATGTTTAGCCCATTTTTTTTAACAAAATTCAACTTCAATGGAGGGCTGAGCCAAACACAAGTGGATCTCATCAAGTCAAATTAAAGCATTTTGGCCATCGGGTTGGGCATTTTAAGCCCGCCTGGTAGCCCGTTTGTTGGGATTTTTTTCTTTTTTTTTTTCCATAACTTTTTTTCGTGGAAATAAATTGTACACAATGACTTTTCTTCCATAATTTAATGTGCGACCATGATTTTTCAAGGCCGAAGTAAGCCGAATCTGAATACACATACTTCAAAAGGCAGATCATCGACTCAATAGCCTCTAATGCGGAGTTGACTAAACAGAGCAGCGATGTCTTCAGCATCCTGTTCCGGAATCAGCAGGTGAAGTCCGACGACTTCGCTGAGATTGACCATGCATGCTTGTTTCGCAAGATACAAAAGCTTAATCCTGCAAAGAATCAGCGAGTTTTCTATGGTCTTGGAGTCCTTACAATCTAAGGATTGGTGTGCACCGCAAGTAATCACACTCTTAAGAATGTGCAATGTCTACTTCCTAGATATCATATAGGATTCTCCCGGTTTAATAAGGATCCTATTATCCTAAAAGACAATCTCCTCAATTGGTATAAATACACCATTTTAGAGTTCATCTCTGGTAACATAATTCTTACATACTTATTATTTCGCCTGCTGCTTGATTCTTAATATTACTTACTAACTTGACCGTCAGAGAGCCTTTGATCGGCACACCCCTCTGCCCGGTTTTTGGCTTGCTTACGGTTGTTTGCTTTTTTATAGGTACTTGGATTGAGCATCTCCACTCTCTACAGCGGTGCATAAATTCAGTTCCAGTAATTGTTGCTTTCAATAAGAGTGAACTCATATTCCTCATGACCAAATCACTCCACTACTGCTATGACTAATTCAACCCGACCACACTATTCCACTGCCTCTAGACACGACACCATTTTCATTAACAAAGATGTTCCCCCAAGAAGAAAATTTGGGAAAGTCTATTGCAGATCTATACTACTGTAGACAAGCTTCAAAGAGATTCACGAATTAGATAGCAAACATATAAATGGAGTAAGGCAAGGATGGTCTTGATGACGCTAGACAGATCTATTCCCAAACAAGCTCTGAAGCTTAGATTTAAGGCTAGCAACAACGAACCATGATATGAGGCATTGCTCGCCAGGCTAAGGATTGCGGTAGAATTGCAAGTCAAGGAAAGGTCAGTCCATTGCAACTCAATGCTGATAGTTAACCAAGTTAAGGGTGACTACGCAGTTCATCATCTGACGATGAACTCTACCTCGCCAAGGCGCTGCTCGAGTACCTTGCTTCCTTGAGCATTGACGAACCTGAACCAAAAGTAGTCGCCATTATCGACATAAGGGAGAACTGTATGGACGAGATCATTGACTATATCCAAGACAAAAAGTTTTCTGAAGATTGCCACTTGGCCAGGAAACTGGTCCAAAAGACCTCACGATATACAATTATTCGGTAGCTCTATCGACGTTTATACTTTTGACCCTACACTGTATATATCACCTCGAAGATGGACCTACATATCCTAAGTGACATCCATATGCAGGAACCATGCTAGTGGAAGATCAATCACACATAAGGCATTGACAGTAGGATACTATTGGCCCACCATGTGACAAGATATCGTAGATTGCACTCAGCCTTATGATAAATGTCAAAGGTATGCTCCCATGAACGATCAACATGATGAAGAAATTAGTACTCTAATAGGGGCATGGACTTTCATGCAATTAGGAATCCATCTAGTCGGACCACTGAAGAAAGCTTAAGGAAATAAGGAATACTTGATAGTTGCCACAAATTACTTCTCTTAGTGGATTGAGGTAGAACCTTTATCTAGGATCACCAAGGCAGATGTGAAACATTTTGTTTGGAAGAACATTATTTGTCATTTTGGAATTCCCCATATCATACTTACAGATAATGGGCTACAATTTACTAGCTCTAAAGTCATGAACTGGTACAAGAAACTCAGCATTTGCCATCTCACCTTCATCTTTCGTTCTACCCTCAAGGCAATGGGTAGGTGAAAGCTTCAAACAAAACCATCTTACAATACTTGAAGAAAATGCTAGAATAGAAGAACAAGTGGCCAGAAGAACTGCCTGGAGTTTTATGGGTATACTGGACAACCACTCGAAAAGCAACTGGAGAAACTCCTTTCTTTATGGCTTACAGAACATAAGTCGTCATTCTAGTCCAAGTTACTGCGATGCTTGTTGGAAATGTGCCTTAAAAGCCAATCAGATGATGATACTTTATGGACATTTCACATGTTAAACTAATCTAGTTTAATATAAGGGAAAAAATTATTGTTTAAAGCCGTCTCATATAAATGTTATATGCTTGAACAATAAGTCCAAGGAATATGTAATTGGGAGAACGTGATATAAAGAAGTTAGATTTATGAGACCGTTCTCTTTTGTACACATATCCTAAACGTTCATGATCATAGGATTGCCAATTGGACATTGACAGTCGTTAAGATCAGTACGTGTTATGTCTTCTCTCACGGAGAGTGACTAGTCTCGAGTCATTAGTGTGACTGATACCAAGACAAGTATGTAGGTGCTCAATAGAGAATGAGTCCACTGAATGCGAATAACAAGGATTTGTCGTACTCATATCACATGAGAACTCATGGTTAGGATAATGCAAAGTAGTCATTTGACCTGAGGCATCATAGTTGTCTTGTGGTTAGGTCCTTAATCTTTGACTATGTCAAAGGCACTTCGTTAGAGGGTGTCCACGACATAGTTGGGGTTAAGCTACTTAACCATAGAGGTAGGTGAATGTGCAACAAAGGATCTCTAACCTTCAAAATGTTGAAGGAAAATACTATATGATATGATTAAGAATCTCTAACTAGAATATGAATGAGATTTAGGAAGTCGTTCCAAATTACATTCAAGGTAATCATATAAGTAAGAGAATCACATTGGATAGTAGACATAAATAAACTATCAAACTAAATAATAGGGTCAGGAGTATTGTATTAGAGAAAGACCATTTTGCATTTGTAATCTGAAACTGAATAGGTTCTCCAACCTCTTCTGACTAGCTTGAGAGCCATGACATACTGCTAGGTGTCACTCATGGCTTGTGAAAGCCATAATGGTATATAATCACTTAAAGGAGAATTGAACGTAAGTTTCAATTCATAATCGATTAGTAAGAGTTCTAATTGCCCATTGCCTTGCTAAAAGGAACCTAATAGATCACACACCATGCAAGGTAATGACTGAAGGAAATAACAAAGATGTGTAAGGACAATTAAATAGTTTAATTGTATATAGAAATGATTAATTAAAGTTAATTAATCAAGAACGAAAGGTTCGTCTTAGGCTTTAAGGTGGGTTTCGGGACTCAAAAGGGTTTTGATCCATAAGGCACATAAGGTTTAAGTTGTGTGACAACTAATACAAAATGGGCAATTAACTCGCCAACAATTTGGAGGCCAGCTTTGCATAGAGAGAAAGTGGTTTTGGACTTATTACAAGTTTGCTACTCCATTGAAGATATGTATAAAAGTATCTTTATAGCATTTTCTTCATTTATGGTTTCTTTGAGGAAAGATGAGAGAACACAAGCTCTCTCTTTCTCTCTAGGAGGCTGGACACTATGGGTGAAGATTGCTATCATTTTCTTTATCCATAGTCACTCATCTTCTTCCTTCACCATCCTTGGTGTCGAAAATTAGAGGTCTCAAACTTTGGAGACTTTTGGAGAATCCATTCACCCTCCTTCTCCAAGAAATCGTGGAGCAAATTAGAAGCAAGGAATGAAGGCCCGGCCTCTCTCTTGGGTGATTAGTCTTTCCTTATGCAAAGAGGATTCAATAAAGGTATAAAAGTTTCTCAACTCTCTTTGTGTTTTGAGTTGAGTTTTGGTTCACCACAACTACTAGGCTTTGAATTTCATGGTTTAAGTTTTGTTTTAAAGTGCTTAGAAACATGTTTCCACCATTTAATCATTAAATGCATGAATTATAACAATAATATGGTTCAAATTCGCTTTTGGCGAAAATTGAATATAAGACCTCTCACTTATAAGTGAAGAGGATTCAATAAAGGTATAAAAGTTTCTCAACTCTCTTTGTGTTTTGAGTTGAGTTTTGGTTCACCACAACTACTAGGCTTTGAATTTCATGGTTCAAGTTTTGTTTTAAAGTGCTTAGAAACATGTTTCCACCATTTAATCATTAAATGCATGAATTATAACAATAATGTGGTTCAAATTCGCTTTTGGCGAAAATTGAATATAAGACCTCTCACTTATAAGTGAAGAGAAATACCATTAAACCGTAGTAATGGCTATTCAATTAATTGTTTAATGAGATGTTTAGGTGACATCGCCCACATGATGTTGGACCATTGATAAAGTAAACCTCGTGGGCAATGGACAGTGGTGAAGCTAGGAATTGACGGGAGGAGGGGCGAACTTAAGAGAGTGCAAGGTTCAAGAAAAAAAAAATCTTAGACTCTTAATCCTATAGTGGACTATGCTAATATGCCTAATAACTAATCCAACCAACAATTCAATTAACCAATACCAATAAGCATACAAATTATTCAATAAATAACAATTTAATTCAACTAATCGTATGAATAATTGTATACATTAATTAATAATTCAATTAATTAATCAATAATCAAGATTTCAAATTTTAATTTTTACCCAAAACAATAATTTCATAATTTCATTCATCAATAATCATAGAATTCTTATCAAGAACCAATAACCAATAACCATATTAGTGCATTACCATAAGATTCTATACCAATTAAACAATAAATAATAAATTAGGGTTAGGGATCATAGATTTAGGAATTAAAAAATTTACCTAAAGAATGGCTGCAGCTGGCGGCTAAAGAGTGGTTGGAGCTTGGAGGAGTGGCTGGCGTGGAAGCAAAAAGCCAAATGGAACTTGCTGCTGGGAATTTGGGGGGGGGGGGGGAAGAGCACTTTGCTCTCTGTCTCTGATTGGCAAAGCCTCTTACTGAAGAAGATAGAGAATGGGGAAAGGGGGATATTTATACATATATTTTTTCTTCAAACATATACGAAATGGCGTTGTTTCGTTTGATTTTTTTTGTTACAAGACCAAAACAACGTCATTTTGGCCTAGATTTAAAAAAATAAAATAAAATTGGTAATCAGATTCAATTCTGCGCAGCAGCAGCAGAACACCAGAAATCAGCCATGGGAGGGGCACTGGGGCTGAGTTTTCCGGCGAGGGAAGGGGCTGAACCACTGCTCCAGTCTTATTTTTCGGCGAGGAGAGTGGTGGCCACCACTCCTTGCCCTCACATAGCTTTGCCACTGGCAATGGATATGTAAATTCTCTTTTTTAATTTTAACAAAATTAATGAAAATACTATGCTTTCTAATTTCCCCTGTGTGTGTGTGTGTGTGGAAGATAGCTGTCATCGCACTCCATAAAACACACATGTTTCCTGAGAGAATTGGGCATTTCTCAACAACACACATATCACATGCAACAACCAATAGAAGATGGTATTGTTACTATTGTACACGCATCTAATCGTCAATGCTGTCGATCAAAATAGAAAGGTGTTGCATACATGCATATTTTTTCCTAGTTGTTATTATATATTGTACACGCATCTATTGTACACGCTAAACACACATACCCATTTTAGTTTTATATGTACTCCTGTTTAATTTTGCTAGTTGTTTTCGTTTGAATTTTTCAATCCAACGACTCAAAATATAAAAGGGTGTGTGAGAAGTTAAAATTGATGTATTACATGAGAAAACCTTACATGAAACGAGTTTACTGCCACCATAACATTCCGTTCCAATAATACACAAATGTCACTGATTTAGTAGATAGGGATGCTTCATGGCGGTGAACTTATTTCCATATATGTACTCTCCTATTACAGAGGTAATATAATGTGATTTATTAAAATTCGGTCTCTTTGGTAAATCACGTTACCATTACCATTGTGGTGACCACCACCACCGCCTACCATCACCACCACCAACACACACCACTATCAATACCACCACCACCACCACCACCACCCACCACCATCATTCACCACTATCATCACCCACCATCATCATAACATCTCCACGTCGCCACCACCACATACCGTTGTCGCCATTGCCGCTATTGCCATCATCACCAACTATCGTCACCGCCATCGCCGTCACACCACTAGCATAGTTTCTAATTATATCTCCCAGTTATATATTAATAACTCTATACACATATTAATTTTCATATTATTCTTTTAGGTTAGCAAAACAAGACAATTCACAAATTTAAAAAAAAAAATTCCGACATTTCAATTTTCGTCAATTTGAATTTTTTTAATAATCTTAAGTTTTTTCATCCAAACGCAATCTTAGTATTGTCCTGTATAATATCAGACAACCCAAATTTCAACTTTGCTTAGTAATAAAATACTGGTTGCTTTTGTTGATCACACAAAAAATAAAAGTCAGAAATATTTAACGCTTCAAATGTTAAAGCAAAAGGCTACTAGTAATTCCCATGCATCTTCCCATAGAAAAGCTAGCTACCATCGGACGATTAGGAATAAAGTAAATTTATAGCCATATAAATCTCTTTTCTTTGGTCACGTGGACGAAATCAAAAAGGAAAAACGCAAAACGTTTGGTGTGCGATAGTTCTTCATCAAACTTATTATTGACCAGTTCAGTAGTATTGACGATTGAGTCAAATTTAATTAATTTCCAGGTTTCCATTAATTTCCCAATTGCATTGGAAAAAACCATATCCAACCATTTCAAAAATATAACCCACATTTGGTTGGGCAGTTGTATTTCCTTTGATAACAACGTTGTGTTACACAATTGTGTTTGGTTTTGCTCACCATCATTCTAATCTGTAGGTCCCTCTTGTCCTTGACTTATTATCCATATGAAAACTTTTAATATTCCAAAATTAATGAAATCGGGGTTTGACCAAAACAAAAAAGATGTAAATTTGAGTTTAGACATGTAGGCTAGAATAGTGTGCTCCACCAATCTGCAATCAAGTTCAAATCACTTTTCTGAGTTAAGATGAAATTAGAGTAATTATCTATCCTTATTGTTGTAAAAATAATAATAATAAGGAATGCATTCACACACTTATTTTTTATCTCTTACACATCTTTGTTAATTTTTTGTCATTAATCTTCTTTAACTCATTTGACTCGGCAAATAATTGAGAGGATGTATGGATAGCACTAATAATAGTGAAGTTCATTTATAGTAGAGAGAGGCAATACAAAGTAATTGCAATGTGACCTCACAAAAATGTGATATCTCTAGCATTACGTGTCTAAATAGCATTCATTTTTTTATACAACTATTTGCACTAGCAAGTTAAAAAGAATACTACTAGACCGTAGAACTAAGTGACTAATAATTTTCTTAAATAAAAAAATAAAAAACAAAGAAATTTCCAAGTGAAAACCCTTTCTATATGGCCCCAGATATCAACGGCTACCTTCCATTCAAAACACGTTCACAGTTCATACCAAACTGTCAAACTGTAGTTTCCATGCAGCGACTCTCTCTCTCAAACTGTCAAACTGTCAAATAAAATGGGAAACTCTTCTTCCTTTGTAGCTAGCATTATTTAAGAACCGCAACTAGTCCCCGAAGTGTAGCCCTCATAATATCAAATTATTTAATATCACCAATTCAGCACCATAAGTATGGGATGGCAGCTACTACAAATAAACACCAACTACTTGCCAAGTTTGATTTGTTCCATTCAATATTCAAACAAGAGTTGCAGCAGCAGCGGTCATATAACAATTCAAGAAACATTTGCAGGAGATTTATTTAGGAACAAGAATAAATTGTTTGTTGGCAGACAAGAAGCAGGAGTATGTCGCATTAGTTTATGATTCGGTTTCTCTGAGAATTCGCTTCAGAAACATGGGATTTGCCAGCAACGTAGGGAAGTACCAGCTCGGGCGAACGATTGGAGAAGGTACTTTCGCCAAGGTGAAGCTGGCACTCGACAGCACCAATGGCAAGTATGTTGCAATCAAGATCCTGGATAAGCATATGGTCATGCAAACCAATCTCAAGAATCAGGCATGTTTCCAAACCTTTCAGTTTTTCTTCTTTTTGATTTATTGTTTTGGAGAAATTAAATAAAAACAGAACAAATTGTTGCCCAAAATTACAGGTCCAGAGAGAAATTAGAACAATGAAGCTTCTCAACCACTCCAACATTGTTCGCATTCACGAGGTATGTATCTTTACGCCTTAAAAGATTATCGGTTGTATATATTTTGCATCAATTTTTTCTTCAATTAATTTGTTTCTCAAAATTTTCACTTACAGGTCATAGGAACAAAGACAAAAATTTACATAGTTATGGAACATGTATCTGGAGGTCAACTCGCAGACAAGATGGTGAGTTAGTTTACTTTTCGTGTCCGATTTTAAATCTGGTGATTCGGGTTGCTTTTGATTGAAGTGAACAAGTTTAGCTAATTTTGTTTCAAACTCTTTAAAAGTTGTATGCCAAAAGATTTAGTGAAGGGGAGGCAAGAAAGCTGTTTCAGCAATTGATTGATGCAATGGACTACTGTCACAACAGAGGTGTCTATCACAGAGATCTAAAGGTGAGTAAAACCTAAATTTACAACTTTTTTTTTCACAATTGGAGCTTCCTCAACTGACTATGGTGTCATATGCAGCCTGAAAACTTGCTTCTAGCCAGTAATGGAACGCTGAAGATGTCCGATTTTGGACTCAGCGCACTGCGTAAGGTAGCAACATAAATCCTTATGTTCTCGAGCCGTTGTTCAGTTATTTTAATTTTACTGTTGAAAGCTGACGATTTGTGTTGGTGCTTGCGCGAAACTTTGATGATCGACAGCCTGGTGACCTTTTGTCAACAAAATGTGGCTCTCCAAGTTATGTAGCTCCCGAGGTATGCAGGTTATCGATACATACAAAAATCATACCCTGAGTTTCATTTCATCAGATGGTTTGACGATTTCAATATTCGTGAACAGCTGATCCTGAGTAAGGTGTACGATGGAGCAGCTGCAGATGTTTGGTCTTCTGGAGTGATTCTTTTCGAATTATTAGCTGGTCATCTACCATTTGATGAATCTAGCCTGATGAGCTTATACAAAAAGATATCCAGAGCAGAATACACATTTCCGCAGTGGTTTACACAAGACCAGAAGAAGCTCATCTCCAGAATACTTGATCCAAATCCTAGAACGGTATAGCTCTGATGCTTAAATTCCACGCTCTTAAGCATTTTGCGATAGCGTGTTGGGATTCATTACACGGCCTCATATATATGTTCCTTTTATCAATGCAGCGGATAACAATACCAGAGATTATCGAAAATGAATGGTTTCAACAAGATTATGTGCCCACATATGGAAATGATAGTGACGAAAAAATCTACCTTGATGATGTTAATGCCGCATTTGATTCAATTGAGGTAAAAGCTCCGCATGATTGTAACGCAGAGAAAAATGCTAGAATCTCACCTTCACTGCACATACATATCTGATTTTGCACAATTGTTATTTGTTCCATGCAGGAGAATGTGGCGGAGACAAAAATTCCAAAATCCTCAAGTTTTATAAATGCATTCCAATTGATAGCCATGTCAAATGATCTCGATCTGTCAGGTCTTTTCGAGGAACAGGCAAGTTCACAATGAAGGAAAAGATATCCTAAAATATTTATAATCCTACTGTTTTTTTTTTTCTCGCTTATAACAAGTAATAATGCTAAACCGTGCTCTTAATTTAGGATGAGAACAAGCATAAAACAAGGATTGGATCCAAGCATACCATTACTGAAACCATGAAGAAAATAGAAGCTGCTGCAACGGATGCGAGCCTTTCAGTAGCAAGAACAAACAACTTCAGGGTACACGAAAATCATATTCGATTGCTTCTTTATCCACTTATCAAAGTTCTTTCCTGCCAACTCATGGTGAATTTTTTTTTTTTTTTCATCAGATGAAAATGCATGCAAAACAGATTATGACTAGATGCTGTAGATCATACATTGACATATCAGCAGAGGTAAGAAATTGCCATACATTTGAATGAGTCGTGAATAGAGGATTTTAAGTTCGATCTCTGACCATCCAGGCGAAAATGGCAGGTGATTGAAGTTGCTCCCACGAATTGTGTCGTTGAAATATCAAGATCTGCAGGGGAGCTTAGACTGTACAAAGAAGTATGATCACCATATCCATTAGCTAAATATGCACTTATGATAAAAAATGTTTACTTACTGAGACAATATTCTGTTGAAAATGATCTCAGTTCTGTAAAAGTTTATCAAGTCAGCTGACAGACAAAGCCGCTGCTTCATCACCGAAGCAAGAATCTGAGGCTGTCAACACCGATAGAGAAAGTATCGAAGAAAAAGAACGGTAATCCGAAACTATTCTGCAATGTGTCAAGATAACGGTATACCATAGATTGCTGCAGCTGGCTGACTAGTTGTATTTTCGATAATTATATGCAGCTCTGAGGAGACGAATTCCAGAACAATCAAAGACTACCGCGGTTATTCATCGTCTTGACGAGCTTCTGTTTTTTCGTTCAAGACGAAGTTCCTGAGGGATCGTAAAGGAAGATGTAAATCTAGAGTAGAAAAACCTGATTCTTTTGCAAAGCTTTCTCCTTACAAGCAGAAAAGAAAGAAGAGGAACGTTTCTTGCATGCTTCAAAATTCAAATGTAATTGTGTATTTAATTTTAACAATTTCCCATTCACTTTTGATACAAAATAAGTTATCAAAGATGACAAAGGATCACAGTGTCTGTGATTCTCCATTTGTACTGTATTTGAAAGGATATAAATATTAATTTTCCCGAAAGCATATTTATTTCTTTCTCCAGAGAAAGATTTCGTATCCAAGCAAGGACATGTTTCTGAAACTTTCAAACGCAATCGATTGTACTAGTTTGGGACAGAGTTGCACGAATCTAATTCGCGTGGAACAGAATTCGTGCGATCTCTAATTCGTGCAACTCTGTTCCACGTTTGGCACCGCATACCCCTGAAAGTTGGAGTGTTCATAAAAGTGCAACCTAGGGTGGTTGTGGGCAGACAATTGCGGCCGTGGCGGTGGAGGCGGGTAAATGGCGCAATGCGGTCTTTATCACATATTCGGGTGGATTCTAAATTTGCAATTATATAACACCAATGTCTACGTTTTCTTCCACATACAGCTACGCTTTCCAACTCCCTTAAAATCTTAGTTGTAAACATCTCCTAAATCCCAAGATTTATATGCCAACCGTACAAAATTCCAACTTCTCCTAGAGCATCTACTCTAGTTTCTTATCCAACACGCTGTGATTTTCTGACTTTCAGGAATTGTCTCTGTTGTCTGAAGGGTTCATTTGATAAGCATTTTCGCTCTGAGTTTTTCATTTTTTGTGTTAGAGGTTGAGGGAAATACATGGGAGAAATGAGGGATGTAGAAGAAATTGCACAAAATCAATCCCTCTTCTTCATCCATTGTTTTACCCATATACTTTCCTAATATCTCGAGCACCCAAAAATTGAAAACTAAAAACAAAATGGTAATCAAACAGACCTTAAGGTGGAGAGCCTCACGTTAGAAGACCTTGTACATGCGTTCACGTAGGAGCTGACAATTCGGAACTGGCTTGAAAACATAGTGAAAAATTACACATCTCTGCATTTACATTTGACGTCAAATATACATCACATTACCTTCAAGGTGGGCAATGTACCTGATAAGCTTTATAAATGATAAAAATTACAATAAAGTAGCAGTCTAATCCGTTGTTGAATCGCCAATCAGAAAAAAATAAAAAATAAAAACTTCTACAAGCCTTAGAGAAGGAAGGAATCTATGATATGGAAAACCACATCCGCACCATCAGAATTCAACCAATAGCTCTTCACCTGTATGTATGAGGGAGTAGATATATGTAAGAAAAAGAAAACACAGAACACAACACGCTTCTTTACGAGACTATGTTGTTACTAGTTACTAGTACATCTAATTGGGAACTTTACGAGTATTAATGCAGCCAACCAAAACTTGCCTGAATAGTATTATGAGCAATGTATCGTTGTGTACTTTTTTGAAAGCTGACATCCACACGTTCCCAAGGTATCTGAGTAAGACCTCTAATCATCTCCTCTACACACAATAAAGGACAAACGCTATTTAAAACTGAAAGTAAACTTTGAATATATGAAAATCATAATAAGAAACAAGATCACGAGGTCAATAATAAGGGACACAGAGAAAATACTTGTAACAGCCATAAAATGCATGCTGGAAAGGAAAATTAATATGTATTCGGTGATGAATACATATAATAAGAAACAATACTCTGTGCTTCCCCTGACGACCACTCCTCTTTTTCCCTTATCCAAATAACCGCCAACCCACACTATTACTTTCCAACACCTTTCTCTCTCCAATCCATAAAAGTAGCCAGTATGTTTTTTTGGTTGTAATCGTAACAGAACACACATAATAAATGATCTGCAGATCACCAACTATGATGCATATAGATAGTGTGTCCAACACATTTACGGAATGTTCAAGAAGTATCTATATGTGCTGACTGCTGACATAACATGAAGAGTATTTACATAACACACCAATTGCTAACAAGATCAACTTTTAAAGCACCGAGTCCACACAAATTGAAAACGTATGTCCTTATAACATTGGTGGAAAGAAATAAACTTAGGATTGAACTAGTCCCCACTCATCCCTCATCACCATTTGGGCCAAAGCTCAGGTCGTAATTTTTTTTCCAATAGTTACGCACAACTCAGAAGATAAGTTTGACAAACCTTCCAAGTCTATTTTTACGTCATGAGCAGATGAAGAAGCTTTCATATGAATATCATCAAAAGTTTCTCGCTTGATATATACGATATGTGGATATCTCTCATCGGTTACAAGTAGATTGGACTGCAAATAAGAATTGGAAGGCAAAAAAACAGAAAAAAAAAATGGAGTGAGTTTGGAACCATAACAGATAGGCACACCCTGAATAGGCAATTGAAGAGAAAACAAGAAGACTTACCTTTGGAAGTTCATCTTGACGCCGGATTGATGATGTTCTCCATCCAACCATATCTTGAAACTAAGTCAACATAAACAAGTTTCAACTGGTTCCAAAGTGAAAATACACAAATATACCATATAATCAAATTTTGATAGCAAAATAAACAGGAAAAAGGATACGATCATAATTTGCATTAGCATATGCTACACGGCGCTTAAATGCACGCAAAGCCGATCTGCACAGGCAAGAAAAAGATATATTACCATCTACAAAATTATTATAATTCAATCTTTTGGGAAATCATGGAGAATTATGGACATACTAATACTAACATGAATTTTAGGTCATCACAGTCATTAACCATTCGAAGAAGAAGAGGAGGTCTGCCATCATCATCGTCTGTTAGGAAGAGATGCTTCCCAGATCTCCCAACAATAAAGTGTGCAGTTTGAGAAGCTCTTCTCTCGAGAAAAGGAAGACCACAGAGAAATGGGAGCTGCGGAAACAAAGTTAAAAAATTCACGTTCACAAGATTCCTCCCATATTTTCTTACAAGATTCTCTAATGTAGAATGAAAGTAATAAAAGGAATTCTTCAATTCGCAGCTACTTTTCATCACTGCATTCTATATAGTCATCATATGTGCGTGTAAATTGCTCAATTTTGTTTATCCATAGCAAATATGAAGAAAATAAGCATTTCCTACCTGTTTATTTCCCCTTGAACCAAGATGTGGTGTTGCAACCGTTATAAAGTTCATTGCTTCCAGTCCAGCAATTGTACCATGGTGAGGCTGGTCAATGGATTGTGTCAACTTATTTGTATGCCCTTCAATTAAGCAATTACCATTTTGACCTGAGGGTTCTGATTTTGGAAAAGGTTCATACAGCCTTCCGACGGCATACCTTGCAACCAACCCCCCTAAGGAATGAGCCACAAAAGATATTTTCCGCACCTCAGACCTCCTTCTGACAACAGCTAATACCTGCATTGCTTTTAGCTCTGGAATTTAAGATTTGCCCAAAGTTTGAAATAAATAACTTTATAATATTGAGATTTATCTTTGCAGTTCTCTTATACACTGGTGAGTACCATAAGCATTTTATTATGGTTCAAAAAATGCCCACTTTAGTATCATAAACCAAGACATGCTATGCTAAAATATGCGGACTAATATGCCATTACCAAATACCTCTTCAGCTAGCCTCTCACCCATCAAGTCAACACCGTCAAATGTCAGTCTTGAAGAGTTACATTCACTACCTGCTGGGAAAATTCTAAGTCAGACAGATCATGTATTTTGGAAATAATATGATTCCTAAAGTAAATTTGCAGCAAACAAGGAGGAGCTTGCATATTTACAAGTTTTAATCACTAACAGATCCTCCCCAATTAAATAAATTTTACAAATTGGAAATATACTAAGATACTTAGTTACTTAGTGAATAAGACTCTTCGGCGCACTTGTAAGAAAAAATCACAAGTGAAAAGAAGCACTCACGGTGCACAATTACTTTATCAGGAAGCTTTTTCACAAACTGATCTGCGGCGTATCTCCAGTCTGAAGCACTGAAATCATGGAAAAAGAATTTCACATGACATGCAAAAAAAAAAAGGTTTACAAAATGACAGAAAATATTAGTCAGGGAAAGACAAAAATAAGAATTTAGGCCTCGTTTGGTCACTAGGATTGAATTGGAATAGATAACTCACTATATTCAAGGTATATTGAAGGTAGAGGTTAATGATTTTTCATTTTGAGGGCATTAGACATGAAGAAAACTTATCCCTCCTAATCCTACCATTTTGGTTAATGATTGGAATGGAGAAGTTTTCTTAATAAGTAATCCACCTACATTCAAGTTGGACACAATTCATTCATTTCTTCCTTCAAACATACCTTCAATACTGTGGGTTATCCATTCCAATCAAGTTCTAGACACCAAGCGAGGCCTTAAAATGAGAATATCTTCAATTAAATAGAGACTGATATTTGAAGAGAAGTCTGTCAAAAGCTCAAACATAGGAAGAATAACTATTTGAAACCACAGATAGGCACACAAAGTACGGGCACAAAAATTATTTAAGGGATGCGATTCAACTCTTGTTCATCTGTACATCCTCTTTGAGGGCAGGTTTGAGCGCTACACCGTTTTATGTAGTGTTTGTTTTTATGCAAGGCTCTACTTATGTTAAACCAATGAGATTCCCAAAGAGGCAATGCAGAGGGGTGTAAATGATCTAAATCAAGCTAAGTATTGGGATGATTAGGCATGGCTTGACTGAATTATGCTGGAGTCAAGCTCGGGTTGAGCATTGCTTTCCGAGGTTGAGCTTGGTTTCCTTTGTATATAGGACGAGACAATCCTGAGCTCATCTTGGCTTGGTTTGGACACGAGAAAACAACGATTCTTACAAGTCAAGCTCAATTGAATTATCCGTCACTCAAGTCAAAGTCAAGTGATCTCAACCTGATGAAACTTGAACTGCCTATACAAAGTTGAGATTGATTTTAACAAGCTCAATATTTTGTTCGATTTTGGCGTATCTCTTTTGTGAGTTGAGCACAATACGAACCCAAGTTTCTGTATCGGTCTAGCCTAGTCAATAACATAAATAAATCATCTTGCCATTAGATTTACCACAAATCCACTTCTCTACTATATATGGCAGCTCAATATTATCACATAATGTTACACTATAATTCTACACATGCATTTATTGAAAAATTGGGAAGAAGAGGTACCTGCCGATGATTCCATTGACCATTATGACTAGATGTTCCGGCACGCCACTGCCCTTGGGGTCGGCGGCAAATACATCTTTGCCGCCGCTATCGATCTCCACCTTTATCCCCTGGTGATCGGGGTCACGGACGCATCCTCCGGTGACAAATCGGCGGAGCAAGTCCATCCGGGTCCGAGTGATAAACAACCCACGCTCGGAGGAGCTAAAACTTAGGTGGTTGCTGGAGCACAGGGGCTCGAAAGAGCAGTGCTTTCGGGTCGGGTCGGCGGTGCGGAGGACGGGGATTGCGGAATTGAGCGGAGAATTGGCGGCGATCATGTGTTTTTAGAGAGAGAGAGAGAGAGAGAGAGATTTGGGGTTTGATAAAGTGTTTGAGTAAAGTTACGACAGATTTTGAGATGAGCAGGGAAACGGAAGCTGCTGTCGAATGAATGAATCATGAATGTAGGCGCCGCGGGGAGATCACCGGAATTTTTTTGGCGGTTTTCTATCATTTGTGTCTGTCTCTTTTACGTTTTTTCATTTTGTTTTCTTGCTAATATCTTGACACGTTTTATCTAGATATATAAAGGCAGAAGATTAGTTTGGTGAAGCATTGGATAACCCCTAAAATACCCTTACTTAATGACTGCGTAAATCAAGGATTTAATACCAAAAGAAGGATAAAGAGGTAATAACATTAACTACAGAATTTGGAACCTAATGGAAAGTGAAAAGGAAGACAGTTGCCAGTTTAGTTATCAGTTCTACTCCAACTTCCCACGATCGAAACCAGAGAACAGTTTAACGATTCCCACGATGAAACCAGAGAGTAGTTTAATGATTCCCACGATCTGAGTTCAGTTGAAGGTTCAACAATAACTGCCCACATACCACCGCCATATACAGATGAATAATCGAAAAGATCCCAATTTTGAAACCAGATTTCTGGACGTCGTCTTGGAGCCCATCCTCTTCACACCTTTGATCTCGGACACCCACTTTCAGGAGCCCAATCTCCTGGCTGTTGCTCATCTTCCCTTCTCTTTTCTGATCACCATATTTAAGTCAGTTTTCCATTTTGTGCAAATCCCTAACCCCAACTTTCCTTACCATTTAGCTTTTGATTTCAACTTTTGATTCAAGATTTTTTCCAATTGTAGTTTTTTTATTTGGTCCCATCATCTTCACACTTTTTATTTTCTATCTTTCCTTATGTGTCCTTAGTAGATTCCATCACTCTTGCTCTCTCAAAGATTGCACTCAGGCAAAACACGCACTCACTCAAAGACAATCTGGTAACCATTTTCTTTTTATATGATACTGTCTTAAAGATTTTTTGTATTTTCCTTGGTTTTTGGGGGGGTTTGTTCGAGTTCTCGAGGGATTTCAAGTTTTTGGGTTGATGATTGAATGTGGAGCTTAATGTGTATTTTTTTTGTGGCATTTTTTATGGAGGTAATTTCTTGGTGGGTTTTGTGTTTACTGTAGTCAATTTTGGGTTTTGTAGATTGAGACAGCAAGACTGAAACTCGAAGACGAACAAGCAGAGGAGGAGGTCGGTGAAGAAAAGAGAAGCAAAAGTAAAAGGAAAAAAACATGAGTTATTTTTTTATTATTCTCCCTTATGAAGAGCAATTTTTGGATTTTTTTTAATTAGTGTTTGATGGGAGGTTCAACACTAACCAATTGCTCACCACCAATATTTAGAGATGAGTAATCGGAAGGCGGCTAAGTTTGGTTTTCAGGAGTTCGTTGTGTGGTTTTAGAAGCATGAGATGAATGAATATGTCCTCTTTGTACATGATATTTTTTTATATCCTGCATCTCTGTTTAATGCCGACTTTGTTTTGATATATTTTTTTTATTGTTAATTTCAGGGTACTACTAGTTTAATGCCGACTCTGATTCCACACTTCAGAAAGGTATGCCTCTAATGTATGATAAATTTTGCCAACTTGCTTCTCTTGATTTGGGTATGACTCCAATCACTTTGTTTTCCAAAGCCATCTTAGCATCAGCATCACCAATTGTAGAACAAAAGCTAATCCAATTGATAATCTTAGCATCTGCTTCACCAATTCACCATCATCTTTTGATTTTGAGTGCCTTTATCTGATAGAGGGCAAGTACATAGTTTTATATCTTTCGTATACAATATTAGTACTGATTTCTTTTGTGAACTAAATACATGCATAATATGTGGTTGGTTTGAACTTTGTTATACATGCACTGATTTCCTTCTCTGCCGAGCATACTACATAATCTTTCCAATTTTCACTAAAATTATCTCACAACTCATTTGCAGGCTATAAGGAACTGGATTTAGAGAGGGCCTACCAAATAGAGATTTCTTTTACAGTAAAACCTATTTCTCTCGGTAATGCTACACTTTCAAATTTGAAAATTTCGTGAGATAATCGCTTGAAGAAAACCTTAATTGATTGTTGATCTTGATTGAAAACTGTTGATTTCAGCAAGCTAACTCTCAAAGAGTTTAAAAAGGAGGAGCATGAGCAGTATGTATATCTTTTTCTTTTTTCTTAATTTTTTATAAATGATTTGGGGGTAAACATTGAACCTTATATCTCCTCCATCCACCAATATCAATTTCCATCTTTGTTCTTCCACTTCCTTTCCACCTCTCTCTGGTACTTTTTAATTTAAAAATGTATCTGTAAATTTTTTTCTGAATTTTATTTGCTTTCTGCAGTGTTTCGAATCTTCCGATTGCATCAGAAATGAATTAATATCTGCACATTTGATTTTTCATTTACTGGCTTTTTTCTGGTAATGGGTTTTATTCATGAACATTCTCATAGCTGCAAATTTGATTAATTGTTTTTTGAACCTTTGGATGTTACCAAGATTTGATTTTTGCTAAAGGATCTATCTAATTACATTGGTTTGTGTTTTTTTTTAGTTGATCTTTCTTTTAATTTAATCATCTTGAAATAAAATTGGAATAACTGCATGTTTTCCTTTCACAGTTTACTTTTGAAGTTTTTGGATAGATTGACTTGACCTTCACATTTCTGTGAATTTTTGCGTTAGTTGGTATGCCTTTCTTCCTTATCATACTACACAAAGTGTGACAGCCCGTCCTAGATATTTTTATCGGTGGTGTGGAATGACTAAAGTACCCCTAGACGTTGTGTAGTAGTGTGGTTTAAGTTTGGGTTTTATACTAAGCTAGTTAGTTTCTCAGTTTTTGGAACTTAAAGTTAGTGGTTTTGTTGTGTTAGTAAACCAAAATTGGACCACACACTTTCACACACCCATACCCTTACCAGTTGATCTTTCTCTCTCCTCCCTCTCTTGAACTTCTTTCCATTTCCGTACGATTGTACGGACAAACTTCAAACCATATCATTTCTTCACGGATCAAGGTTTTGGAAGCCATCTTTGTGTTCCTTGTGAACTCAGGAACACATCCATACCATTTTTAGAACGTGAGAGCTTGTAAAACCCGAGAACCCATAATCTCATATTTGGGTCACTGTTCATGCAGTCGTAAACGTGGACCTTTCAGCGAGTTTTAAGGTCATAGGAAGCCTTAAAACATCTTCACGAAGCTCGGGGAATAACTTTTGAGTGATTTGGACGTCGAGAGGCTCGAGTTCAACGAGTTGCAGTTTTGGCCGGATTATCAAGGTTTCTCCGGCGAGATTCCGTGGATTTTAGAACTTAAAATTGGTAAGGTTTGTTCTACTCGTTGTAAGCTTCATTTTGAGACAAATTTCATGAAGTTTGGTTAAGAAATAAAGAAGATATAAAGGTTTCAATATTTTTCCAGTTTTCGGCGATCGTAGCAGCACCGGCGCCGGACTCCGACGAACCAAGGAAGAAGGAGGAGAATATTCCATCAAAGTTGACGGAATATTCTAACGCCGTCAGGTAATTCTAAAGGTATATGCGGTTTTTTAACAGAATATTCCCTAACACCGTTAGGGAATCCGTTTGTGTGCCAGGCAAGTGCCTGCGCGTGAGCTGCACGTCTGGCCGTGCAATGTATGAGAAGTTATGGTGGTATATGTTTCTAAAAATATGGGGATGTTCTTGAGGTTGAGTAGGTCATGGTGGTATATTAAAATACCCCATTTTAACAATGTATGAGAAGTTACTTCCTAGTTTTATGTATGTACTTTAAATAACGTTTATTTAGTTATTTCGCATATAGGTGAGACCTATTCGGAGGACGAGCGCTATCAATCGAGGTTCGGGGGCTACGACCCTTCGACATATCAGTGAGTGGCCTTTTGGTTTTTCATATATACCTATATATACTTGAGATTTTTCTCAAAAAATAAAATTTAATGATTATACGTTTTGAAATGCCATGCAAAGTATCTGCCTACTTTATTTATGCACTGCATATGTTTATGATTGGTGTTGTGGACGCACAGGTAAAGGCCAGGTAAGTTCATGAATTAAAGATATGAGATTAATTCAGTTATGCGAGATATGATGTGATATATTGAGAGCTTATAAACCTGCACCTCGGTGTTAGTGCTCCCGCCCAGAGTTAGGGCACAGTCATTCATGTGATGTTCACCTCCCCCACCATATGCTCACCTTGGATCCAAGTTAGGTGCACAGGCTTGTTGTACAGACCACATTAGGTGGTTCCGGCTTGTAGGTGACCCGTGATTTATCGCACAACCTTTAAGTGATTGTAGCATTATAGCATATTTATTTTAGACCTAGTCTAGTCGTACAGACCACTTTAGGTGGTTCCGACTCGTGTGTAGAATTTGATATGATTGAGATTGGTTATGAGTTATATACTTAGCCGTACAAGTATTTTAGTTGGATTCGGCTGATATGATATCTAGCATTGATATATTTTAGTTGGATTACTTATGGCATTTCATTGAGATACTTTGGCATGGTATATTCCTATGGATTTTCATCCTGAGCATGATATTTGATATAGCATATATTATATTTCTGGAAAATTATACAGGTTTTACGGCGAGGGGTTCAAACTTTTGAGAAATGAGATGATTTTGAAAAACTTTGTTTATGCCCACTCACACTTTCAGTTTTGTGCCCCTCTAGGTTTTAGGTAGAAGTGCTTTGGTGGCTCACGAGGATTTCGACGGTGGTTCTGACAGAACATCACAAATGTAGGATCACCTTTGGGTGTTATATCTAGTACTTGTTCAGTCGGACAGCACTTAGGCAATTTATGCTCTGATTGTGTATTTCACACTTAATTTCGCACTTGCACCTTATCTTAATTAGTACTGCTAATAGTTGGATTTTTTATTTATTCATATTTCTCTATATCAATTTTGCTTTCGCACTATGCACATTGTTACGTGACTCTCACGTGACGACCAGCATGCTATGATTCAGGTCGGGGTGTGTCATAAAGGGTGATGAACAAATGGGGGGAATTTGTGTCTAAAATTACCTTCTCGATGTTATATGTTTCCTTATTATTGAAGTCATGGTATTCTATAGTTGCAGTTGGTTAGGTGCTTACGATCTTTTGCAGGAAACATCAAATGTATAAACTCTCTGTACCATCAAATGTATAATTAACTTTATATTTTGACTTTCAAGTTGTTTTGTGTTTTGGTACCAATACTTGATGTTTCAGTTGGCACCTCAGTCCTCCCCCTCAATTATTTCAGTTGGCACCTCAGTCATCCCCCTCTTTTTTATCCTACAACTTACTATGTTGTCATGTTTTCTTTTTTCGGGCTCTTTCGAATTTTATAAATCTGATTCAAGTTATTAAAACACATACAATTCATGTTTTTTTATGGTTTTACAGACTCATTGGTTGCAGACCTATTCATCGGTGATCGAAGAAAAGGAAAGGTGGGAAAGTCCATTCTTGCTGTAGAGGTCATGTTGGCAGTGAGCCTTGAAGAAAACGAAAGGTGAGAATAGCAGAACAATTGGCTTTTTTTTCTTTTAGCACCGAGTTATTTCCAAAAATTCCCCTAACCTTAATTACCATTGGCACTTTCGACACTTTCAAAATGTGTTTGCATTTTATGAATGGCCTTCTATGTTATACATGCAAATAGTTATAGTTATCAGAACATCTATCTGATGTTTTCTACCTCATCCAACAGCTTAATTACACTCCCACTATTTTGGTTAGAAGTTAATTAGAAGAGTCTTCATTCCATCGACATCCTTTCCTTTACAATTTATGCTGAAAATTAATTGCAACATGTAATATGAAAGGTTTAGTTGACATGTTAACTTTCAGAAGCATGAGATGATCAACATTAAATGTGCATGATACCTTTTTTTTATCCTACTGGGTTGTCTTCATCTTCAGTGCAAGAGGGTAAACCAATTCCCCAACACCCATTTGGGTCTGCCCTCCAGTAGGAAAGGATAAACTAATTGCTCTCCAGTGTGAGAGGGTAAACCAATTCTCCGACACCCATATGGGTCTGCTCTCCAATGCGATAGGGTAAACCAATTCCTCGACACCCATATGGGTAATCTCTCCAGTACAAGAGGGTAAACTAATTGCTCTTCAGTGCGAAAGGGTAAACTAATTGCTCTCCAGTGTGTGAGGGTAAACTAATTCCCCGACACCCAGCTAGGTAAGCTCTCCAGTGAGAGAAGGCCACATAGCTCAAAAGATTAAATGCTTAAAGACCAACTAGGCAGCGAATGGTCAGAGGGCAACAACCACTTTGCAATCAACAGTTCACTTATTCGTCACTTCATCTTTAGCATCTTCGATCTTGGCAGCTCCATCTACAGCATCTGAGAAATCAAACTCGAGCAGTTTCCTCATTTTTGGCAAGCAACCCAGACGAGGCAACCCAAACCGTGGCCTATGTCGAGCTAGTCCTTACCTTCAGTCAAGCCGGCATAAGCAATGGCCCTTGCCACACTACCTCCTTGGCCCATGCTAAGCCAACTCTTGGCCCCTACTAGCCAACGTGCCGCACCATCCCAACGGTTGCCCCGTGGTAGCACCACCCAAAAAGAAGACAAGGAGAATTAAGTTTTTCTTACATCGGTGCGACGCATAGAAGACAAAGAAATCAAAGGAAGACGGTTCTTTACACAGGCAAGCAAAGAAGAGTGTTAGGGGAGGGGGAACAAATATCCTCTAGTTTTCTCTCCTTCTTGTAAGGACAAATAGTTATCCTTCGAAGTTGATTTAATCCCCTACTTAAGGTAGGCTTAAATAGGCTTTGGATGCGATTTATTTCCCTTTCCTAGAAAAATCTAATTCCAAGTCCAAGTGAGAATCTGCATCAAAACTGGAGTAGACCTGCTGCCCTTTCTTGTGAGCAGCCCAATAGGTGTGGGTGGGGGCATTTGTGAAGTAAAAAATAATCAAGAAAATTATGGAGGCGACACATATACTTTCAGGTGAAAAAGGACAATATTACCCTCAAGGCACACCTGAACTTCTACACGCAAGCAGCAGACAATCATGGCACAATCAAGGTCAAAAGTGATCAAAATATGTATTTGTTCAAAACCTATTTCATCCATCCTCATCAAATCCTCCCCACAAGGTAACCTTCAATTATTCATTCAAAATAGGATTAATTACCTAAATTAATTGATTAATTTCCTAATTAATTAATTAATTATCTAATTAGTTTCCTAATTGATTGCAAGATATTATTTTGACATAATATCTTGCAATTACACAAAAAAAACCACCATATGTGGCTGATTCCCATCTCTCCAAAGGGGGCCGGCCACACCCCTATAAATACCACCTCATTTCTCCAAAAACCTAATTCCAACTCTCTAGCAAAATTCTCCAAAATTCTCTACACTTTTCCCTCAAATTCTAACTTTGGCATCGAAGGTTCTTTGGCAAAAGTCCCCCCCCCCCCAATTCATCGTGGGCATGCGAGGCTTTTGGCCTTGGCCTAAGGTGTTAATTGTTTTGTAGGTGCATTTTCGTCCAAGAAGGAGAAGGCGGAAATTTGCATCCACAATAATGCATACACAATTTATGTAGAATCTAAAATTCGAAAAACGTAAAGTTGGGTCATGCAATGCTCATGCTATCAGGGCTACAAAAATATCGAGATAAAAACCGTTGTTTTGAAAGAACCTGATTGTGTGATAATATTGATGAACTGGTTTGATGCCGAAAACTTCCACATCATATTCCTAAGCGCATCGGTAGGAGCGTGCTGATAACGTGTTGTGGTCTATATTTAACTGACGGGGAAAAGGGGCCGGAGAAAATATAGAGAGAGATGTGTTTGTAAGATTGTATAGAGGATGTGTTATTCCCCGCATTTATTCATTTCATTAGTTTGATATTTTCATTTAGCTTCGTGTTCACCGATGATGGTGCTGCTGTTCATGAAAAAATCAAACATATTATTACATGCACATTCGATAAACCAAACCAACACGTGCGGTAATTTTTGATTGTTTCCGTCGAAGCTGACCCAACAAGCAAGCAAAGATACACATGTTTGTTTGATCCATTCTACCAATTGAAGGCAAGATTTTGCAACTATTTTCACAACCAAGGTATAAAATATCGATGATATCGGAAATATCGGTAGTTCAAAAATACGGAAATTTCGATAGAAATACCGGGATATTATCGATATCGATAAAAATTGAATAAAAACCACGGAAATTGTAAGAAAAACTTGGAAATTTTTATTGAAACTTTGCAGGATGTTTATTTAGTCAATTATTTATTAGTTTATCACAAAAAAATTGGAAGGAAATGCTGTGAACACGGAAAATTCCTGAAACGAAAGAGACAAGAACAACGTGCACAAACAAAATATTTGTATTTGATGATTTTGGGTTACAATCTCTCTCTAATTTGATCCTCTGATTCGATCTCCGTAAGGTGTTGATTGGTGGGTGTTTCGTTGATCCAAGGGCCGTCGAGGCTTGATCTTGGATGAACAGTTGGAAGTTTCTTCAAAGGGCCGTGGGCTTGATCTTTGAAGGTGGATTTGAGCGGATCTTCAAGGGCTTTTGAGCTTGATCTTGAAGGACGGTTGGATGTGTGGATTTGTCGACGTTTGTTGATCCAAAGGGCCGTTGGGGCTTGATCTTGGAAGAACGATGAACGAAGAACACTTTCTTCAAGGGCCGTCGGGGCTTGATCTTGAAGGTGGATGATTGTTGATCCAAAGGGCCGTTGGGGCTTGATCTTGGATGAACGGATGATGAACGATGGTGCTTTCTTCAAGGGCCGTCGGGGCTTGATCTTGAAAGAGCGATGGACGAAGAACGAAGGACGAAGAGAGCTTTCTTGATTCTTCGGGAACCTGGATGCTTGAGAGCTTCGGAGTTTCAGAGCTTCAGAGCTTCAAGGTGTAATATGAATTCGTCTCCTCAAATGAATGAAATTGGCTTATATTTATAGAGTTTTCCAAGGCCTAATTTTGAATATAATATCCCAGATGAAATAAGTCGTTTCTGCCAGGTGTTGACACGTGTCCTATTTGATGACTTTTCCAACTCATTTCAATTTTCGTTGAGTCACACGCTACGTGTGAAATTTATGTAATACATGAGCGTTGACACTTTGATTTATCGGTCAACATTTATTTACCGAAATTTCGATGTCTACAAATGCATTGCATGATAGATATAACTTATTTAAGTTGATTATATAGCGAGCTGGCAAACATTGTGAATGTAGAAAATATGTAGTAATTAATGAAAGAAGTTTAAACACACCATAATCATTTATATATAATGAATTAGTACAATTTTTTACACTTTATACATTGCATAGTAAGATACATGGATGACTTAGCAAGGTCTAAAATATCGATGATATCGGAAATATCGGTAGTCCAAAAACACAGAAATTTCGATGGAAATATCGGGATATTATGGATATTTTAGACCATGTTCACAACAATATTATCCTAATATTTTTATAGGGATTAAGAATATTAAGTTATCTCCGTGATTTCTCCATCTAAAATGAATTCGAAAAAATGTGCAAGGTTGTTATCCATATTTTCATTCAGCGTTTATTGAATTTGGAGAGTTGTCTAAGAAATTTATGTCGCGCGTTATTAAACTATAATCTATTGTTAATTGAGGTTGTCATCCATATTACCTCCAAACACACTTTGACTATATTTTGCTAATTTAAGCATAAGAGGCTCTTCGGTTGGTGGTGTTCGTTGGTACTTATCACCCATATCTACCCATTGATTGAAGTACACATGTGGAGTCAACTTCACCATATTGTTCGTTGGTCTAATTGTGTGCTTCAACATTTAATGGTAAAAGAAGATACATGAGGGAGTGTGTGATGAAGAATGGTAGATATGAATGATGTGAGAAGTTTACGAAAAAGAAAAAGAATGGTGTGAGAAACGTAGAACAAATATAAAAGAAAAAACATACAAAATGACCACTTTGTCCTCGTCATGATCACCAGTTCAGTAATGAGAATTCTGCAAAATTTTATCATTTACCTCATTTATTTCCCATAAAACTATATGGTTGAAAAGTGTATGAAATTTTATGGAGTAATATTCAGTAAAAGTCTAAATTCATGAAAGTCTATCAACTTCAAAAACTCAACAAAAATCCATATAAAACTTAATACACTGCATCTTCAGTTTTCACTTTCAAGATTTTGCTTTCATTCATTCTTGCTTATTTCTTTTTTAGTTTACTATGAAGAAAAAAATCAAAAAGGTTGAACTACCTACTAATTATTCAAAGGTACAATCAATTTAAATGGAGGAATTTAACTCTCCCATCATTATTCTTCACTTATAAATTCTCTCATATATTTTTCTCTTATCTAAAACATAAAAAGTGAAATTCAAAAACTAAAAACAAAATGGTTATGTACTAACTTCCACAAATTTCAGACTTTTTCCATTAGGATGGGCCCCATTTATAATTTAATAGTTACCCAAATTGACTAAATGGGTTTAAATACAAAAAATAAAAAATTGGTTAAAGAATTGTCTGCTTATTCTATCCTATCTCGAAACTTCATCTCTCTCAATCCCAAAACCAATTCTACTAATCTCTCCAGGTCGCCATGGCCTCATATGAGAAGGAAAAGAGCAAAGATCTCGACGATTAGGCATGGTGGTCACAAGGGGCCAAGACCATCTGGTCATTAAGTGGTTCCCCTACTGTCTAGTGTTTGGTATGTTTGAATGGAAAGAGGTGAGTGTCGATTCCATTTCTAACTTGGGTAATGGCTTTTTCTTTTTTGTTTTTTTGTTTTTTGTTAAAAGTTACTTTAATAACTAAATTACACAATTAGAGGCACAAATACGATATTCACATAAGCAAAAGAATAGACCTTAATAGTAACCCAAAAGCCCAAAATAGAAAAAACACAGAAGCTAACCCTAACTACTTCCTTCCAATGCCGCCGCCGAAAGCACAGGAACAACACTCCACGACGATCACAAACCTACACAACCAACTATAACTAGGCACCCACATGAGAGATGGAAAGAAGAAGAATTTTGTCTTCCGTCAGATAACATCTCACCGATTGCACCCACTGAGTAAAAGAAACCAAAGAAGTCCGTGGGAGTTTGTGTGAACATTGGAACTCTAGGCACCTTTTCAATTGAAGACCGCAACAGTTTGCAATTAAAATTGATTGCAGATTGAAACAAAGATGGTATCGGTGGAAGCCAGATGAAGGACATGTATATGGATGGATGGATGATTTGATCTGAGGGTAGTAGGAAAGAATTTGTGATAATCCGGGTGGAAAGGTAAGCAAAATGGAAGGAAAGCAGGGAAAAACAATAGGAAAAGAAAGAAAAAAAAAAGAAAAAAGAAAGAGGAAGCATAGAGGAATAAGGAAGGGCTACCTCCGACCCTAATTGGAATTAGGGGTGGCTGCTAAAAGAAAAACTTTAGTTTTGGTCTCTCACTCTCGGAGAAAAAGGAAAGTACTAATCAAACTTGGGTAATACTATGAAGATTAAAAGTGTAGACTTCGTAAACAAATAATATGAAAGTTGATGAATTATTACTTAAATGTTTATTAACGTGTTTATTTTTTATTAGTGATACATCATTTAGTTCGCAATTTGAGTCTACCTAAAATTACTCTTTTAACTTAATCACATGTGCAACATGTATGGTTTTACAAAATAAATTCTCAATGTAGCGATCATTCAATGTAACTTGTATTTGATTCGGTCAAGTTTTCGACTTGAGACTTAAAAAAATGCATAGGAGAGATAGGTGGGCTTAGTATGGATGTATGTATGATTACCTTTTCATTATCTTTAGGTCCTTGGAGGTCAAGGTCGACCCTGGCTTTTTGTGGCTCATGCGCAATACAAAATGAGGCACTTCCTTCACCCGGCCAATGGTTGAAGATTGAAATGTCGGATTTTTGATATAACTAAATTGTATGAAAAAAAGGAAAAGATCTCTGAGTCTCTACATTTATTATTCGTATATTTACGTGTATTTAGATAAATATTGACCATTCATGTCCAATGAATTTAATCATCTCACGTCATATTAAAATAAAATGTACGTTTTACACCTAGCATTAGTACATCTCTCTACGAGCTTTCTCTTTGTCCTTTTTGTGGATGCAAACTTCCGCCGTCTCTTCCTTTGACGAAAATGCACTTGCAAAATAATAACACTTAAGATTAAGGCCAAAAGCCTCACGCACCCAAGATGAATTGGAAAGGGGGGGGGGGAGAGGGGCTTTGGTTGAAGAATCTTCGATGCCAAAGTTAGAATTCTAAAAAAAAAAATGTGTTTAGAAGTTTGTGAGTAGCAAAAGCCCCCTGCATTTTGGAGATAAAGTGGGTATTTATAGGAGAGATGGAGGAAATGGGCCGGCCCTCTAGGGTTTAGGGGTGGTCCGGCCCTAGGCTTGTGTTTAAGTGAGAATATTCCAAGATATTTGTGTAAATAAATATCTTGGAGTAATTAGGTAAATATCCTAAATAAATGGAATTATGATTACTTACTTAAAAGAGGTATTCTCTTATTAGGAATGTATTTATGATAATAATAAAGAATTATCCTATCATAAATACCTTTAACTTTTCCTACGGGCAATGGTGCCTTGAGCAGTCGTTGATCTTTGTCTGCTTCACCTTAGCTGCGCGTGGTGAATGATAATATTTCATGCTCATTTAATAGGGGCATATTTCTTAGGAAATAATCCACATGTCAGCTCCATGATTTTTGAAATTGTTTTTGGCTCCACACTTCTTTCCCACTTTTCTTCCGCTGCACAAATGCCAACTAGTTGAAAGGCTACAATTGTTGGTTGAATATTGTCTAAATTAAGAATTAATTCAAAGAAGCCTTTCAATTGAGAATTTGAGAGAGATATAATAGTTACGGAAATTAGCCCACACCTACACCCTCTTGTAGATAATATCGTTTGTTAAAATAAAAATAATAGTTACGGAAATTAATGTTTTGATAATCAAATAGATATAAATAAAGAAATAAAATCTTGTTTTTGTTGCAGTCCTATAAGATTAGGAATGTGATTGTGTAAATCCTAGTATATCTAGAAGTATCTAGTTTATTCCTATTAGGAGTTGATTACCTATTAAGAGAAGTAATCCTAAAAGGGTAAGGATTCTACCTATCCTACTACTATAAATAAAGGCATAAGAGGGTGATACATCACACACCTCAGAATTAATTCTCTCTCTTCTCTCTCTATTGTCGCCAGCCCTTCTCCCACTCTGTCCTTTATACAGTTCAATCAAATAGGCCTACAACACGTTATCAGCACGCTCTTACCAGAAGCTAAGGAACTGAAGGATCGTAGGAGAAGACTATCTTCTACAAATTCAAAGGCTTTCAATTGTTTTCTGTCAATCATGTTCTTCTAAAATAAATTAAGATATTTGAAAAAACCTTGAAGCATGAAAACATTCACCATGATGCATGAACCCCCTATATGTATAGTTTCTTTCCAATTATATATATCGTATATATGTTCATATATTTTGTCAATATATAATTGTTCATGCATTACACATATATGCTATGTGGAATTGTGAGTCAACGAATCGAAATTAATTTAGAAGCAATTAAGGTTTTTAACCTTAGAATTTGAAAAAAAAAAATTTGGGATTTTCCAGCACCACATTGCTGACCTGAATCCTAGTTGTATGGCGATAGACCTCGGGATGGTGTCTCTGACGCCCTAGACATGCAGCCCTTTGGACTTGCTACTTCTCTTGGAACTCAACCAAGCCTCGGCCTGGGTTCGCTACACATGGGCCTGTAGCCCTAGTCTAAACCCGACCCAACACGCATGTTAAAAGCATGATGGGCCTATCCCCTAACAAGGGCTTGAAACCCCGGCCCGTCTGCAACAGCTTTCTTGGCTTGCTGGATCGGTTCTTAGTTTTGGCCCACGCCAGCAGCTTTGCTGCCGACTTAGACTTAGCCACGGCCCTTGCGATTAGCCAGCCCATAGGGCTAGGCTTGTCCTTGCGGCCCAAGTCTCAATCTATTGAATTAATTAAAGTGATCAACAGTCCATTAATCTGACAATCAATCCAATATTATTGGCCTGAAGTCCACTTTCTAGCATTAACGATTCAATAAATTATTTCGTTTCTTTGAACCGTTGACTATCTTTCGTAGTCCTAAAGCACTCACACTTGGGTTCATGAAGCAATCCACAAATCCACTACACTTTATTGAATATTGTATTATGTGTTCTTGTAAGTACCCCTATATGAACTAAACGTTCATAACTAAATCAAACTTGTAGTTTCAAATTTAGTGTCTTTGAAAACCCGAAGTTTTCATTCAAAACTTACCACATGAAACCTATAGCTTTCATGCATAAATTAAACCAATACATGTCTGTAGAATCGAATGTTCTACGATATATATCTATGGCTTTCCATATGACTAACCACGTTTTGTGTGTACCCTCTATTTAGGGACATGTCGAACTTGAACAAGCACGATTTCACTACTCTAAAAGTCTCCGGAAGAAACTACCTGAAGTGGGTTCAAGATGTGAAGCTCCATCTTACGGCAAAGAGACTTAGAGCTACCATCGAGGAACCAATTGAAGATGAACCCGTTGACGAAGCTCAGAAGGCTATTGCTATTATCTTCATCCGAAGACACATCCATAACGCACTGCAGACTGAGTACCTCACAAAGGAGGATCCCCGTACCTTCTAGCTCACCCTGGCAGATCGCTTTGATCACCAAGAAGACATTTACTTGCCTGAAGCAAGGCACGACTGGCAGCATTTATGCTTCCAAGACTTTAAGTCTGTGAATGAATACAACTCTAAAGTTTGTAGAATTTGATCACTGCTTAAGTTCTGTAACGAGGACTTAACAGAATAGGATCTCTTGGAGAAAACCTATTCGACCATCAATGCCACCAATATTATCCTACAACAATAATATAGGGCACATAAGTTTACCAAATTTTTGGATTTGATATTTGTTCTACTTCTCACTGAAAAGCAGAACCATCTTTTGATGAAGAATCATCAAGCTCGACCTACTAGCTCGAACACCGCGCCTGTAGCGCATGTGACAAATTCTAGCAGCCACAACTGATGGACATCTTGTCATGGCCATGGAAAAAGGTGGCAAGGCCCACCACGGGCCCAAGTTCCACCGAACAAAGGCCCATCCAAGGGAGGAAACTTGACCCAGAAGCGCCAACACAACAAGGGAAAAACTATTGTTTAATCAGATTCCACTGAAATGGATATGTGCTACCACTGTGGATTAAGAGATCATTGGTCACGCGTATGCCAAGCTAACCCCGAGGCCATTGCCAAGTATCATTTCCTTCTTGAGTCTAACTTTGTGCATGTAGAAATCCCCGAAGTGGCTACTACATCTTTGGAGGTTTCAGATTTTCAAGAGGCATACGCTCCTATGGAAGAATAAATTTTAGACATGTTTTTAGGGCATTTTAACCCCTAGTGGCCGAATCCACTAGGAGTGGCCGAACCCCCTCCCTATTTTCTAGGTTTATAGTTTAATTTTCGGATAATTTTTCTAATTCTTTGGAATTATTTGTTTGGTTTTGGTTTGTTTGGAACTATGGACAATTATTTTATGGATATTATTTCTCGAATTGATTAATTGAATAAATGGAATTATATTTATGCATGTGACCAATTCAATTAATTTATTTGTAGGTATGACTAGTGGGGAAGTTAGTTGTCTGGCCGTTAGTGCAACTGCGAACACCATATTGTGTGTGAGGCACTATTTTACTAACTTCGTACCTAAGAATGCATCTCTGACAACCCTCTCAAGCTTATCCAACTTGATAGAAGGATACAGAAAGGCCTGTATAATGTTGTCAAATGGTACTGAATTAACCATTAAAGAGACACTCTTTTCTCCACGTTCCGGAAGAACGTTGTTGAGTTTTAGAGATATTCGAGATAATCAATATCGTGTTGAAACCACTGAAGAGAATGATTCTTAATTTCTTTGTATCACTTCTTACGAATATGGCTGGAAGCGTATTCATGAGAAGTTGGAACGTCTCCCGAGTGGGTTGTACATAACAACCATTCAAGCCCCTAAGACACACCATGTGGCCGGTCCTAGTGTTGGGTTCCAGGGCACTTTGCTACTTTGGCATGACTGAATGGGACACCCCGAACGAGATATGATGCGCCGTATCCACAAAGTATCTCATAGGCATTACTTGAAATCTTATCATGGCCATCCGCCTTGCAATGCATGTTCCCTGGAGAAGTTGAACATTCAACCCTCAATTACAAAGATTATTCACGACCCCCCTAAATTTCTTTAAAGGATTCAAGGGGATATTTGTAGACCTATCCAACTAACATGCAAACCATTTAGATACTTCATGGTGTTGGTTAATGCATTGACACGATGGTCACATTTCTGTTTGTTGTCCACACGTAATGCAGCATATGTGAAACTCCTAGCACAAATTATTAAGCTTAGGGCTCACCATCTTGATTATCCAATCAAGCCGATTCGACAGGATAATGCTGGAGAGTTTACGTCACAGACCTTTGATGATTATTGCATGTCTGTTAGGATTGAAGTTGAACATCTTGTACCCCCATGTTCACACCTAAAATAGTATGGCATAAGTTTTCATAAAGTGCCTTCAAACGATAGCTCGAACTTTGGTTATGCGAACCAATTTGTCGTATCTGCCTAGGGCCATGAAATATTGCACGCAGCTATGTTGGTTTGCCTGAGGCCCACCGCTACCCAACCTTATTCACCATTACAGTTGGTTACTAGATATAAGTTTGACGTCTTGCATTTATGTGTGTTTGGGTGTGCAGTCTATGTGCCAATAACGCCGCCACTACGTACTAAAATGGGTCATCAGAGAAAAAGGAAATCTATGTCAGTTATGATTCGCCATCAATTATACGCTACTTAGAGCCCTTGACAAAAGATCTCTTTACTGCATGTTTTGCAGATTGTCACTTCGATGAGACAATATTCTCATCGTTAGAATGAGAGAAGATCAATAACATTCCTATAGAAAGCCTCAAATTGTCAAGGATTACTCCCACTATGTCTCATTATATCCCTACACCCCTCAGTCTAAAACTGAAGTGCGATGCATTCTAGATCTTTAGAGCATTGCTTAAAGCATGCCAAATACTTTTACTGATCTAGCAAAGGTGACGAGATCACATATACCTACTACAAACGCACCTGCAATGATAGACGTACTTAACGTAAGCCAAACAATCGCTGTGGAAGGCCGGACCAACCCCAAAGGTGGGGTGGCTACACCTCCCAATGGCATGGTTCAATGGTAGCTGGCCAATCACCTACTCCTACCCTGAAGCGTGGCAAGTTCCTGGTTTAAAGGATTCACAACCTAGAAAAAGAAAAACGGCACAAGCTAGTGACCCTAGTTTGAATTCGACAATTTATTACTCATCTATTCCAACGAATGAGGTTATTCTGGATTACGGTGATGTCTTAGACGAGACAACCCGGCCTCCCGAGAATCGTGAAATTTCAGTCCATTATGTAGTTTTGGTTGAGGTTTGGAATTGGAATGAGATGATAGTCAATGATGCATATGTGTATACCGTTGCTTCCGACATCATGCTTAGCGATGACATTGAACCATGCTTCATTGATGAATGTCGACGTAGAACGAATTGGTCAAACTGGAAACAAGCAATCCAGGTCGAACTCGATTCGCTCGTGAAACAAAAGTTGTTTGGGCCTGTAGCTCCTACTCCACCATATGTAAAGCCCATGGGCTACAAGTAGGTCTTCGTGAGGAAGCGTAATGAGAAGAATGAAATAGTGCGGTACAAAGCACACCTCATAGCGCAAGGCTTCTCCCAATGTCCTGGGATTAATTACGAGGAGACGTATTTCTATGTAATGGACGTCATAACGTTCTGATACCTTATCAATTTGGTACTTCTGAAAAACTGAATATACAGCTTATGGACGTGGTAACCGCGTATCTTTATGGGGATCTAGATACGAAAATCTACATCAAAGTTTCAGAATGACTTCCATTGACTTGCTCAAATAGTTCTAGACCATGGAACACTCTCTCGATTAGATTGAAAAGGTCACTCTACGAATTGAAACAATTTGGGTGGATGTGGTATAACCGTCTGGGTGAATATTTGACAACTCATGGTTATGTGAACAACGAACTATGCGTGTTCACTAAGAAGTCACATTCCAGATTTGCGTTCGTTGCAGTTTATGTCAACGACATGAACCTTATTGGAGCTCCAGTAGAGCTTGAGGAAATTGTCGCACTTGAAATCAAAATTTGAGATGAAAGATCTTAGGAAAACTCGATATTGTCTTGACCTGGAGATCGAGCATTATTCGGATGGAATCCTAGTATATCAATCGAACTACACCCAGAATGTGTTGCGACATTTTAATGAGGATAAAGTGAAGCCTTCGAGTACTCATGTGGTCGTTCGGACTCTAGATGCTAAACGAGATCCCTTCCATCTGAAGGAGGATGAATAAGAGATTTTAGGGCCTGAAGTTCCATACCTAAGTGCAATTGGTGCTTTATTATACTTGGCTCAATGCACTAGACCTGACATCTCCTTCACTGTTAATCTTTTGGCTAGACACAACAACGCTCATACACACAGACACTGGAATGATGTTAAGGACATTTTCCGCTACCTCAAGGGTACGACGGATTTGGGCTTGTTCAAAACCCACGAATCCTGGAAAGGAGTCGTCATCCCTCTGGGTGCTCGGGTTGATTCTCGCCTCGTTGGTTACGCAGATGTTGGTTATCTGCCTGACCCACATAGGGCACGTTCTCAAACAGGTTATGTCTTTACCGTTGGAGACATCGCTATATCTTGGAGGTTTACCAAGCAAACGCTAGTTGCGACTTCTTCAAATCATGTTGAGATTCTTGCCCTGCATGAAGCCTCACAAAAGTGTTTTTGGTTGAGAGCAGTTATGGAACGTATTCGAAGCACTAATGGTCTTACTTCTATCGTTGACCTTCCTACGACAATCTTTGAAGATAATGTAGCATGTATCGAGCAGTTAAAGAAGGGATACATTAAGGGAGATCACACCAAGTACATAGTCCCGAAGTTCTTTTATTCTCACCAGTAACAATAGCATCAAAACATTGAAGTTAAGCAAATTCATTCCCAAGACAACCTGGCCGACCTCTTCACGAAGTTATTGCCCAAGTCTACTTTTCAGAAGCTCGTCTAAGGAATCGGTATGCATAAATTATCTAAATTGAATCGCTTGCAGTTCTCTTATTTGTAAGTTATGTCTAACTCAGGGGGAATATCCTAGAGCATACTCACTTGATCTTAATGTACTTTTTTTCATACGATTAGGAGCATTTTCCCCACTGGGTTTTTGCTATGTAACAAGGTTTTGATGAGGCACCCCTCCCGAGATGATCATACTCCGTTAAGTTCACTACTTTCATCCTGTTTGACGTTTATTTTACAGATTGTGCATACTTCTCACCTTTCTCCTTAGTCTATGGGTTTTCCCTATGCCTTGGGTTTTACCATAACGAGGTTTTGTGAGTTTTACTACCAGTGCATACTTACTTACTTGCATTTGAGACTCGCGTTCACCCTTTGTGCCGACGACTTCATCAACTGTTCTACCTCATCTGTTGAAGATCTGATGCAACTTTTTGTTTAAGTATTTACACACTCAAGGGGGGAGTGTTGCAATCCTATCGCATTAGGAATGTGATTGTGTAAATCCTAGTATGTCTAGGAGTATCTAGTTTATTCCTTTTAGGAGTTGATTACCCATTAAAAAATGTAATCCTAAAAAGGTAAGGATTCTACTTGTCCTACTACTATAAATAAAGGCATAAGAGGGTGATACAACACATACCTCAAAATTAAATCTCTCTCTTCTCTCTCTGTTACAGCCGGCCCCTCTCCCTCTGTCTTTTATACAGTTTAGTCAAATAGGCCTACAACAGTTCTTTGATTGTTTTTATATTTTTATTTTATCAATCTTGTTCTTCAACTGGCTTGTTTGAGAAGGGATTATTGATGTTAGTCATCACCCCAAAAAGTTTTGGGCTAAGAAAGCTAAAACCATATGTGCCTTGTGCCTTGATGAAAGACAAGTATATAGTTGGGTATTGCACAATAAACAATTTTAATCCGAATCTGACGGGGAGGATTGGATTCCATTAGAGTAGGTGAATGATCAAAATTTGTCTAAATGCACAAATGGTAAATCCAGAGACTAGGAATTAAAAAAAAAATGTTACAACATAAAAAATTAACACAAACAAACTCATTTGCTATCCCAAAAATGTGTTACATACCACACATGCTCATCGGTCATGATTTGGAGAGCAATTATGGTATGAGTTCATTATCACAGTTACATCACGTGATAGAGTTTATTTAGAGAAAAACTTAACACATGATTGGACCATGTATATTTATTCAGTGTTCATTAGCCTAACGTTACCTAGAGCTTGTATTTTGTGCCACGTACCATGTTCTAGAGAGGCCCATGGTGAGCGCAATGTCGTCTAATAAAACAACACAGACCTCACGGGTACAATATAGCCATTCACGAGAGCAGCTTCAATCATACCAGATTATATATAGTACATACGACATGCAAACAAAACCATAATATTTCACCACGTTCCACTATGCTGTTTCTACAACACCTTCCAATGATCAGTACCCAAATTCTTCTATCCACCACCAAATAAGATCGATTGTGCTCCACACAAACCCTAATGCGCGTGGCTCTTCATCCTCCGTCTCCTCCAAGTTTTTTATATAGTAGCAGTGTCACAAACGAGAAATCCCTAGGAGAGTCTAAGATAACTGAAAGAAATGAAGGCACAATTCCTCTTTATCCTCTTTGCTCTCTACCTTACTGACGTCGGCTCAGCTACTTCTGCACATGAACAAAAGCCGAACAACGAGACCGTCTGGAGGGTCTCAAAGCAACTATGCTGGGGTTGCATAGGAGAGTCCTTAGAATTTTTGTTCCAAAACAATTTGGTGAGGGCAGCAAAGTGGGAGATGCCATTGATGTGGGACTTTCAACTCGAGAAATATGCTAGGTGGTGGGCAGGCCAGAGAAAATCCGATTGCAAATTGCAGCATTCGTTCCCGGAAGACGGGTTCAAGCTAGGAGAAAACATATACTGGGGCAGCGGCTCGACATGGACTCCAAGCGACGCAGTGAAGACATGGGCTGCTGAAGAGAAGTACTACAGTTACATGACGAATACGTGCGAGGCTGGTCAAATGTGCGGACATTATACTCAAATTGTGTGGAAGACTACGACGAGACTCGGGTGTGCTAGGGTTGTGTGTGACGATGGAGATGTGTTTATGACTTGTAATTATGATCCTCCTGGGAATTATATTGGTGAGAGGCCATACTAGCTATCGAAGTTTAATTTAAGATATATTGGATGTGTTTCATTTTTAATATAATATTGGACGTATATATGGTCTTCTAGCTAAAAGGGAAGTCTTGTATAAGTGCATATAAATTGGCTGTCAGCAGGGACAAAGCCAAAAATAATGTTGAATGGGGCATCTTCAAGTAATAAAGTAACATTAAAATTACATATGTTTAAAAATCAGACTACTCGGTTGTCTAGATTACCAAAGACAACCCATAAATATTATCAAATATGGTTACCTTTGTATGTGACCATGATATTTTCATTTATATCTGATCTTTCATCTGATTTCACAACCATTCTATAATTTCTTTCAGGTCTTTGTATGTGAGTTAATAATTAAACCTGAGCGGGGTGTTGTCAATATTAACAAGAATTTTTTTTTTTCATTGAAGTGCTTTTAATTGGGCTGTATTACTTAGGGCTAGTTGGTATTGTTGTGCCTTTTATAAAATTGTTTCTAATGTGCTGTGAGAATAACAAGTTGTAAAATAAATTTCTTGAGTGTTTGGTAATATTTTTTTTATTATTATTATTTTTTTTGTTAAAGGCACAAATAAATTTCTTGAGTGTTTGGTAATATTTTTATTATTATTATTATTATTTTTGTAAAAGTGCCTTTAACAAAAAAATAATAATAATAGTGTCTGAGTGTTTGGTAAACTTTTATATAAATTGTTATGAATATGTTAATTGACTAAAAAAGATATGATATTCAATGTGATATAATAATTGCCAAAGAGAATAATGTAGGGGCAAAGATTATAATTTTGTAAAATATGTGAAGGTATATTTGTCATTTGAAAATTTCATTAAATGAACACTGATTACTATGCTTTGGAAAGAAAAAAACATTTTTTAAAAGCATGGTAGACCTTGCTTCTGCTCATCTATGTTTTTCTATTATCATTGACTGAAGTTTTTTTTTTTAATTAATTTATTTATTTATTTTTATTTTTTATTTTTTTATAGAGGTCGCACTTGGTAAGATGGCAAGTGCCTTCGCCCATGAGCGGTAGGTCTCGGGTTCGAGACTTGGGAGCAGCCTCTCCATAAATGGGGGTAAGGCTAGCCGACATTCACCTCTCCCAGACCCTGCTTAAAGCGGGAGCCTTGTGCACTGGGTACGACCTTTTTTTATTTTATTTATTTTTTTATAAACTTTTTTCTTTTGTTCTACCAAACACATTTGATGTTCTAGATATTTTAATAAACTGTTTTTTTTTTTTTAAAGCACTATAATTCCAAACCAACCCTTAGCCATAAGCACTACGTACAATATCAAACCAGTCTTTAGCCATGTAATATTACATGTAGTTTTTTTTTTCTTTCAAAATAATAAATTAGTGGGACTGGGGGCATTTGCCTCCATTAGCTCTCCATGGTTGTCAATATGAAATGAGAACATATATATTATCTAGGAATTATATTAACATTCCAAAAATCTCGTTCTATACTCCTCATAAGTGTATTTTTCTTTCGAATTATAGAAAGCGTGGAGTGCAAAATAAGACTTTGGAGTGCCATAACAATTCTCATATTATCTGTTACAAGCTTTCCTACATTCTTTGTGGATAATTTTGATGTACAAGTAGTCAAATATGAAACGCATAATATGTACAAGTTCCAAAGATTTTTTTTGTATACAATGATCAAGGACTATAGTTTGTTTTCGAACTTGTCATGCATGAAATTCAAATATAAGAATTCTAACTTGTAATTTGTAGAATTTTAATTAGTGGAAGAATGAAGACGATAGGCTTTGAGAACTACTATGGGTCCTGAGAGGGTATGCAAGAACTTCTAGGACGCATTTGTTTGGTCTCATTAAGTTCCTCTGCGACGCCTCTGACGCCTAAATCACCCTTGTCGCGAACTCTGACACTCGCGCAAATAGACCTCGTTGCCTAAATCAACCTCATGCTAGAAATTTCCTACTTGCCTGACGAATTGGTTTCAAACGGGTCGATCGTCTGATCAAAATCTCCCATTTTCTCGGAAAACCCATCCTCAAATTCTTGGCATTTCTCTAAAACCAGCTGGAAAGATTGAATTCTGATATGGGGTTTTCACAAAAAGGGTGTTTGAGGATGGGCGTTCGCAATTGTATCGGTGAGGATGGACAAGGAGATATGCATGTGTTAGAGAAGTGGATTTGGTGGCCAAGTTGATTTTTGGGTTAACTACAATTTACACCCTCCAGTTGGGATGCCATCACAATCGTATACTTCATTTTTTAAATATTACCTTGTCATACTTATGAAATTGTTGAAATGTCATACTTTCGTTAAAAAAATATGTTAAATTGGCCATTATCTCACAACGTGGAAAAAGTGAGTCCCCTGTTGAGTAAAATTTTTTACACAATATGTAAACAAACTCGACATAATTTCACCCTCGTTCATTTTTCCGAAGAGGATTTTATTAATTTGAGTTTGACCCATTCTAAGCTACACGCCTATTAATTACAACCTTTCTTTTGGGAAAGGAATACCTTTTGATTCTAATATGAATAAATCGTAACTTGGGGATTTGGAGGTTTATTTGATTTTGTGACTGCACTTAGGTAGAGCCCTAGATTGACTACGTACCCTCGTTGAGGATCAAGTCACTCGTAGTTCCTTATGTGTTTTGTTGGGGTTTGATGCCTTGTGCAGTTTCAGCTCATGCAGGTAAGGAGCATTTGATGTCTTTTGCAGTTTTAGCTCATGCAGGTTAGGACTTTAAACCATTGGAGCGTTAATGCCTTGTGCAGTTTTAGCTCGCCATTGGAGCATTTGATGCCTTGTGCAGTTTTAGCTCATGCGGGCGAGGACTTTAAACCATTGGAGCGTTAATGCCTTGTGCAATTTTAGCTCATGCGGGTGAGGACTTCAAGCCATGCTTTGTGCAGTTTTAGCTCATGCGGGCGAGGACTTTAAGCCATTGGAGCATTTAATGCCTTGTGCAGTTTTATCTCGTGCAGACGAGGACTTTGAGCCATTGGAGCATTTAATGCCTTGTGCAGTTTTAGCTCGTGCGGGCGAGGACTTTGAGCCATTGGAGCGATTGATGCCTTGTGCAGTTTTTAGCTTGTGCAGGCGAGGACTTTAAGATGTTGGAGCATTTGATGCCTTGTCCAGTTTTAGCTCATGCGGGCGAGGAGCATTTCGTAGCTTCGTGATTTTTGAGACTCGTTGCGGCTTTGTGCCATTTGATATTCGACACAGCTTCATGCAATTTGAGATTTTGTCGCGGAGTACCATCGATCTTTGTGCTCTGAGATGGTTCGCCTCACGATGTTTGAAGTGATGCTTGTCTACCAACTTGATGCCGACATTATCTTCATAATGTTGATATTGTCTTTATATTTCTTTTCGTCTTGGAATGCACCATTCCCTTGCCATTTAATACTTGGTCAAAATTCAAATTCATGGGGTTACTCACTGACATAGCCCATATAAATTTTGATGGGGAGCTGTGGCTTTCCTTTGTTCTAAATAAGCAACATTCCCACATGAGTGGCATTCCAAATTTTAGAGAAGCTTTTATTTCCCTCCCTTGCTGTTTCTTCTCTTTGTTTGTCTTCTAATGCATGGATGAACATGTCTTCTTTTCTTTTGAGTTTTAAACTCATTTCTTCCTTTTGTTGTGGGGAGGAATTTATTTGGAAGACATTTGCCCACCTTTTTCCAAAGTGACCACGTGCATGATTTTGAGAAGAAAAAAAGCCATCTTTGCAGTCACAAATTTGATTGGTGACAGTGCACCCTTTTTTTTTTTTTTTTTTTTTTTGCTTCAGATGGATAGCGAAGATCACAAACTTAATATTTACTTGTGCATCTCCACCAGTTAAAAATACCACCCCTGGAGGGAGGAAGAGTACTTCCAAAGAAGATGCCACATCTACCTATGAGACAGATAAGGCAAGTGAAGACGATACCACACTTCGGTACTTAAAAGTTTCGTGATTACGAGATCATTCTTCCACAATATTTCCTAATGTCATTTGTACTAAATCATTCACTTGTACTCACTAAAGGAGAGCTTGAACCTATATACTGTGTAAACCCTTCACAATTAATGAAAACTCCTTTACTCCGTGGACGTAGCCAATCTGGGTGAACCACGTACATCTGGTGTTTGCTTCCCGTCTCTATCCATTTACATACTTATCCACACTAATGACCGGAGCAATCTAGCGAAGATCACAAACTTAATATTTAAGATGATATTCTTTGGTGTATGCTTTTCGCAAACGATATAGTGTTGATAGATGAAACGCAGGAAGGGGTAAACGCGAAGCTTAACCTTTGGAGAGAAGTGTTGGAATCTAAAGGTCCTCGCCTAAGCCGATCAAAGACAGAATATATGGAGTGCAAGTTCAGTGCAAACGGAGGCCAAAATGAGTTAGGGGTGATGATCGGAGATCAGGAAATACCAAAGAGCGACCGTTCTCACCCATAAAATACAAGCTGGATGGATGAAGTGGAAGAGTGCATCCGGCGTGTTGTGTGACCGTCGTAGGCCACTGAAGCTCAAGGGAAAATTTTATAGGACGGCAATAAGGCCGGCAATGCTGTATGACATAGAATGTTGGGCGGTAAAGCATCAACACGTAGGTGTAGTGGAGATGAGGATGCTTCGTTGGATGTGTGGGCACACGAGAAAGGATAAGATTAGGAATGAGGATATCCGAGGTAAAGTAGGAGTAGCCGAAATTGAAGGAAAGAGGAGAGAAAATCGGTTACGATGGTTTGGACATGTGCAAAGAAGGCCTACTGACGCTCCGGTTCGAAGATGTGACCACGGGACAGAGGTTCAGGGCCGAAGGGGTAGAGGAAGACCTAGGAAAACTTTGGAAGAGACCCTAAGAAAAGACTTAGAGTACTTGGATCTAACGGAGGACATGACACAAAACCGAGCGCAATGGCGTTCTAGGATTCATATAGCCGACCCCACTTAGTGGGAAAAGGCTTTGTTGTTGTTGTTGTTGTTGTTGCTTCAGATGGATAGCCTTAAAGTTATCAAGTTCCTTGTAACTTGCATTTGTTTCGTCTTATATACTGCAACTTCAGATCATCTTCGATTCACCTCACGTGTTGGCTTTGGGTCGAGAACAACCACATCATATTTTGGTATATCTTCGTGATTTGCATGGACTCTCTCTTGCTTTTGCTGTGACTTTTCTAATTGTAGGAAGACATCATCTTTGACTTTACCACTGAAGCTTGCTAACACCCATGTGATGAACATTTTCTTTTTGACTGTACCACTGAAGCTTGCTGACACCCATGTGATGAACAATACGTTTTCTTCTTTTCACTCTTTATTTTGTAGCATCTGTCAATCTTACTCACCTTTCCTTTGCAAACCTTCTTCACCATTTTTTTCTTATCTTTCGAATTCCTGACATTACTTTTCCTTTACAAACTTTCTTGAATCCAAGCAGCCCTTTGTGTTCTCTCCTCCATTTTTCTCCTTGCTTCCTAAAAGCTCTTTTGTCGTTTCCCCCTTGCTATGTGTTGCTGGCTGCTTTCGTCTCTTATTGCCTGCTTGTCGCCTGATGTCACTTCGCCGCGGCTGCTGCCCACCGTTGTTTCGAGGCTTCCACTGGTTGTTGCATCTACTACTCATTTGGCGCCATCAATGGGCGGTGGTGTTGGAGTGGTGATCTACAGCTACAGGTGTAGTTTGTACGATTGCTGCACTTCGCTGGGCTCGTGGAATCGAACGGTAATCGTAATTACAGCGGGAGCAGATCATCACCACTGGGCAGAGAGGGAGACGAAATTATTGCAGTCGTGGGTTCTACACTGTTGGAGATTGGCGGTTTGGGGTGTGAGTTTTAACGGCTTGGAGGTCCCTGATATTGCTGTGACCATTGGGTTGAGAGGATAGATGAAGATCTTCTTCCTCGTTAGCTTCTGGGCAATGGATTTTGGCAAAGGATTGTAGAGAAGTCGAAGGGTGTCAGCAACATGGTAACGGCGGCTCTTGGTCTCTTCTTCCATTGACACAACTTCCTTCAGGTTCTTCTGGTTTTATGTGACATGGCATCACCAAACCCATCTCCTTCAAGCTGCAAAATGCACGAATTTCTTTTAGAAGACCGCCATTATGCAACATTGCATCATCAAATCTTTTTCCTTCAAGTTGAATAGTGCACGGATTCCATCTGGAAAATCATCGGAGATGACGGTTGGAGACGTGGTACGACTGCTACTTCTGTTTGGGTTTTTGTCTAACGTCGGCGGTTGCTAGCATATAAATTGTCGTTGCCAACCAAGGTTTTTAAAGACAACGTTTGCCTGCAAAATAAATTTACTGGAGAGAAAATGAAGAGAAAAAAAACATAGTTTTGTACTTTCTGGTTGTTGCTTGTAGTTTGCTTCTGAATCGCTGGTAATGGAATTACTTCGTCTTCTCTTCCAGCAGTACTTCGTTGCTTTTTTCCTCTCTCAATTTCTATCTCAATTTCTGCAGCGTATCTCTTCCTATTTTTTCTATGTCTTCTCCCCCCGTTTGCTTTGGTTTGATGCCTTTTTATAGGCGAATGGTGGACATGGCAGTTGAAGTTGGTGGGATGCTATTTTCCTGGGGTGTGGAGATGCTGAGAGAAAGCCATCACTTGAGTGGAGAACATGGGAGTTTTGGAGAGTTCTAGACACATATGATCTCTATATTTGGTTGCCACGTAGATGACAAACTCCATTAGACTTGTCATAGTCCACGTGTGTGCGGGTGTAGAGTTTTTTTTTTAATTTTCCTAAGTCTCCCTGTTTTTAATAAGACTTAGCTAATATATTTTGTTTGTGAAAATATATAGCTCAACACCCCCTTCTATTGACAGAGATGCCAAATATGCGCAAGTTAGACAAAAAGAAAATTTTATTTTATTTAGCAAAGAAAAAAAATTTGGTAAAAGAAAAAAGAAAATAGAAAAATTTGGCAAAGAAAAAAATTTGGTAAAAGAAAAAAGAAAATAGAAAAATTTAGCAAAGAAAAAAAATTTGGCAAAAGAAGCTCAACGAAAGACACAAGGCTAAGTACTGGTTTGGAGGAACAAAACGCCGAACCAGCGAACCCAGGGATGCATCTGTCAATCCCTCATCCTCTCGATCCCGTCACGTTTCTAATCCGCCGCTTAGAATCGATTAGAGCTCGCATAACCATTCATCTTTCGACGATGCTAGTCTCACCGCAGGCGGGCACCGCCGCCAGCAGTGTCGATTTGTTGACGCCATCACTTCCGTTGTTGAAAGACGAAGAGAGAGTGGCAGTCAAGAGGCACTAGGTTGTCGAACAACCTGAGCTGGAGATCGCAACGATGTCGTTTCGAGGTGTCATCTTCCTCGATTATTCTGCCTCCCTCAGTCGCGCCTGAAGCACATGAGGATTGGGTTGTAGTGACCATTAGTCGCCGATTGACATCCAGGAAGAGCACGTCAAGGACGAGATGAAGAATCTAAACAGGGGAGCTGTTTCGCGCATAAGAGGAGGCCAACAGGATCCAATTGGTGTCGCTCGTCATCGGGTAATTCATGGAGATGGTCGATCAGAACAACGAGATTATGGGCTCTACCACTAGGTCCAATACTATATTAGGATTCTCAGCACCATCAATCAGGAGCTCCTCAAGCCTTTGGTTGCTTAAATCTTTTCAGATTTTACAACTCTAATTCAATATTGGGTTTTAGCGTTCTAGGGATTTCTCCTCATTTCTCTGCTTCATATTCGATATTTCTTTAAAATTTTGGAATTTTCCATCTGTTCATCCAATCAGCAAAGTATATTATACATATACTAAAACTCAGCTTGGCTGGAACAGTGAAATGACGGAAATGCCCTTTGTTTCTTCTAATCCCACTTTTTGTTGTTTGCTTGGTACAGTAAAATTCCAATTTTACCCTTTTTTGCCACGGGTCGATCATCGTTGAAAGGCTACGCTCAGACTTTCTTCTCGACTTTTCCTTCCATTTCCATTTCTCTCTCTGCGGTCTTCTCTTTTCTCCTCTCCTCATCTCTCTATTCCGTTTACCTTTTCCCTGCCATCAACCCTCCCTTCCTTTTTCTCTCGCTCACAGCCACCGCAAAACCCCTCAAGCCCTCATATCCTCAAACCAACAAATTTAATTCCACAATCTCTCACACTTAATTTAAACCCTCGAACCAAAAACTCGATTTCAAGTATCAAGCAGCCAGGTTTTTGGGTGTTGGAATTTCGGCGAATTGTTTCTTGCCATTATTACCAATCTTCATGGCTTTGTCTCTCAGGTTCGATGCTCAAATTTAAGGTATGAGAATCTGAGTCTGAGGTTTCAAAATCAGGGAGGGTTTTGTTTAATTTCAATATCAATGAGGCTTTTTTTAACAAGGGCTTCAATTCAATTAGGGTTTCAGTTAATTTCAATTTCATTTTTTGATATGATTTTTAATTTTGCATTTAATATAATTATTTTGATTACAATTCAAAAAATTTGTGTAAAGTAGGTTTTTTGTTGGAGAAGTGGTGGACCTTTTAATTGTGCCTACTGTGTTGGTGGTCGTTGCTAGACCGGCAAGAAAAAGTCTACTGTGCATAACACCATGCCTGCATTTTTGCAGCAAGGACCAAATCAAGTAGAACTGTTTGGGTATTTATCCTAAACCTAATTATTCTAATTTAAATGGTGTCTACTCTAACAGATACGAATTTGTATTATGTTATCAAATTTTATTTTTCTAATTTTTGATTTTGGGGTTTTGCAGGAACTGCTAATATACTGATTTTGTGGAATTTTTGTTCTTTGCAAGGTTTTTTTGGCTGATATAATACTTTTGCCATCACTCTCCAGGTATGATTATGTTTATGTTTTTTTCTATTTCCAAATTATGTATTCTGAATATTTAAGGTAGGTATTTAAACTTAAATTGGTATTACTTGAACTGGAAGAAGGTTTTCTTAAACGAAAAACAATCTGACATGAAGCTTGATGATCTAATTGCGCATTGAGTTTTTTGTGTAAGGGATTTCGGGTTTTTCACCAAGTCTCTCTCTTATTTTTAGTTTTTGAGTTGCATGTAATACTTTATGGTCAATGAATATTGGTGTGTGTGTGTGTGTGTGTGTATAAAACTTAGAACCTATCACACTGTTCCTATTGCTTTCCCCTGCCTCTCTTCTCTAAAGAAGAGAAGTGTGTTTAACCAAATGCTAAGCATTTCAATGCACTTGCTATACACATTAACCACAAAATTATTTAAAAATCTTTATTATTGATTTTTGCATTATTTGTTGGGATATTTCCATTCCCCTTTGTGCTTATAATTTTTAATGCAAGGAAAACAAGCAAGTTGAGAAATATTTTTGAGTTCCTTAAAAAAAATTAAGATTACTGATTTATTTCCCTTATTTTAATGTTAATGCAGCTACGTAAAATCTACTTAACTAATGGAAAGGACCTAGCGTTTGGCTGTGGTAAAGTTTTGGTTGGTAAGTTCCTATTATGACTCATGTGAATCTGTTGCAGAGTGGTTTTAGTGTGTGAATTTCATCTTTCAAGCATTATCTAAATTGCTTGAGTGCTTGAGTGCTTCAATGTTTGAATTTGATCTTTCAAATTGTATTTGCATCGGTCCATTAGGAAATTTTTTATTCTAATGTAATGGATGGCTTTGGTTAATAATGCATATCAAGACCTTTGAATCTATTGATTCAGATGTTTGAACACAGTTGAAGCTCACTATGTTGTTTTTGCAGTTTGATTAGCAATTGTTAATTAGAGTTGCCTAATTTTTTTACTAAGAGTTTAGGGCCAATTAACAAAAGTATTGAGTGATATGTAAGAGTCTAGAAGCAAACCTTTTGGAGAAGTTGAAGTCATTTAGAGTAAACTAATAAAATTTGACTATCCTGGCTAACATGTTTTTTTTTTTACTATTGACAACTTCGCAACCATATTTACTGATTGCAAGAACTGGTTGGATTTGAAACCCGCAGCATCGCGCGAGCAATTTTTGCTAGTAGTTATCTAAAGTTGGGAAAGTGACCACTTTCGTCACTCGAATTTGGTGTTGAATTGAGAAGTAGTACCAATTTTGATATAGGTTTGTATTTGCAGTGAGTTATTTTGAAAAGAATGAAATCGATTTGGAAGGTGAAAAATTCGAAAGAGATTTCCATTGTTGTACGAGCTTCTTCTTCTCCTTCTTTTTCTTCTTCAGCATAAGAAGCTTGAGTGGAAAATTTGAAAACAGATTTGGAAGGTTAACCACTAATGCAACAGAGAGAGAGCTCGAGCTTCTTCTCCTTAGCTTAATTAATGGAAAAAAATAAAATAAAATCGTAGTTGGGATAAGATATTGCAATATTCAAAAGGTGAGGTATGTGTTTGTTATGTGACTAAAAGTTAAGGTAATAAATGTAATTTACCCTTGATTTTTCAATCCGGGCTTGGAAGAAGAGAAAGCAAATGAAAAAAAGAAAAAGGAAAGGAATGGTAGAGTGATGAGGGTGAGTAAACCTGACATTTGTGTTGTGTTTTTCATGTTTGTGTCATTTTCATGACATATCCGATATCTTAACGGGTCGTGTCGTATAACACCCGTTAAAGTAAACGGGTAATATGACTCGACTCGAAATCGACCTGTTAATATTATCATGTAATATGACCCGACCTGTTACTCATTAAAGAAAATATATTTTAAATCGATAAATAATAAAAATGAAAAACATAATTTGACCCCCAAAAAATGGTAAACATAATATTAAATTAGTATATGCATATCATATTGTCACACAAATATTACTTACAAACATTAAAAGAAGAAAAAAAGCACTTGTCTTTCAAGTATTACATACTCCAAAATAAGAGCCTAATGAAAAAACATTAGTACATTACTATAAATGGTGAAGTGCCGATTTAGTCCCTGAACTATCACCTCAGTGAAATAAGTGACACACCCCTATCGAGATCAAGGCATGCCGGCCGTCACGTGAGAGTGACGTAGCCGTGTGCACATTGCGAAAGCAATAAAGATAAGAATTATACGAATAATTAAGAACCAAATTACTAGAGTGCACTACTAAACAGAAAGTGATAGGAGTTAGTTACAACAGTAAACACTCCTAATCATAGCATAAAGTCTAAGTGCAGTCCGGTAGGACAAGTACCAGTTATACAGTACCAAGAATGTCCTACTATTATTTCGATAAGTCAGAACTGCCGACGTCCTCAAGCCACCAACAACAAGCTTACTTAAAACTTGGAGGGGTGAAAAACATAAAACGTGAGTGGGCAAAACAATTGTTTTACAAAATCATTTTCTTTTATCAACTTACTAACCCCTCACTGTAAAACATGTAAAATTTTCCTAGAATCAAGATATAAGCATATACACACACACATATATATATATATATATCTGAAATCATATCAATTCAGTTTGTTTGTACCATACTTGACCAATTCCGAAACTACTGAGCACCGGTCAACGTTATACCGTCAAGGACCCAGAAGAGTTTCCCTCCAACCAAGAGGCTAATCACAGCGCAGCACGTGTTGACATCAGAAGCCAATCATAGCGCGACACGTGTTAACATCAGAAGCCAATCACAACACAACACATGTCAATGTCAGAATGAAACTAGAAACTCTCTTCTATAAATAGATATCATTCTCTCACAATATTCCATAACGTCATTTGTACTAAATCATTCACTAGTACTCACTAAAGGAGAGCTTGAACCAATGTACTTGTGTAAACCCTTCACAATTAATGAGAACTCTTCTACTCCGTGGACGTAGCCAATCTAGATGAACCACGTACATCTTGTGTTTGCTTCCCTGTCTCTATCCATTTACATACTTATCCACACTAGTGACCGGAGCAATCTAGCAAAGGTTACAAACTTAACACTTTCTGTTGTACCAAAGTCCTCACTGATTTTGTGCATCAACATTTGGTGCCGTCTGTGGGAACGACACTTATTCCCACTCTCTTCAGCTTTGTCAAGCTGGTTTTCACCATTCATACACTCTTTTTTGACCAGGCATCCCTTTCCAACATGGGGAGCGAAGGAAGCCACAACACACAGAATGACACCCCTCTTGCACCTAGTGCGAAGCAACGAAAGAAGGAAGGAAAAAAGGTTGCTCTTCAAGCTAAAGTCGATGAGCTAGAAGCTCAAAACAACAAGATAGCAATGAAGAATGAGGTCCTCCAGGAGCAGTATGAAAAGCTCTTTAAGACGCTCCATGAAACTATGCGTACTTAAACACGTGAGCTTGTTGCCCCTGTGGACATTAACCATCATCTGGGTGCCCCCCAACACGGAGGGTCACCTTCATTCGACATGGGTATCCCTGATGAGGAGCGAGCTAATCATCAAAACATTGATCAACATGAGACTTCTCTCAACCTAGCTGCTTCGACCCGAAGTAGGAGAAGTGGAGGAATACACCTCCTTGCAGAAGGGTTGGAAGGATCGAAAGCCGTTTATCGTGACTGCCGAGACTTCCTAAAGCAACGTCGTAAGAATCTCCTCCACATATGCTCGAAGATCAATGACCCAAGGGTTTCTGAAAGACTCAGTCCCCTCCCACGACCTAGGCTAGCTGCCAATCTAGGGAAGGAACAACATGTCTTAGAGGAACATGCAGGTACAGAGGACTCTGAGGTATTCCGACAGACTTGCCATAGAAGTCAGTACGGCGAGTCCAAGGAAAAATCACACGCCCTTGCTCAAACTTTCCTACTTCCAAGAGGCGATGGAGACTTACGAAAGAAAATCCCAGTGGTATATGACTCCACTCAAGACCTCCTTATCCTACAGCTTTTTGAGGAAGTAAACAAGTTGAAGGCCGAACGTCAGGCCGAGATACCTGACTGGAACCAACCCAGGCCTGGCCCTCTCACAAGGATGATCCTTGACACCCCCTTCAAGCGAAGACAAAACAAAAGCCTTGTTTACAACTCTATATTGGAAGGGAAGACCCAATTGAACACCTTAACCTCTTTGAGTCCACCCTGGCATATCGGATGCACATCGACGAAGAGCGATGCCTTCTCTTCCCCTCCACCCTCTTTGGCAGAGCTCTAAATTGGTATTGCCGTTTTCCACCTGAGACAGTAGACTCATTTGAAGAACTGAGGAAACTGTTTGTCGCTCAACACATCTTACAGACCGATCGCTTGCATTCTGCAGATGACTTGTACACTATTCGCCAGAAGCCGGACGAGTCACTACAAGAGTATGCTGGTCATTTCAGCCATAAGTATTCTCGTTGCACTGAGGCAGATGACAAGACCGCCCTCAAGGCCTTCACGGCAGGCCTACGTGATTGTTTCTTCAAGTACATGATCAATGCCAACCCTTGGAAGACTTACTCTGAGGTGATGGCACAGGTTTACAAGCATGCCTTCGCCGAGGCAAGGACATATCAAGGGAAACCCCCCACAACCACCCCTTATCAGCAAGTAGGGAGTGGAAGCCAGATCCAACCAAATGAGAAGACCTCGACCTTCCAAACGGCAGCGGTGCCTTCCCCCTGCCTTACTTAATACTTTGCCAAGTCAACAGACATATCAATCTCAGGGCAAAAGGAAAGATTTCCATCCTCACCAGTCTCATTTTAGTAAAAGGAGTAAGGGACACTACCGTGATAACCAAAGGTATCGCCATGATAATCCCCGACCCCAGGCAGTCAACACAGTGGGTCAATCACGTGTCAGGACAACCCCTACCCCAAGGTATGAGACATACACACCTTTGAACGCCACATGCATGGCCATTTACCCTAGCATAGCACACTTGATACCGAAGCCAAAGTCGAGGCACCCGGATTATAAGCCCATAAAGAACACGTGCATGTTTTGCTGCTACCACGAGCATAACGGCCATGACGGTGAGAAGTGTATCACCCTTCGTGATTATATTGAAGCTTTGGCACGTGAAGGAAAAATTGATCAATTCCTCATTCACCCTCCAAGGGGTAATCGTAACCAACGCTAGGTAAATGTGATATATTCCATGAGTGGTGGCAAACCCATATCTAAATCTTCCAACAGGGCCATGAAAAATAGTGAACGAGCTTTAAGGTCTGGCCACCAAGTGTTTCACATGGAAGACATCAGGGGAGGTAAGTATCAAAAGCCTAACGGGATCCAATATGTTTCTACCCTGAGGAAGAAAGAGGTATCATCTACCTTCACAACGACCCATTGATCGTGGAAGCTCACATAGCCAACTTTGAAGTACGACGAATTGATGCGATGAGAGTTAAGCACTCAAATTAAACCCTCTTTTGACAATTGTAGTATATGTATAAGTAGGGATCGTTCTGGACCGGGGATTAGGAGGGATTGCTAATCTAAACTAAACTGACTTACAAAAAGAAACTTAAAAACACTTAACTAGACTCTATAGACTCAAAACACTTAAAAATATAAACTAAAACAGATTCTAACTAATTAGACACACTAAAGTAAAGGGGGATTGGGTTTTGGACGAAAATAAAGTAAAACAAAACAGAAACTAGAACTAAACAGATTTGCACGAAATTGGTTGTTTTGGATGGATGATGGGCTAGCTAGAAGGTCTTTCTCCACACATGACACACTTGCATACAAATCAATCTCCAATTGCTTTTCAATAAACTATGATGCTCAACACCCCAGATTAACCGTGATGCACAAATTAACCCTCAGATTTTCCTTTACTCATTGAATTGGATGAATGCATGCGACAACCCAAATCATTCTCTAAAAGTCCCCTATATGAATGCATAATAGAGATACAATTAAAGATCATTAAGTTCCATGAAAATCATAAGCGTTGACGAGGCAATTGTAACTATGAATGCATGATACGTTTGCCAAGAATTCAATTAACGCGATTGTGACAAGCAACCTTCACTACTCATGAATATAAACTTGTAACGATTAGGTGAAACTTGTTTATATCCTAGCATCAAATTCATGCATGAAAACTAAGTATGCATCCTTAATAAACATACATAAATCCGTTATGAATAAAATAGATAATTGAATTGCAATCACAACTTATCAAATCACAATTGGAAGAAATCAATTCATATTGCAAATATATTCATGGTTTCGAATTCTCCTCTAGCCAAAAGAGGTTTAGTTCCTCATACTTGCAATTAAACAGAAACAATTGAAATTAAACATTGAAAACCAAAGTAGAATACACCTAGAATGCTCCAGTAATCCAAATTGAATGACAAGCACAGCTCCAAGCAATCCTCTTTCCTTGCAAATATGCGGCACCAAGGTGTGAGTGGTGAATGAATGGTCTCTTGTGGTGGTGGATGGATATAGGTGAGTTATGGTGAAGGGTGGAGAGTTGTGTAGATGATGTGGTGTCTTTGGATGATGGCCCCCAAATTATGGTGAAGGGTGGATGTATTTATAGGCTAGGGAGATGAGTGTATGAAGTTGTAATGAGTGGATGTAATGGGTGTAGTGGGTGAGTGTTGTGGTAATGAGTGGATGTAATGGGTGTAGTGGGTGGATGTTTTGTAATGAGTGGATGTAATGGGTGTAATGGATGAGTGTTTGGTAATGAGTGGATGTAATGGGTGTAGTGGGTGAGTGTTGTGGTAATGAGTGGATGTAATGGGTGTAGTGGGTGGATGTTTGGTAATGAGTGGATGTAATGGGTGTAGTGGATGAGTGTTTGGTAAAGAGTGGATGTAATGGGTGTAGTGGGTGGATGTTTGGTAATGAGTGGATGTAATAGGTGTAATGGATGAGTGTTTGGTAATGAGTGGATGTAATAGGTGTAGTGGATGGATGTAATGGGTGTAGTGGATGGATGTTTGGAGTTGTAGGTCAACACACTTGCACACACATATGTTGATTTCTAGCCTTCAAATGTTCAAAAACGTCCATCCTCATGTCTCCATGCTTGCACTATCCAATCTTGGCTAAAAAATGCTCTAAAATGCTCCAAAATGCACTTTCTTGCCAACTTTGTTATTTGACCTACAAACACACGAAAATAGCTTAAAATACATAATTAACTAAGAAATAACAACACAAATGCACAAGAACAAGCTAACTAAGTCACATAAATATGTTCCTCTCACGAATCTTGGTAGACACGGGGGCTTTGGTCAATATCATGTTTGCTAAAGCTTTCAGGGCATTTAATATAGCTGAACACTTGCTCGATTGCTTGATTTCCCCTCTAATAAGTTTCTCTGGTTATCGTCCAACCTTTGGGGAGCATACACTTACCTTTCACCATTGGTACAGGCCTTTACACGGCTACCATTACCACTAACTTCCTGGTGGTTGATTGCCCAACGACATACAATGTCATCTTCGGACGCACATGCATCAATGATCTCAAGGCCATGGTATCTACACATATGTTGTTGATGAAATTTCCAACCCCCTATGGCAATGGTTACATTAGAGGAGATCAACTTAGTGCACGATCATGTTACAACACTTCGGTCAAGCAATAACATCTACCTGTGCCCAAGGAAACCTTTTTTATACATGACCAAGTCATAAAGATCAGCCTAGACGAAGCTAACTTGGATCTTCACGGTGGCAACAGTCAACCCGACGATCATCGAGATGACTCTTTCACCCAGCAAGCACAACCCGCTGAAGAGTTGGAGAAGGTCTCTATCTCAAAAGATTATCCGGATCGCTTGGTGAAGATTGGCACCACCTTGTCACCACCCATTCGGTTAGCATTAATCTCTTTTTTGCAAGAGAACACTGAGGTCTTCGCCTGGCCATACGAGGACATGCCAGGCATCTCTCCTGATATTATTTGTCATCGCTTAAGTATTGACCCCAAGACCAAACCAGGGAGACAGAAGCGAAGATCTTATGACGTTGAACAGTATGAGGCAATGAAGGTAGAAGTTGAAAAACTCAAAGGCATAGGTTTCATCCACGAAGTCAATTATCCAACGTGGGTAGCAAATGTTGTCCTTGTTAAGAAGAATCCGACCAAGGAAAGTCTCCTGCTCTAAAAGTTCTTGTGGAGAATGTGTGTTGATTACACCGACCTAAACAAAGGATGCCCGAAGGATAGTTTTCCTCTTCCTCTCATAGACAAACTTATAGACTCTATGGCAGGGTGTGAACTCCTGAGCTTCATGGATGTTTACTCAGGATACAACCAAATCCTCATGACCCTTCGGACCAAGAACACACAGCCTTCACTACTGACAGGGGACTATATTGCTATAAAGTCATGCCATTTGGCCTAAAGAATGCAGGAGCGACTTGTCAGAGACTGATCAATTCAATGTTCACCGAACAGATTGGGAAGAGCATGGAAGTTTATGTTGATGATATGCTAGTCAAGAGAAAACATGCTGACCAACACATCACCAACGTATCTGAAACCTTCACCATTCTGAAGAGGTATCGAATGAGGTTGAACCTTAACAAATGTGCCTTCGGTGTAGGCTTTGGCAAATTCTTAGGCTTCATGATAAGCCAACAAGGCATTGAGGTTAATCCCTAGAAGATCAAAGCAATCCTCGACATGAAGGAACCGGTAACCTTAAAAGACATCCAGAGCCTTACTGGCAAGGTAGTAGCCTTAACTAGGTTCATCTTTAAGGCCACTAACAAATGTGCTCTTTTCTTCAAAGCACTTAAGGGAAGTAAGAAGTACATTACATGGACTGATGAATGTGTTGAGACATTCAAGAACCTCAAAGACTACATGAGTAAAGCCCATTTGCTCTCCAAACCTGAGGTTGGTGACACTCTCATTATCTATCTGTCGGTATCGGCTTCAGCAGTAAGTTCCGTTCTCATTCGAAATGATGGTAATGTCGAACGGCCTGTCTACTGCGCTAGCAAGGCCTTACAAGATGCAGAGACACGATACTCCAACATTGAGAAATTGGCTCTAGCATTGGTCATGTCTGCTCGAAAACTTCGCCCTTACTTCCAAGAACACTCTATCATCGTGCTTATCAATCATCCTCTTCGACAGATACTCCAAAGTCCTGACACTTCCGGGCGAATGATCAAATGGGCGATAGCATTGGGTGAGTTTGACATCTCCTACCAACCAAAGGCAGCTGAGAAGGGCCAACCAGTGGCAGACTTCATCGCCGACTTCACATATCCTGTTGACATTGTTTCTACACCTAAAGAAGTAGTTTCATTGCCCTCGGAAGCTTAGAAAATAGAACCAACAGACCCAGTATGGAGTCTATATGTTGATGGCTCGTCCAACCAACAGGGTTGTGGAGCAGGACTAGTCCTTACGACCTCTGACAAAGTGGCGATGGAGTATGCTCTTCGTTTCAAATTCAAGGCGTCGAACAATGAAGCCGAATATGAAGCCCTCTTAGCAGGCTTACGTTTGGCCAAACACCTTGGGGTTAAACGAATTGATATCTTCAGTGACTCCCAATTGGTGGATAACCAGGTCACCAACAACTTTGACGCTAAGGATAGCTCCATGGCAGCATATCTGGCATAAACATAATTATTGCTCAAGCACTTCCACTACCAGATCACCCAAATTCCTCGAGCGGCAAACAGTCATGCAGATGCTTTGGCTTGCCTCGCCTCAGCAGTGGAAGACAAGATTGGGAGAAAAATTCAGGTTGAATTGTTGGCAGCACCAAGCACCATAGCTGCAAAAGTGTGCAACTTACAACAAGGAAATAGTTGGATTACCCCGATTTATAGATTCTTTGCTCATGGCACCCTTCCAAATGACAAAGTCCAAGCTAAGTAGATTCGATACAAGACTACCCGTTACTTGATCATTAATCACCAACTCTACAAGCGAAGTTTTAACCTATCAAACCTAAGATGCCTTACGCCCGTAGAGGCGAAAACTATCATTCGGGAAATACATGAAGGAGTCTGCAGAGATCATGCTGGATCTCGATCCCTAGCACACAAGGCTTTTCGCCAAGGATATTACTGGCTAACACTCCACCAAAATTCCATCAGAATATCCCGCTTATGTGATAAGTGTCAACGCTACGCAACTATTCCTCACTCCCCTCCCGAGCCGCTCACTTCTATGATCAGCCATTGGCCCTTCGCCCAATAGGGACTTGATTTGATCGGCCCAATGTTTGCAGGGAAGGGCAAGGTTCGCTATGCAATTGTTGCAGTTGACTACTTCACAAAGTGGGCCGAAGTAGAACCCTTGGCAACCATTACTGAGGCAAAAATAGAAGACTTCGTATGGAAGAACATCCTTTGCAGATTCGGCATTCCCAATGCTATAGTCACTGATAACGGGCGACAGTTCGACAACAATAAGTTCAGGATGTTCTGTTCTAAGTTCAACATCAACTTATGTTTTACCTTCCCAGCCCATCCCCAGTCTAATGGATAAGTTGAAGCCATCAACAAAATAATCAAGCGAACTTTGAAAACCAGCTTGGACAAGGCTAAAGGTTGTTGGCCAGAATTTGTACCCTAAGTTCTTTGGTCATACCGCACTTCGTATCGGACATCAACTGGAGAAACCCCATTCTCACTTACCTTTGGTACAGAGGCAGTTGTCCCAATTAAGCTTGAGAAAGCAACGTTCTGAGTTCAGAACTACATGCAAAGTGAAAATGACAAACAACTTACCCTCAACTTAGATCTAGTCGAGGAACACAGAAACCAGGCTCACTTGAGGAATGTCGCCTACAAGCAGTGCATCTCCAACTACTATGACTCAAGGGTCAAACCTCGTTCTTTCAAAGTGGGGGACTGGGTATTGAAGAAAAGATTACTCTGCGACAGAGTCCCGAGTGAAGGAACACTTAGTCCAAACTGGGATGGACCGTTTGAAGTTATTGGCGTCAGTCGCCCTGGCTCCTACAAGCTTAGAAGCTCCGATGGCAAGACCCTTGGCCATCCATGGAACGTTGATCACTTGAAGTACTATTACAAGTAAACTCACATTGTACAAGTGTTAAGCTTCAGCCGTTCGACATCCTATGTAACGAAGACTATTTGGCATGAATTCAATAAAGAGGTGATTTAGACAACTTGATCCTAATCCTCTTACATTCCTAGCAATGAAACACTCGGGTTCAAAGCTTTAACATGAATGCTTCCAACATGAAACAAAGTCTAAGTATAGGTCAACAAGACTATACAAATAAATGAACAGCTTCATAGTATATTCCTTCAATCATATATTCCAACACATTCATACATAAACCAACTATGCTTTGAAATGGTTCAACATATTTTGTGTCATTCGACACTTGCTACAATGTGCCTAGACACCTTGCCCTTATTCTTACCAACCAGGTGATGAAATGTGAAGAAGGAACTCATTTTCATGCCACTAACCGGTGATGAAACGTATAACCCGTACTCTCCTTCATGCCACCAACCAGGTGATGAAATGTGCAACCCGTACTCTAATAACATTTGGCAACTTGCCATTCATGCCACCAACCAGGTGAAGAAGGAACTCATCTTTATGCCACCAACCAGGTGATGAAATGTACAACCCGTACTCTCCTTCATGCCACCAACCAGGTGATGAAATATGCAACCCGTACTCTAATATCATTTGGCAACTTGCCATTCATGCCACCAACCAGGTGATGAAATGTACAACCCGTACTCTAATATCATTTGGTAACTTGCCACTCATGCCACCAACCAGATGAAGAAATAACTCATCTTCATGCCACCAACCAGGTGATGAAATGTACAACCTGTACTCTTCTTCATGCCACCAACTAGGTGATGAAATGTACAACCCGTATTCTAATATCATTTGGCAACTTGCCATTCATGCCACCAACCAGGGGAAGAAGGAACTCATCTTTGTACCACCAACCAAGTGATGAAAGCAATTCACCATTCATTCCACCTATCAGAAGACGAGTGGTACAACTTGTACATGTGAACTCCTAGCATTCACAAATAATCAAAAACCCTCAAGCTTGACAACTCAACTAGGGGAGCACTTATGCTCAACAAGAGTTATAGTCACTAACAAAGTCTTATTGCAAGCCAACAACAACTTTAGTGCATGGCATACGAAGATCAAGCTATTCAGCCCTCTTACATCTGCTTCAAACATTTCCCCTCTGTAACAATGCAAACACTACAACTCGTAGAAAGCTTCACACACTCTTGATCAAGACAATGTGAAGCAAAACCAATTTATGGTGCAAACAATAGCTTCATCAATAGAGGGCAACCACAATTCTCAAAAGCTTCACACACTCTTGATCAAGACAGTGTGAAGCAAAACCAATTTATGGTGCCAACAAGAGCTTCATCAAAGGAGTTCACCCACAATTCTTAAAAGCTTCATACACTCTTGATCAAGACAGTGTGAAGCAAAACCAATTTATGGTGCCAACAAGAGCTTCATCAATGGAGGGCAACCATAATTCTCAAAAGCTTCACACACTCTTGATCAAGACAGTGTGAAGCAAAACCAATTTATGGTGCCAACAAAAACTTCATCAAAGGAGTTCAACCACAATTCTCAAAGCTTTACACACTCTTGATCAAGACAATGTGAAGCAAAACCAATTTATGGTGCCAACAAAAGCTTCATCAATGGAGGGCAACTACAATTCTCAGACCTTTGAAGCAAATTCAATTTATATGGTTCATCCAAACCTTCGACTACTACAAGGTGTGGCTTGCATCACGATCTCTTGCTCAACAGTGTGGAAGAAAAATTTGTATATGTTGTCTCTCCCACATTTTCAAATTTCTAGTTTCCCAAAAAAAAAAAAACAAAAAAAGAAAAAAAAAAAGGAAATTCAACAAAGCTTCATCAATGGAGGACAACTACAAATTCTCAAAAGCTTCACACTATCTTGATGAAGATGGTGTGAAGCAAAATCAATTCATGGTACCCAACAAAAGCTTCATTAATGGAGGACAACTACAAATTCTCAAAAGCTTCACACTATCTTGATCAAGATAGTGTGAAGCAAAATCAATTCATGGTACCCAACAAAAGCTTCAACTCCAAAGCTTTACCTACAAAAGCTTCAACACAAAAGCTTCACCCACAAAAGCTTCAACACAAAAGCTTCACCTACGAAAGCTTGACCTACAAAAGCTTGACCCACAAAAGCTTCAACACAAAAGCTTCACCTACGAAAACTTGACCTACAAAAGCTTGACCCACAAAAGCTTCACCCACAAAAGCTTCACCTACAAAAGCTTGACCCATAAAAGCTTGACCCACAAAAGCTTGACCTACAAAAGCTTCACTCACAAAAGCTTCACCTACAAAAGCTTCACCCATAAAAGCTTCACCCACAAAAGCTTGACCCACAAAAGCCTCACCTATAAAAGCTTGACCCACAAAAGCCTCACCTATAAAAGCTTGACCCACAAAAACTTAACCCACAAAAGCTTCACCTACAAAGCTTCACCTACAAAGCTTCAACACCAAAGCTTCATCTACAAAGCTTTAATATATATATATATATTTATTTATTTTTTCGGAATTTCGAAAATTCAAAAATTCGAAAATTCGAAAATTCAAAAATTCAGAAATTCAAAAATTCGAAAATTTGAAAAAAAAAAATTGCCTAGGCCTCCTCTTCTTTGGGCCTAACAACTTTCATAACAAATATACATGAAGAAGGAGTTTTGGGCTACCACTTAGAAAGGAAATGCCTCATTCGTCAACTCCCTCGACCGGAGACTTGGGAGGACTCCTACCATATGCTACTGCACCTTGATACTCAGAAGTCTCACGACTACTCAGTGACTTGGATTTTTCAAGTCTCCAAACGAGAAGTTTTCCTCACTCGGGAAATGAAGGGAGCACTACCTCAACCTACAGGCTTCACTCACAAAGCTTCAACATACAAGCTTCAACAAAAGGAAAAATTCAAAGAACTTAGTGAAGAAGGCCTTGGTGTATTTAACACAATACGTTGAAATGAAGCAAAACTTGTTTATTGATATCTCCGATAAGTTACAAATATGTACATATACATGAATCAAAATAAACAAACAAGAAGGAACTTTCACAAAGGTTGCTTAGGAGAAGTCTCAGCAGTCGACAGAGCCCCAGAAAGAGAAGGCACCAGAGAGTGATTATTCGGAGCCTCAGTATTAGGCAGAACCCCAGAAGGAGGAGGCACCAAAGGTTGATCATTTGGAGCTTCATTACGCGGTACAGCCCCTGAAGACGAAAGCAATAAATGCCTTTGGAATAAACCCACAAACCTCTAATGATCAAGTAAAATCTGACAATCAGATTCCTGCAGCTGGTCAAGCTTCCTCTTCATGTTTGTAGCATAGTCATGTGCGAGCCTGTGCAACTGTTTATTCTCATGCTTGAGCCCTCTGATATCCTGTTTGAGACTTATTACTTCAGCCGCCAATGAATCAACTTGGCGAGTTCGAGCAAATATGCGTTGGGCCATATTAGACACATAACCTGCACACTGAACACTGAGAGCTAAAGAATCCTTCACAGCCAACTCATCAGACCGTTTGGAAAGTATTATGTTATCTTTGGGAGTGAGAAGGTTCCTGGCACCACCGTAGCGGTCATTTCATTCTTCATCACAGAATCCCCAACTGTAAGAGGACCAGTAGGGGATAAGAAGGATGGGTGCCATATGTTATCTTGAGAAGGCATGGCTGCCTCTTCACCAAAGTTCAAGTCAAAACGACGGTCGGATGGGCCGGACATTCTCAGAAATGATGAAGGAGAAATGAGGTGCAATAAATCTCTGAAGTAAGGGGAAAATTCCTACAAGCAATAACTCTCTGAATGTATTCCTTGCACACAATTGGTGCCCTTATAAAAGAAAGGGCAACATGGCCGTTGATTCAAAAATCAAAGAGGCACCACTCTCTGGATTCCGAAGAGACACCACTCTCCGGATTTCGAAGAGGCACCACTTTCCACACGCAACATCAGCTCCTCGGGTACCACAGATAACTTTTTCAAAGATCTCTGACAAAGTTTAGACACATAAATTTTTAAGGTCCAGCTACCCTACTATTACCCACAAGGGTAAAGGAACAGCACCACTGCTTGATAACTAGAAAGTCCTAATGTGTGTCAACCTCCGTGCTCCGTGGCAAGGCAGACTAGCAAAAATGCCCAACCTTTACTCACATTTGAGAAAACACTCCCAACAAGATTACTTTCTCAAAAATCGAAGAGACACTGCTCTCCGAATCTCAAGAGTCAGACTCCCAACAGGATTGTTTTCTCAAAAATCAAAGAGGCATCATTCTCCGAATCTCGAGAGCCAGATCCCCGACAGGATTGCTTGTTCGAAAACCAAAGAGGCATCGCTCTCCGAACTTCGAGAGCCAAATTTCCTTGGATAAAGCTTGTCTACATTCTTCACACGCAATATAGCTTTCCAGATACCACATACCACTTTTTCAAAGTGCTCTGACAAAGTTAAAACACGTGGAGCTTGTAGCTCCCACTACATTGCTATGACCAAGAAGGGTAAAGGAATAGCATTACTACTTGTTGTTAAGGAGACTCCTATATATGTCGACCTTCATCCTCCACAGACAGGCAGACCTGCAAAAATGGTCAACCCTTCCTTATATCTGAGAGGGCACTCCCAATGAAGCCTCTTGAAATACTCAGCTTTTTTCCCCCTTCAATAATACCTATGCAAACTAGCCACACAAGAGCAAGAGTATCTCATATCATAAGGGTCAAAAGAAAGAGTATCCCATATCATGCTTTTTCCCTGTCTTTTCCTTTGCCATTGTTCTTACCTGCAAGATAAGGAGAAAGAGAGCAATCAGTCAGCACTTGGAATTAAGCTTCCAGTTAGGAACTGACTGCCTGGAACCCCTTGCCTGATTACTTACCTGGCATTGCTCTCGAGTACTCATCTTCAACATCTTATGCTTCCAAAAAAGATGCCACATATGCCTGAGGAACAGACAGGGCAAGTGAGAAGGATACAAGGAAGCATGTGGAGACAAGCGCAACAGAACACGTGCCGATTCATCTATTACTTCGTCAACAACAAAAGTATCCCATATCATCAAGGTCGAACGCACTCTTGATTTGATGGACTTGTTTTGACCCTCAAATTCTTGAGTCGGCCTTAACTCTTGAGGAAACCAGAACACCTTTAAGCCCAGTTCAAGAATAAGCTTGTGGAAAGTTACTTCTTCAAAAGCAAAAGTATCTCATATCATCTCTTCTCCATTTGCTTCTCCTTATCATTGTTGCTGTTTACGACACAAGGAGAATGAGCACAATCAACCGGAAGCCGAAGTTGAACCTCCGATCCAGGTTGCTTGCTTGGAAGTCTGATTGCTTACCTTATCTGTTACCTCTTTCGGCAAATCTCCTAGCTCGGCGACTTGGGGGACTCCTACTATAGGGTTTTGTATCGCACTTGACCAAGCCTAAAACAACAAGTAAGCTTCAAGTGAAATTGATACATTACCTTGTGCATCTTCATCGGTTAAAGATACCACCCCTCGATGGAGGAAAAGTACTTCCAGAGAAGATGCCTCATCTATGTATGAGACAGATAAGGCAAGTGAAAATGATACCACACTTTGGTAGTTAGAAGTTTTGTGATTACTCAATGGCTTGGATCTTGTAAGTCCCCAACCGAGGAACTTCCCTCACTCGGGAACTTAGGGGAGCACTGTTTGTACCATACTTGACCAATCCCGAAACTACTGAGCATCGGTCAACGTTATACCGTCAAGGACCCATAAGAGTTTCCCTTCAACCAAGAGGCCAATCACAACGTGACACGTGTCGACATCAGAAGCTAATCATAGCGCGACACGTGTCAACATCAGAAGCCAATCACAACACGACACGTGTCAATGTCAGAATGAAACTAGAAACTCTCTTCTATAAATAGATATCATTCTCTCACAATATTCCCTAATATCATTTGTACTAAATCATTCACTAGTACTCACTAAAGGAGAGCTTGAACCTATGTACTTATGTAAACCCTTCACAATTAATGAGAACTCCTCTATTCCATGGACGTAGCCAATCTGGGTGAACCACGTACATCTTGTGTTTGTTTCCCTGTCTCTATCCATTTACATACTTATCCACACTAGTGACCGGAGCAATCTAGCGAAGGTTGCAAACTTAACATTTTCTGTTGTACCAAAGTCCTCATTGATTTTGTGCATTAACACAGTTCATGCTTTACATAATCATATTCATATGTATGCCATGCCAAAATATAACAAAGTAAACAATCCAGGTAAGAATGATTTCATGGAAATATGATATGTTAGCTGGAACCCCTGAGGTGTCTGTATGGCTGAATTCATAGCTCGAAATGTCAATCTAGCCGGAGTCACTACAATGACCTATACGGCAATATACTGCATATAAGTCGGAACCACTAAAACAAAGGTATGTACGAGAAGATTGGGTGAAATATAATTATGCTCAATTCTATTCTCTCATAATAGCCGGGCGATAAATCGCTAGTTACCTACAAGTCGGAACTATAAATAAGGTATGTAGGACAAGACTGTACACTTAAGTTGGATCCAATATGAGCATATAGTGCGGGAGGTGACGTAAATAAACAGGCCTGTACTTCATATCTCTGGCTAAATCACAATCACCCTAGGTGCAGTTTTATGAGCTCAACAATATTCAATCACATATCCCATCATCGATAATTCACATAATTAAACATAACTTACCTAAACTTACCTGCGCCTCCACAGCTCCACATTTATATATATATATATATATATATATATATATACAACCATGGAATGCATATTCCGAATATAAAAGTATTTGGCATATTAATTTAAAGCATATTTTCCTTAAAACGTATTTCTGAGAAATATATCAAGTATATAAGCATATATTGAAAACAAAAGCCCACTCACTGATATGTCGACGGGTCGTAACCCCCGAGTCGCCCCTGGATACGCTCGTCCTCGGGATAAGTCTCACCTATATGCGAATTAACTATAAAAACATTATTTTAAAGCACATAGACAAAACTAGCTAAAAACTTCTCATACATTGCTCAATTTTGGTATTTGAATATGCCAACGTGACCTACACAACCTCACGAACATTGTGATATTTTTAGAAAAAAATTTCTATGGCTCACGCGCCCTCATGCCCCGGGAAGGGCACGGCCTCATGTGCATCACCTTTAACCTCCAAACGCCGGAAATGTGTCACCTGTGTCGGATTCTGGGTAGACCTGCAGCTGCCCATTTCTCACTCGTTTTTGCACCATTTTCATGAAATTTGAACCATTATAAAGCTAACAACATGAAGAACACGAACATACTAATTTAAAGTTATAAAAGTCACGGAATCTCACCGGAAAATTCCAAGAAAACCGGCCAAACTTCGTCGACACAATCCCGACGTCTAAATCCTTCAAGCAAAGCACTCTGAGCTTCCTTGGGACCTCACTAAGCTTCCTACAAGCTTCAAATTCCCAAAAACATCCATAATTACATGTGCATGAATAGTGCACAAATCGGGGGTTATGAAAAACTTGGGTTTTTGTCAGTATCCTTACCTGAAATGGGTACCAACCAACTCGAAATGGCACGAGGAATGCAATGGTGCCTTTAGAATCTTCGATCTGCGATTGGGAAGCTCACTTCGAGCTTGGTCCGTACGAGGAAGAAGAGAGAGAGAGTGAGTCCGAGAGAGATGAGGGCACGGGAAGGAAGAGAGAGAAGGGAGAGGTGATGTATGTGGTCCACAACTAGTCAACATTCAATCATAACCAAGGTTTCTTAATTCCTAAGTGGTTCCAAAAACTTAGGAAAATTCAATTAATCCCATTTCAAAACAAATCACACACCACGCACTTTAATGTCCAAGGGCGAAATTGTCATTTCACATCAACGAAAATTAGTTATTTGGGACGGGCTGTGACAATAAGTCCCTAAATTCAATTAAAAATTATTGATTGCGTCCCTATTATTATATTCAAAGCTATTTTATCCTATTTTTTGTCAACTTAGGTCACTTGACACCCTTTAGAGTCTAATACTGTCATTTTCTAACCTATATGCCTTTAACATTTCATATAGGTTGCGATTCTAACGTCTAAGTTCCCCTCCGAAGTTAACTTACACTATTTCTTATGGAAAATTACTAATTTAACCTCCAAAGTTAACTCTCTACAATATTTCTTTATGAAAAACTACCAATCTACCCTTCAATGTGTATTACATGCGAGTAACGTGACTTAGAAAATTGAATATAGTAGATTCAAATATAATATTAGGGATGCAATTGACAGATTTTTATAATTCAATGACTAATTTTTCTGAAAAAAGTAGTTTAGGGACCTAATTTTCACTGAGGTGATAATTCAGAGACTAAATTAGCAGTTCACCCTACTATATAATACCAAATGTTCAAGGATATGCACAAGAAAGGGTAGGGGTGGGCAAATTGGTCTTGGACTTGCAGGTTAGGGTGGTTGCATACGGTTAGGGGCGGGTACGGGACGGGTCCAAAAATTCGAAACACAAAATGGGGCGGGTTTACGAAATTAGCAGGGCGAGACGGGTCCAAAATTAAAGCGACACCGTGGACCTCGACTTACAAGGTCGCCCACCAAATTGGACCAGATTTGGGAGGCCTTCCAGAAGGTCTCTAGAACCAATATGTAGCTCTCGTCTTAGAGCATTTTTATATGATTTAATTAAATCCAAATCTCCAACATTTTTCCCCTCATCTTAGAGACTTTCATCAATCTCCCATTTTCCATTTATTCACACTTGAGCTTGTGTCAAGTTCTTGACATCAGTCACCTAGACCATCATCGCCTCATGACCACCACGACTGCGCCGCCTTCAAACTCTTGTTGAAGTGGCTGGATTATCAGATCTCAGCAATTGACCACCCAATAAGGTAATTACTAGTTCAGACTCCCAGATCTTTGCCGTGGCCCTTAAGCTTGTTTCAAATTAGAGACGAAGATGGCTTGTTGCAGATCGAAGATGAAGATGCTTGTTGTAGATCGGTGAAGACGAAAATGGCTTGTTGCAAATCAGAGATGAAGATGGCTTGTTGCAGGTCGGAGAAAACGGTGGGCACGAGGCTCAAGATTGGAGAAGACAGTGGGTTCAAATGATTTATATGATTGTTTTTCTTTGAAAAAGGTTTTCGGATTTAGTAGGAGATATTGGAGGTTTTGGGATTTGAATTTATATGATTCATTTGGTTAATTTGTAAGCATGTCAACTATTTTGAGGCAAGTGGGTGTAGTAGGAGATACTGGAAATCCCAAAACAAGCAAAATACTACTGCTTTGAGAACCATGGGTCGTTCAAATTCTTGTTGCAGATTATCCTAATGCTACTACTTGCGATTTGAGCATCTAGGTTATCGACAGAGGAAGACGAACGACGAGTTAAAAAATCGTAATCGAACTTGTGGACCCGGACTCAATTAGCCTGTTTCAAACAGGCCGAGTTGGGTTTGGTTCGAAATTTAGAAATGGCATTACTCGACTCGGCCCGCCTCGTTGCATTTTAAAACGGGTCCAGTTCGATTATTTCAAATTTGGGCCTGACAAGGCCCGTTCCCACCCATAATGAAATGAGTTACAATTCAAGGTTAAGGAACCTTGCACGTTTATATGCTTTCACATTTTTCAGACTTGTAAATTAATGATTATAAATTTTATTTATTTTGTACTCCCTTAAAAATTCTATTCATGAGGATTTTATGGCTTTAACGACGATGTAACCATACTTAAAGCTAGAGGATGTGATCATGAGCGTTTTCATATTTTTTTTTTCACATTTCGCACTTGTAAATTAATTATTATAATTTTTTTTAAAACACTTGGTATTTTTAAATTACTTGATATTTTTATTTTTATTTTGTTTTATAATTTTTTTAATCTCACTCTTTGCCTATAATATACTATAACAATAAATAAATAAATAAATAAAAATTAATTTTTTTTAAATTTATATAGAATAATAATACAATAATACATACTTAATATACAATATATACAAGTACATTTCGGCCATTGTATTTTATAGTAAGTTTTTTTTAGTAGTTTAGAAAATTAAAATCATCAAAATAACTTTTTTCTTAACATGTCGAAACAGGTTACTCGCCTATCACTTACGTGTAAATTTGTTAATGACCCGTTATTAATGGGTTCTTACTTTGTGACCTGACAACGACTCAATTAGTTATTGTGTTGACCCGAAACCCGTTATTTTCGTGTATTTACATGTCGTGTTAATAGGTCATGTAAGAAATTGCCAGGTTTAGGGGAGAGAGAGTTAAGTAATAAAAAAAGTGTGGATTAATAAAAAAAAATGAATAAGATGAATTGAAAAATTACCCAAAAAAAATGAATTCCAAAATGAATTTAGTCCGACATTGCACCAAACACATCATTATCCTTATACTACTTAGCTAGTCAAGTTCATTTTTTATGTGACAACTTGTCCCTAATTTTACAATTTTATTAATTTTATATGAGTGAATTGACGAGAATGCCCCTAGAGGTGAGATTGTTGACTTTTGTTGACCGTCTTTTTGTGATGCGTACGAGCTGCTATTTTACTGTATTATCGAAGTACTCGGTGGTACGAACGCGTAGGCGCAAGCGAAATCGAAATCGGAGTTATGATGGAAGTTTTACATAATTATGAATCTGAAAAATACTTTGTAAAAATACTATTTATTATTTTATATATTTTTCATAATTATTATATTACTATTGTAACAATATTATATTATTATATATTTATTTTTAATATTATTTGGTGGATATTTTAATATTTTAATAAGTTAATTATGGGTCCACACCTCAACTTTCCATTTCTCTCTTGCCGCGTGGCTCTCTAGAAATCTCTCTCGAACTCTCTCCTTCTCTCAGTTCTCCATTACTCTCTCACTCATTCTCTTTCTTTTTGTGAGTCAACACCACCACCACCATTTTGCCGTCATCTCCAGCAAGCATCACCACTCTGTCATCACCATCCAAATGTGCAGCCAGAGACGAGGAACATACCCTTGAGCTCGTTTGTTTCTCTCTCTCGTCTCTCTCATTTGCAAATGGAAACAAATCGCCGACGACACCATGCTCTCTCAAGAAACCTCTGCTTTCCGACTAAGGGTAAGCCTTAGGAACCCCCTCTCTCTTTATTTTTCGTTGTTTAGTATCAAATTTAGGTGTGGTGTGTGATTTTTGGACTGGTTTAATGGAATGAAACATATTGCAAAGTTTTCCCAAATTTTTTGGCAAACCTGAGAATGTTGCAGGTCATTTTTGACCAACTCTGACCACGGTTGGTCCTTGAATGGGTATAGTTTGAGTCCTTGTCTCCCTAGCTTCGTTTTGATTTTTAAAGAGTATTGAGGCAGAACGCAGTCTTTGTGACTCCAACCTAATCCGAGCTTCTTCTTCGTTGGGTCCGGCGACCCGCGAGCCCAAACGGGTTAACCCTCCTTAGTACAGAAAAAAGGGGCTTAAGCCTAAACCCAGCCCAAACCTTAAGACCAAGTTGTTCCAGCCTGGTCTATTTCCGAAATGGGCTCAGAATATTCCCAAAATATTCTTGGAATATTCTTCATGTTGACATTTTTGAAATTTTCTTGGAAACCCTCCTCAGCTAATTTCGATGTCCCGAGTCCATTTTTTACATTCATTTAGTCAAATTCCAAAGTTTTAACATAGTTGACCACCGAGGCCGCTCGGTTGGCTTTTTAGGGTTGACCGTTAACTTTTCGTAGACTTGTTACAAAATTTACCCGGGACCCTTCTTAGCGTATTTCGACGCATTAATTCCGAATCCACCATCCATTTCTCCAAATTCAAACATTTTAATTGAGTTTTATTAATGGATCTCTATTATGCTTAGGTACGATTAGCATCGGTGATCTGAATTTACTCGTTCGAACGGCTGCGACCTTGCAAGTACCTATGAGTGGGTCCCTTCATTTGTATAGTGTGTGTGTATGTGTGTGTGTGTGTGTGTATTTGTTAGTTTCCATTTATATATTTGATAAAGAATTTTCTACATTACACCTAGATTGGGTTAACGTATATCAAAATTAGCGTATTGACGAAATCCATGAAATTATATTATGTCCTACAAGATGCACAGGTATGCATATTAATATAGATACTTTAATTGTATTTACAGTCATGAATAGTATTTCATTGATTAGAATTATTGAATTATCGATTACCATTGCATGATCATACTTACGTTATCTGTTCATCGACTGTTACACTGGTGTTTGTACTCACCCAGAGCCAGGGCCATTCTTTCACGTGTATGTTCACAATGCACCGTATGATCACTTTGGATCCATTGTAGGTGCCAGTCTTGTCCTAGATTGCTATAGGCAATTAGGACTCGTATGTGATGCGCTTAGCGCCAGTCTTCACGTGATTGTAGTACAAGAGCGTAAATCATTATTACACCAAATTTTGTTCATGTTAGAATATCTCTACATGAACTCATGTGTCAACATATATGCATGAGCACTTGATATGATATGTTCATTTATGTGAGATTATGTGATTTTTGGATGTTAGATGTTTATTTACAAAATATTGTGACGTATTGAATTCTTGAGATATTGCAGGCTACGGTAAGTATTTTCATACTATACGTAGTATGTATATTTTGGAAACTATACTTGTTTTACGACAAGGGGTTATTATGTTTTGAAAAGATTTTTACAAAACTTTATTTTTAGGCCACCCACCTTTGTTTTTTTGTCGCCCTTCCAGGTTTTAGTAGCTAAGCTTTCTTATCGACGAGGATTCTTGGGAAATCTTGGTATTGGAGGTTACCTTTGATGGTATAATTCTCATTCTACTTTTACTGTACCTTACTTATGCTCTGGCATCACGTGTGAAATGGGTTCATTCCTACTCACATGTGCACTCTTCCATTTAGGCAATTCTAGGTTTAAATTTACTCACATTTTCCATCACTACACTTTGTGGCTTCGTCACCTTCTTAGTGTCGGCCAGCACAACTCAATTCAAGTCTAGGTGGACATTCTAGTTTAGGGTGTGTTAGTTTGGTATTAAAGCATAAGTTTAGGCAGTATTGTGTTAATCACATGCGTGATGTAGGCATTCTCAATTTATAAACCTAATGTCGGATCTTGCCACCTCGTCGAGCACGAAAAATGTGTTAGCTTTTCCTAAGTTTTGGGCAATTTAGATGACTTATTGACTCTCTAGAAGATTGTTTTGGTGAACGCCTTTAGATTTTAAGTGAAGAATTTCCCTGCCAAGGAAAGATTTAGGTTGGAGACAAGTTGATGGCCCCCCAAGCAAGGCTACTGTATCGATAGCTATGCACCACCGAGATTTATCAATTAATCACATCACTATTCTTCAGCCATCATTACCAAACCTTTCGAAATGGAAACCACAATTAGTTTTGATTCTTTGGTTGTACCCCTTAGTATACCACCTATTAGAATTCCTACAAAGCTTTACTTTTCGTCGACATCTCTGAAAATGTCTCGAATGACAATGTGGTGCTAAAATGGTAGCACTTGACAGAAGAACTTCTGAGGGATTGTCACTTTTGGTCACCGATGGCATTAATCCTTCAAATGTACTAGCATAGTTTCGAATCTTCAAGAGGAAGATCGAATCTCTTTAAGCCCATTCTAAAGTAAGCTATTAGCAAATTTCTGTTTCCAGCCTTAGGACATTTCAACTAACACTAGTTCCCATAATTCATTTCGATGTTGTACTCATCAATTACGATGAGTATAGTCATAGGGGTATGAGTTGTTATACCTTCAGTTAACAAAAATCCTACAAGTAGTAACCAATTTCCCCTAGAATCAATGAAACCATCTTATAGGATCAATTCCTTACAAATTATTTGAAAACCATCCACCCGAGCGGGCTCTAACCTGTAATCATCCAACGCTGGTGCTACTAATTGACAATATTGTTTGATATCCAGAAGCTGTCAACTAGTATTTAGGTGGTATGATTTCTGATATCAAACACATGCTAGTATCTAGGAATGATACATTTGTGCCAAAATGCTGGTTCATAGTTTCAGGGTAACGAACAATATCAAAATATCTTCAATGCATTGATTAGTGGCGCGGCTGATAGACTGTGTAACAATGACTACCGAAGCCGAAGAAATTACAATCATGTAAACTTAGGAGCAAGCCTTGTATTAGGACAATAAACTTATAGTTGTGTAAACAATGTTACTTAGTTAGGTAACTTGAACATTCTCGACCAGTCATTCTTGTGGTCATATCAGCCAACAAATAATAGATTTGAAGCACGAGTTAAATTTTGCTATAAAAGCGAATTGAGTATCAAGAAAGGTGTGAAGACCTATTAGTATGTGTTGTAGAGAAAGAAAGTAGTGTTATACGTTTCAATGATGCCTATCATTAACGTCATTTCTCAAAATTTTACCTAAGATACCACTGATGCGGGAAGTCGAATACACCATCGATCCACTTTCTCGTACTAATACAAATTTTCCTTGCATCTTCTTGAAAAACTCTGATATCATTGAGAAACTTAGTTACAAAAACTTACCGATTAGAAATTTACCCAACCAAACACTTTATCTAGGGAACCTCAAACCTATTTGTAAAGGCGAAAGACTGAACCTTAGGATTGTACCTAGACTTCTGGAAATTCAATTAAAACCGTTAACCCATATTTCGAATTGATGGTCTCTCCAACCAACTTTTTGAGCCTGAGTTTTCTTTCATAGCTTGACGAATTCGAAGTAGTCGTGTCAACGACTTTGTCACCTACCCCAGCAACGAGATCAAATTTTCTGAACATCGACAATCAGCTTTAGATCAATGTCCTCAAATGTTAGCTTTGTTTAAATTGGTACTTTTCTTGGTCCATTGAATGCTGTGACTGCGTACCCATGTAGCGACACATAGTATTGCTTATGCTTCCCCATGGTTGAAATCGTACTAAATGAACCATCTTATTCATGACCTAGAGTTAACAATTACCATCCTTACGTGAAAACCGGATGACACTTCTCTGTGGAGAAACATGTCCAAAATCTTTACCAACCTTAGATCTCTCTAATACATCTTCATTTGAAAGGAACTAGGTTTCTGACAACGATGATGGAATAATCAAATCCACTCCTACAATTGCACTATCGTGTATCACCCTAGTTGTGCAAATGTAGTTACTATTTACCACAGTAAAAGACATCTACCCTTGAACATCTTCAGCCTGTCCTATTCCATTTCAGTTGGAATTCATGAGTAATGATATAACGTTACCTACAAATCATCAAGAAATTGTCCGAGTAGTTATTATCATTTTTCGTATCCAAATGGAGATGGGAAATATCTTCATAAGCTCTCAGTATGAGATATTTTGTACATGTAGAGATCATGATGATGTTTCAGTGATTATCGACCGACTTGACATGTCAACTCACTTTCTGTTAGTCTAGAGGGACGACATTTTAAACGACTTGGTAAAATACCTCATTCTTGAAATTATCAGATTTTCTGGTGTTTTTATTAGCGTATATTCTGACTATGATTCCATAATCTCCTCATTGTGTTGGAAAACATTCTAGTCAACCTTAAGTATGTGTTTACCCTACTACACTTCATATTAATTTTTTAGGCAGACGGACTATCTAGGCGAACCTGTTGGGCATTTAAACTTTAGTTGTGACCATTAATTCCTCAATCACCTAACAAATATTATGCTAAACGAATCCTTACTGTTGGTGATTGAATCTCCTGAAAGCTACCGTTGTAGCGAGATGTCATGCATTTAATCCAGTTAGTTGTATTCTAGATTTGATGGACTTGTTTTGACCCTCAAATTCTTGATTGTTCTTTTACTTTTCTCGACATAGTTTTTCGCTTAATTCGAGAGAAATTGACTATAAATTTGCTCGCTAAGGCATTGTGAACTACATTGTTCAGCTACATGGTGTGTATGTCATTATTGTATCTCACAGTGATACTCGTTTCACTTCTAAATCTTGGAAAGTCTTCTTGAAAGCTATGGGTACTAAGTTGTTATTCAATACCACATTTCACCCTCAGACTAACGGCCAGTCTAAATGAGCTATCTGGACTTTAGAGAACAAATAGCTTTTGTCTGTTATGCAATTTTTGCATGGTTATGATAGATATCTACCTCTGTTAAGTTGCGTAGAACGATAGTTATTATTTTGGTTTAGCTTTTGTACTGTTTGAGCCATGGTATAAAGATTTTATGCACAGTACATGTTTGACATTGCAAAAAGGTATTCGAACGATCGAGATTACGATATAGGAAATTGTGTAATGTTGACGTTGTCGCCCGAGAGGGTATTACGTGAGCGCGATCGAGGCACTAATTAGATGATTTATGTGTATTTCCCAATGAAGGGCATGATGGTAATATTGCACCCTCGGGAATTTCTTACTTGAGCACTCGATTAACGAGCCCAACGAATAAGTTATCGATATTATGTCTGCAGCCCGCAATACGGACACTTTATGTTGTCTTGATAAGCAAGTAAGAAAGTAGGCCCGTATACATTCGTATTTTTATTTATTGCTTGGACTTGTGTAACATCCCACATCACCCAGGGGTATGGATCATGTAAACTTTATCTGTATATTCCCATCTTTACCTAGCACGAGGCCTTCTTAGGGGCCTGACGTCCTCGTCAGCACGCTTCTAGCCAGGGATTAGCTCTGATACCAAATTGTCACATCCCAGTTCGAGGCCCCACCACATCCTGGGCTTGAGTCCACCGTAGCAAGATATTGTCTGCTTTGGGCCTCGGCTACGCCTTCACGGTTTTACTTTTAGGAACTCACACGAGAACTTCCCAGTGGGTCACCTATCCTGAGATTGCTCTTGCACGAACTCGCTTAACTTCGGAGTTCTGATGGAACCCGAAGCTAGTGAGCTCCCAAAATACCTCGTGCTAGGTACATATGGGAATATACATATAAGGCTTACAGGATCCACACCCCTGGGCAATGTGGGATGTTACAACTTGACCCAAATATACTACAAGCTTATTCTCGGAGTACATGATGCTACGAGTGCATAGGCGAAATTTTCTATGTTGAATTTTGACTTTAGGAGAACTATTTTAACTTAACTTTATTATGTATTTATTTTGACGTTATGTTATTATATATCTAATATTTGACTTTATGTTTTTATAAAAAAGATTATATTATAGTATCGTACTAAAGGAGAAGGAAAGTTTGAGTTTGGAGGCATGAAAGACAAATCATTGCAATCTGATCGCGACAAAATGATATTCTCTTTTATGCAACTTCTCTAATTTGAAATCTCCTTTATATATATTTTTCTTTTGCTATCCTTTCACTATTTTTGCATTACAATTTAATTCAAATTTCGGGGACAAAATTTTTTAAGTTGGGTAAATTATGACAACCTTGAAGGAAATTTTGTAAAAAACATGTTCATTTAAGCAACATCTATAGCATGCAATTAACAAATTAAAGGCAGAATCATGCTTGTATGCACTTAAAAATAATTCATTAACCATGAAATTCAAAGCCTAGTAGTTGGGTGAACCAAGACTCAACTCAAAACAAAGTGAGTTGAGAAATTTATACCTTTGTTGATTCCTCTTTGCATAAGCAAAGGATAATCACCCAAGAGATAGGGCCTTCATTCCTTGCTTCTTAGATCCATGGATTTGGATGGAAGAATAGGTTTCTCCAAGTTCCCAAAATTGAGAACCTCTAAGTCTCCACACCAAGGTAAGATGCGAAGAAGAGATGAGTGACCTTGGAGGAGAAAGATTACTAGCTAATCCCTCAAGGGTGGCCGGCCTCTATAGAGAGAAAAGAGAGTTTGTGTTCTCATCTTTTCTCCAAAAGAAACCCTAAATGAATTTTGGCTATAAAGTCATATTTATACCTTTATTCATTGGAGTGGCAAACTTGTAATTAAGTCCAAAACCCACTCCTTTAACAAAATGGCCGGCCATAGGGTTTCATTGGGCTTTTAAGGCCTTCGTGAATTATTTGTCATTAAGTTGTCATACAACTTAAGTCAATGGGCTTGACGTTCGAAGCCCATTGGGCCTTGAGGCCCAAAACTAACCCGTGGTCTTTTAACGAACTTTATTCGTTTGATTAATTAACATATTAATTAATCCTTGCCATAAATAATTAAACCATTTAATTATGCTTACTCATCTCCGTTGTTTCTTCAATCTCCACCTTACACGGTGTACGATCCATTAGGTTCCTTTTAGCGAGGCAGTGGGCGATTAAAACTCTTTCAAATCGATTGTGAATTGAAACTTACTTTCAATTCTCCCTTTAGTGTTTATACACGTTTAGGGCTTCCACAAACCATGAGTGATACCTAGCAGCATATCATGGTTACCCAAGCTAATCAGAAAAGGTGGAGAACCTATTCAGTTTAGGATTACAATGCAATACGGTATTTCTCTAATACAATACTCTTGACCACATTGTTTGGTTTGATAGTTTATTCATGTCTACTATCCAATGTGATTCATTTACTTATATGATTATCTTGAATGTGATTTGGAACGACTTCCTAAATCTCATTCATACTCTGGCCAGAGATTCTTAATCATATCATAGAGTATTCTCCCTCAAACAGTTTGAAGGTTAGAGATCCTTTGTTGCGCATTCATTTGCCTCCATGGCTAAGTGGCTTAACCCCAACTATGCTGTGGACACCCGCGAATGGAGTGACTTTGACATAATCAAAGATCAAGGACCTAACCACAAGACAACTATGATGCCTCAGGTCAAAGGACTACTTTGCATTATCCCAACCATGAGTTCTCATGTGACATGAGTATGAGAACTCTTCGTTGATCGTGTTCAGTGAACTCATTCACTATTGAGCACCTACATGCTTGTCTTGGTGTCAATCACACCAATGACTCGAGACTAGTCACTCTCCCTAAGAGAAGACATAGCATATACTGATCTTAACGGATTGTCAATGCCCAATTGGCAATCCTATGATCAGGAACGTTTAGGATATGTATACGAAAGGGAATGGTCTCATAAATCTAACTTGTTTAAATTACATTCTCCTAATTACATATTCCTTGGACTTATCGTTTAAGCATATAACATTTATATGAGACGACTTAAAACAATAATCTTTGCCCTTGATATTAAACTAGATTAGTTTAACATGTGAAATATCCGTAAAGTATCATCACATGATTGGTTTTAGGGCACATTTCCAACAATCTCCCAATTGCACTAGAGCCAATCAGCTTGGTCATCACTGATGATACCTCTTCTGTAGTCATTTCAAAAATGGCTGAGTAGTAAGCCTAGACAATGGATATCTATATGTTATCCATAGAAGAAACCTTGAGAATAACGACGTCACCATTATACATGATTCTCAATCATGTGGTTCAGTCTCTCATTTGAGTTCGGATCGTGATGAGACCTTGATTCCATGGCTTGAGCTATCGCCCCATTAGTGTCGTAGTGTCAGTACACTAGAGACACTTTCTGGTTGGAACCGAATAGAGAGTTCATAAATGAACTTTCCCATCCAAACAACATTGTTGTAAGCTTCTATATGGCAATATATTTTGCATTCACAATGGAACACACTAAAGTCATTACTTTTAATGTTTCCATCCAAATATCTCTTTTAGTCATAATAAAGAGATATCTGATTATCTCTTCATTCATAATGAAGAAACATCCAATGATGGATTAGATTCATAATCTAATACATTTACGCTTCCATTACATTACTCTAATTCTTCCTCATTCTTTGAGGAATCTATCCTTTAGTATTTCTTAAATACTCAAGGACTCACTTGACAGTTGCCATGGTTCTGATCCTAGGCTTGCACTGATATTGTCTTGTACCTTTCTAGGTACAACTCATATCAATGTTTTTCATACAATATGAAATACATAAATCACCTTTCTGCGTATGCATAAAGGATTCTATTTACGCATTATTTCTTTGGGAGTCAAAGGGTACGTTCCCTTTGAAAAGGGCAACTTGCTAGTCTCACCAGAGTCGTCCTTCTAATTGAAGTTTATCATCATATGAGAAACTTCGTAGCATCTTTTGTCTATTATTAGGGATTGAAATAATCGAATTATATCTTGAAATATATCATTATAGATTTCTATCCCATGTATTTAGACTATATCTCCCATATACATTCTATCGTTATAGAATGTTTAAAGTCATAACTTTAACGAAGAAATATTCTTTTCATTTCCAAAATTAATATATCATATATGTGTATATATATATATATATATATATATTTAAATTTAGGAATATGATTAACTCCCACTAATCTTTTGTAAACCTAGTAAACAAAAGATTCATTCACATCTTTATGAGAAAACAAACGATTTGATCTTTCTCTCATAAGACGCTTATAGCTCCCACTAGCTTGCTAAGATCCATGATGGATGGATCTCTACAACTTACATGTCTTGTGATTCATAGTTTTAGACATATATATTATCAAGACTATCTTAATAATGGTTTCGGAAACCCATATAATGTCCAAACATTGAATCACCATTTAGTTGTAGCTAGCAATCTTTGAATTAATTGAAACCAAGACTACATCAAAGATGGTTTCTTCCAAGTCAACCAATATCTTTGATTGTAGTCACCTTAAGCTACCAATTAGCTATTAAAGGTTTCACTTATTTCGGGTCAAATGGTACTTTACCATTTCCTTGAGTATAAATCCTATATACACTCAATGTAGTTATAAGGATTTATCATTCTTATTTCTTTCGAATTAAGAGTTGCAACTCTATGACATAGTCATAAAGTTGAAACCATTCAACCGAGACGGTTTATAAATCCTTCTCGACTACCTAGGAGCTTGTGGTAAAGGAACTAGGTTGTTATATTTGTTGATCACTATCTTGTTTCTCAAAGAACCCATTCTTTGAGTTCTATCTCTCGTTCATTTGCGCTATCTTAGGCAAATCCTAGTGTAGGATTACAATGAACTACCCAACAAACAACATTTGTTAGTTGGTTTATAGAAGTGATATCCAAATGTTAATTTAAGGATACCCACAAGATAATTTTTAAACAAATATTGCTTATTAGCACACAACCCCAAATCTTAACATGATTAAGATTTGTCTTTCTTTCCAATTACATCCTATGGAGTCATGAAAATTTTTGGAAGATCTTCTAATTGACAATCATATTGTCTTAGAAGCATATATCCTATATATGGGTAATTGATAACATCCAACGAACTAAATCTTATTCAAGTTCGTTCTTCTCCTAATGGAGAAATCCATTATCTTTTGATGCTTCTTTCCTTGATATTTTTCAAGGAAACTGTTCTAAAGTGTTATCTTTCCTTGGATCAAATCTAAGGAGGCAAATACTTTAGACGTCTTACTCATCAACTTACATTTCTTGAATTCTTTGAAACCTTTTGCAAAGTATTCAGACTTGTGTTTATTCAAAATAAACTATAGTCCAACCGAGAGTGATCTTCGGTGAATGTCATACAACATGAGTAGTATTATGTTGTGGACAAGTGCCACTAACATCTAAGTGAATTAACCTCAACAACTTTGTGATTCTTTCTTCTTTCCAAAAGAATAAAGATTCGAACATTTTGCCTCTATACAATTTTAACAAGAAGGTATTGGATCCGGATCTAACGATCCAAAGTATCCATCTATGACCAACTCGTAATTTATGTTTTAGAGGTATCACAACTCAGTTGGGATTAGTCACTACCTTGCAACCTTTTGGGTTTTAAGCATCGTTATATTCTAAACAGTTAACACTACCATATCATCTCTACCATAGAGACAATCAATTAGATTACTATAATCCAATCATTGACTAATAAAGAACAATGTTTTGTCAAACAAAACATTCATCCATCTCTACTATAGTGACGGAATTAAGTTCCTTAAAATTGGAATGTAAAGACAATCTTTGTTTTTCCATTTTCTTTGGTAGTTCATATGAGAAAGTAAGTACTATCTGCTTTCGCAGAGATCTACATTTAATTCACGTTCCGAATGTGAAGTACTTTCTCTTCTCTCATTAATCTTCTACTTCTTATTAGCCACACTTTTACAACGATTGTAAAACATAGTTACTAATACGGAATCAAGCATTCAAGTAGAAGAGCTAACTGTTTTGAACTTTTCAAGAACAATTTACAACACCTTCGAAAGTTGTGTTCTTGACATTTGCAAGACATTTCTTGCAAATACCCCTTCCAATGTCCATCCTTTTATAAAGAAAGTTTGTTCCCTTGGAGTTATTTCGCTTTCTTCATTTGACTTCTCCTTTGTCTACAATAGTCATGGTCCCTAAACTCCCACTGTCTCTCTTGAAACTTATTTCAATTGTGTTATACACATCAAACGATTTGGAGAGCGTGTGGTTATTGTTCACTATATAGTTTACAACAAACTTAGTGAACCATTTGGATAAGGACACAAAGGTGAAGTCCTTGCCTAGTTTCCGTCTCTAGAAGTGGTTTAACACTTCAACACTCAATGATTCAAAATCATCATAAGTCCATGTTGATGGACAATTTTTGTCAAACAACCATTATGTTCTAAACATAATTACAAACTTTCAAGAGTTGTTCAAGGCAACTCTCATTTCTTCATACAACAATTTGTAAGTGAAGAATCATGGCACATAAAGTGTCCATGCCCTTGTGCTTACTTCTAAAGTTCCTTGTTCATGTAACAAAGAAACAAGCATTAATGTTTGCATTTAACTAAGAGTTGTTCAAAGCAACTCTTATTTCTTCATACAACAAATTGTAATTGAAGAATTATGACATTAAAAGTATTGTCCTCTTTATGATAGACTTTTTCTAACATATTCTTCTAATGATATATTATCAATAGGAAGATTGTGAGGATGAGACTACTTAGGTACATTTACAAGCCATTAAAGACAATCTATGGTTTTGTAGTACCAAGTCCGGAAACTAAAGCTTTCGGCTTTTATTTGTCAAGTGTTGGATAGCGTTTGCAAATATATTAGTAAATAAATACATAACGAATATAAATCGATTGATTTTAAGCCATTTGATTCAGGTCTTTAAATCAAATAGCACCACCCACTATTTTTGGCAAATTCCATATCCCTCATTGGAATTCGAGAGTTTTGGAGGAAACTCTTAGTAGGGTATGGGAGACTCACCATTACCAAGCCCACTTCAGAAGAATATCATATTGGCTAGCAACAATAATGATGAGAGGATAACGCTTTAGCCATTTACAACTTTTGTAATTACCCATCTAATTTGGCCTCTAGAAAATGATGCCTCAGAAGAATATCATATTGGCACCATTGCACTTAGTTAAGTCATTCCCACCATGCTAGTTCAAGTAGGGGTTCAAGAATGGCCTTAGAAGAATATCATATTGACCATACTCGTTGCCTACCTTCACTTCATCATATGTTTATAGGCTTCTCCTGAATGTAAGCACATACTTTGCATACCCCAGAACTGGACGAATACGGTGTATGAGTCACAAAAGATTGAAACCTACCATGGTGGAAGGCCTACGAAGAGATGTTCAAAGCATCTCTCACTTATCAACTTAATAATGGTTTTGTTGAGGGTTTTAGGTCTCATCACATATAAACATACATTTTAATCTTATTAAAACAATTTGGTCCTATTACAACTATTGGTCCATTTGATTGTTTTTAGTTGTATATAATACTCCCACTATGCTTATAAAACGGTTTTTAAAGCAAGAGTATACGATACTACTAACATAAGGTTTGCATTCATTGATGGACTATATAGTTGCCTTAGGGCCTTAGGATGACTATGAACCTTTGATTAGATCCAACATGAGCCTAGTGTTGAATCTCGGTCTAGGGATGGTGATTGATTTTAGTTACGCGTTGAATCATATTAAGGCGTGTTGTCTTATTGGGCGTTGGACCCGCTACTCCATTTTCATGCATATCAAATAACACAAGAAAGGAGTACTTTAAAGTAAAGATGAGCTTATGCTCTTTACAACATTTGAATAATACAAATTACTTTAAAGTAAAGAAGAGCTTATGCTCTTTTACAACATTTGATCATATCAAATTACAACCAAAATCTAATCTACACATTCCCATGGTTTAAACAAATTTGAGACGGCCTTTCATATAGCTCAATTATAATAGGCTTAGGTTCATAATCACCCTTTCTTTAATTAATTAACGCTTTACCAATTAAACTTGAATGCAACATTTTCATTTGGTTTTTGTATCCATAGAATTGATTTAAATGGAGCTAAATGAAATGAAAATCCAATTCTCATTTAAAGAGACAAAACCATTTTGTTCTCAACCTAATTTGGGCCAAAATGCAATAACCTCAACTTTTGGGCTATATTGCAAAAACATAAACTTTTGGGGTCACTTTGTAAAAACACAAAAGTCCACTACTTCATGTAATTACAACTAGAACCCAAAAATTTCAACAAATGCAAAAACTTCATTAAAGGAGCAAAACAATTTGTCCTTTAGCGTTTTTGGGCCTAAACGTAAAAACGTAAACTTTTGGGCCAAAGTGCAAATACACAAAAGTATCAAAACTTTATGTATTTGCATAAAAGCCCCAAAAGTACTCCATTGAGGGAGTGGCTGGTTTTGGAGAGGTAAAAGGAGTGATGTGTGTGTTGATTGGTAAGTTTGACATAACGCATGCAAGTGGTGCAAGTGGTGTGTGTGAAAGGGAATTAATCCTTACACACCCACCAATAATTCCATCACCTTTCTAAACAAATATCTAATACATTTAAACATATAAAAAACATAAAACATAAACTTTATGAAATAAATCAAAACTTTGAATCAAAACACCAAACTTTTTGTTCTTGGCAAAAATGTCAAGAACAATGAAGAACACTCATGAAAAACTCAAAAATTTCCATGAACATTTTTCACCCAAAACCATTCAAACTTAAGGGAAATAACATATAACCAAACTAGGGTACATAGGGGTTCCAAAAGTCACTTGAAAACACTTTTAACAAGTCAAACATGAACCCAAAAATCCACCCTTTGGATTTGGCCGAATTTTCCCAAAAACATGGCACCAAATTTTAGCTCCAATATTCATGCTCATATGAACTACATCTACAACATTTGAGATGGCAAATTTTCTAACAAAATTTACATTCAAAGAAGCAAGAATAAAGCTTGTAACATATTACAACATTTAAATCAAAGACTATGAACTACAAAACCCAAAAGGATTCACCAACTACTAGACCTAGGCTCTGATACCACTTGAAGGAAATTTTGTGAAAAACATGTTCATTTAAGCAACATCTATAGCATGCAATTAACAAATTAAAGGCGGAATCATGCTTGTATGCACTTAAAAACAAAACATTAACCATGAAATTCAAAGCCTAGTAGTTGGGTGAACCAAGACTCAACTCAAAACAAAGTGAGTTGAGAAATTTATTCCTTTGTTTATTCCTCTTTGCATAAGCAAAGGATAATCACCCAAGAGATAGGGCCTTCATTCCTTGCTTCTTAGATCCATGGATTTGGATGGAAGAATAGGTTTCTCCAAGTTCCCAAAATTGAGAACCTCTAAGTCTCCACACCAAGGTAAGATGTGAAGAAGAGATGAGTGACCTTGGAGGAGAAAGATTACTAGCTAATCCCTCCAAGGGTGGCCGGCCTCTTTAGAGAGAAAAGAGAGTTTGTGTTCTCATCTTTTCTCCAAAAGAAACCCTAAATGAATTTTGGCTATAAAGTCATATTTATACCTTTATTCATTGGAGTGGCAAACTTGTAATTAAGTCCAAAACCCACTCCTTTAACAAAATGGCCGGCCATAGGGTTTCATTGGGCTTTTAAGGCCTTTGTGAATTATTTGTCATTAAGTTGTCATACAACTTAAGTCAATAGGCTTGACGTTCGAAGCCCATTGGGCCTTGAGGCCCAAAACTAACCCGTGGTCTTTTAACGAACTTTATTCGTTTGATTAATTAACATATTAATTAATCCTTGCCATAAATAATTAAACCATCTCTCTTGCTGCATGGCTCTCTCCCCGAGCTCTCCATCTCTTGCCGTTGCCTTCGATGAGCTTCACCACTCTATCATCACCACCCAAATGTGCAACCAAAGATGAGGAGCAGAGCTTTGAGCTCGCTTGTTTCTCTCTCTCGTCTCTCTCATCAACAAATGGAAACAAGCCGATAGCGACACCATGTTCTTCGATGAAACCTCTGCTTTCCAACTAGGGGTAAGTCTTAGGAACCCTCTCCCTCTTTTCCTTTTTCGTCGTTTAGTATCAAATTTAAGTGTGGTGTGTGATTTTTGGACTGGTTTAATGGAAGGAAACACATCGAAAAGTTTTCCTAGATTTTTGGCAAACCTGAGAATGTTGCAGGCCATTTCTGGCTAACTTCGGCCACGGCTGGGCCTTGAATGGTATAGTTCGAATCCTTGTCTCCCTAGCTTCGTTTTGGTTTTAAAATTTTTAATTTTGGTTGAGTATTAAGGCTGAATGCAGCCTCTATGATTCTAGCTGAATCCAGCCTTCTTCTTCGTTCCGTCAGGCAACCTATGAGCCCAAACGAGTCAACCCGACCTGGTACAGGAAAAAAAATAAAAGGAGGCTTAAGCCCAAACCCAGCCCAAACCTTAAGCCTAAGTTGTTCTAGCTCGGTCCATTTCCGAAATAGGCTTAGAATATTCTTTTAAATATTCCTCGTGTTGACTTTTTCGAAATTTTCTCGAAAACCCTATTAGGTTAATTTCAATGTCCCGAGTCTGTTTTTGACATCCATGTAGTGAAATTTCAAAGTTTTAACGTAGTTGACCGCCGATGTGGTTCGGTTGATTGTTTTAGGGTTGACCATTGACTTTTCATTGACTTTTTACAAAATTTGTCCAAGACTCTTCTTAGCGTATTTCAACGCACTGATCCGAATCCATCCATTTCTCCAGATTTAAACGTTTTAATTGAGTTTTACTAATGGGTTTCTATTATGCTTAGGTACGATTATCATCGGTGATCCGTATTTACTCGTTTGAACTGCTGCAACCTCGCAAGTACCTATGAGTCTTTTATATAGTACATATATATTTGTTAGTTTCCATTTATATATTTGATAAAGAATTTTCTACGTTAGACCTAGATTTGGTTAACATATATACATGTAGTGAAATTTGATGCGTAAATTATACTATGTCCTACAAGATGCACATGTATGCATATTAGTACGGATACTTTAATTGTATTTACGATCATGAATAGTATTTCATTGATTAGAATTATTGAATTATCGAATTATCAATTACCATTGCATGATCATATTTACGTTATTTGCTCATCGTGTGCTGCACTGGTGTTATTACTCGCCTAGAGCCAGGGCCAATCTTTCACGTGTATGTTCACATTGCACCGTACGCTCACTTTGGATCCATTATAAGTGCCAATCCTGTCATAAATTGCTATAGGCAATTAGAACTCGTATGTGATGTGTATAGGGTCAGTCTTCACGTGATTGTAGTACTAGAGCGTAAATCATTATTACACCCTGTCATGTTCATGTCATAATATCTCTGCATGAACTCGTGTGTCAGCATATATCAATGAGCACTCGATATGATATGTTTATTTATGCGAGATTATGTGATTTTCGGACGTTAGATGTTTATTTACGAAATATTGTGACGTATTGAACTCTTGAGATATTGCAGGCTACGGTAAGTATTTTAATACTATACGTTGTATGTATATTTTGGAAACTATAATTGTTTTACAATGAGGAGTTAATATGCTTTGAAAAGATTGTTACAAAACTTTATTTTTAGGCCCAGTCACCTTTGTTTTTTTCGCCCTTCCAGGTTTTGGTAGCTGAGCTTTCATATCAATGAGGATTCTCGGCAAATCTTGGTATTGGAGGCTACATTCGATGGTATAATTCTCATTCTACTTTTACTATACTTTACTTATGCTTGGGCATCATGTGTGATATTGGTTCATTCCCGCTCACATGCGCACTCTTCCATTAGGCACTTCTAGGTTTAAATTTACTCACATCTTCCACATCATTACACTTTATGACTTCGTCTTCTTCCCGGTGTCGGCCATCACAGTTCTATTCGGGGTCCAGGTGGACATTCCGGTTCGGGGTGTGTCATTTTATCTCCAACACTACTCTTTATTTTAACAAGCATTAGCATATGCCTACACCCTTTATGCATGTGAACATTTTTATTTTTGTTTTTGAAATGCGAAGGAGAGAGGGAGATAGAGAATGTGGGAGTAGGAGCGAGGAGTTGGGAGAGGGGTTTTTGTTTCATATTTTTTTTAATATTAGATTTATTCTAAAATCACATGTAGAAGAATTTTAAATGAAAAACAACAAAATTTAGTTTTGTGGAATCACATTACCGCCCATAATTTGTTCGTTGTGATAGAATACTAAATAGCCTTTTCATCATCTTGACAAAAAAGGATTTTGTTAATAAGTGGTTTAAATTGGAATATTTTATTATTTACCAATTTAATCTTTTTATATTCATTCATTTTACTTACCAAAAAAACCTGCTTTCTAGAATGGAAAGGGATCATCGGATCCCTTCCACCAAGTCCTAGGGAACAATCAATTCAGACCCTTAAAATTTGATTAAATGGCTACAAATATGAGTCAACTTTCAAAATTTTAATAACTTTAACCGTTAAATCAAATTTTAAAGATCCGGATTTATGGATCCTAGGACTTGGTGGAAGGGATCCAAAGAGGATCCCTTTCCTTATAGAACCACCAGTTCTCCTATTTATGGTCCTCTCATTTCCTTTCCTCCTTTTATCACTATGTTTAATCCATCGCTCTCTGTTCTCTCTCCCTTAAATGAAAGTTGAAAGTTGCCGCTCCCTCTCTTATTTTCTTCCGTTAGTGTCTTCTCCTTTTATTTTTTTATTTTTTTGTTCTTCCGTTATACGATAGATTTGTTGAATTAGACGTTAAATTAGAGAGTTAACGGAATTCGAACTGATACAACAATAATGCAAAGACAACACTTCTCTTCATCACTGTGGTAGATGGTCATTTGTAGCTATTCTCTCTAGTCTCAAAAGATTATAAAATGTTGATCTTCAGCTGGATAAGACAACGAAACGAATCCCTCAAGCGACAGTCCCAATGAAACCTATCCTTCCCAAATCTGACTTGTTCTGAATATAAAAATGAGAAATTAAAGAAGAAACATTTTTGTGGGACGGAAGACCATAAAAGTTTCTTTTCATCGGTAAAGCTTTAATTAAATGCAATAAAGAACTAGGATGGATGCATGTTTTATTCAGAATTTGTCGTGACAACTGATTCTTTGTTGAGAGTAAGAAGTGCGGAGTTTGGTGGATACTTCATATATTGCTCGTTATTCCACCTCAATTCTGAGGGTTGAGGTTTGTATTTTGGCTGGATATATGCAGGTCTCGCGCTAATAACGTTGTGTTAGTATATTTTCACCGCCAACACCGTTAACCCAAATTTAGGCAGCCTCCAATGCAGTGCACGTCTTTCACAACCCTATGAAATTTAGTCCCTCTGAGAGGATGAGGATCCTCTCCGGATTCACTTTATGAGGATTCTAAAGATCCTCAAATCTTAGTAGTTTATCGTATTTTATGTAATCAGTTTTTGTTAGTTATTATTGGTGTTTAATTTTAAATAATAAAATTTAAATGATTTTTTACCACACGATGTGTGAAGAATGACTAAGATGTGAGGATCCTTAGAATTCTCACAATTTGGCTCTAGGTGGGATCCAAATCCCCTTTGGGACTCGCTTGGGGGCTTGATGAAATAAGTTGTGACCATTTTTTTTTTTTTTGAACAAATGATATTATCTACAAACTACAGTAAGGGGGGGATGGTGGGCTTAGTCTCTTAATGAGCTATCAATAATGTGACTCTAATTCACCTTTGTAAGAATCGAACCTAAGACCTCTCGCTTACAAGTGAAGATGAATACCACTAAAATGTAGTACTAAATGGCAAATTGTGAGCAATTAAAATAGACTTGAGTATAGTCTATTGTTTGTGGTATCAAAATATGAAATGGACATGATTGAACAAGATGAATTATGAATTTACAATAAAGTGAATTATCTAACTTCTTTATACAAAAGATACAAGTCATGTCTTAAGATCTAATCCCATCTAGCCGCAGAGGATGACTCCACATATCGATTGCTTTTTCTCCCGTGCACAGGACACGAAGCTTTCTCCTTATTCAATTGGATTATGTTGTAAATATTATGTGGATGGCCCACATGAATAGTTTGTTACTATTTATTCACATTATTTTCACTATTCATTTGTGGAAAATTTGTAAGGTGAATAGTGTCCTCTTTGATTATAAAATGAATGAGAAGAAGAGGAAGAAAGGGGTTCACGGGAGAGATAAGAAGAAAAGAAAGAAAGAAAGAGAGGAAGGAAGGAAGAGGAAGAGAGAGAAGGAAGAGGAAGAGAGAAAATAGAGAAAGATGAGAGGAGATAATAGAGAGAGAGTTATCTTTGTACTCCTATTATTTCAAATTATAATGAAAGCACCACTGCTGCCCCGAGGACGTACTCCAGTCACACTGACTGTAGAGGAACCTCGTAAATTTTGTGTCTTGTTTCATTTATTCCACTGCACCCACAGTCGATTTTACAACACGTTATCAGCACGAGAAGCTCTCATGTTAGTGGAAAGCACAACGCCACAAATCATGTTCACCTCCTTCAGCTGGAATCTCACAGATAAGAAAATCTTTTCATTTCATCTTCAAATCTCAATACAATTGATTTTCTTGAACCAACTATATATATTGTTGTATGACTGTATATCATCTTTTGCAGAAGCAAAAGAGTACAGACTCAAAATTCGTAGAGAATTTGACGGCCATGTAAACAGCCTCGGAACTCTAACTTGCGGACCTCGGATTGAAATACTTTCTTCTTGAAAGTTGTTCGTCTGCTCAGTATCTACAACGTATCAAAATTTCAGAAAACTTTAACGGTGGGATTGTCACAGATGTTTGAAATACCAAACCAGTTTCCAATTTCCGTAGAGAACTGGACAGCCACCTTATGAGTACCACAACTCCATTTCTGTAGCTCAGATCGAAATTATTTCTTCACGAAAGTTGTTCGGTATCCTCTTATCCATATCATACTAAAATTTGAGCTAAATCTAACGGTTTGATCTTTTCATAAATTGCAGACACTCTTGACTCCAAAACTTATGGGAACCGTTTTGACTTTTTCGAAACTCACCGGAGGAGGAACACCAATTGGAACCTATTGTTACTATTACTTTCTGAGTAACCAAAATAACTTCAGAGCTGTGAAATAAAAAATAAAAATAAAAGGAATCAAACAAAAGAAATGGCAGACCAAGAAAAAGAAAAAGCAAAAGATGAGGACTTAATCATTGCATTTTCTATTTTGGAATATTTATGTGCATGATGTTGGTTTAAAGCTCATGTCACAAGTTCTATTTATTTAAAGCAATTTATTTACAGTGGGTAGAATTATTACCCTTTGCTTTAAAGCTTTGATATTTATGTGAATGGTGCTGAATCAAAGCCCTTGTCACAAGCTTTATTTACTTTACAGCAATTTATTTACTATGGACGGTTATACCGCCTATTGCTTTAAGTTTTAAAGGTGCTGAATTAAAGCCCTTATCACAAGATTTATTTACTTAAATGCAATTTATTCATTACGGCTGGAATTACCGCATATTGCTTTAATTTATTTATTGTACTTATCTTTTGTTACAATGAGTATATATATAGGACCTGAAGTTTCTTGATCCTCATCATATATAAAATGATTGGACCTGAAGTTCCATCATGCATAAGGATCAAGCATGAAGTCCCTTGATCCTGAAGATCAGGACATGAAATTCCTTGATGAGTATCATAAGTCTGAAGTGCCATAGTACCTCAACTTAATTGTAATAAAGGACATAAGAGTCTCAGTTCACAGACCATTAAACAAGGACCAGAAGTTCCTCATGTCCATACTCAAAATGGTTTAGCAAAAGCATTTATTAAGTGGGTGAAATTGATTACCAATACTCTGCTCATGAAAACGAAATTGCCAGTTTTGTACATGGGGATATGTTTACTGCGTGGTTTGCAGAATATCATTTTAATAAGACAATTTTCTTGTTGTTAGGAGAGAAAATAACATCGTTCCAGAAGAACAATGAGAAAATATCATTCCAGAAGAATGATAAGAAAAGACCGTTCCAGAAGAACGAAGAGAATTTGTCTTATTTTGATTCACGAAGCAATCAATGAGAAAATGAAATAGGAATAATTAAATGATGCAACGAAAGTGATGAAATCATATATACTTACTACAAATGTGTCTACAAGAATTGATGTCCCTGTTGGACAAAATAATGAGACAGTAAATGATTTATCTGTTGTACGCCTGAAGCGTGTCAGATTTTTAGACTCAAAAGGTTCAGTTATTCGAAAGAAGAATAATATGGCACTACTGAACTATTGCATTCCCGAAGCATAACTGTTGTGCATGCCAGAAGCATGACAGTCACCGCATGGATACACGTCCCAGATAGGACAATCCACAGACATGGGATTATTAATGTCTCATGCATGTAGCATGATAGACGTATATGTTCCAAAGACTCAACTCCCGAAAGTGGAGATTAAAATTCAAGCTCTATAATGCTCAAGAGGAGGTTATGATCTACATGCTCTAAATTATGACTATCCTGGAAGAGATAGCGCCATGCCCTTGAAGAGGCAATGGATATCCAAAGAAATGAAAAGTTTTTATGCATGCGCATGCACATGAGAATATGGGATCACGGATTGATGATAACTAATGGTAATTTTGGTTTTTACAAGTAGCTACTAAATTCATCAATGAACTGTGTTAATATTGAGTCACGTTCTTTTGTTCGTCGACAAAAGAAAAATTATTGGCCAAAATGGAGAAAGACAATTCCATTACAATTTTGTAAGAACGTGGACAAATGAACCTATATATATTTGAATGTAATACAAATAGCCAAAAGATGTTGAACCAAGGAGGTTACATATGGGCATTTGTAATACAGTGTAATACACTCACATGATATGACACAAGGTTACTAATTGAAACCTGAAATTATACTCTTGTAAACGAGTTCATATAAATGGAGAATTATATACTAAGGGTTGTGAGTAGCCCACATTATATCTCCATAAGTAAATCCCTCAAGTATACATGGGAGCAAATTGCTCTGTATAAATTCCAAAGGAAAATGTGTCATAAAGTGTAGAAAATCCCTAAAGGATTCAAATTGCTTGAAGTATGCCCTCGAAGGGTAAAGTATAAAATATGTACTCAATACCAATGGATGGTATAAATTGCCTTAGTGAGTACTATCATTATGATATTGTTGCAACATACTAAAATCTCTTGCAAGAGTCAATAACATTAAATTAGAAATCTTGAAGAGTTGATGATATTAAATTGGGACTCCTGAAGAGTCTAGAAAAATTATAAAGTGTTGAAGGAATTATTGTCTCGAGCTGCAGATCGAACAATCTACCAACACGAATCTTATCCATGATATTTATGATATTAAAAGAACCATATGGATTGAAGATTATGAGTTGAATACTCAAATGATGAAAACACTAAGAATAATCATTTATCTTCGTGAGGGTAAAGATAAATTAATATTTGGTCCAGAAGTACCACATCTTAGTGAAGTATATGCTTTATTGTATTTGGCACAATACATTGAATGAAATAAAGCTTATTTATTAATATCTCCAAGAAATTACAGATATGTACATACACATGAGTTAAAACAAACAAACAGGATGGAGCCTTCACAAAGGTTGCTCATGTGAAGCCTCAGTACTCGGAAGTACCCCAAAAGGGGGAGGCACTGGAGATTGATCATGTGGCACCCAGTACTTAGCAAAATACCAGAAGGGGAATGCATCAGTTGCTTTCGGAATCTAGCAACGAACCTCTGGTGATCACTTTGAATTCGACTTTCGGATTCCTGCAGTTGGTTGAGCTTTCTTTTCATGCTCGTAGAGTAATTATTTGCAAGCACGTGTAACACCCTATTCTCGTGCTTGAGCCCTCTGATCTCTTGTTTAAGATTTGCCACCTCCGCCATCAATGATTCAACTTGGCGAATTTGAGCAAGTAGGCGTTGGCCCATATTGGAAACAGAGCCAGCACACTGAACACTGAGAGCCAAGGAGTCTTGAACGGCCGACTCTTCAGACCGTTCTGAAAGGATCTTGTTATCCCTTGGAGTGAGAAGATTCCTAGCTACCACAGTAACGGTTATGTTATTCTTCATCACAGAGTCCCCAACCGTAAGAGGACCATTAGAAGATAAGAAGGACGGGCGCCATATATTATCCTGACGCTGCTCGTCTGTATCACTCCTAAGACTCAAATCTAAGCAAATGTTAGATGGGCAAGTCATTTTACAGAAATGATGAAGGAAAAACAGAGGTCAAATAAAAATTCAGAAGTGCAAGATATGGGAAATTTCTACATGCAGCAACTTTCTGAGCATACTCTTGAACACAATTGATGTCTCTATAAAAGAAGAGGCAACAGAGCCACTTGTTCAAAGATCGAAGAGGCACCGCTCTCCGAATTTCAAAAGCCAGATTTTCCTAAATAAAGTTCGTTGGCATTTTTCAGACGTAATCTCAGCTTTTTCAGATATCGCATGCAACTTTGTCAAATATCTCTGACAAAGTTGAAAACGCGTAAATCTTACTGTTCTATTTACACCACAGTTGTTGACAAGAGTAAAAGCACAGCACCACCACTTGCTATTTAGAAATCTCTATATATGTCGACCTCTGTTCTCCATAACAAGGCAGACCTGCAACACTGCAAGAATACCCAACTCTTCCTCATCTCCGAGAATGCATCTTCAACATAGCATCTCGAAATACTCAGTTTTCTTCCTCTCCGAGAATACCTCTTCAAACATGTCACACCAGAGCAAGATTATCACATATCTTCAGGGACCAAAGCAAGATTATCTCATATCATGCAATCTCCCTGTCCTTTCCTTTGTCCTTGTTCTTGCCTGCAAAGACAAGGATAAAGAAAGCAATATGTCGGAACCTCCACTCAAACTCCCGATAAGGAACCGACTGCCTGGAACCTTTCCTGATTGCTTACCTAGTATTGCTCTCGAGTAGTCATCTTCAACGGTTGGAGCTGAGTCTCCAGTCACCAAGAAGTGATGAACCATTCAAATGTAAGGGTTTGCATTCCTCTCCTGCATCAGGGGACAAATCCTAAAAGAGAAGATGTCACACATGTAGGGGAAAACCAAGGAAAATACTACTTAAGCAAGGGGAGCAAGTAAGGAAAGTGAAAATGATACATTGGAGCATGTGGAGACAAGCACAACAAACACGTGCTAATTCATCCCTGACAAAGTCGAAGATCACTTGCCACGTGAAGCTCTTCACGGTACAACTTTATTCAAGATCAAGCCTCGGAGGTCCTTGAAGAAATCACAAGTCCGATTCAAGATCAAGTGTCCACCACTTTTGAATCAAATTCCGCTCCAGATAAAAGGAGTAAATTCAGATCTTCGATTCTAGTCTAGCAGAAGGCCCTCTAGCCCAGTTCAAGAACAAGCCTGTGGAAAGTTAACAACAAGTAAAGCAACTATTTCAACAACTCTTCTTACTAAGAGACTAAAGCATAACGATCAACGATCAACCTAAATGATTTGAAATCAGGGGGAGATATTCATCAGGGGGAGCATCCAAGACAGATCAAGATTTTAACGAGTCAATCGAAGACTTGTGGCCATCCAAGGGGGAGTGTTGTAAATATTATGTGGATGGCCCACATGAATAGTTTGTTACTATTTATTCACATTATTTTCACTATTCATTTGTGGAAAATTTGTAAGGTGAATAGTGTCCTCTTTGATTATAAAATGAATGAGAAGAAGAGGAAGAAAGGGGTTCACGGGAGAGATAAGAAGAAAAGAAAGAAAGAAAGAGAGGAAGGAAGGAAGAGGAAGAGAGAGAAGGAAGAGGAAGAGAGAAAATAGAGGAAGATGAGAGGAGATAATAGAGAGAGAGTTATCTTTGTACTCCTATTATTTCAAATTATAATGAAAGCACCACTGCTGCCCCGAGGACGTACTCCAGTCACACTGACTGTAGAGGAACCTCGTAAATTTTGTGTCTTGTTTCATTTATTCCACTGCACCCACAGTCGATTTTACAACAGATTATAATTTTTCCCAATTTGTCGCCTTATAATTCTATTTTTAAAGAAAACTCTCCGATTCACCATGATTGTAATAAGCCCACTAAAAAATTAATTTCATTCCGAAGAAAACAACCAAAATTGAAAACAGTACGCGTTATACATAAATAAAAAAAAAAAAAAAAGGAAAAGAAGAATATATTGCACAGGGTGCTGGTGTAACTCTAAATTATATAGGGTCCAAATTTAGCCATAAATGTAAGGAAAATTTCATGAAAAGAACTTGAGCTAAGTTTATTTTAATAAAAAATCATGCTAAATTTTATTTAATTAAAAAGACTTAAATTTTAATTAAAAACCTTCAAATTTTAATAAAAATGACAAAAGAACTTAAATTTTAATAAAAAAGACAAAATTTTAATATTAAAAACAAATTTGAAGAAACAAATCTGAGGCGCGAACCCACACGTCCTCATACAGATTGTTTATGAAACTTTCTACACTGTTTAAGAAACTTACTACATTGTTTATGAAACTTTTGACACTGTTTATGAAACTGACTGCACTGTTTATGAAAACTTATGACACTATTTATGAAACTTACTACACTGTTTATGAAACTTAACGGTACTACATTGTTTATGAAATTTAACGATGCTACACTGTTTATGAAACTTAACAGTACTACATTCTTCTCTCTCATCTTCATGAATTTTCTTGGCACATTCTCACCTTCCAAACTCATTTTCTTCGATACTCTTTAAATTTTATTTGTATCTCTTCAATTTCTTAACTTTCTACACCAATTACTTAATTTTGTTCTATTGTCCAATCATCTGCGGCTTCCTCTTCTTCTCCACCTACAATCTTAACTTTCTACACCACGTGTTATTATGTAAGCGGTGGACAATTTTATTTTTTAACACAAGAATCTCACCACTTGTATTGACACAGTTTGACTCAGAATGTCCACCTGGACTTCAAATCGAGCTGTGCTGGTCGGCACTAGGAGGGTGACGAATCCATAAAGTGTAGTGATGTGGAAAATGTGAGTTAATTTAAGTCTAAAGCGAGAATGAACCAGTTTCACACGTGATGTTAGAGCATAAGTAAAGTACAGTAAAATTAGAATAAGAATTATACCATTAGGAGTAGTCTTCGATATCAGCATTAGCCATAAATCCTCTTCGACACAAACACTGCCACTAAATCCTAGAAGGGTGAAAAACAAGGGTGAGTACGCCTAAAAATAAAGTTTTGTAAACATATTTTTAAAATGTTATAACCCCTTGCCATAAAACAAGTATAGTTTCCAAAATATACATACTACGTATAGTATGAAATTGCTTACAATAACCTGCAATATCTCAAGAATTCAATACGTCACAATATTTTGTAAATACACATCTAACGTCTGGTAATCACATAATCTCGCATACACAAACATATCATATCAAGTGCTCATCGACATATGCTGACACAGGAGTTCATGTAGAGATATTTTGACATGAACATGACTAGGTGTCATAATGATATACGCTCTAGTACTACAATCACGCGAAGATTGGCACTATGTGCATCACATACGAATCCTAATTGCCTACAACAATCTAGGACAGGACTGACACCTACAATGGATCCAAAGTGAGCGTATAGTACGATGTGAACATACATGTGAAAGATTGGCCTTGGCCTGGGCTAGTACTAACACAGATGCAACAATGATGATCAGATAATATAAACATAATCATAGAGCGGTAAATCAATAATTTATGTCAACATAATACTATTCACTGTCATAATATATAAATAAGGCATCTCGTAAAATATGCATACCTGTGCATCATGTAGGATTCATAATAATCTCACAATTTCAATCATCGCGACAATTCTTATAACATCAATTTAATTATGGCATCACTTAGAAAATGCATTATCAATCTATGTATGGAAACTCAAATAATATACACACACACACACACACACGCACACACATACACTATATAAAAGAAAAGACTCACTCATAGATATTTGCAAGGTCCCAGCTGTTCAAACTAGGAAAGCCGGAGTCTATGATGGTAATCGCACCTAAGCATAACATTGGGACCCATTAATAAAACTCAACTTAAACGATCAAATTTAGGAAAAATGAGTACGGATTTGGAATCAGAACGTCGAAATACACTAAGAGGGGTTATAGGAAAATTTTGTAAAAAGTCAACGATCAACCCTAAAAGGTCAACCAAGACGCCTGACAGTCAACTAGGTTAAAACTTTAGAATTTCACTAATGGATGCCAAAAATGGACTCAGGACGTCGAAATTAGCCTACGAGGATTTCCGAGAAAATTTTGAAAAAGTTAATGAAGGAATATTACAGATCAATTTTTAGAAATGGGCCAAATTGGTTCAACAACCCAAAGGCTTGAGCGGGGCTTGGATCAGGTTTTCGGCCGAGTTTGGGCTTAAGGCCCTTTTTTTTTCTTTTTCTTTTTTCAAAAAATTGGGCCGAGTGGGATCTGATTGGGTTCAAGGGTTGCACCCTCCGGACCAATGAAGAAGAACACCGGTTTCTAGAAAATTTGATCAACAAACTTCCTCAACTCCGATTTGGGTTCAAAACTTAACCAAAACTAGCATACTTAGAACATGAGGAAACAATAATAATAATTGACACACCCCGACCCGAAATGTTCACTAGGATCCCGAATCAAGCCGTGATGGCCGACACCTGAAAGATGACGAAGCCATAAAGTGTGATAATGTATAAAATGTGAATAAATTAAAATCTAAAAGTGCCTAAGTACACCAGTGCGCTGTGAGCGGGTTTGGACCCATTTCACGCATGATACAGAGCATAAGTAAAGTATTGTAAGGTAAGATAATGATTATACCATCATAAGAAGCCACCTACACTGAGAGGTGCCACGAATCCTCGTCGATACGGAACTCTGCTGCTAGAACCTGGAGGGGTACAAAAATAGAAAATGTGAGTGAGTGAAAAAAAACTCTTCAAACCAATTCCAACTACCAAAGATAGTAGCCCCTCACCGCAATATCTGCTTAATTTCCCAGAAAATAACAGGCATGACTATAAATCAAGACCATAACCAAAATGATAGTCTTACGGTTATGCTATGTCAATTATCTTAACAGGAATGAGTAACCCAGGTAAATTAAACCAATAGGAAATGGCATGTTAGCCGGATCCACCCATCATGTACGGTTGAATAAATATTTCATCCCATATATGCTAGCATCTCATCACATATCTCATCATAAATATATGCTAGCATCTCATCATATATCACCTCATATATGCTAGCATTTCATCACATATCTCATCATAAATATATGCTAGCATTTCATCACATATCTCATCATAAATATATGCTAGCATCTCATCATATATCACCACATTTATGTAGCATTTCATCACATATCTCATCATAAATATATGCTAGCATCTCATCATATATCACCACATTTATGCTAACATTTCATCACATATCTCATCATAAATATATGCTAGCATTTCATCACATATCTCATCATAAATATATGCTAGCATCTCATCATATATCACCACATATATGCTAGCATTTCATCACATATCTCATCATAAATATATGCTAGCATTTCATCACAAATCTCATTATAAATATATGCTAGTATTTCATCACATATCTCATCATAAATATATGCTAGCATCTCATCATATATCATCACATTTATGCTAGCATTTCATCACATATCTTGTTGATGCACAAAATCAGTGACGACTTTGGTACAACAGAAAGTGTCAAGTTTGTGACCTTCGCTAGATTGCTTTGGTCACTAGTGTGGATAGTATGTAAATGGATAGAGACAGGGAAGCAAACACAAGATGTACATGGTTCACCCAGATTGGCTACGTCCACGGAGTAGAGGAGTTCTCATTAATTGTGAAGGGCTTACACAAGTACATAGGTTTAAGCTCTCCTTTAGTGAGTACTAGTGAATGATGTAGTATAAATGACATTAGGAAATATTGTAAGAGAATGATCTCTATTTATAGAAGAGAGTTTCTAGTTTCATTCTGACATTGACACGTGTCGTGTTATGATTGGCTTCTGATGTTGACACATGTCGCGCTATGATTGGCTTCTGATGTTGACACGTGTCGCGCTTTGATTAGCCTCTTGGTTGAAGGGAAGCTCTTCTGGGTCCTTGACGGTATAACGTTGACCGGTGCTCAGTAGTTTCAAGATTGGTCAAGTATGGTAGAAACAGTGCTCCCCTAAGTTCTCGAGTGAGGGAAGCTCCTTGGTTGGGGACTTGCAAGATCCAAGCCATTGAGTAATCACGAAACTTCTAAGTACCGAAGTGTGGTATCATTTTCACTTGCCTTATCTGTCTTATATGTAGATGTGGCATCTTCTCTGGAAGTACTTTTCTTTCATCCAGGGGTGGTATCTTTAACCGATGAAGATGCACAAGGTAATGTATCAATTTCACTTGAAGCTTACTTGTAGTTTCAGGCTTGGTCAAGTGCGATACAAACCCTATAGTAGGAGTCCCCCAAGTCACCGAGTTAGGAGATTTGTCGAATGAGGTAACTGACAAGGTAAGCAATCAGACTTCCAAGCAAGCAACCTCAATCGAAGGTTCGACTTCGGCTTCCGATTGATTGTTCTCCTTCTCCTTGTGTTGTAAACAGCAGCAAGGATAAAGACAAGAAAATGGAGAAGAGATGATGTGAGATACTTTTGCTTTTGAAGAAGTAACTTTCCACAGGCTTATTCTTGAACTGGGCTGTAGGGTTTTCTGGTTTTCTCCAGAGTATATGGTCGACTCAAGAATTTGAGGGTCAAAACAAGTCCGTCAAATCTCGAGTACGTTCGTCCCTGATGATATGGGATACTTTTATTGTTGACAAAGTAGTGGATGTATCGACATGTGTTCTGTTACGCTTGTCTCCACATACTTCCGTGTATCCTTCTCACTTGCCCTATCTGTTCCTCAGGCAGATGTTGTATCTTCTCAGGAAGCATAAGATGTTGAAGATGAGTACTCGAGAGCAATGCTAGGTAAGTAATCAGACAAAGGGTTCCAAGCAGTCAGTTCCTTACTAGAAGCTTGATTCCAAATGCTGACTGATTGCTCTCTTTCTCCTTGTCTTGCAGGTAAGAACAAGGCCAAAGGAAAAGACAGGGAAAAAGCATGTTATGGGATACTCTTGCTTTTAACCCTAATGATATGAGATACTATTACTCTGGTGGGGCTAGTTTGTAGAGGTATTATTGGGGGGAAAGGAAACTAAGTACTTCGAGAGACTCTGCTAATAGTGCCCTCTCGGATGTGAAGAAAAGTTGAGCATTTTTTTTATTTGCAGGTATGCCTGGCTGTGGAGGATGGAGGTCGACATATATAAGAGTCCCCCTAACAACAAGTAGTAATGCTATTCTTTTACCCTTCTTGGTCATCGCAATGTAGTGGGAGCTACTAGCTTCACGTGTTTTAACTTTGTCAGAGCACTTTGAAAATGTGGTCTGTGGTATCTGGACAGCTAATGTTGCGTGTGAAGATTGCAGACAAGCTTTATCCAAGGAAATTTAGCTCTCGAAGTTCGGAAAGCGGTGCCTCTTCAGTTTTCGAACAAGCAATCCTGTCGGGGATCTGGCTCTCGAGATTCAGAGAACGGTGCCTCTTTGATTTTTGAGAAAGCAAACCTGTTAGGAGTCTGACTCTTGAGATTCGGAGAGCAATGTCTCTTCGATTTTTGATAAAGTAATCTTGTTGGAAGTCTGGCTCTCGAGATTCGGAGGGTGGTGCCTCTTTGATTTTTGAGCACGTAATCCTGTTGGGAGTCTGGAAGATTGCTTTAGGAAATCTCGATAGTTGCGAAAGACGGCTTTCGATCCTTCCACTCATTTTGTAAGGATGTGTCTTCCTCCACTTCTCTTACTTTAGGTCGAAGCAGTTGGGTTGAGCGAAGTCTCATGTTGATCAATGTTTTGATGATTAGCTCGCTCCTCATCAAGGATACCCATGTCGAAGGAAGGCGACCCTCCGTGTTGAGGGGCACCCAGATGATGGTTGATGTCCACAGGGGTAACGAGCTCGTGTGTTTAAGTATGCCTAGTTTCGTGGAACGTCTCAAAGTGCTTCTCATATTGCTCCTAGATGACCTCATTCTTCATTGCTATCTTGTTGTTATGAGCTTCTAGCTCATCGACTTTAGCTTGAAGAGCAACCCTCTTTCCTTCCTTCTTTCGTTGCCTCGCACCAAGTGCAAGAGGGGTGTCATTCTGTGCGTTGTGGCTTCTTTCGCTCCCCATGTTGGAGAGGGATGCCTAGTCAAAAGAGAGTGTATAAATGGTGGAAACCAGCTTAACAAAACTGAAGAGAGTGGGAATAAGTATCGTTCCCATAGACGGCGCCAAATGTTGATGCACAAAATCAGTGAGGACTATTGGTACAATAGAAAGTGTCAAGTTTGTGACCCTCACTAGATTGCTCCGGTCACTAGTGTGGATAAGTATGTAAATGGATAGAGACAGGGAAGCAAACACAAGATGTACGTAGTTCACCCAGATTGGCTACGTCCACGGAGTAGATGAGTTCTCATTAATTGTGAAGGGCTTACACAAGTATATAGGTTCAAGCTCTCCTTTAATGAGTACTAGTGAATGATTTAGTACAAATGACATTAGGAAATATTGTGAGAGAGTGATCTCTATTTATAGAAGAGAGTTTCTAGTTTCATTCTGACATTGACACGTGTCGTGTTGTGATTGGCTTCTGATGTTGACACGTGTTGCGCTATGATTGGCTTCTGATGTCGACACGTGTCGCACTATGATTGGCCTCCTGGTTGGAAGAAAGCTCTTCTGGGTCCTTGACGGTATAACGTTGACCGGTGCTTAGTAGTTTCGGGATTGATCAAGTATGGTACAAACATATCTCATCATAAATATATGCTAGCATCTCATCATATATCATCACATTTATGCTAGCATTTCATTACATATCTCATCATATATCTCATCAATCATGGCTAGCATATAAGTCGGAGTTACTTTTAGTGACATGTACGACATATTCATATCTCATCATATATCCCATCAATCCTACCACATTATATACTCACCTGAACTTACCTTAGCCTCCGCATTGGTGTGCAACACTGTGCAAGGTTGTACTAAATCACGTACTAAAATGTAGACTAATTATGGCATGGCATTTATAAAACATAAAACCACAATTTCTCGTTTCCTCATACATTGATTTATAACCAACATATATTCACCCAAAACATAGGGTTAAATCTCACGTTTTTCACCAGATTCCTTCACATTGCTCATTTTCCCAAACAAAGCTTTTGTCTCGATTATTTAATCTCACTTATTGTATGACTGCATCTAACGTCTCATTAGACTGCCTACGTACCCTAAACAGGGATCAAGCCATTCGTAGTTCACATTAGTACTTCAAAGCATTGACATTAATTATATGAAATATTCAATTTATAAATGTTTGAGGAGATGTCAATCTTTTATATATATATACATACATTATAGAAGAGAAAAGACCTACTCACCTTAGGTCCGCGCTACGACTCCCTCACACGAATATCGAGACATCACGAACTATCGTCGCCTGTGACCAAGTATCAAATCACGTCTCAAAGTTCTTACCGATAGAATACATAATTTATATAAAACATATCCTCAAGGACCTTCAAGAATAATTTGAGACCCATTGACCAAGAGTCAACCACCGATCTTTGATCAACAGTTGGATCCAACCCTGTATAATGCGACCCGGAAGATCCGCACATCAGATTTCCAATCCACAACTTCTAAAAATTCACATTATGCTTCTAGAATAACTTACTAAAATTTCATTACGATCCAACGGTTGGATCTCCGCCAATTGCCCAAAACCATGTGGCGGTTAACATTTATTTTATAAATTTACAAATCCAATTCGTAAAGATCCATATATCGGATTCCCGATCCGTAAGTTTCTATGGTGCTCAAATATTACGTACTATAATGTATTAAAGTTTGGTGACGATCCAACGGTCGGATTGTCGATTACTATCCTAATCAAGTGGTGGACCTTATTGGAATGCCGGATTATGCAGATTTTGCAGATTTCCTGGGCGATTTTTGGAACTCCATATCTCACTTACTTTTCAACCAAATTCAACCCATTATATACCAAATCAAAGCTAGAGAAATGTAGAACAAAATTATACCAGCTTGGAGTCCAAATGGTGGACGGAGGTGGTCAGAAAATGGTCTGAAAGATGGCTATCCACGGGAAAACTGGTAACTCGCCGGAATTTCTGGGCAACCTTTCAATGTTCATAACTTTGTCACTACTCAACGAAAATAGGTGATTCAAAAATGGAAATCATAGTTCTCGACACTACGAAGAGATTGGTACCTTAACGATGGATAACTATCCGTGATTTAGCCGAAAAACGCCGCGAAAGTGGCGGAGGTCGCCGGAAATTGGGCAACCTTAAAATCGTTATAACTATCTCATTTCTCCACCAAATGAAACGATCCAAACATGAGAATTCATCTACAAAACATGAGGAATCAATTTATACCTGCTACTAAGGCCAATTGGGCCGAGAAACAACTCAAATCGCCACGAACCGTACGAAACCCTTGAATTTGGGTGTGCTCCATTCGACGTCGAACGAACTCTGACACCCCAAAATTTGTTTGGGCTTTATTCCAGACCTCATGAGGATGCTATAGGTGGTGGTAATTGGTGAAAATCGTTTCAATAATAGGAGAATCGACGGTAAAGGTTTCCCGCATCCACCGGTGTGGGTTTCATACCTTCATGGCTAAATTTCTACAATTTTGGGTTGTTATGGGTAGAGGGAAGGTCGTGGAACATTTTCCAGGGGGTTAGATAACTTGGTTTGCCGGAAAAACCGAAAAAAAACCAACGGAGAAGATGAAAAGGACCGGGTCGGGTCGGAAAATGGAACCTGGTCAACGGATCCCCCGCTCCCCTCTTCTCTCCTTTTTCCTCCTTTCCTTTGTTTCTGATTGGGCCATCCTAACTCTCGCCTCTCCCTATTAGTCACACACTTCCTCTCTTTTTTTCTGTTATCTTCTTTCCTTTACATCTCCACCATCCATTCCTCATTTCCTTTAATCTGGGCCACCCATGTGGCACTCCAGATTTTCCCCTCAACAAAATCTGAAATTAATTAATTTACTAAAATATCCTTAACTTTAAATATTAATAACTCATTCGTTATAGCTTCAAATCATGTCCTGTTTGCGCCCACACGTCCGTAGCGACGAGTAACACGAGAATACGCCAAGAAAATGAGTCTCACATGACACGACGCGATAGTCAACACAAGTCAACACTTTGCCTCGAAGGGCATCTTCATAACTCACGTATTAAAATTTTAAAATCATCATTTTTAAGGACGGACTCTTACAATAATAATTATAATAATAATAATAATAATAATAATAATAATCCTGATCCTTTAATAAATAACTCAAACCTCATCAGAAACCAATCTTGATCTCAAAATAGTCATACTTCATCCAAAACTTGATTGAATCATAATCAAATCCTGATTCTTAAACAATCCCAATTGTCCCAGGACTCGGTCGAACCATCAGCATCTCTCCACTGGGCCGAGACTTGCAGTTACCTTTCTGGACTGACTTGAATTGATCAAAAATGTGAATTTCGGGTCTAAACAGGATCATATTAGCATCTCGCCTTAAATTTAGTTATATTAGCAAGAAAAATATAGATATATAATTAATAATCATGAAATTTTTTACAGTACTCTTAAAAAAGTGCTAATACTTTTTGTCATAGTAAAATTATCAGTGAACGTGTATGTTAAGGCAGTTCCATATTGCTCCCCTCGTTGGAATTTTGAATCATTATCCTTAGGTTAAACTAAATAAGCTTAATGTGTAAATGTCCAATAAATTTATGAATTTCGAAATTGTATTCCAATCCGGAGTTGTTGGAATAGAAATCGGAAACCTTGTTTTCAATCTTATCGTTCTGAAAATTGCCCCTAAAATGGATGTTAGGAAACTATCCATATTTTAGGACTTCTTACCTTCATGCTTAATTATGTGAAGTCATGACGTTAACGTATAATTTTGAGAGGAACTTGGCTCCTTAAGATTGAGAAGGAATTCCTTCTCAATCTACTTCGTGTTTGATTAAAAAAAAACTTCGTATTTATGATCAAAACCGTTTATATTATAAGTAACTTTGCAAATATCGTCTCTACGAAAAATCAATTAAAACTAAGGTCATTTAGTCATTTAACTATAGAAAATAAATAGAAGGCTCATAATGCTTTTACCGAATCCATTCATTTGTTTTATATAGGTTGATAACTAAACGATTTCATAATTTATTTAATTTTTGCATAGAAAATCATTATAAATTTGATTTATAACATCAATGGTTCAGATCATGAGCCCGAAGTTTCATAATGGATCACGAAGTGAATTGAGGAGGAACTCCTCCTCAACCAATAAGGGGCCAAGTTAATTCCTTCAATTGTTTAAAAGAAAATTGTAAGATTACATTATAATCGTCATGTAATAATTATGGGCCCATAACACGTGGTAATCAGGTGGTTAGAATGACTAGAAAGCCCTTAGAGTAAGATTAGAGCCACATAGGTATTTCAGAGGACTACCATAGGTCATTTTAGTCTAGCATGGCTCCATTAGGTTTTAGCCCATTAAAGAATATTTCTTATCTCCTAAGTAACGAAATCCTGATTCGTGTCAAATTGTGATATCTTGAGGATTAGGCAACGAATCATAATCTTAGGAGGATTTTATATTTTTTCCTATATTCCCTCCTAGATAGCCTTCGAATTTAATAGGGATCACTCTATCAAGATCTCTATAAATACTCTAGCATGTGTGTTTATCAAGGACTCTCTCCTCCAATGATCTCTTTGATCTCCAATGATCTTGTATTCTTTACAAGATCTTCAACACCCACATTCTTTACACCTAACATAGGCTCACACATTCTCTACACGCCATTCATATAGGCATAGACATGGAAAAGCATCTCTTCCGCGCCTAAGCCAAGAGACCTTCGTCAAGGATGTATTCTGATGTAGCACACATCATACTACTTCTTTCGTAGAACTATACCAGTGATTTGATTCGCCTTTCCCAAGATATGCAGGCAATCCAATCATGATTCAATCACACCCCAACAACCTTATTCTCCCCTCACCGGAGTTCATGGGCAATTTCAACTGATTACGCCTCCATCCGTGGATGTGCGCGATTTTGATTCCAACAATAATAAGATTGTAATTCATAACACAAAAGATATTTATTATAACAATAACAAAAGTTTATATTTACGTCGTGAAAATCTTATTACACTCTCAAAATACAATTGCTATACGTGAGTTGTTGTGGCTTATTTAATCTGACAAGGGGGAGAGAGAGGGCGCGATAGAGAGAGAAGATGGAGAGATGTGCTGTGGTGAGGGTGTGTTACTCACTCTACATATTGCCTTTATTTATAGTAATAAGGGGGGAGAAAAATCCTTGTCCTCCAACGAAATACAATCCTAATAGGGAGAGAATAACTAATAGTCAAATCTAATCTAGGATTTCCACAATCACACTTCAATATAATTTCTATAACACTGCCCCTTGAGTGTGTAATTACTCAAGTAGATTCGTGATCAGGTAGAGTTGAGAAAGTTGACTCATCAACATTGATTCTAGGAACACAATACTAAGTCTCACAAAAACCCAATTACTATGGTAAAACCCGAGGGGGTGACAAAAATCCATAGTCTAAGGAAAAGTACATGAGAAAGTGCAAAATCAAATGAAACGTCTATGGGATGTACATCAGGGATATGACCAACCCAAGATAGGTGCCTCGTCAAAACCTTGTTAGATAGCAAAAACCCAAAGGGAAAAATGCTCTTAATTGTAGGGAAAATAGTATATTATGATCATGCGAACATACTTCAAGATATTCCCCTAAGTTTGACATAATTCTAAAGAAAACTAACAATGTTACAACTCATAATGTTTACGCATAACTATTCCCTGAACAAGCTTCTGAAATGTCATCTTTAGCAGTGATTTGGTGAAGAGGTTGACCAAGTTGTCTTAAGAATGGATTTGCTTGACTTCAATCTTCTGATGCTCTTGTTGTTGATGTGAGAAGAAATTTTTTGGTGCAATGTGCTTGGTGTTTTCTCCTTTGATATAAGCCTTCTTGAGTTGTTTGATACATGCTATGTTATCTCAATAGATCATCATATGGACATCAACGACCGGGTAGAGATCGCAGGTGCTTTGAATATGGCCCACAATTGCTCTCAGCCAGAAGCATTGTTGAGTAGCTTCATGCAAGGCAAGTATCTCAACATGGTTCAAAGAAGACTAAGATCTGTTTGGTTTATCTACAAGATATTGTAGCATCTCCAATGGTAAAGACGTAACCCATTTTAGAGCGCGCTTTCTACGGTTAGATAAGTACCTTGTGTCGCATACCTAACAAGGCGGGAATCGATTCGAGAACTGAAGTGGTTGCAGTACCTCTTAAGGATTCGTAGTGTTGGAACAAACCCAAATCTGTCATACCCTTAAGGTAGCGAAAGATGTCTGTAACACCTATCTAGTGTCTGCGTGTTGGTTCATCATTGTATCTTGCCAAAAGATTAATAGTGAAAGAGATGTCGGGTTTAGTGCATTAAGCTAAGTACAATAAAGCGTCTATCGCACTTAGATAAGGAACTTCGTGTTCCAAAATCTCTTCCTCAGCCTCATTCGGACGGAAATGATCTTGTTTTGCATCTAGCAATCAAACGACCATAGGAGTACTCGAAGGCTTCGCTTAATCCTTATTAAAACAGCGCACCTTCTGGTGTAGTTCGATTGATGTACTAAGATTCCATCCAAACAATGCTCTATCTCAAAACCGAGACAGTATCGAATTTTCCCAAGATCTTTCATCTCAAATTCCGACTTTAGGTGCTCGACAATTTTCTATAGCTCCTTAGGAGTTCCGATGAAATTCATGTCGTCAGCATAAGTTACAACAATCACAAAACTAGAAAGTGACTTGTTAATGAACACGCAAGGCATATTTTGTTGTTCCCATATCCCTACTCACTTAGATGGTTATACCACAACCCTCGGATTGCTTCAATTTGAAAATTGAACGCTTCAGCCAAATTGAAAGCGTGCTCCATGGTCTAGAACTATTTGAACCAGTCAATGTAAGTCATTTGGGAACATTCATGTAGATTTTCATATCAAGATCCTCATAAAGAAATGCGGTTACCACGTCCATAAGCTGCATATCTAGTTTTTCGGAATCAACCAAACTGATATGTGAAATCCCATCCCCGGATTTCACTGTTTAAAATTACATATTACGTATTTTGTATTCTTATTCATAGTTTCGAAGCATTTGAACTTGAGGCGTATAATTTCTTTTTCCAATAAGTAAAAGGATGAAAACATCCTAGTCGATTAAACAGAATTCTACGAGGTCATATTTGATCCTTATGTATTTTCCCACCTATCTTTACATATTTGGATAGTACTCGTCAATACAAACGCGTGGGTGTAGACAAAATGTGATTCGAAATTATAACAAAGATTTTACGAAGCTTGAAATGGTGAGGGTATTTCGGTAAATTTCCATTTGAAACATATGTTGAATTGGGGTTGTGTGCCATGTGGGACACACAGATTGGTCCTTAATCTTCTGGAACTCTCTCCTTCTCTAAAAATTCTAAAAAATTACAAAAAAAAGGATCTCAAAGAGTAGAACAAACTTTATACCTGTAACCAAGGTCAATTTGGCCTGAAAAGGCTCCAATTTCATCGAACCCGGGAAAACCCTATGATTTGGGTGTTTCCAATTTGACTCCAAAACCGTTCCAACGCCCTAACCAATGCTTGGGCTCTGTTCCACAGTTCCAGGAGAACCTAATGGTGGAGGAAATTGATGGGGTTTCATTCAGGATTTGACGAATTTTCGCCAAGAGTCCCGCGGCACCGTGGCCACCATACACAATGAAAAGGACATCCTTGCTTCGAATCTAAGGATGATTAACTAAGGAGGAGGAGCATGATGATGGTTTTAGGTGAGGGAAGTCCCAATTCGCTGGAAAAATGGTGAATATTGCTTCGAATTCAACTCGGGGTGACCGGTTTTGGAAATGGGTCACGAGTTGGGGATGGGTCGAGGAGAAAGGGCCCGGGTTGGGTGCTCTGCACCTCCCTCCTTTCCTCTCCATTTCCCTCATCTCATTGGTCTCTCTGTAACTTTTCCTTCTCCCCCCATTGGGCAATCCCCTTTTTCCCCCAGTTTTCTTATTCTCCTTCCCCCTGCCACTCCCGTGGCTTTTCTTAATTTTTTTTTAACCAAATGATGGGTGCATATTTTCATATATTTTTATCATATATTTCCTTTGGATTTTGTATATATGAAGGGGGTTAAATGCACTAATTTATTTTGTTTTAATTTATAGGCATTCAATACGGGAGTTACGTGGAAAAAAGTGGAAAATGAGCTTTTAGGTGTCTAAAGTAATTCCAGTGGAACAAGAGGCTAACTAGCTGTGCGAATACATGTGCATTACAACAAGAAGATGAGACTGCAACGGTTTTGGAAATCAAATGGACATGGGAATGCTATTCAATGGACTTTAGGAGGGACTTAATTTCTAGTTTTTATTATTTCCGTTTATTTTTCCTTTTCTTTAATAAGGTTTTAAAGTCCATTATGCTTAAAAGTTTAGTGGGGTTTTAATTGGATTTCAATTAGCTTTATATGCCCTTTGCCGTGGGTGTTATATTAAGGAGATCCATTCTCCTTGTTTAAGGAGCCACAAAAACAAAACAAAAAAAAAAAAAAAAAATCAGCTATTCATATTTCAAAGGGGGCTGCAGCAAGAAGTGAGAAAAAGGGCAGAGTTTTCCTTGTTTTTTTTCTTTCTTTGCTAGGGCTACGATGTAGCCTAATCGGGAATGCTTAATTGCCTTGTGGCATTGATATATTCAAGTTTTTCTTCCTTATTGAGTATCTTTTGTTATTCGTAATGCACTTGATTTTTATTTAGATGCTTGATCACCATCTAGGTTTAAATTAGGTTGATTTGATGCAAGTTAGAGTAGATGCCATACTTAACTTGGGTTTAGCTTCTAGCAATTGATACCATAACCACCTATTTGTAGATGCCATACAATTAGGGTTTGTGTGATTTTCCAACGATTTCCATAGAGCTTAATGGGTTCTTACTTGTTTAAATTCATCTAGATGCCATAGAGGGTTAACAAGTAAGGATACTTTTGATGCAACCAAATGCCATGGCCGTTGAATAATTTAGGGAAAATCGATCATCAATATTGGGGAAATACTTGAGCATAACATATTAAGGGAATTAAGTAGAATTGGTTTCGGTGAATTCGGATGCCCTAGGTTTTATTTTCTTATATTTTTAATTTTATTATTTCATGCATTTTATTTTCAAGTCATATTTCTTTTTTAGTTTAAATTCAAATTTTCTCTCTACTCCATTAAAGCTTCTCAATTACAATTTGTTTCAATTTAGTTAGTAAGATTTTTAGAATCAATTCGATCTCTGTGAGACGATATCCGTGCTTATATGCTATACAACCATCCGATTCGTATACTTGCGAGCACTAAAATTCGAGACTTAATGAGTTTAATTTTTGTTATCTAATTTTCGCAACACCAAATATATCTAAAAATAATATATAAAAACTAATAAATAGTACTCATACAAAGTACTTCACAAATTGTAGTTATGCAAAACCTCCTTTGTAAATTCGATTTCCATTATGCTTATGTCTACACGTCTGTATTGTCGAGTACTTCGAAAATACACTAAAAAAGAAGCTCATACACATCACGGAAGGACGATTAACGGAAGTCAATATTCTCGCCTCTAGGGCATTTTCGTGAATTCATGCTTTTAAAATTATAACAACCATAATTTTTATGGATGGGTTATCACAATCTACCCTCCTTAAAAAAAATTTGTTGATGCACAAAACCAGTGAGGACTTTGGTACAACCAAAAGTGTTAAGTTTGTGACCTTCGCTAGATTGCTCCGGTCACTAGTGTGGATAAGTATGTAAATGGATAGGGACAGGGAAGCAAACACAAGATGTACGTGGTTCACCCAGATTGGCTACATCCACGGAGTAGAGGAGTTCTCATTAATTGTGAAGGGTTTACACAAGTACATGGGTTCAAGCTCTCCTTTAGTGAGTACAAGTGAATGATTTAGTACAAACGACATTAGGAAATATTGTGAGAGAATGATCTCTATTTATAGAAGAGAGTTTCTAGTTTCATTCTGACATTGACACGTGTCGTGTTGTGATTAGCTTCTGATGTTGACACATGTCGCGCTATGATTGGCTTCTGATGTCGACACGTGTCGCGCTGTGATTGGGCTCCTGGTTGGAGGGAAACTCTTCTGGGTCCTTGATGGTATAACGTTGATCGGTGCTCAGTAGTTTCGGGATTGGTTAAGTATGGTAGAAACAGTGCTCCCCTAAGTTCCCGAGTAAGGGAAGCTTCTCGGTTGGGGACTTGCAAGATCCAAGCCATTGAGTAATCACGAAACTTCTAAGTACCAAAGTGTGGTATCATTTTCACTTGCCTTATTTGTCTCATACGTAGATGTGGCATCTTCTCTGGAAGTACTTTTCCTCCATCTAGGGGTGGTATCTTTAACCGATAAAGATACACAAGGTAATTTATCAATTTCACTTGAAGCTTACTTGTAGTTTCGGGCTTGGTCAAGTGCGATACAAAACCCTATAGTAGGAGTCCCCCAAGTCGCCGAGCTAAGAGATTTGCCTAAAGAGGTAATAGACAAGGTAAGCAATCAGACTTCCAAGCAAACAACCTGGATCGGAGGTTCGACTTCAGCTTCCGGTTGATTGTTCTCCTTCTCCTTGTGTCGTAAACAACAACAAGGATAACGAGAAGCAAATGGTGAAGAGATGATATGAGATACTTTTGCTTTTGAAGAAGTAACTTTCCATATGCTTATTCTTGAACTTGGCTGGAGGGTTTTTTGGTTTCCTCCAGAGTATAAGGCCGACTCAAGAATTTGAGGGTCAAAACAAGTTCATCTAATCAAGAGTGCGTTCAACCTTGATGATATGGGATACTTTTTCTGTTGACGAAGTAATAGATGAATCGGCATGTGTTCTGTTACGCTTGTCTCCACATGCTTCCTTGTATCCTTCTCACTTGCCCTATATGTTCCTCAGGCATATGTGGTATCTTTTCTGGAAGCATAAGATGTTGAAGATGCGTACTCGAGAGCAATTCCAGGTAAGTAATTAGGCAAGGGGTTCCAGTCAGTCAGTTCCTGATTGGAAGCTTGATTCCAAGTGCTGACTGATTGCTCTCTTTCTCATTGTCTTGCAGGTAAGAACAAGGGCAAAAGAAAAGCCAGGGAAAAAGCATGATATGGGATACTCTTGCTTTTGACCCTGATGATATGAGATACTCTTGCTCTGGTGTGGCTGGTTTGCATAGGTATTATTAGGGGGAAGAAAACTGAGTATTTCGAGAGGCTTCGTTGGGAGTGCCCTCTCAGATATGAGGAAGGGTTGAGCATTTTTCCAGGTCTGCCTATTCGTGGAGGATGAAGGTCAACATATGTAGGAGTCTCCTTAACAACAAGTAGTAATGGTATTCCTTTACCCTTCTTGGTCGTAGCAATGTAGTGGGAGCTGCAAGTTTCACGTGTTTTAACTTTGTCAGAGCACTTTGAAAAAGTGGTATGTGGTATCTAGAAAGCTGATGTTGCGTGTGAAGATTGCAGACAAGCTTTATCCAAGGAAATTTGGCTCTTGAAGTTCGGAGAGCGATGCCTCTTCGGTTTTCGAACAAGCAATCCTGTCGGGGATCTGGCTCTCGAGATTCAGAGAGCGGTGCCTCTTCGATTTTTGAGAAAGCAATCATGTGGGAGTCTGGCTCTTGAGATTCGGAGAGTGGTGCCTCTTTGATTTTGAGAAAGTAATCATGTTGGGAGTCTGGCTCTCGAGATTCGGAAGGCGTTGCCTCTTCGATTTTTGAGCAAGTAATAATGCTATTCCTTTGCCCTTCTTGATCATAGCAATATAGTAGGAGCTGCAAGCTTCACATGTTTTAACTTTGTCAGAGCGCTTTGAAAAAGTGGTCTGTGGTATCTGGAAAGCTGATGTTGTGTGTGAAGATTGCAGACAAGTTATATCCAAGGAAATCTGGTTTTCGAAGTTCGGAGAGCGGTGCCTCTTCGATTTTCGAACAAGCAATCCTGTCGAGGATCTGGCTCTCGAGATTCAGAGAACGGTGACTCTTCGATTATTGAGAAAGCAATCCTGTTGGGAGTCTAACTCTTAAGATTCAAAGAGCAGGAGAGCAGGTCTCTTCGATTTTTAAGAAAGTAATCCTGTTGGGAGTCTGGCTCTTGAGATTCGGAAAGTGGTTCCTCTTTGATTTTTGAGCAAGCAATCTTGTTGGGAATGTTTTCTCGAATGTGAGTAAAGGTTGGGCATTTTTGTCAGTCTGTATTGCCACGGAGCACGGAGGTTGAGACACATTAGGACTTTCTAGTTATCAAGTAGTGGTATTGTTCCTTTACCCTTGTGGGTAATAGTAAGGTAGCTGGACCTTCAAAATTTATGTGTCTAAACTTTGTCAGAGATCTTTGGCAAAGTTATCTGTGGTACCCGAGGAGCTGATGTTGCGTCTGGAAAGTGGTGCCTCTTCGAAATCCGTAGAATGGTGCCTCTTCGATTTTTGAACCAACGGCCATGTTGCCCTTTCTTTTATAAGGGCACCAATTGTGTGCAAGGAGTACATTCAGAGAGTTATTGCTTGTAGGAATTTTCCCCTTACTTTACAGATTTATTGCACGTCATTTCTCCTTCATCATTTCTGAGAATGTCTGGCCCATCTGACCGTCGTTTTGACTTGAACTTTGGTGAAGAGGTAGCTATGCCTTCTCAAGACAATATATGGCGCCCATCCTTCTTATCCCCTACTGGTCCTCTTACCGTTGGGGACTTTGTGATGAAGAATGATATGACAGCTGCGGTGGTGGCTAGGAACCTTCTCACTCCCAAAGATAACAGACTACTTTCCAAATGGTTTGATGAGTTGGCTGTTAAGGATTCTCTGGCTCTCAGTGTTCAGTGTGCAGGTTCTGTGTCTAATATGGCCCAACGCCTATTTGCTCGAACCCGCCAAGTTGAATCATTGGCGGCTGAAGTGATAAGTCTCAAATAGGAGATCAGAGGGCTCAAGCATGAGAATAAACAGTTGCACAGGCTCGCACATGACTATGCTACAAACATGAAGAGGAAGCTTGACTAGTCGCAAGAATCTGATGGTCAGATTTTGCTTGATCATCAAAGGTTTGTGGGTTTGTTCCAAAGGCATTTATTGCCTTCCTCTATTGATGAAGCTTTGTTGAATTTCCCTTTTTTTTTTTTTTTTTTTTTTTTTTTGGGAAACTAGACATTTGAAAATGTGGGAGAGATAACATATACAAATTTTGCTTCCACACTGTTTTGTAAGAGATTGTAATGCAAACCACACCTTGTAGTAGTCGAAGGTTTGGATGAACCATATAAATTGAATTTGCTTCGAAGGTTTGAGAATTGTAGTTGCCCTCCATTGATGAAGCTTTTGTTGGCACCATAAATTGGTTTTGCTTCACACTGTCTTGATCAAGAGTGTGTGAAGCTTTTGAGAATTGTGGTCGAACTCCTTTGATGAAGTTTTTGTTGGCACCATAAATTGGTTTTGCTTCACACTGTCTTGATCAAGAGTGTGCGAAGCTTTTGAGAATTGTGGTTGCCCTCCATTGATGAAGCTCTTGTTGGCACCATAAATTGGTTTTCTTTCACACTGTCTTGATCAAGAGTGTGTGAAGCTTTTGAGAATTGTGGTTGAACTCCTTTGATGAAGCTCTTGTTGGCACCATAAATTGGTTTTGCTTCACACTGTCTTGATCAAGAGTGTGTGAAGCTTTTGAGAATTGTGGTTGCCCTCCATTGATGAAGCTCTTGTTGGCACCATAAATTGGTTTTGCTTCACACTATCTTGATCAAGAGTGTGTGAAGCTTTTGATAATTGTGGTTGCCTTCTTATTGATGAAGCACTGGTTGGCACCATAAATTGGTTTTGCTTCACACTGTCTTGATCAAGAGTGTGTGAAGCTTTTGAGCATTGTGGTTGAATTCCTTTGATGAAGCTTTTGTTGGCACCATAAATTGGTTTTGCTTCACACTGTCTTGATCAAGAATTTGTGAAGCTTTTGAGAGTTGTGGTTGCCTTCAATTGATGAAGCTCTTATTGGCACCATAAATTGGTTTTGCTTCACACTGTTTTGATCAAAAGTGTGTGAAGCTTTTCAGAATTGTGGTTGAACTCCTTTGATGAAGCTCTTATTGGCACCATAAATTGGTTTTGCTTCACACTGTCTTGATCAAGACTGTGTGAAGTTTTTGAGAATTGTGGTTGCCCTCTTGTTGATAAAGCTCTTGTTGGCACCATAAATTGGTTTTGCTTCACAATGTCTTGATCAAGAATGTGTGAAGCTTTTGAGCATTGTGGTTGAACTCCCTTGATAAAGCTCTTGTTGGCACCAAAAATTGGTTTTGCTTCACACTGTCTTGATCAAGAGTGTGTGAAGCTTTTGAGAATTGTGGTTGAACTTCTTTGATGTAGCTCTTGTTGGCACCATAAATTGGTTTTGCTTCACACTATCTTGATCAAGAGTGTGTGAAGCTTTTGAGAATTGTGGTTGCCCTCCATTGATGAAACTCTTGTTGGCACCATAAATTGGTTTTGCTTCACACTGTCTTGATTAAGAGTGTGTGAAGCTTTTGAGAATTGTGGTTGCCCTCTATTGATGAAGCTCTTATTGGCACCATAAATTGGTTTTGCTTCACACTGTTTTGATCAAAAGTGTGTGAAGCTTTTGAGAATTGTGGTTGAACTCCTTTGATGAAGCTCTTATTGGCACCATAAATTGGTTTTGCTTCACCTGTCTTGATCAAGAGTGTGTGAAGTTTTTGAGAATTGTGGTTGCCCTCTTGTTGATAAAGCTCTTGTTGGCACCATAAATTGGTTTTGCTTCACAATGTCTTGATCAAGAATGTGTGAAGCTTTTGAGCATTGTGGTTGAACTCCTTTGATAAAGCTCTTGTTGGCACCATAAATTGGTTTTGCTTCACACTGTCTTGATCAGGAGTGTATGAAGCTTTTGGGAATTGTGGTTGCCCTCCATTGATGAAGGCACCATAAATTGGTTTTGCTTCACACTATCTTGATTAAGAGTGTGTGAAGCTTTTGAGAATTGTGGTTTCCCTCTATTGATGAAGCTCTTATTGGCACCATAAATTGGTTTTGCTTCACACTGTTTTGATCAAAAGTGTGTGAAGCTTTTGAGAATTGTGGTTGAACTCCTTTGATGAAGATCTTATTGGCACCATAAATTGGTTTTGCTTCACCTGTCTTGATCAAGAGTGTGTGAAGTGTTTGAGAATTGTGGTTGCCCTCTTGTTGATAAAGCTCTTGTTGGCACCATAAATTGGTTTTGCTTCACAATGTCTTGATCAAGAATATGTGAAGCTTTTGAGCATTGTGGTTGAACTCCTTTGATGAAGCTCTTATTGGCACCATAAATTGGTTTTGCTTCACACTGTTTTGATCAAAAGTGTGTGAAGCTTTTGAGAATTGTGGTTGAACTACTTTGATGAAGCTCTCATTGGCACCATAAATTGGTTTTGCTTCACCTGTCTTGATCAAGAGTGTGTGAAGTTTTTGAGAATTGTGGTTCCCCTCTTGTTCATAAAGCTCTTGTTGGCACCATAAATTGGTTTTGCTTAACAATGTCTTGATCAAGAATGTGTGAAGCTTTTGAGCATTGTGGTTGAACTCCCTTGATAAAGCTCTTGTTGGCACCATAAATTGGTTTTGCTTCACACTGTCTTGATCAGGAGTGTGTGAAGCTTTTGAGAATTGTGGTTGAACTTCTTTGATGTAGCTCTTGTTGGCACCATAAATTGGTTTTGCTTCACACTATCTTGATCAAGAGTGTGTGAAGCTTTTGAGAATTGTGGTTGCCCTCCATTGATGAAACTCTTGTTGGCACCATAAATTGGTTTTGCTTCACACTGTCTTGATCAAGAGTGTGCGAAGCTTTTGAGAATTGTGGTTGCCCTCTATTGATGAAGCCCTTGTTGGCACCATAAATTGGTCTTGCTTCACACTGTCTTGATCAAGAGTGTGTGAAGCTTTTGAGAATTGTGGTTGCCCTCCATTGATTAAGCTCTTGTTGGCACATCAAATTGGTTTTCCTTTACCCTGTCTTGGTCAAGAGTATGTGAAGCTTTTGAGAATTGTGGTTGCCCTCCATTGATGAAGCTCTTGTTGGCACCATAAATTGGTTTTGCTTCACACTGTCTTGATCAAGAATGTGTGAAGCTTTTGAGCATTGTGGTTGAATTCCTTTGATGAAGCTTTTGTTGGCACCATAAATTTGTTTTGCTTCACACTGTCTTGATCAAGAATTTGTGAAGCTTTTGAGAGTTGTGGTTGCCCTCCATGGATGAAGCTCTTGTTGGCACCATACATTGGTTTTGCTTCACACTGACTTGATCAAGAGTGTGTGAAGCGTTTAGGAATTGTGGTTGAACTTCTTTGATGAAGATCTTGTTGGCACCATAAATTGGTTTTGCTTCACACTGTCTTGATCAAGAGTGTGTGAAGCTTTTGGGAATTGTGGTTGCCCTCCATTGATGAAGGCACCATAAATTGGTTTTGCTTCACACTGTCTTGATTAAGAGTGTGTGAAGCTTTTGAGAATTGTGGTTTCCCTCTATTGATGAAGCTCTTATTGGCACCATAAATTGGTTTTGCTTCACACTGTTTTGATCAAAAGTCTGTGAAGCTTTTGAGAATTGTGGTTGAACTCCTTTGATGAAGCTCTTATTGGCACCACAAATGTGTTTTGCTTCACCTGTCTTGATCGAGAGTGTGTGAAGTGTTTGAGAATTGTGGTTGCCCTCTTGTTGATAAAGCTCTTGTTGGCACCATAAATTGGTTTTGCTTCACAATGTCTTGATCAAGAATGTGTGAAGCTTTTGAGCATTGTGCTTGAACTCCCTTGATAAAGCTCTTGTTGGCACCATAAATTGGTTTTGCTTCACACTGTCTTGATCAAGAGTGTGTGAAGCTGTTGAGAATTGTGGTTGAACTTCTTTGATGTAGCTCTTGTTGTCACCATAAATTGGTTTTGCTTCACACTATCTTGATCAAGAGTGTGTGAAGCTTTTGAGAATTGTGGTTGCCCTCCATTAATGAAACTCTTGTTGGCACCATAAATTGGTTTTGCTTCACCCTGTCTTGATCAAGAGTGTGTGAAGCTTTTGAGAATTGTGGTTGCCCTCTATTGATGAAGCCCTTGTTGGCACCATAAATTGGTCTTGCTTCACAGTGTCTTGATCAAGAGTGTGTGAAGATTTTGAGAATTGTGGTTGCCCTCCATTGATGAAGCTCTTGTTGGCACCATAAATTGGTTTTGCTTTACACTGTCTTGGTCAAGAGTATGTGAAGCTTTTGAGAATTGTGGTTGCCCTCCATTGATGAAGCTCTTGTTGGCACCATAAATTGGTTTTGCTTCACACTGTCTTGATCAAGAGTGTGTGAAGCTTTTGAGAATTGTGGTTGAACTCCTTTGATGAAGCTCTTATTGGCACCATAAATTGGTTTTGCTTCACCTGTCTTGATCAAGAGTGTGTGAAGTTTTTGAGAATTGTGGTTGCCCTCTTGTTGATAAAGCTCATGTTGGCACCATAAATTGGTTTTGCTTCACAATGTCTTGATCAAGAATGTGTGAAGCTCTTGAGCATTGTGGTTGAACTCCCTTGATAAAGCTCTTGTTGGCACCATAAATTGGTTTTGCTTCACACTGTCTTGATCAAGAGTGTGTGAAGCTTTTGAGAATTGTGGTTGAACTTCTTTGATGTAGCTCTTGTTGGCACCATAAATTGGTTTTGCTTCACCTGTCTTGATCAAGAGTGTGTGAAGTTTTTGAGAATTGTGGTTGCCCTCTTGTTGATAAAGCTCTTGTTGGCACCATAAATTGGATTTGCTTCACAATGTCTTGATCAAGAATGTGTGAAGCTTTTGAGCATTGTGGTTGAACTCCCTTGATAAAGCTCTTGTTGGCAACATAAATTCGTTTTGCTTCACACTGTCTTGATCAGGAGTGTGTGAAGCTTTTGAGAATTGTGGTTGAACTTCTTTGATGTAGCTCTTGTTGGCACCATAAATTGGTTTTGCTTCACACTATCTTGATCAAGAGTGTGTGAAGCTTTTGAGAATTGTGGTTGCCCTCCATTGATGAAACTCTTGTTGGCACCATAAATTGGTTTTGTTTCACACTGTCTTGATCAAGAGTGTGTGAAGCTTTTGAGAATTGTGGTTGCCCTCTATTGATGAAGCCCTTGTTTGCACCATAAATTGGTCTTGCTTCACACTGTCTTGATCAAGAGTGTGTGAAGCTTTTGAGAATTGTGGTTGCCCTCCATTGATGAAGCTCTTGTTGGCACCATAAATTGGTTTTGCTTTACACTGTCTTGGTCAAGAGTATGTGAAGTTTTTGAGAATTGTGGTTGCCCTCCATTGATGAAGCTCTTGTTGGCACCATAAATTGGTTTTGCTTCACACTGTCTTGATCAAGAGTGTGTGAAGCTTTTGAGCATTGTGGTTGAATTCCTTTGATGAAGCTTTTGTTGGCACCATAAATTGGTTTTGCTTCACACTGTCTTGATCAAGAATTTGTGAAGCTTTTGAGAGTTGTGGTTGCCCTCCATTGACGAAGCTCTTGTTGGCACCATACATTGGTTTTGCTTCACACTGTTTTGATCAAGAGTGTGTGAAGCTTTTAGGAATTGTGGTTGAACTTCTTTGATGAAGATCTTGTTGGCACCATAAATTGGTTTTCTTCACACTGTCTTGATCAAGAGTGTGTGAAGCTTTTGGGAATTGTGGTTGCCCTCCATTGATGAAGGCACCATAAATTGGTTTTGCTTCACACTGTCTTGATTAAGAGTGTGTGAAGCTTTTGAGAATTGTGGTTGCCCTCTATTGATGAAGCTCTTATTGGCACCATAAATTGGTTTTGCTTCACACTGTTTTGATCAAAAGTGTGTGAAGCTTTTGAGAATTGTGGTTGAACTCCTTTGATGAAGCTCTTATTGGCACCATAAATTGGTTTTGCTTCACCTGTCTTGATCAAGAGTGTGTGAAGTTTTTGAGAATTGTGGTTGCCCTCTTGTTGATAAACCTCTTGTTGGCACCATAAATTGGTTTTGCTTCACAATGTCTTGATCAAGAATGTGTAAAGCTTTTGAGCATTGTGGTTGAACTCCCTTGATAAAGCTCTTGTTGGCTCCATAAATTGGTTTTGCTTCACACTGTCTTGATCAAGAGTGTGTGAAGCTTTTGAGAATTGTGGTTGAACTTCTTTGATGTAGCTCTTGTTGGCACCATAAATTGGTTTTGCTTCACACTGTCTTGATCAAGATTGTGTGAAGCTTTTGAGAATTGTGGTTGCCCTCCATTGATGAAACTCTTGTTGGCACCATAAATTGGTTTTGCTTCACACTGTCTTGATCAAGAGTGTGTGAAGCTTTTGAGAATTGTGGTTGCCCTCTATTGATGAAGCCCTTGTTGGCACCATAAATTGGTCTTGCTTCACACTGTCTTGATCAAGAGTGTGTGAAGCTTTTGAGAATTGTGGTTGCCCTCCATTGATGAAGCTCTTGTTGGCACCATAAATTGGTTTTGCTTTACACTGTCTTGGTCAAGAGTATGTGAATCTTTTGAGAATTGTGGTTGCCCTCCATTGATGAAGCTCTTGTTGGCACCATAAATTGGTTTTGCTTCACACTGTCTTGATCAAGAGTGTGTGAAGCTTTCTACGAGTTGTAGTGTTTGCATTATTACAGAGGGGAAATGTTTGAAGCAGATGAAAAAGGGTTGAATAGCTTGATCTTTGTATGCCATGCACTGAAGTTGTTATAGGCTTGCAATAAGACTTTTATTGGTGGCTATAACTCTTGTTGGGCATAAGTGCTCCTCTGGTTGAGTTCTCAAGCTTGAGGGTTTTTGATTATTTGTGAATGCTAGGAGTTCACGTGTACAAGTTGTACCACTCGTCTTCTGGTAGGAGGAATGAATGGTGAGTTGCTTTCATCAATTGGTTGGTGGTACGAAACTGAGTTCCTTGTTCTCCTGGTTAGTGGCATGAATGGCAAGTTGCCAAATGATATTAGAGTACGGGTTGTACATTTCATCACTTGGTTGGTGGCATGAAGGAGAGTACAAGTTGTACATTTCATCACCTGGTTGGTGGCATGAGTGGCAAGTTGCTAAATGATATTAAAGTACGGGTTGTACATTTCATCACCTGGTTGGTGGCATGAAGGAGAGTACGGGTTGTATATTTCATCACCTGGTTGGTGGCATGAAGATGAGTTCGTTCTTCACCTGGTTGGTGGCATGAGTGGCAAATTGCTAAATGATATTAAAGTACGGGTTGTACATTTCATCACCTGGTTGGTGGCATGAAGGAGAGTACGGGTTGTATATTTCATCACCTGGTTGGTGGCATAAAGATGACATATTTCTTCACCTGGCTGGTGGTAAGAGTGGCAAGTTACCAAATGATATTAGAGTATGGGTTGTACATATCATGACCTGGTTGGTGGCATGAAGGAGAGTACGGGTTGTACATTTCATCACCTGGTTGGTGGCATGAAGATGAGTTTCTTCTTCACATTTCATCACCTGGTTGGTGAGAATAAGGGCAAGGTGTCTAGGCACATTGTAGCAAGTGTTAAATGACACAAAATATTTTGAACCCTTTCAAAGCACAGTTGGCTTATGTATGAATGTGTTGGAATGTATGATTGAACGAATATACTGTGACGTTGTTCGTTTATTTGTATAGTCTTGTTAACATATACTTAGACTTTGTTTCATGTTAGAAGCATTCATGTTGAAGCTTTGAGAATGTTTCATTGCTAGGAATGTAAGAGGATTAGGATCGAGTTGTCTAAATCACCTCTTTATTGAATTCATACCAAATAGTCTTCGTTACATAGGATGCCGAACGGCTGAAGCTTAACACTTGTACAATATGAGTTTACTTGTAATAGTACTTCAAGTGATCAACATTCCATGGATGGCCAAGGGTCTTGTCATCGGAGCTTCTAAGCTTGTAGGAGTCAGGGCGACTGACTCCAACAACTTCAAACGGTCCATCCCAGTTTGGACTAAGTGTTCCTTCACTTGGGGCTTTGTCGCAGAGTAATCTTTTCTTCAATAATCAGTCCCCCACTTTGAAATAACGTGGTTTGACCCTTGAGTCATAATAATTGGAGATGCGCTGCTTGTAGGCGACATTCCTCAAGTGAGCCTGGTTTCTATATTTCTCGACTAGATCTAAGTTGAGGGTAAGTTGTTTGTCATTTTTGTTTTGCACGTAGTTCTGGACTTGGAACGTTGTTTGCTCAAGCTCAACTAGGACAACTGCCTCTGTACCAAAGGTAAGTGAGAATGGGGTTTCTCCTGTTGATGTCCGATACGAAGTGCGGTATGACCAAATAACTTGGGGTATAAATTCTGGCTAACAACCTTTAGCCTTGTCCAAGCTGGTTTTCAAAGTTTGCTTGATTATTTTGTTGATGGCTTCAACTTGTCCATTAGACTGGGGATGAGCTGGGGAGGCAAAACATAAGTTGATGTTGAACTTAGAATAGAACATCCTGAACTTATTGTTGTCGAACTGTCGCCCGTTGTCAATGATGATCGCATTGGGAATGCCAAATTTGCATAGGATGTTCTTCCATACGAAGTCTTCTATTTTTGCCTCAGTAATGGTTGCCAAGGGTTCTACTTCGGCCCACTTTGTGAAGTAGTCAAATGCAACGATTGCATAATGAACCTTGCCCTTCCCTGTAGGCATTGGGCCGATCAAATCAAGTCCCCATTGGGCGAAGGGCCAAGGGCTGATCATAGGAGTGAGCGGCTCAGGAGGGGAGTGAGGAATAGTTGTGTAGCGTTGACACGTATCACATGAGCGGGATATTCTGATGGCATCTTGGTGGAATGTTGGCCAGTAATATCCTTGGCAAAAAGCCTTGTGTGCTAGGGATCAAGATCCATCATGATCTTCGTAGACTCCTTCATGTATTTCCCGAATGACAGTTTCCGCCTCTGCGGGCGTAAGGCATCTTAGGTATGGTAGGTTAAAACCCTGCTTGTAGAGTTGGTCATTAATGATTAAGTAATGGGTAGCCTTGTATCGAATCTGTTTAGCTTGGACTTTGTCATTTCGAAGGGTGCCATGAGCAAGAAATCTATAAATCGGGGTAATCCAACTATCTCCTTGTTGTAAGTTGCACACATCCGCAGCCATGGTGCTTGGTGCTGCCAACAATTCGACCTGAATTTTTCTCCCAATCTTGTTTTCCACCGCTGAGGCGAGGCGAGCCAAAGCATTTGCATGACTGTTTGCCGTTCGAGGAATTTGGGTGATCTGGTAGTGGAAGTGCTTGAGCAACAATTGTGTTTATGCCAGATATGCCACCATAGAGTTATCTTTAGCATCAAAGTTATTGGTGACCTGGTTAACCACCAATTGGGAGTCACTGAAGATATCAATTCGTTTAACCCCAAGGTGTTTGGCCAAACGTAAGCTTGCTAGGAAGGCTTCATATTCGGCCTCATTGTTCGACGCCTTGAATTTGAAATGAAGAGCATACTCCATCGCCACTTTGTCAGGGGTTGTAAGGCTAGTCTTGCTTCACAACCCTGTTGGTTGGACGAGCCATCAACATATAGACTCCATGCTGGGGCTGTTGGTTATATTTTCTGAGCTTCCGAGGGTAATGAAACCACTTTTTTAGGCGTAGAAACAATGTCAACATGATATGTGAAGTCGGCGATGAAGTCTGCCACTGCTTGGCCCTTCTTAGCTGGCTTTGGTTGGTAGGAGATGTCAAACTCACCCAATGTTATCGTCTATTTAATCATTTACCCGGAAGTGTCAGGACTTTGGAGTATTTGTCGAAGAGGATGATTGGTAAGCACGATGATGGAGTGTGCTTGGAAGTAAGGGCGAAGTTTTCGAGATGACCAATGCTAGAGCCAATTTCTCAATGTTGGAGTATCGTGTCTCCGCATCTTGTAAGGCCTTGCTAGCATAGTAGATAAGCCGTTCGACATTACCATCCTTTTGAAAGAAAACGGAACTTACTGCTGAAGCCGATACTGGCAGATAGATAATGAGAGTGTCACCAACCTTAGGTTTGGAGAGCAAAAGGGCTTTACTTATGTAGTCTTTGAGGTTCTTGAATGGCTCAGCACATTCATCAGTCCATGTAATGTACTTCTTACTTCCCTTAAGTGCTTTGAAGAAATGAGCACATCTGTCTGTGGCCTTAGAGATGAACCTAGTTAAGGCTGCCACCTTGCCAGTAAGGCTTTGGATGTCTTTTAAAGTTACTGATTCCTTCATGTCAAGGATTGCTTTGATCTTCTCGGGATTAGCCTCAATGCCTATTTGGCTTATCATGAAGCCTAAGAATTTGCCAGAGCCTACGCCGAAGGCACATTTGTTGGGGTTCAACCTCATTCGATACCTCTTCAGAGTGGTGAAAGTTTCAGATAGGTTGGTGATGTGTTGGTCAGCATGTTTGCTCTTGACTAACATATCATCAACGTAAACTTCCATGCTCTTCCCAATCTGTTCGGCGAACATTGAATTAACCAGTCTCTGATAAGTCACTCCTGCATTCTTTAGGCCAAAGAGCATGACTTTATAGCAATATAGTCCCCTGTCAGTAGTGAAGGCTGTGTGTTCTTGGTTCGGAGGGTTCATGAGGATTTGGTTGTATCTTGAGTAAGCATCCATGAAACTCAGGAGTTCACACTCTGCCGTAGAGTATATAAGTCTGTCTATGAGAGGAAGAGGAAAGCTATCCTTCGGGCATCCTTTGTTTAGGTCGGTGTAATCGACACACATTATCCACAAGACTTTTTGGAGCAGGAGACTTTCCTTGGTCGGATTCTTCTTAACAAGGACAACATTTGCTACACACGTTGGATAATTGACTTCGCGGACGAAGCCTATACCTTTGAGTTTTTCAACTTCTACCTTCATTTCCTCGTACTGTTCAGCATCATAAGATCTTCACTTTTGTCTCACTGGCTTGGTCTTGGGGTCAATACTTAAGCGATGACAGATTATATCGAGAGAGATGCCTGGCATGTCCTCGTATGACTAGGCGAAGACCTCAGTGTTTTCTTGCAAAAAAGAGATCAACGCCAACCGAATTGGTGGTGACAAGGTGGTACCAATCTTCACCATGCGATCCGGATAATCTTTTGAGATAGAGACCTTCTCCAACTCTTCAGCGGGTTGTGCTTGCTGGGTGAAAGAGTCATCTCGAGGATTGTTGGGTTGACTATTACCACCGTGAAGATCCAAGTTGGCTTCGTCTGGGTTGGTCTTTATGACTTGGTCATGTATAGAAGGGTTTCCTTGGGCACAGGCAGGTGCTGTTGTTTGACCGAAGTGTTGTAACATGATCGTGCACTAAGTTGATCTCCTCTGATGTGACCATTGCCATAGGGGGTTGGAAATTTCATCAACAACATATGTGTGGATACCATGGCTTTGAGATTATTGATGCCTGTGCGTCCGAAGATGACAGTGTATGCCGTTGGGCAATCAACCACCAGGAAGTTAGTGGTAATGGTAGCTGTGTAAGGGCATGTACCAATGGTGAAAGGTAAGTGTATGCTCCCCAAAGGTTGCACGATATCACCGGAAAAGCTTATCAGAGGGGAAATTGAGCGGTCGAGCAAGTGTTCAGCTACATTAAGTGCCTTGAAAGCTTCAGCAAACATGATATTGACTGAAGCCCCCGTGTCTACCAGGATTCGTCGTATTTCAAAGTTGGTTATGTGAGCTTCCACGATCAGTGGCTCGTTGTGAGGGTAGATGATACCTCTTTCTTCCTCTGGGTAGAAACATATTGAAACCCAGTTAGGCTTTTAATACTTACCTCCCCTGATGTCTTCCACGTGAAACACTTGGTGGCCAGACCTTAAAGCTCGTTCACTATTTTTCATGGCCCTGTTGGAAGATTTAGATATGGGTGTGCCACCACTTATGGAATAAATCACATTTACCTGGCGTTGGTTACGGTTACCCCTTGGAGGGTGAATAAGGAATTGATCAATTTTTCCTTCACGTGCCAAAGCTTCAATATGATCACGAAGGGTGATACAATTCTCGCCGTCATGGCCGTTATGCTCGTGGTAGCAGCAAAACGTGCCCGTGTTCTTCGTGGGCTTGTAATCCGGGTGCCTCGGCTTTGGCTTCGGTATCAAGTGTGCTATGCTGAGGTAAATGGCCACGCATGTGTTTTCAAAGGTGTGTATGCCTCATACCTCGGGGTAGGGGCTGTCCTGACACATGCTCGACCCACTGTGTTGACTACCTGGGGTTGGGGATTATCATGGTGATACCCTTGGTTATCGTGGTAGTGTCCTTTACTCCTTTTACTAAAATGAGACCGGTGAGGATGGAAACCTTTCCTTTTGCCCTGAGATTGATACGTCTGTTGACTTGGCAAAGTATTAAGTAAGGCAGGGGGAGGCACCGCTGCCGTTTGAAAGGTCGAGGTCTTCTCATTTGGTTGGATCTGGCTTCCACTCCCTACTTGCTGATAAGGGGTGGTTGTGGTTGGTCTCCCTTGATATGTCCTTGCCTCGGAGGAGGCATGGTTGTAAGCCTGTGCCATCACCTCAGAGTAAGTCTTCCAAGTGTTGGCATTGATCATGTACTTGAAGAAACAATCACGTAGGCCTACCGTGAAGGCCTTGAGGGTAGTCTTGTCATCTGCCTCAGCGCAGCGAGAATACTCATGACTGAAACGACCAGCATACTCTCGTAGTGACTCATCCGGCTTCTGGCGAATAGTGTACAAGTCATTTGCAGAATGCAAGCGATCGGTCTGGAAGATGTGTTGAGAGACAAACCGTTTCCTCAGTTCCTCAAATGAGTCTACTGTTTCAGGTGGAAAACGACAATACCAGTTTAGAGCTCCGCCAGAGAGGGTAGAGGGGAAGATAAGACATCACTCTTCGTCGGTGTGCATCTGATATGCCATGGTGGACTCAAAGAGGTTAAGGTGTTCAATTGGGTCCTAAGTTGTAAACCAAGCTTTGGTTTTGTCTTCGCTTGAAGGGGGGTGTCGAGGATCCTCCTTGTGAGAGAGCCAGGCCTAGGTTGGTTTCAGTCAGGTATCTCGGCCTGACGTTTGGCCTTTAACTTGTTTACTTCCTCAAGGAGCTGTAGGACAAGGGGGTCTTGAGTGGAGTCATGTACCACTGCGATTTTCTTTCATAAGTCTCCATCGCCTCTTGGAAGTAGGAAAGTTTGAGCAAGGGCGTGTGATTTTTCCTTGGACTCACCATACTGACTTTTAGGGCGAGTCTGTCGAAATACCTCAGAGTCCCCTGTACCTTCATGTTCCTCTAGGACATGTCGTTCATTCCCTAGATTGGCAGCTGGCCTGGGTTATAGGAGGGGACCGAGTCTTTCTAAAACCCTTGGGTCATTGATCTTCGAGCATATATGGAGGGGATTCTCTCGACGTTGCTTTAGGAAGTCTCGGCAGTCACGATAAACGGCTTTCGATCCTTCCAACCCTTCTACAAGGAGGTGCTTCCTTCACTTCTCCTGCTTCGGGTCGAAGCAGCTGGGTTGAGAAAAGTCTCATGTTGATCAATGTTTTGATGATTAACACGCTCCTCATCAAGGACACCCATGTCGAAGGAAAGTGACCCTCCGTGTTGGGGTTCACCCAGATGATGGTTGATGTCCACAAGGGCAACAAGCTCGCGTGTTTGAGTACGCATAGTTTCATGAAGCATCTTAAAGAGCTTCTCATACAGCTCCTGGAGGACTTCATTCTTCATTGCTATCTTGTTGTTTTAAGCTTCTAGCTCATCGACTTTAGCTTGAAGAGCAACCCACTTTCCTTCCTTCTTTCATTGTTTCGCACTAGGTGCAAGCGAGGTGTCATTCTGTGTGCTGTGGCTTCCTTCGCTTCCCATGTTGGAGAGGGATGCCTGGTCAAAAGAGAGTGTACAAATGGTGGAAACCAGCTTGACAAAGCTAAAGAGAGTGGGAATAAGTGTCGTTCCCACAGACGGCGCCAAATGTTGATGCACAAAACCAGTGAGGACTTTGGTACAACAGAAAGTCTTAAGTTTGTGACCTTCGCTAGATTGCTCCGGTCACTAGTGTGGATAAGTATGTAAATGGATAGGCACAGGGAAGCAAACATAAGATGTACGTGGTTCACCCAGATTGGCTACGTCCACGGAGTAGAGGAGTTCTCATTAATTGTGAAGGGTTTACACAAGTACATGGGTTCAAGCTCTCCTTTAGTGAGTACAAGTGAATGATTTAGTACAAATGACATTAGGAAATATTGTGAGAGAATGATCTCTATTTATAGAAGAGAGTTTCTAGTTTCATTCTGACATTGACACGTGTCGTGTTGTGATTGGCTTCTGATGTTGACACATGTCGCGCTATGATTGGCTTCTGATGTCAACACGTGTCGCGCTGTGATTGGCCTCCTGGTTAGAGGGAAACTCTTCTAGGTCCTTGACGGTATAACGTTGACCGATGCTCAGTAGTTTCGGGATTGGTCAAGTATGGTACAAACAAATTTCGTCCCCGAAATTTAAATCCATTGTTATACTGTACTCGAAGATAGGAGTATAAGATACACATATATATATAGCAGAAATCAAGTTAGAACGTTTATGCCAAAGAGAAAATGACGTTCCGTCGTGGTCGAAATGTAATTATTCCTCTTTCATGCTTTCAAGCTCTAACCTTCCTTCTCTTTATAGGTATATTAATGCTATTTAATAGATGGTAAAATAACTTTTTAGACCTTTTGTGGTTGAACTCTTTGCTCCTCAAAGACACTATGCCCATAAGTTCTCAAAAACATCGACACACACATTCCGCTTTCATGGGCCCTATGGTATTACTTTCGGGAAACTGAAGTAACTAACATACCCCAAAAGCTCAACAAATCCGTAAGCCCAAATCTCTTTTCCATTAAGCAATTAAATAATTGTTGCACTTGTCTGGAAAGGTTGCTGCTCTCTTATGGGGTTTTGATCACTAGCGCATGCGCCCGCGCCTGCCAAATTGACCTATTATGAATCCCTCACTAACCAAGCGTGAAATCATGTCGAGAAGGCTAATAGAACACCCAAGAATTTGAGGGTTAAATAATTCCATCAAATTTTAAATACAAGGTAATTGAAATTAATGTATAACATCTCACTCCAACGGTAACTTCTGGAACATTCATTTACCAATTGGTAAGATTGTGAATTTAATGTTCACAACTAAATGCCAATGCCCTAGCAATCCTCTAGAAAATTTGCTTGATTCAAAAATATTACCAAGTGGTTAAAAATGTAGTCCCTCCGGACGAATAAAAAAAAAGGGTTTACTTGTCAAGTCGTTCTATAAACATCGAAACGCCATCGTCATCATCACCGCATGTACAAGATACCCCGTCAAAGGTGTATGATGATATTTTTCAACTCCCTTCATATACAAGAAGTGATTATGATTATTCAAACCCTTTCTTGATATTTCGCAAGTAACATCAAAACAATACATGTGAACTCCAACTGAGGCACAATAGGACAGGCCGAAAGTGTTCAAGTATACATAAGTCTTTTGCTGCATTAAATAGTAATACATTTGCACAATTGTGATAATCATAAAAGTTGATTTAATTTTTCCACTGCCATTGCTAGAACTTAACTTGTTTCAAATAAGAATGTAATTGAAAAGTACAAGAGTGATAAAGATCTCAAACACATTTATCCACTGGAAAGTATCATTTGGATTAAAGATGATAACACTTGGCTCTAGTCGTGATTAAAGCGATTCATCTCGAACGATTTTAACCATTGGAAAGCCAAAGCGATTTTCCATCATGTTGCCTCCCCACAATTAAAATATTTAAACAACATGTCATCATGGATTTCCAAATAATCAATTTCATGTGGAGATCACGTCTACCAAGAAAATACCAATTTAAACAAAACTAATGTTTAAGGGTTCCAAGATAAAGTGTCTAGTCCTTGGTTGGGTAATTTCTTAATTGGTAAACTTCGTCACTAAGTTTCTCAATTATGTCAAAAACGTTCAATATGGAGCAAGGAAAATGGAAGTAATACTAGGAAGTGGGTTGATGATGTACATCATTTCACAATTTAGGGATAAGGAAAAAAAAAACAACCATGAGTTTACTGTCCTAATACAAAGCTTGTTCCTAAGCTTCCACAATCCTAGTTTATTAGGCTCAAGTCATTCATCCTAGGAGAGTTTGACTACTGCTTTTCAGATTTCTACTACTCCAAGGATATGACAACTCACTCTCGCAAGCCTAATCTCACTCATTTAATAAGTATAACAACGAAAACAAAATCTAGGAATTACCATTAGTTGAAAAACGCTAAGGTTGGAAAAATACCTTGTTAAAGATCTACTTTCAAAAATATTTTATCAAGAGTCGATCTTCCTCTTGAAGATCCAACATAAACACCAGTACGTTTGAAGATATTAGTAATAACAGGGACTAAAAGTAATTATCCCTCTGATGATCCTCCTTCAAGTGCTACTACTTTAGCACCACATTGCCACCTGAGACTAACCTAGAGTCTTAACAAGAGTGGACTTCGAAAGAATTCTATTAGGTGATATACTAACAATACTACCAAGAAATCAAAACTAGTTGAGAATTCCAATCTCAAAAGGACCGATTCTAACAACGGAAGATTGATGATGGAATTGATTGGTAAAATCTCCAGTGATACACGGTTATCAATACATTAACTTAGACCATCAACTTGCCTCAAATCTACTCATTTCTTCCACAAGGAATAACATATTTTTTTCGTATTCGACGAGGTGGCAAGATTCGAACATTAAACACAAAACCAAGAATGCTCACATCAAGCGTGTGATGAACACAATACAGCCCAACTTATGCTCTGATACCAACCTGACACACCCCGACTCGGAATGTCCACTAGGACTCCGAATCGAGTTGTACTGACCGACACCTAGAAGGTGACGAAGTCATAAAATGTGATGATGTGGAAAAATGTGAATAAATTTAAACCTAAGAGTGCCTAAATACCAGAGTGCACTGGTGAGCGGGAGTGAACCCACTTCACACGTGACGTTACAGCATAAGCAAGTACAGAAGAGTGAATTAAGAATCGTACCCTTGAGATAATCTCTAATATTAAGAATCACCACGAATCTTCAACGATAAGAAAGCTCAGCTAAGAAAACCTGGAGAGTGAAGACAAGCCAAGGGTGAGTGGCCCTGTAAATAAAATTTTAATAGAAACCATATAACCATTATAACCCCTCGCTACAACACCTGTATAATTTCTAGAAAAATGATAAACATACCACAACACAGAATCTTGTCATCAATATCAAATAATCATTTGATTAATAACTCATACTAGTACGCAAGTCGGAGTCACCTATGGTGACCTGTACGACTTACCCGTATTTCATCACATATACTAGTTCATCACATATTTCATGACATATGCTAACTTATCGCATATTCACCACATCTGCTAGCTCATCACGTATTCATCACATATGCTAGCTTATCACATATTCATCACATATGCTAACTTATTACATATTCATCACGTCTGCTAGCTTATCACATATTCATCACATATGCTAGCTTATCACATATTCATCACATATGCTAGCTCATCACATATTCATCACATATGCTAGCTCACCACATATTCATCACATATGCTAGCTTATCACATATTCATCACATATGGTATCTCATCACATATTCATCACATATGCTAATTTATCGCCTATTCATCACGTCTGCTAGCTCATCACGTATTCATCACATATGCTAGCTTATCACATATTCATCACATATGCTAACATATAAGTCGGAGTCACCTCTAGTGACCTGTACGACAATACGCCTACACACAAGTCGGAACCACTGTAGTGGTCTGTATAACAGGATTGGGTGTAAATGAATATGCTCAAGTGCTACGATCACGTGAAGAATCACCTACGAGTCGGAACCACCTATAATGGTCTGTACGACAGGCCTATGCACCTACTTTGAATTCAAGGTGAGCGTATGGTGCGGGAGGTGAACATTACGTGAAGGACTGTGCCCTGGCCACGAGCGGGAGTACTAACAACGGGGTGCAGGTTTATGAGCTTTAAATGCATCTAATCCAATATGTAGGACTCATAAGCAACCTGTAAGACAATGCGGGAGTTGCCTACTATTGCAATCTGTACGACAGTGTTGGAGTTACTGAAAACATAAATGTAGTCATACCATAACCCCATTAATTCAACTAATATCGTATACTTACCTGAACTTACCTGCGCCTCTTCAACATCGTTTAGCATAACATAATTCAAAACAATGTAAGACTTAGAATATAACACATTTTAAATATAGCATGAAATGCATAACTCAACTTAAAACATTTCTGGAAACCATAAATCATATATATATATATATATATATATGTATAAAAAAATGCCCACTCAATTTCTCAAATCCCCAAACTATGCTATTGTCTTAATTATTTAGTCTCATTTATTATATGGCTACATCTAACGTCTCGCTAGATTGCCTATGTACCCTAAACAGGGATCAAGCCATTCGTAGTTCACAGTAATCGTAAGCCATAATCAATTATAGACGTTTATGGAATTATCAATCACACACACACACACACACACACACACACACACACACATATATATATATATAATATACGATGGAAAGGAAATGACCCACTCACCTGAGGCCCAAGCTATGATTCTCTAGCACGCACATCGAGGCATCCTGAACAATTGGTGCCTAAAACAATTATCGAATCATATCTTAGAACTCTTATTAATAGAATACGTAATTCAGATAAGGCACATTCTTAAGGACATCTGCAAAATAGTTTGAGGCTTATTGACAATAAGTTAACAGTCGATCAAAGATTGACGGTAGGGTCTACAACCCTGTATAACTTCATCCGGAAGATCTGCATATCAGATTTCCAATCTATAACTTCCAAAGATTCACATTATGCTTCTAGAATAACATACTAAAATTTCATTTCGATCCAACGGTCGGACTCCACCAGTTGCCCAAAACCAAGTGGTGGTTAACGTTTTATTTTATTAACTTACAAATCCAATTCGGAAAGATCCATTCATCGGATTCCCAATCCATAAGTTCCTACATTCTTCAAATATTACGTACTACAATGTAACAAAGATTGGTGACGATCCAACGGTCGGATCGTCGATTCACATAAATACCTAATAACGTATCGTAGAGAATTTAGGTTCCAATGATCAACCTACGTCATTCCAATATCAAAACTGAATTCAAGACATTTAATATAGCCTAAAATTAGCATTGGTGGTCCACTGACCACGCGCCGCCGCCGATGGCGGTCGGCTGCCCCGACTCGCAGGAAAATTCAACTATTTCTAAAAATTCTAAAAAATTACAGAAATGAAGATCTCAAAGACTAGAACAAACTTTATACCTACGGCCAAGGTCTATTTAGCCTGGAATGGCTCCAATTTCATGGAACCCACCGGAAAACCCTAGGATTTGGGTGTTTCCAATTTGACTCCAAAACCATTCCAACGCTCCAACCAATGCTTGGGCTTTGTTCCAAAGTTCAAGGAGAACCTAATGGTGGAGTAAATTGATGGGATTTCATTCAGGATTTGACGAATTTTCCCCAAGAGTCCCACAGCATCGTGGCCACCATACACGATGAAAAGGACATCCTTGCTTCGAATCTAAGGGTGATTAACTAAGGAGGAGGAGCATGATGATGGTTTTAGGTGAGGGAATCCCAATTTGCCAAAAAATGGTGAATATTGCTTCGAATTCAACTCGGGGTGACCGGTTTTGGAAATGGGTCACGGGTTGGGGATGGGTCGAGGAGAAAGGGCCTCGGTTGTGTGCTCTGCACGTCCCTCCTTTCCTCTCCTTTTTCCCTCATCTTATTGGTCTCTCTCTAACTCTTCCTTCTCCCCCAATTGGGCAATCCCCTTTTTCCCCCAGTTTTCTAATTCTCCTTCCCCCCGCCACTCTCGTGGCTTTTCTTATTCTTTTTTTTTTAATTTTTTTTAACCAAATATATCTAAAAATAATATATAAAAACTAATAAATAGTACTCATACAAGGTACTTCACATATTGTAGTTCTGCAAAACCTCCTTCGTAAATTCGATTTCCATTATGCTTGTGTCTACACGTCCGTATTGTCGAGTACTTCGAAAATACGCTAAAACAGAAGCTCATACACATCACGGAAGGACGGTCAAAGGAAGTCAATATTCTCGCCTCTAGGGCATTTTCATCAATTCACACTTTTAAAATTATAACAACCATAATTTTTAGGGACGGGCTGTCACATGTTGTCCGCAGAAGTGTTAGTTTGTAGATTTATACTTAATGACAACGATATCTTATATATTAATAAAAAGAATATTGCAAAGTATTTTAATCATTGGTCACCTATGTGAGAGTATAAGTGGGTCTCTTCCATGAGTATGAGATGACTAAATTCTCTAAAGCTCTCATGAATTCAAGATTTGTTAAAGGCCAAAATAAACCCAACCATATGAACCGCAATATATTAGGATTAGTGAGGTGTGTTGCTTATTGTCTCGGTTTACTGTTGCGGTGAACAGTTCAAGATTTCATATCCACTGCATCACCAAGTAAATCCGATAAGTATTCACTAAGGCAGGTTCAAGTCCAAAAGATACATCTCCCGATGCATCTCTTGTCCGCCTGTACTCTCAAATTCTTCTAATTTTTCATTCATGTGGGGGGGACTGTTGGATATTATATATATATATATTAATTATAATGTGAAATATTGTAATATATAATTTTAATAATTGAATGAAAAATATTGTTAACTGTATTTCTTAGAAAGGTTATGTTGTTTAGGTGCATTCCCTTGATAGATAATGTATGCTTATAGATGAAAAGTTACATCTCTTTAATAAGTAGTAATTGGGTTCTATATTAACCCATTGGTATTAAAAGATGGAAAATTAATGTTAATTTTTACTCTTGAGAAATAGAGTTTCCCACTTTGTTCTCTCATTTTTAGTTTGTCAAATTTCAAGTCGTGTCTTGAGAGTATGGAATATATAAAGTTCGTTAGAGTCTGAAGATTGAAGTTCTTTGACTTCGGATTATAGATTGTTGAATCCTGAGAGATGGATGCCTACAGAACTATAAGAACAAGAGTAGGGGCGAAATTCTGTCTTTAGGACATTGCATTTATGCAAGCCTTAATCTCCAAGTTCGTCAGTTTTTCTAACTTTCTCTCTAGTTGTTTATATTAATCTCATATATAATTGATGTTGTTAATTTCTTTATGATCATTATCATTGGAATTATATTGTTATTTCTCATATTTTCTAATATTGATCCATCACGTGCAATATTGCATGGGTCCAAGCAACGATCGAGAGCTTGGTACGTATGACCAACGATCGAGCAATCATTTGTAAACGCTTAATGAATTCCATTGCTAGGTTGTTCTGGGTATGAAGATTTGAGCAATCATTTGGCATGCGATATCTTCCTGAATCGAACCTAAACTTCGGGTTAGAGGATGCATGTGGGAAGATTTGAGGATACGGCACATCACTATTCGTCCAAGGTGTCCCAAACGATTATGCCAAAGTGTAATTTCATGCACAGTCCCTAATGTAGGGCTAGCCATATAGGGGTTCTCAATAGGCGTATGATTGTAGTGTACATACCACTCAGGATATGCTACATCTTTTCTAGAATACGCTTCTGGTCATATTCGTAGGAAGTGATACACATAAATTCAACTCATTTTCTACATAGGTTTCAGCGTGATAGTTATTGTCTTGAATTTCTTTAAAGCTTAACAACGTTCTTCCAGAATGTGGAGAATAACGTGCCTCTTGAATGGTCAAAATAGTGTCGTTTAACAACATTATATGGGCCTTACCGTCTCCTTCGATCAGGTTGGATGAACCTCAAAGGATTGTCAGAGGTGTATTCTTAGGTATGAAGTTAGTGAAATAGGTGCGTTCATGTAAAACGGTGTGCGCGGTTGCATTATCTGCTACACAACTAACTTTTCCACAAGTCATACCTAGAAATAAAATTAATTGAATCGGTCACATGCATAAAAGTTCAAAACACTTAAATTCATTCAATTAATTAATTATTAGAGAAAATGTTAGGAACTTCAGGTTCATAGTCCTTGCAAACAAATGCAATATATACAAAAATATGCAACAAATATATGTAAGTAGGTCTTCGGGGCCTATGATGGTAATTGAATAATTATTAGACTTTGGGGCCAACGGGAAGGATCGGGAGAAAAATATAAACCCAATTAGGTCTAAAAAAAAATTAGGCAATAAAAAAAAAACGATGGTCCAAAATTGGACCAAAGCCTTAATCTTGTTGTTGTGGGGTCCCCACCCAAAACTAGGCTAGAAAAAAAGGACCAAGATAGGGTAATAAGCCCATATGAACAGAGATAGGTTGCAGACACATGCCCAGATGGGAGAGGCCCAAAAAGGCACCAATCTTGTGCATCGCAGACACAGATGCACCAGTACAGAGGCAAGGATCCAGTGCAATTCGGTGCAGGGAATCCACAACAGGCACGCAAGCTATGTTCCACTGTAATGCAGGATATAGGAACGGTAGACCCCAATTGGGCTAGTATTGTAATACCCTGATAATTTATATATATGTGATTTAGTATGAAATTCAAATGAAGGGAAATGTGAAATCCCATTCCTGGAATTTAGTATTAAATATTTTGTAGTCGTATTTGGAGTTACGATGTATTTATATTGATGGTGTATAATTGTTTGATAAGTGAAAAAGACAAAAATACCCCTAGTTGGCTAAACAGAATTATATAAGGACGTATTTTATCCTAATATGTTTCACCATATTTCTTGGCATATTTGGATAGAGGTCAATCCCATGAGCGTGTAGGCAAAAACCGTGCATGAACCAGAGTTATAATGAAGAAGTTAGATAAGTCTTAAATTTAGGGGCACTTTGGTAATTTTCCCCTAACCCTTTTAAAAATCCTGCAGTAGCAGCACGAAATCAGAGAAAGAGACCTGAGTTGGGTAGTTTTGACCAATTTGTTGACCTGTGAATCACTAGTTTTGACCCAACCGTATCTCCATCATCCAACTTTCGTTTTGGGTGATCTTGGTGTCCATGGAAAGCTCTCGATGAGCCCAACATCTTGGTGTTGGTAAATTTCCCATTTTATCGCCCATTTTTCCAGGTTGAAGCGACAAAGTGCCGAGGGTTTTTCGACGAGTTTTCTCCTTTTTCGGTGATCGTTTGGGCATCGGAGTTCGTTTGGGCATCGAATCAAGAACACCCATTTTTGAGGTGTTTTCAGGCCACTTCCAGGTCGAATTGGACTTAGACCAAGGTGTGAAAAATGTTTTCCTCATCGAGCTCTACGTGTCTGTAAAATTTGGTAATTTTTGCAGTTAATAGGAAAATTGGGTTCCATTAGCCAGAAACCGCCATTGCTATATGTGGCCAGTGGTCCGACTTTGCCTTTTTAAGCTAATATCGATACCCTGATTTCATATTTGATGTTTGATTGTTGTGATTCGATTGTTTGAATCTAGTACTGAATATATCCACCACTTGAATAGTTAAGGGATATATGGTTTAAATGATGTGGAACTACAAATGGATGGATCCCGTTTGAGGGTATGTAGGCAGTCTAACAAAAAGGTTAGATGCAGCCATAATATAACCGAAATTAAATTTTGTGAATAATTGTCAAGGAAAGAAATATATTTTGGTTAATAGCATAAAGATTAACCACGACTTTATTTTGGCCTATCATTGAGTATCGTTGCCGAATAAATTTTTGGGTCTTTACAAGTATGATGCAGGTTGGAGAAGCAGCGCTGGGCCACTATAGGCGATCTTAGTGGAGAAAACATGGCTACGGGCTGAGGAAATAGTGAAGTCCACTGGGTTACGAGACAAAAGGAAACGCCTCAGCCAAGTTGGGTGTGCGCTTCGGAGAAGAAGGTCGGCACTGTCGCTTTTAGCGACATTGCCTTTGTTAGAAGTCCTTAGGGGTAAGTGCATAAGTAGATGATTCATTGAAGAACCATCATAGGGTGGCCAAGGGGCATCCTCGACGTCAATGAACGATGAACACTGTGTAATCAAAACGGAATTTCGAAAAAAATCCGATGAGATATCGAAGAAACTTGGCCATATCCTTCATTAACGATGAATATAGGTCATCGGAGTTGACTAGGTTGCGTTAAATCGATGGTCCTGGCAGTGGTTCACTAGTCTGAGCCTAAAAGGACTAGGACGATGTAATGGGCGTCGCATTCGGGGTTCATTGGAGGGCTACATGCCTTCTTGGCTCATGGCTCGTGGCTCGATGCCGCAACTTGGTAGATTTCCATCGAAACCATAACATATTTTTTTTTCAATTTCTGAATTTATACATATATAATTCAATGCATCATCAATATTTATTCACATAATTCAACAATTATGAATATAATGCACTCACAATTTATGTAGAATCTAAAATTCGTAAACGTAACGTTGAGTCATGCATTATGATGAATGTTCATGCTACCAAGGCTATGAAAATATCAAGATAGAAACCGTTATTTTGGAAGAACCTGATTGCGTGATGATATTGATGAACTGGTTTTATGCAGAAAATTCTTTCTTTTCAGTTTCGGCTTTCCATCTCCAAAGCTTGTATCACGTTCAACCCAATTTTTTTTTTTAAAAAAAAAAATTGAATCAATAAAAGTATATGAATAAAAAAATTAAAATTTAATCAAATAACAATTGAAACGTAATACTCTCCTGATTGAAGACGAAAAAATTTCACGTCAAATTTCTTAGCGCAATGAAGGAGCGTGCTAATAATATATTGTGGCTTATTTAATCTGACGAGAGAGAGAGAAAGGGCGCGCCAAAGAGAGAGAGGAGAGATGTGTTGTAGTGAGGATGTGTTATTATTCTTAAGCAGTGCCTTTATTTATAGTAATAAGGAAGGAGAAGAATTCTTGTCCACTAAGAAAATACAATCCTAATATAAAGAGAATAACTAGTAGTCGAAACTAATATAAGATGTACACAATCACACTTTAATATAATATCTAAGCAGTCCATTTATTTATAGTAATAAGAAAGGAGAAGAATTCTTGTCCTCTAAGAAAATATAGTCCTAACATAAAAAGAATAACTAATAATAAAAAATAATATAAGATGTACACAATCACACTATAATATCTATAATATGAGCATGATTATAATCATTAAAGGCACCGTGCTTTTGTTTTCAACGGTAAAGCAACTCGTAATTAATACATTCATCTTTTTAGTGCCACCGGTTAACCAAAAAACATGTTTTCAACTTTTTTTCCAACTGCATTATTATTCGAATTTGATATTGGGGGTGAGGTCACCTTCCATGGTTGATATATGTACACCATGCAATTTCTTCCAGAAGCATTTTTTTTCACCCGTTGTTCGTTTGACAACCAGAAGTATCTGTATATGTTCCGGGACCACACACAAGTATTTTGCTATCTACCTTTCTTTATAACAACCTACCGGCTCGGCTCGGCTCGGCTCCTTCTCATATAAATACAGTATACTATCCACATCACCAAAATATAAAGACCAGATGAGCCACCAACTTATATCAACCATGGAAGGAGACCTCAAAACCCTAACCCTAACCCACCATGTCGCTGCCTTGGCCTTCCCCTTCGGAACCCACGCAGGCCCTCTCCTCAGCCTTGTCCTCAGACTTGCTGCCACCGCTCCACACGTTGTCTTCTCCTTTATCACCACTTCTAAAGCCAACACCTCCCTTTTCTCCAAGTCACTGCCGTCAAGCCTCCCCAACGTGCAGGCTTACGACATACTTGATGGGTTGCCAAAGGGCTTCGTGCCCCCTCGCAACCATGAGGTTACCATTGGATTTTTTTTAAAGGCGGCGCCAGCGTATTTTAAAAGGGCTTTAAAGGATACCGAGGCGGCAACTGGGTTGAAGATCGGGTGTTTGGTTTCGGATGCGTTCTTCTGGTTTTTAGAAGATATGGCGGAGGAGATGAAAGTCCCTTGGGTGCCGGTATGGACAGGTGGACCACGATCGCTGCTTGTTCATGTTGAGACAGACTTCATTTGACAGAGGCTTGGAACCAGCGGTAAGGACACATTTGCTATTTGAAAACTTGACGTAAGATTAAGGTGCATTTACATATTTTTTTCGCATCTTTTTAGAGATATGCTATCAATACACCTCATTTTACTTCTCACACATTCCTTGATAATTTCTATTCATTGATCTTCTTCAATTCATCTGATCCGACGGCCGAAAATTAAAAAGGTGTGTGGGAAGTAAAATAAGGTGTGTGGATATCACACCCCTCTTTTTATTCACAATTATACTTAATTATAATTTCAATCTAATCTTTGAAATTTGACAAAATAAATTTTAAAATACTAAAACTACAAAACGAGTTCTAATATTTTAAGATATATGAAACCAGCGTTGTATGTATATATTTAATGAGATTAGAATACACGGATGTGGTGGTTGTAGGGATATGTGCCTTAATAAGGTTAGCACATCTAATATCTTTTTGGTCCCAGCATTGTGTGTGTACATTTATAAGGGTTCTTTAGCGAAAAACCCTTGAAACACCTATTTTCCGAACAAAATTCCAACTAATATTAAACATTCAAATAAAATCTAAATTTCAAATAGACTACCATGTAGATAAATCAAGATTCTAAAAGTTGGTACGCGCTAGTCGGGTGGCGGGCTAAGGCCTAACGGCTAGGTGGGGTCTAGACGGACTATGAGGATTTAATTAAATCTATTATATTTTGTGTAAAAAATTGTCTATTTATACTTAAAATATATATAATTTCATCATAAACTACAAATAGAATGACATATATATTATGAGACATTTGAACATAATGAAAACATAGGAAACAAGCATAATGTGTGTTAATTTAAGTATTCAACAAATCTTTTACGATTTATTGAAAGAAATAAAATACAAAATGAAAGTTATCTATTTTCAGGGTGGTGACCAACTGCCTAGCACCTAGGCAGGGCCTAGGCAACCCTAGACAGGGATTTTTAGAACAATGAGATAAATATATAACCAATTATTATAACATATTTACAACTTATGCCACAAAACCCTAATTATGTGAATAAATATTATTACTCACCCTAATTATGATTAGCAATTAACCCCATATGGAAATTAGTTTTTTTGTTTCATAAATATTATTAACATATATATATATATATATATATATTAATTTACCCATATTCATAAACAATTATAGGCACATTTTTCGTTTGAAAAACAAGAGGATCCTTTGTATAATAAGTTATTTTGCATCAAATAATATTGTTTGATAAAAAAAAAAAACCAAAAATCAATTTGACATATCCCGACTGTAGTCGAGGCATGCTGGCCAACACCCGAAGGTGACATAACAAAAAAGGAAGGTGAAGCATAAAAATATGGATAGATTTAAACCAAAGCTAACATTTATTAAATCTAAAGTGGAGAGTGCGCAGTAGTGGGAAGAACCTATAAAACACAAGTTTTCAGAGCATATATGACAATACAACATAGGTAGAGAAGTCAAAACAAGTTAAGGTATTTATTACACAACTGGAAATAAGCTCCTACATTTATTTGTGGAAATGTCAGAACCGTCCGAAATCCCTCGTATGCCACAGAGAATTCAGCTAACTAAGTCTTGGAGGGGCGAAAAATAGAAGGGTGAGTGGGCGAAAACAAAGGTTTATAAAACACATTTATTTTCTAAACATACTAACCCCTTGTCGTAAAACATGTGTAGTTTCCAAAAAATCATACTACATATAAGTATGAAATCAAATGTAAATCAACAGTAATTCCAGAAATACACCAATCATAATATCTCAACTGTAGCATAAGTGAATCAAGTGCTCATCAATCTATGCTAACACACGAGTTCATGCAGAGGGAATCTGACATGAACATGACTAGGTGTAATCATAATATACGCTTTAGTATGGGATCCCAAACCGAAAATAGGTGATGGGTGCATCACATACGAGTAGGGTTAGTTCAGTATGGGATCCCAAACCGAAGATAGGATCCTAAATTCCAAACTGATTTTTTTCGAGACAAGGTTTTCAAAACCAAAACCGAATGAAAATTTCGGTATTCTTGAATTTTTTGGGGGATTTCAGTATGGTTTAGGATTCATCGACCTCTCACCTTCCCTGCCAGCCCATACCGCCACACCTTATCCCAGATTCGTCAACATCCCTACCCCCATCTCTATCTTTCTCATTCCTGGGCTTGTCTTTGCGATTTGGAGGGCTTTGCGAAGTGCATTGAATAGAATAAGGTACTGATCATCATCGATCTGTGAGCTTTTCCATGTCTTGCCAAACGAAATCACCATCAGAGGGCTACTCTGCTTTGCAGGCTTGCAGCGATGGATCTGATGTCATGGAAGAACGATTGGGTTCCTCAGACAAAGGCTGTAATGGGTATGGTGTTTTGGGAAGAACAGGTTGCAGGTGTGGCTGATTTTGAAGATTTAGAAAGCAGACGAAGGCTTGCTTCTGCATTTGAGGGAGACAGTGGAACTGTGGAAGGAAGGAGAGAGGGTTATTAGTTTCAAGAAATAAAAGAAAGAAGAAACCATGATGGTTTCAAGAAATAAGAACCAAGATGGTAGACAATGAGACAAAGAAAGAATAAAAAAAAGGCAAAGGTTGTGAAGTAAAGTTATTGGTCGGAGGAACGGCTTGGTGGGTTGATTAAATAAAATAAATATATATATATATATATATATATATATATCGGTTTGGGATTCCCGAAAAAAGGAAAATGTGAGACCAATTCCCGTACCGAACGATTTGGGATTGGTACCAAAATTTTTGGGATTTTCGGTCGGGATTCTTTCAGTTTGGGTTCGGGATTTTTTCGTTTTGGGTTCGGGATTTTTGGGATTTTTTTTCTAGCCGTACATATGAGTCGGAGTTGCCTAATGCAACTTGTACGACAGGACTGTCACCTACAATGGATCCAAGGTGAGTGTGCGGTGCTATGTGAACATACACATGAAGCCTATCCCTGGCCCAGGCAAGTACTACACCGGTGCAAGCATGCATGATGAGCAAGTATAATATATATGAACGTGCCATGACAACATATAAATCTCAACAATATAATGGCATTTTTAAAATTAAATAAAACATGACATGATAGGTGTAAAATCAATCAAAAGCACTTGTGGAAACTATAAAACTTTATACATATTATATATACAAAAAAATGCCCACTCACTGATACGTAGTCGGATCGTAGTATCCTAGCCTTGCTTGTCCTCGTACCTCCTTGGGGTAATTCTCACCTATATGTGAAACAACTATACTAATTAATTAATTAGGACATACACTAAAAGGCTAGGAAAATCCCCTATAGTTTGCTCAAACGGAGGGTTTAAATCTACAAAAAATATTTTACTCGACGTCACAAACCCGTATGCTTCAACCACATGCCGCCCGGAGGCCGAACGCACCTTCACATGTTGCCACGTGCTACCAGGTCGTGGCCACACGCACGCCCACACGCAGGCCACATGCTTGACACGCTGACAGAAACCCTAGGGAATATTCCGTCAGATTTGACGGAATATTCCTTTAAGTTTACGGGGTCAGAATATTCCGTTAACTTTAACGAAATATTCTCCTTCTTCTTTAGTTGTCCTTCGCCGTTCGTCGGATTTTGGAAATTTTTTTAAAACTTTATATCTTTCTCATTTCTCAACCATTTTCGATGTACTTTATATAGAAATGAAGCTTCAGAAGAGGAGAACAAGATTGTACCTTCCAAAATCCAAAAAAGTGGATGAAAAAGGATTGAAAAAGCTTCGAAAGTCTCGGACCTATTTTCGTCTTCTCAAACCCATGTGTTTTCTCGTTGTCTTGACTTCCAACTTAGACTAGGGACTCTAGGGTGTCGTGTAGTTGTAGTTAGACCAACCAAAACCTTGTAACTCGAAGGGAAAAAGGTCGGAGAAATTACACTCGAGTCGGAGCTCCGAGTTGATCCAAGTTGAACACCCAAAACTCAATTATTTTAAGATCACTTCATACAGATGAACTCATGGGAATGAGAAGAGTACGATGGTGGTGGTTTGAGGTCCGATTTAATGATGGGTCTTTGTGTTGCAAAGAGAAGGGAATCTCGGCATGAAGGAGAAGAAGAAGAAGAGAATGAGGGATAGGATAGTTTCTGATTGGGTAGAGAGGAGAAATTTCCGATTGTGTGAAAAGTGTGGGAAGTGAAATGATTGGTGGTGAGGTAGAGTAGGGCACGGGACAAATTTACAGAGAGAAGGGGATAAGATTTGTACAAATTTGAAATCAAACGAAATCTAACACGCCTTATCAAAAATAGTAGTTTCCAATATTGAATAATTAGCACGTACGTGTACAAATCTACCCGTTGTTAATGCACTTTAACTAAACATAACTTTTTCGTTACAACTCGGATTCTGGTCTAACTCGCACTCACGCATTCGTAACGAGTACTAATTAATTACAATATTGAGAAAAATAAATTAAAAGCTGAATAACTACATCCACATCAGGTTCCACTTTGCCAAAAAGGGCATAAACGTCAATTTACACACTCAGGGAGAAAATTACATGAAAAATTAGGGACAGGTCATCTCAAATTAATATTCTTTTATTTTGTAGGTAAATTATTTTACACAGATTATTACATACATTAGCCATTTTGATTTGTTATTATATATGCATGTCAAAAATAATTTATCTATATCTATATGTAAAGTATAAGTAAATTAATTTTTTATAAGAATTAAAAAATAGGTAAATTATAAGTACATTATTTACTTATAAGAATTAAACAATAGGTAAATTATATTGTAGGTACATTATGTTTCTAAAAAAAAGGAAAATTGAAATTCATAAACAAAAAGTAGTAGATATATTATCTTTTCAATCAAATTACATTCCTTTATTTTGTAGGTAAAATTTTTTAAAGCATTATTACATATATCGGGCACATTTTACTACTAATATATATATATATGTGTGTGTGTGCGCGCGCGCGTGTGTGCAAATATATATTAGCTTTAGTAGGAATTATACATTGTAGGTACATTATGTTTGTACAAGAAAAAAGCAATAGGTAAATTAAAATTCATAAACAAAAAGTAGTAGATATATTATTTTTTAATCAACTTACATACCTTTATTTGGTAGGTAAATAATTTTACATGCATTATTGCATATATTGGGCACATTTTAGTAATATATATGTGCAATTATAATTTATTATATCAAATGTAGATAAATTAATATTGAATCAAATAAATAAAAAATTATTTATTTTGTAGGTAAATTATTTTGCATGTAATATTACATATACTAGGAATATTTTATTACTAACACATATGTCCAAATAATTTACCTATGTTTTTATGTAAATTACTCCATAGTTACCTTTCAGTTTCCATTTGGTAAGAAAATGACAAGATTAAATTGAAATCGTCTAATTTTATGCAAATTTGGAAAACAATTACGAAATCTAAATGAAAGTATAACATTAATGTTTATTTAGGTATTTATTTATTGCCAGAAGCATTAACATACAATTTGTTATGATATATTAATATGCAATGAATTTAAACATTAATACATTTAAGCATCTAGAAAATGGAAAATGTCTGAAGTCAAACAGAATTAATGAATTTGCTTATGTGGAGCCTTGTCATTGAGTTTTATTCCAGTAAAAGAAATTATGTCATATTTTATGTAAAGAAACTTAAATTTTAAGGGTTAAAATCATATTTTCAATATGTATAATGAGATAGTTGTGTTACCTACAAAAGAACTCCAATGGCTCATGTTTACATATTATAATGAGAGGAAATGGATAGGAGGAGACAAGATAGGGGGAGGGGGATGGGGCCTAGGTTGAGTGGAAGAGGAGAGAGGGGAGGGAGAAGAGAGAGAGAGAGAGAAAGAGAAGGTGGGGCCGAATGACAGATGGGGGACATCAAGAAAATGGGAGTGGGGAGGGGAAGGGGTGGGTGGGTTCGAGTCGGGGAGAGGGGGAAGTTTGACCAATTTCATTGAACTGTTTAATGTTGAATTTTGTCTTAATTATTAAATAAATTTATTAGATTGTGTTTAGTTAAAATTCAGTCTTTGAAACTCTTTTTGTTTCTTTGTTAAACGATAAATTTTGTTAGATTAGGTGTTAGATTAACTATTGACAAGATTTGAACTCATGTCATCCCGCAAACACTCAATACAAAGATTAGGTGTTAGATTTGTTACTGACGGAGTTTGAACTCATGTTGTCACGCAAAAACTCCATACATTTTATCACTGTAAATAAAGTACGTTCACTCACTGTTTCTCATGATTTTTTTGTCTTTCTAACTCTGGTCTAAATAGTATGAATTTGCCACATATGCGTATAAACTATACACTTAGTTTCTTAGTAAACTTAAGATATAGAAAATAGAAAAGTAATTCTATGTATTATCCACTATTTGCCTTTAAAATATAAAAAGTAATTTGAGTGTATCACAAACAACATGATGTAATGTTACAGTTTTACATTTTAAGAGATGAGTGGACTATATCGTTAATTTGTCCTTATATTAATAAATCATAAATGTACTCGCTTTAGTGGAATAAAATAATAACACTAGTCGGTATTTTGTAGTTGTTACTGTTAAATTAATTATGGTCGTTGATTTTAAAAGAAAATTTAAATTAAACTCACTGGATTTTTCCGTGTGGTATCAGAAGAATTTTCAAATGGCTAATGAGCCTAGAATAACGAGCCATTTGGCTCACTGGTGGGCACATGGGGGCCAGAAACCTTTTATTGTGTGACGTCATCGCTGACGTCAGCCACTGCCAAGGCCCGGCACTTTTTTTTTTAGCAGTCCAACGAGCTACCGTCAGAAATCCAATTGACTCTTTCATTTGTCACCCCCTTATTTAAAAACACGTAATATACCATTTATGTTCGATCATAATGAAAAATTCTTCATTTAACTCAGTTGCTTGGAGGTCTGGTAGACCTGCTCTAACTAGAAAATAATTTGTTTGGTATGAAGTTGTAAATAGTTGATAAAGACACGGACAACTTTATTTTATCCATCTAGTTTCTTTATTGAAAAAAATGACCAGCTAGTAGCTTTATCATGACAGTTTATTATTTAAATTACAGAAGTATTTCAGCTTCCCCATGACCATTACTCTGGGATTCACCAACATCGAAAATCGAACAAAAGACGTGCCGTGTAAAATACGGGCCTGAAATTCGTCCCCAGTTACTAGGCTATCTCGTGATGGTTATTGTATCCATGTAGTTCACTATTCATTTTAATTCTTCTCAATTTGTAGCTAATTCTATGCCCCATAAGTTCAATGGTTGCCTATGTTGTTTCTTATTCCCAGAAGATTGTTGAATATTCGATAAATTATCATAATATTTAATCTATTTCAGGAGATGAAGAAAAAAGCCTCGACTTCCTTCCTGGATTTTCAAAAGTTAAAATACCTGACCTACCTGAAGGAATCTTAGGAAACTCAGAATCAACCGTTGGAAGCCTATTATACAAAATGGGACAAACACTTCCAAAAGCAACTGCAGTTGCCATAAACTCCTTTGAAGAACTGGAACCTGAAGTTGTGAATTTACTCAAATCAAGATTCCAGAAGTTCCTCAACGTTGGACCCTTTAGTTTAATAACATCGTCCCCGACGCCGCCGTTGATCAAAGATGACAGTGGCTGCTTAGAGTGGCTGGACAAGCACAAGCCTACATCTGTTGCATATATTAGCTTTGGAAGTGTGGTTGCACCACCACCTCATGAGCTGGCAGCATTTGCTCAGGTGTTAATTGAAACTGGGTTTCCATTTATTTGGTCATTTAGGGGCAACATAGAGGATGTATTGCCCAAGGGGTTTAACAAAAGTGGCTTGAATGGAAAAATAGTTCCCTGGGCACCACAAGTGCAAGTCTTGGGGCATGCCTCAACTGGAGTTTTCTTAACGCATTGCGGGTGGAATTCAATCTTGGAGAGCATTGTTGGCGGTGTGCCGATGATTTGCAGGCCATTTTTTGGGGATCAAAAGCTTAACATGAACACTATAGAGGCTGTGTGGGAAATTGGTGTGGGGATTGAAGGAGGGGTCATTACAAAAAATGGAGTGATAAAGGCCTTGGAGCTGACTTTGAAGCATAAAGAAGGGAATGAAATGAGAGAGAAAATCAAGGTCCTAAAAAATCTTGCTCAACAAGCTGTTGCAAGTAATGGTAGCTCTCCACAAGCATTCAGTACCTTGGTGGAGATTGTCACAAAATAATGTAAAAGTTTGTTAAAAAGCTTGGGGAGCAACTGTAATATTTGATTCAAGGGAACTTTAACGAAAAGCGCCCGGTACTGTTCACTTTAACGAAAAATCACATTTTTACACTAAAAAGTCAATCCTGGTACTATTCACTTTACCCTTTATTTTGTCCTTATCATTAAAACTCAAAGTTTTCAAGCCATTTTCAATAGCTACGGATTTTGGGGAGAGACCCAGTGGTTTTCTTTCTCTATATTGATATGAGCTACATTGTGATAATGGTGATTAGCTTGTGGGGTGTATTTGAGAATTTCAGAAAATTTAATGGATTTATAAATTTATGAAATTTTTTTGGAGTTTAATTGATTATTAGAAATTTCATATAAAATTTTGATTCAATTCTCTCGAAATTTTATGATGAGATGTGAGATTTGTGGATGCTTTAAATACACTACGAAATCTCTCAAATTTCCTCTAATTCCTCAACTATCTCAAATTCTTTAAAATCAATTTCTAATTAAATACACCTGGAATATTATAAATTTTTTTTTAAATTTTAATTGAATATACCCGGATTTCTAAGAATTTTAATAAACTATCTTAAAATTCTAATTGAATACACCTTGAATTTCAGAGAATCACTTAAAATCCAGATTGAATACCCTTAGAGTCATTAAAAGAATTAAAATCCCTCCAAATTCCAATTGAATACACCCCTGTAATCACTGTTAAGGGTTAACTGAGAATTAGTTGTTTTGTTAAGTTTTCTAAATGGCATGAGTGATTAGTTGGTTAAGCTGTTTGGATTGCCACCAGGCACACGATGTATGCATGAGTACCTGGATGGCTAGAGATTTGTTGTCGCCTAATTTGTGTGTTCCTTCTACATCTCTTTCTAATTTTTTGACATGTGTCATTTAACTTAATACTCCATTTAGCAACATCAATCTTTTTTAATATGTATTTAAAAATAAAAACTTAATATTTAACTTAACTCTCAATCAACAATGCTACCTTTCTTAATATGTGAAAACAAAAAATTAATAGGGAAACAAGTTTACATGGTTCGCTAAATCAGCCTACGTGCACGGTAGAGTGGATTAATCTTATTGATCATAATTTGAGAGTGAACATATTATGAAATCCATAACCAAAAAGAATAAATGCCTATAACAATACGTATATGTTCCACAAAAAGTCCCTTAAGAACCCAACACAACTAACACCACCTAGCCACCTTAGAAATCAATGTAACTATCACAGAATATAATTATTTCAATACTCCCTCAAGTTGATGTAAGAAGGTTGAAGGATTCAGCATAAAGAGAAGGCTTTGAAGTCGAGTTTTAGATGGGCCTTGGTTAAGATGTCAGCCAGCTCGCCGCTTCTAACAAACATCATTTAGATTATATTGGCTTGAAGGTTTTCTCAAAAGAAATGACAATCAACTTCAATTTGTTTGGTTCTTTCATAAAGAGAAGTTATGGGCTGCTGCTGTCAGCTCGGTGCAAAGGTTGCTGGTTAAAGCGTTTGGGTGCCCGACTTAGGTCGCTGAGTTGGGCTTATGTGGGAGAGATGAAGGGAGGCTCGAACCTCCTTCATTGGTTGGGCTTGCGAGCCACCGGGCTAGCTCGTGCGAGAGATGAGAGAAAGGCACGGGGGCGTCAACCCCCTCATTTTAGACTGGATCGTAAGGCCTTTTGGGTTGAGAGAGAGTGGCAAAGACTTTTTTTAGGCTGAGATGGTTGGCTAAAGGAGAAATAAATGGACCTGGCTATGGGGCCTAGCATGGCTGCTGGGCTTTTACGGTCTAGAGCCTATGGCTAGTCGGTGATGGCTAGGTCTGTGGGGTACCAGCTGGGCTTCGGCCTGGCGTGCTGCTCTATGCAATTTTATTTTATTTTTTTTGTGAAACCATCTAACAATTCTTTCTTGCGTCTTTGTAGGATTTATTCGAGCATGTCTTCTTCAGGTCACAAGAGTGATGATGGTGTTCCACCGTTGTATAGTCAAGGCGAGTCTTTGAGTAAAGTGGGCTACTTCAAGGCTGCTCACGTCAAAATTAATTCTGATGACTCATTCAGAGACTTCCTCGAAGCATACAAGCATGCCATTCCGTCTGGGGTCTGCGTGAAACATGTTAGGGAAATGAGCATCTGTGAGTCAATTAGTGGTGCTCGAAGAGCTATCAAGTTTCACCTTTACTACTTCATGTTAGGATTCACTTTTCCCATGCCATGTTTCTTCCAAGAAGTGTTGTGCTCCATGAAGTATGCCGTCCCCGCTCAGTATTCTTCAAATGCGGTTTGCGTGATTGTGGGATTCATCAATCTGAGCCAATGCTTTGACTTGGATCTAACTATCAATGGATTATGGTACTTCTTGATAGAGTTGGGTAGCTACGATCTTACCATAGGCTCTTTGACCATTCGAGCAAGGGTGATCATGAATGGACAAAGAGACTTTGAAGATAAGTGGAGAGTGGGAGTTTGATTCTTCCCAATAGCTACGTATTCCGATGATTTTCATCACTGGTAAGTAAACTGCTTAGTCTTTAAGCTGTTTTGTGCTATTGTTGAGCTACTATCTGATTTACTGATTGTCCTCCTCTATCTATGCAGAATTGGAATTTGGCTCAACTTTGAAGACTTCTCCAGACATGAAAAAAGTGCACATTGCTTTAGGAATCCTTGTTGAGTGTTGTGAATGGCGTTGGCTGCTTAGTCCTCTTTGCCACGAGAAAGGTGGGCTACCCCAAGAAAGGAGATAAAGCAAATCAAGGTAGAGGCATTGGTTTGGCCAATCACTATCAATGGAGCACATTGCGAATGAAGGTGCTAAAAATAGACCATTTCCACCTACAAGAAATGCTGGTTGAGAAAAAACCTAGGACTTCCTTTGTTGCCTATGAAGATCTGCCTGATGTCAAAAAGCTTGCGATTAACTTTTTCCAAGGGGAAAAAAATATGAGGCTGCTAGATCCGAGCCTATGACGCCTGCCATGTTAAAGATGGCTAGTACAATTGCTGATAGGATTGCTTAGCGTAGAGGTTCTGTTGTGCCACCAATGCTAAAGTCTATATTAAGACGTTTGTTGGGAGCTAAGTCTGGTTCACCTAAAGAGAAGCTTACTATTATGAAGAGTAGTAAGGTGGACTCTGCTGCTAAAGTGGCGTCTAGCTTATTCCTCTTGTTGCTGAGGTTGATTCGCATACTGAGAAAGATGAGTCTGCTCACGTGGGCAATGGTGAGAAATCCACCAAGCTTGAAAACAGGGACGCGTGTGCCAAATTTGTTGATGACATTAATGGGGTTCTTTGCCCAAGTTCCTTTTGCAAAGCATACAACCCAATATAGAAGGACTACTCTGCTTGCTATGATGTAGAAAACAACGATTCTAGCAATAGAGTCTATGCACATTGACCAAGAGGATACCAAGGCTGCCAACGAGGTGGCAAAAGCTATAGCAGCTTAGGCTTCTTCTTCTGTTGAGAAGATAAAAAGTTAGAGTCTGAGTTTTCCTTTGAAGGGATCAGATATCTCTGCCCCCACTTCTTTGTAGCTTGAGACCACTCATCAAGAGATTGATGACTTGAAGGCTAGGCTTGATGCGATCCAATTTAAATGTAAAAGTGCAGAGAAGGAGATTGGTCATTACATACCTCAGATTCAAGATCTAGAGTGTGTCGTTTCGGGGCTTCATTCTGCTGCCTACGCAAAGGATGAAGAGTTGATGATGAAGAGTTGATTAATGCTTATAATCAAGTAATCCACTTCCAAAAGATCGCTAATAAGCTTGAGCCCCAATTGTTGGAACTCTAAGGTGTGTTGAAGATCAATGAAAGTCTAAAGAGGGAAGTGGGTGAGTTGTAATGCGTCTGTGTTGGTCTGCTCAAGGAGAACGAGTAGTTGAAGGGTGAAAAGGTTGGGTTTAAGGCTTCGCTTGATTTCTACAAGTTGGGCTATGTAGATCATCTCTTCAGTAGGCCGTCTGACTTTGAGTTTGTTGGGAAATACTTCGAGACCTTTTCTATTTCTCTAGAAGACTTTCTTGCCTTTACTTTCAAGTCTTCCATTAGTGCAGTAGTTCGAGAAGTCGATGCCCAGGTGGGGCAGCCGAGGGTGAAGCACAGAATAATGCCCTTGTTGAGAGTATGGCAGCTACTAAAGGTGTGGCAATCAAGTAGTGATGGGATGTCCAAGCTGCTAAAGAGTAGTCTTCTAGGTAGCCTTCAGGAGTTTTTTCTTTCTTTTGCTTGAACTCCATTGGCATTTGTTCTTTGTTTATCAATTTTGCTAGAAAATTTAAAAAACTTGTTTCCTTCACTTTTCTTTATCTTCGCTTCTTTTGTTTGCACTTAACTTTTGACTCTTAGACTAGCGACATACGCGTTTCTTTTCTATAAACAGACAGGTTGGCGCATCCGATATAGTTGCGGGTTTTGGTGCAGAACCTTTGCAAAGCTGTTAGCCATAGGGTTGGCAGCCACATGTCTTACTTACAAAAGCAGACAGTTTCACTGACCACTTGGTTGTTAGCTTTGACTTTCTCCAATCCTTTGAGCTATGTGGCTTACATCACCACATACTAAATATTCTTGGGTGTTAAGCCTCCTTTAGTCGGGGACCGATCCCTACTCTTGGCCTTCAGCCTACTCATACTGTTTTCCATCCTCATTTCTTTTTTAGGCTACTCATGCCTTGTCTGCTCGCCGAGCCTTGTCCTAAAGTGCATGTTTCTCTGCCAGAGCGAATGAGTTTGCCAGAGTTAGATATTCTCCCATAATCAATTCTCCAAAAGCGGGTGGTTTGCTAGGAAAGCTGCACTAGCTATCAAGTTGTTGCATCCGACTATCTTTGCATTCTCTACTTTGAATCTTTCACATAGCTATCAAGCAGTCAAACTTCTTTTTGATCGAGCGATAAGATGAATATTCTTTCGTGAAAACAAAAACAAAAAAAACTCATCGAAACTCCAGATGGATTGTGGCGGCAGAGTGTGGAACCAATCTTGCTTTTGGCCTTGCAAAGTAATGGCGAATATCTTGCACAAGAGGGTGTCATTATTCCGGTAAAGGTCATTCCGTTGTGGTAGTGCTTTAGGTGCCTTGACAGGTCTCTATCTTCCTTGAAAAAGGTGAAATGTGGCGTGTTGAATTTTTATGAAGGCTCTGTTTGCTCAATCTCATACGAAAAAAGGTGACCTATTTATGTTGTTCATGTTTAGTCAGAGTGCCTCGTCAATAACTTCATTGCGCTGGAAATCACTCAATTGTTTAGTTAGAAGCCTCTCTACTTGTTCCTAAATTTACCTTTGTTGGGGTAACAAAGCTTTCGGCTGCCCCCGATCGTGATCTGTTAGTCTAGGCTGCTATTCCCCATGCTCTACTCTTCTATGTCACAGTTCTAGTAGATGTGGTACATTCCTGGTAGGTGAGCTGGTTACTCGTAGGCTACTGGTTGAACTTAAGCTAGATCGAGTAATTGTTTCTTACTATCCATCATGTTGCCTACTCTACTGTGTAGTGGAGGATGCTCTTTGTAGGCCTACTGCAAATGAACACTTCGTCTGGAAGGTTGTCCATGTTGATTATCAGAGTGTGGCCCTAACTGTGAATGTATGCTTGTCCATGGGCCTAACAGGGAGTACACGCTCCTTCGTGCGCTGCGATGAGAGTTGACGCTATCTCGGGGACCTAAGCGGAAGTGTACACAGCTAGAACGTTAGGTTCATGGCTGGTAGAGGGGCAACTACCCATGACGCTACTGGAAAGGTTCATGTCTGCCCTTGTCCTGCTTTGGGACACCTCGTTTTGGGCATGCTGCATCTTGGTACGCTATGAAAGCTGATTCACCAAGATCGTCTGTTAGGCAAGCGTGGTTATCAACTCTATGACTTGTCGAAACAAGTGTTGTTCAACAAGCGGGATGGAAGAGCTTGAATGGTAGGTTTCTTTATGAGTGGTGGAAGTGTAATGGACTTCGAGTGCGAGATTAGAACAAGGATGGATCAAATATGTAGAAAAACAGGGTGAAAATATCCCCGGTCCCGAAATCTGAAGCTTGGATGGTTGAACCAGTGTTGGACCTGTTTGGGCTGTGGGTGCGGGCTAAGCCACTAGAGTACGTGCACGGGTTGAACCAAAGTTATAATTCTAAAGAAATATATATTTAAAAGTTTATGGTAACAAATGACTTGGCATTTTACTGGGATAAGTGTGGTATTTATAGGAGGGTGGTTGACCCTTAGGGAGAAGGGAATGGTCAGCCCTTTATTGTGGTGATGGGAGGATGCAAGATATTATGTGAAACAATATCTTGCAATTAACATGTCAATTATTCCTACTTTAAATAGGAAGTTTTGGGAGTTACCTTTTGAATAAAATCAATAAGGGATTGATGAGTGGAATTTGAATAAATTCCATGTTCATCGCCTTTGACTCTTTCTTGATTAAGCCATTATTGTTCATTCCATGCCCATGAGAATCCCGGTGTGCCTCAAAGGTAATCTCATCTTATTAACCCAAAAGTTAAAAAAAATTTACTCCACGATGTTGAAACTTGCCTTGCCATTCATCTCTTTGCACTAGCAGCTTTCTCCGTGGTGTATTCTATGCATAACCTTTGGACCTTTTAGAAATTTTGTCCATTATTAGTTTAACTATTGAGAAAAGCAGTTCAGCAACATGAGCACACCAATGCCAAGAAATAGGGTTAAATTTCTATGTATTAAAATGAAAGGCTTAAATCAGGTTAAAGTCGTCTAATTAGCTAGTTGGTAAGGCAATAGCTTACCAAGATGATGATCAGTAGCTGGTCCGAGAGGATGATCAACCACACTAGGACTGAGACACGGCCTAGACTCATACGGGAGGCAGCAGTGGGAAATTTTCCTCCTAGGAGGTGGAAAGGTCTTATGTGCTTAAACCAGGTTGTTGAATTGATTTATATATCGTGATTTAAGCCTTTGTTGTTGAATTGGCTTATTATGTGCTTGATATAAATGTCTATATATGAGGATGATTGTATTATTTATTTAAAAAAAAATTGAATTGGCATCTTATGTGCTTTAACTCCACTTGTGTAAGTTTATCTTACATTGCCGGTCCCAAGCCCGGATAAAGGAGAGGGGAGTACGTCAAGTAGTCAACAGCCGCCACTTCTATTTTATGTTAAATCCTTATGATAATGAATCCTAAATGAAATTGTGCTAAAGCTAGGTTGTCACCCATAAGTGGTGCGTTGTGTGGCCCGAGCACAGTGATAAGTGAGCAAGGGTCGTTGTATTTCCATTAACGCCCGGATGTAGTGTTAAATTAGCAAGGGGGCCAAAAAACTTCTTTTTGAATGACTTCACTCAAAGTTGTTTGGAAGCATCTGCTCCTATCAACTTTACACAAGACATGCAAAAGAAGTACTTTGACTTTATTAGACGGGGAAGGGTGGTGAAGAAGCTAGGACAAGAAGGTAGAGTTCAAGAGAGTAGAATGTGTTTAGCAGCGTGGAATATTAGAACCTTAATCGGAAAATCTATGCAAGCAGTGGAAGTTATGGTGAGGAGAAGGATAAATATTATGTGCCTACAAGAAACTAAGTGGGTTGATCTTAAGGCAAAGGATCTCAAAAAATCAGGCTTTAAACTTTGGTATTCAGGCAATGGTTTTGGGGAGAGAAACAAGGATGGGGAAGCCATCTTGGATTTTGCAATGGCATACGATATCTTCTTAGCCAACACCTTCTTTAGGATGAGAGAAGAACATGTGATCACCTACAAGAGCGGGTCGTCAAAAACACAAATAGATTTTTTTTCTAATGAGGAAGAGGGATCGTATAACTTATAAGAATTGTAAAGTTACACCTGGATAGAGCTTGGCTAATCAACATCGCTTGTTGGTGATGGATGTACATATCAAAAGAGAGAGAAACAAGAATAAGACCTTTAAATGCCCAAGGACTAGATGGTGGAATCTAAAAGGAGAAAAATAAACCAATTTTTAAAGAGAAAGTAATCACCCAATTCATTTGGGATAGAGAGGGGGAAGCTAGCCAAATGTGGGATTCCATGGCTAGTTGTATCCAAAAAGTAGCAAAAGGGGTATTAGGAAAGTCCAAGGGCTTTGCTCCACACCAAAAGGAATCTTGGTGGTGGAAGGAGGAGGTACAAACAAATGTTAAGGCTAAGAAGAAATGTTGAAAACGGTGAAAGGTATAGAATAGCGAAGAAGGAGGCAAAGAAAGTTGTGAGAGAAGCTAAGCTAGTAGCTTTTGACGATATGTATAAGCGATTAGATACCAAAGAAATAGAGTTGGATATCTATAAACTAGCTAGAGCAAGGGAAAAAAAGACAAGGGAGCTAAACCAAGTGAGGTGCATCAAGGATGAGAATGGAAAGGTTCTTGTTACAGAGAATGCGGTTAAAGACAGATGGAGAGGTTATTTCCATAATATTTTCAATGAAGGACATAAAAGAAGTACTTCTTTACGGGAGTTGAGTAACTCAGAAAAGTGTAGAAACTACTTCTTTTACCGCCGAATTAGGAAGGAAGAAGTGGTTGTAGCATTGAACAAGATGAAGCATAGAAAAACAGTGGGCCCAGATGATATACCAATCGAAGTGTGGAAGGTCTTGGGAGAGACGGGTATATCATGGCTCACATACCTCTTCAATAAGATTTTGAAAATAAAAAAGATGCCAAATGAGTGGTGAAAGAGCACTTTGGTGCCTATCTATAAGAATAAGGGGGACGTACAAAATTGCATGAACTATAGGTGTATTAAATTGATGAGTCACACAATCGAACAACCAATTCGGGTTCATGCCAGGGTGCTGAACTATGGAGGCATTCTATCTCTTACAAAGATTGTTGGAAAGATATAGAGATATGAAAAAGGATTTGCACATGGTTTTTATAGATTTGGAAAAAGCATATGATAAGGTCCCAAGAGACATTCTTTGGAGGATTTTAGAGAAGAAAGGAGTACGAGTAGCAAATATCCAAGCTATAAAAGATATGTATGATGGAGCAATGACTACCGTAAGACCTCATGAAGGACAAACCGAAAGCTTCCCCATAACTATAGGGTTACATCAAGGCTCATCTTTAAGTCCTTATCTTTTTGCATTGGTGATGGATGAGTTAACGAGACATATTCAAGATGATATTTATTGGTGTACGCTTTTTGCAGATGATATAGTGTTGATACATGAAACTCAGGCATGAGTAAATGCGAAGCTTAACCTTTGGAGAGAAGTGTTGGAATCTGAAGGTCTTCACCTAAGTCGACCAAAAATAGAGTATATGGATTGCAAGTTGAATGCAAATGGAGGCTCATATGAGTCAAGGGTAAGGATTGGAGATCAGGAAGTACCAAAGAACGACAACCTTCGCTACCTAAGATCTATCTTGCAAAAGAACGGAGAGTTGGATAGATACCTTAACCATAGAATACAAGTTGGATGGATGAAGTGGAAGAGTGCATCCGGCGTGTTGTGTGACCATTGTATGCCACTGAAGCTCAAAGGAAAATTTTATAGGACGACAATAAGGACATCAATGCTTTATGGCATGGAATGTTGGGCAGTGAAGCATCAACACATACATAAAATGGGTGTAGCAAAGATAAGAATGCTTTGTTGGATGTGTGGGCACACGAGAAAGGATAAGATTAGGAATGAGGATATCCGAGGTAAAGTAAGAGTAGCCGAAATTGAAGGAAAGGTGAGAGAAAATCAGTTATGGTGGTTTGTACATGTGAAACGAAGGCCTATTGATGCAACGATTAAAAGGTGTGATTATGTGATAGAGCTTTAGGGCTGAAGGGGTAGAGGAAGACCTAGGAAGACCTTGGAAGAGACTCTAAGAAAAGACTTAAAGTACTTGGACCTAACAGAAGATGTGACACAAAACCGAGCGCAATGGCGTTCTAGAATTCATATAGCCGACCTAATTTAGTGGGAAAAGGCTTTGTTGTTGTTGCTGTACACTTAGTTGTTCAACCATTGAGGCAATCTATCTCTTACGAAGATTGATGGAAAGATATAGAGATATGAAAAAGGATTTGCACATGGTCTTTATAGATTCGGAAAACGCATATGATAGGGTCCCAAGAGACAATCTTTGGAGGATTTTCTATATTATATTACAACATTCTCCCTTTAAGGGTTACAAATCTTCGATTAAATCATTAAAATTACAAATCTTCGATTGAATCGTTAAAATCTTGATCTGTTTTGGATGTTCACCCTGTTAGGTAACTCCCCCTGTTGTTTTCCCTCAAGATGATGACTCATTCTTGTTTGGTAGCTTCAGTGTAAAGAGCCAACATCATATCAATTGTTATATTTGCTGAGGAAATTTGTGACCTACAATAGTTGAAGATGAGTACAGGAGTGCAATGCAAGGCAAGTAATCAGGGAAATAGGGTTCTAGGCAAATAGTTTCAGATCAGAAGTTTGATTCCAGGTTCTGACTGATTGCTTTCTTTCTCTTTGTCTTGCAGGTATGAACAAGGACAAAGAAAAGGACATGGAAAAGGCATGGTATGAGATACTTTTACTTTTGAACCTGATGATATAAGATACTTTTGCTCATAAAGAAAATGGTAGAAGATTTTGATGTTGATGTAAAACTTCTGGATCAAAACTATTTTCTTGCGGAGGAAATGACTTGAGCATTTTGAGTGACTTGGTTGAAGAGGTATTCTTGGAAAAAAGGAAACTTGAGCATTTCAAGATGCTTTGTTGAAGATGTATTCTCGGAGAGAAGAGAAAGAGTTAGGCATTTTTGCAGGTCTTTCTTGCCATGGAGGATAGAGATCGACTTATATAGGGATTGCCCAATAGCAAGTTGTGGTGCTATTCTTTTACTCTTGTCAACAACAATAATGTAATTAGAACAGTGAAATTCACGCGTTTCAACTTTGTCAGAAATCTTTGACAAAGTTGCCTGTGAAATCCAAAAAGCTGAGATTGTGTCTGAAAGGTGACAACGAACTATATTCTATAAAATCCGGCTTTTGAAATTTGAAGAGCGGTGTCGCTTCAATTTTCAAACAAGGGCCCACGTTGCCTCTTCTTTGCTGTTCCTTTATGCTTGTTAGCAACAGTGTAATTGGAACACTAAAGTTCACGCGTTTCAACTTTGTCAGAAATCTTTGACAAAGTTGCCTGTGATAACCAAAAAGCTGAGATTTTGTCTAAAAAGTGACAATGAACTATATTCCATAAAATCTGGCTTTTGAAATTCGAAGAGCAATGTTGCTTCGATCTTCAAACAAGTGGCCACGTTGCCTCTTCTTTGCTGTTCCTTTATGCTTGTTAGCAACGGTGTAATTGGAACACTAAAATTCACGCGTTTCAACTTTGTCATAAATCTTCGACAAAGTTACCCATGATATCTAAAAAGTTGAGATTTCGTCTGAAAGGTGACAATGAACTATATTCCATAAAATCCAGCTTTTGAAATTTGAAGAGCGATGTCGTTTTGATCTTTAAACAAGTAGCAACGTTTCCTTTTCTTTTCTGTTCCTTTACGCTTGTTAGCAACGGTATAATTGGTATAGTAAAATTCACGTGTTTCAACTTTGCCAGAAATCTTTGACAAAGTTGTCTGTGATATCCAAAAAGCTGAGATTTCGTCTGAAAAGTGACAATAAACTTTATTCCAGAAAATTTGGCTTTTGAGTTCAGAGAGCGGTGCCTCTTCGATCTTTGAACAAGTGGCCATGTGGCCTTTTCTTTTTATAGAGACATCAATCATGCTCTAACTCGCCAAGTCAAATGATTGATGGCTGAGGTGGCAAGTCTTAGACAAGAGATCAGAGGGCTCAAGTTCGAAAATAGAGAGTTGCACATGCTTGCAAATAATTACTCAACGAACATGAAAAGAAAGCTTGACCAGTTGTAGGAATCCGGAAGTCGGATTCAAAGTGACAATTAAAAGTTTGTGGCTTTATTCTAAAGACACGAATTGCCTTCGTCATCTGGAGTTTTACCAAGTACTGATGCACCAAATAATCAACCTCTTACGCCTTTTCTTCCTGGAGTTCCGCTAAGTACTGAGATGTCGCATGAACCATCTTCAATGTCTCCCCCTTCTGGGGTTCTCCCTAGTACTGAGATTTCATATGAGTAACCTTTGTGAAGGCTCCCTCCTGTTTGTTTGTTTTAACTTATGTGTATGCATATGTTTGTAATATATCATAGGTATCAATAAATAAGCTCTATTTCAGTTAGTGTATTGTGGTGAATACAATAAGGTATATAATTCACTAAGATGTGGTACTTCTGGACCAAATATCAATTTATTTTTACCCTCACGAAGATAAATGATCACTCTTAGTGTCTAAATACTGGTTAAGTTCATTTGAGTAATCAACTCATAATCTTTAATCCATATGGATCATAAACATCATGGATCAGTTTCGCGTTGGAATAAAGTTCAATCCATGTGGGATGGGGTTTCACATTATGCTTCGTTGGATATGTGGGCACACGAGAAAGGATAAAATTAGAAATGAGGATACTCAAAGTTAAGTAGGAGTAGCCAAAATTGAAGGAAAAGTGAGAGAAAATTGGTTACGGTGGTTTAGACATGTGAAACGAAGGCCTACTCCGGTTAGAAGATGCGATCATGGGACAAAGGTTCAGGGCTGAGGGGCAGAGGAAGACCTGGAAGGACTTTAGAAGAGACTCTAAGAAAAAACTTAGAGTACTTGGATCTAATGGAAGACATGACACATAACCGAGCGCGAGTACTTGGATCTAACGGAAGACGTGACACATAACCGAGCGCAATAGCGTTCTAGGATTCATATAGCCGATCCCACCTAGTCAAAAAAGGCTTTGTTGTTATTGTTGTTGGCATATTTTGTGCTTTATTTGTGCAATATGAAGGAGACTTGTTTGACAAACTGATTGATCATGTATTTGTTAATGTTTATGTATATGAGGATGAATGTATTCTTTAATTTTTAAATTTACTGGATAAGTTTTCAACCCGCAGCACTAGGCAAGATAAATTCTTATTTTCATCTAAAAAGCTTATCAACTCTTCGATTTCATTTGACTTTTCAGCATTTTAGATATAGGGCATGTGGCTGGACAAAAGATGGCAAACGCTGGACGAAAACTAGATGTTAGTATCACTCACTCTGGACTGCACTTGCAATTGTATACTCAGCTAGAGGCTCCAACTTTGACTGAACATCAATTGGAAATATCCTAGGACATTTGATTATAGGAATGAGAGGAAAGAAGGTTCTAAGAGAAAGGGTTCTCATTTTTTTCATAAAAATGGAAATTAATAGTAGAGTTTACATTACATTAAATTTTAACGATTCAATGTTTATTTTTTAAGTTGCACTTTATAGATCATTCTTGCAAAATATTAGCCAAATAAAAAATATTTAAGACATCTATTTGGATTCAAAGTAATTAACGAATATTTTATTATATAAGAAACAATGAAATTTGATCTTGATAATTAAATAGGTAAATGATTTCAGATTGAATTGAATTTTTGCAAGAATGAGCTATGAATTGATACTTACAAAATAGACGGTTCGGATCATTAAAGTCCGATATGGAGTGGGCCTCACACCTAATCCTCATATATTTATAAAAAAAAAAACAGAGAACTCTTTGCATAAAGGGTCTGATAAAAGGAAATAGAAATTGAACCATTGTGATATTTCATTTTTATATGTTTACTAAAATAAGAGTACTTAAATTAGAAAATTTAGGTTTTAACTCATAAACAGTTTTTCTGCTTCAACTATTATGTACATCATTCTAATTTAATTTTATGAATATTTTAACTTAAAAATATTTAGATTATGATAAATATTGAAAAATCACTAAACTGACACTATGAAACTCATGGATCACTATGATATAATATGAAACACAAGATAGAATATTTTTTTAATTATTTTAGTTGTTGGATTTAAATTTAGACCGTTATATATTTTTTTAACCGTTTAGATTTGATTATATTAGATATTAGTCATAGGATTCATTAAATTTATAAATAAAATATAAAAAAAAATACATGGTCTAGCCCAATAATCTAGGAGAATTATGGGCTAAATTTGTCCCAAAAATAAATTTTGGGTTAAAACTCATATTTGGCTCAATGGTTGGAGCAGGTAGGTTTAGAACAAAAAATTTGAATATTAGTTTAAGGGTTGGACTAGGTCTTAGCTGCGTTCTCACACATTTTTGTTTATTTTTATCATTAATTTTTCTCAATTCATTCAATAAAAATTTAAAGAGTGTATAAAAATAAATGTGCAGATAGAACTATCCTTATTTATTTACAAAGATGGTGGTCTTAAATGCTTGCTCCTTGAAGAAAAGAAACAAAACAAAATACCCAAATGGATCCTGAAGTACAAACAGCGGTCTAGAGTCACCCTTGATTCCAGTTCTTCCTCAAGAACTTGAAGTACAAAGAAAACCAGGACTGCTGAGCAAAGATGAGGTTATCCAGGAAATAAAGAAGCAGCTTTTGTTGGCAGGGCCACTTGTGTCCTCAAATTTCTTGCTATTTGGTATGCAGGTGATTTCAGTCATGTATGTAGGTCACCTTGGAGAGGCCACTTCATTTGCTTCAGTCACTGGTTTGAGCTTGATAGTCAGATGGCTTCTCTACTTATTTCAGATTATTTAATTTAATTTATACCCATGAGCGGTAGGTCTCGGGTTCGAGACTTGGGAGCAGCCTTTCCATAAATGGGGGTAAGGCTAGCCGACATTCACCTCTCCCAGACCCTGCGTAAAGCGGGAGCCTTTTGCACTGGGTACGACCTTTTTTTATATTCTTATTGATTTTACTAGTAATTAAATCACGAGTCATCATGTGGTATATAATAGACAATTGTAGTGGGATAACTTTTTGCTTTTTATTCTGGAAATTCGCACTTACAAAACAGACAAATCAAGAGAGAACCTTGAAAGTAGACGGTTCGGATTATTGAAATACAAAGCAAAGTGTGCCGTACAGGCTAGACCTGTAAATGGGACAGGTTTATTGGGTTTGGATCCGTTTCACTCGACCCGTTAGGTTAATGGGTCACCCAAAACCAACCGTTAAGCTAATAGCATCCAAACCCAACATGTTAAGCTAACGAGTCATCTGTTTCCCCCGTTAACAACTTCTTTTTTTTTGTTTATTTTTGCGTTCCACTACAAGTTACACATATTTTAAACATGAAGGTTCAAATACTAATTTGAAGGGGTGGGTCAAGTCAGGTTTAAAATGACAGGTCTAGTATAGGCTATCAGATTATCCCTCCAAATAATTTCAATATGTATATTATGATACTATTCTCATTTCAATCTTAATTTGTTGAACAGATAGGAATGGGGAGTGCATTAGACACATTCTGCGGCCAGTCCTATGGTGCAAAACAGTATCACATGCTTGGTATACACTTACAGAGAGCAATGCTTGTTCTTGGCCTGGTCTGCATTCCTTTGGCAACTGTATGGTTCAATGCTGGTCATATTCTTAAATTCTTGGGTCAAGATCCTGAAATAGCAGCTGCTGCTAGAAATTAGGCTCGTTTCCTGATTCCGTGTCTTCTTGCATATGCAATCCAACAATGTCATTCTAGATTTTTGCGTACTTAAAACAATGTGGTTCCCATAATTGCTAGCACAGGCACAGCAACGCTATTGCACTTGTTTCTCTCTTGGTTTCTGGTATACAAGACTAGCCTTGGATATATTGGTGCGGCGTTGCCAAACTCCATCTCTTATTGGATCAATGCATTGTTGTTAGTTGTTTATGTTAGAGTCTCTCCCTCTTGTAAGCACACATGGACTGGATTCTCAATGGAGGCCTTCCGTGGAATTCCCGATTTTATAAAACTATCTATTCCTTCTGCTGTAATGATCAGGTAATCATTTCCTTCTGCTGTAATGATCAGGTAATCATCTCATTCTGCTGTAATGATCAGGTAATCATTTGTCGACGCATTCTGTAGTGAAACTATCTATAAAACTATCTATTCCTTCTTCTGTAATGATATTCGGTCAGCAGAAAATTTGCAATTATGAAATGTTAGCACCTAGTGTAATTGGTTGCTGGTTTTATGTCTATAAACAACTTGGAGATTTGGTCATTCGAATTGATGGTCCTCTTATCTGGTTTCCTTCCTAATCCAAAGCTAGAAACCTCAGTCCTCTCAATCAGGTTTGCAATATTTATGCTCCACTGAGCAAGGAGCAATATAAACTCTTATATGCAGCTGACAAAGATGAAGCAGAAACAGCGAAATTACTAATGGATTGATTAAATTTTCATCCTTAACACATGTTCAATGGTGTACATGATTCCAATGGCATTCAGTGGTGCAGCAAGATGAGTTTAAAACCCTAAATTCGCGTCGAAGTGTTTATGCCTCTATTGTTGGATATTTGTCTTAAAAAATCTTTTCTGTTATCTACTTATACATAACAGCACAAGGGTTTCAAATCAATTGGGTGATAGTCAACCACGACTCGCAATTCTAGCAGTACGTGTTGCACTGTCCATTGTGGTTATTGAAGGCTTTTTGATCGGTGCTGTCCTCGGTGCAACAAATCTCGAGCCTCTATTGCAGAAACCAAGAATGATTCAGATCAGATAGCGGACAAGGCATCTGCCATGATAGCTACGGCAAGAAGTGATGGTAAGGCACTAAGTACTTATACTTCTGTTATGAATAATACATGGATAATTGATTCCGGGGCTACTGAACATATGACTTGTGATTCTAGATAGGTTCCATCACTAAAAGCATCCACACAAACCGAAGTCAATGTTGCTAATGGTAATGCCGTCCCTGTTATTGGGGAAGGCATTGTTTCCCTTTCCGATACCATGAAACTTGACACTGTTCTTGTGGTTCCCTCTATAAATTATAATTTGTTGTCCGTTGCTCAAATAACCCTTGCCTTACATTGTTTGGTTATTTTTTGGCCTTATTTTTATGTTTTAAGGACATCCGGATGCGGAAGACAATTGGTTATGGTATTAGAAGAGGGAAACTTTATTACTAGGAGTTGACCACCAGTAGTTCTAGCTTGTTGACTCTAGCTCTTTCCGTTTATGATTCTCAAGGGGTTACTAATAAAGTGTCAGACGTCTGGATGTGGCACCGACGCCTTGGGCATGCTTCCTTTGGTTATCTGCATAAGTTATTTCCTAGTTTATTTGTCAAGAATGATGTTTCTCAGTTTAAGTGTGATGTTTGTGAAATGGCTAAGAGCCATCAAACCTCTTTTCCTCCCAGTTTAAATAAAAGTACCGTTCCTTTTATGATTGTGCATTCTGATGTATGGGGACCGTCAAAAGTAGCTACTCTTGGTGGTGCTCATTGGTTTGTTACTTTTATCGATGATTGTACCAGAATGACTTGGGTTATTTTGTTAAAGTCGAAAAGTGAAGTTAGTTCAGCCTTTCAACGGTTCCATAAAATGATTGTTGTACAATACAACCGGAATATCCAGGTCCTTCAAAGTGACAATGGGGGAGAATATGTTAATATGGAACTTTGTTCCTTCTTAGAGTTGCATGGTATTGTTCATCAGACCACGTGCCCGTATACTCCTCAACAGAATGGGGTTGCAGAACGGAAAAATTGACACTTGTTAGAAATGGTTCGTGCTTCCCTCCTTGTGGCATATCTGCCACTCCATTATTGGGAAGAGGCACTTACATCCACAACCTATCGTATTAATCGTCTTCCATCTCGTACTATGAACTTCCATACGCCATTTTAGGCTCTCACATCTCAGACTAGCAGCCCACTGACTCCCAATCTTCCCCTACGGGTCATAGGATGTGTTGCGTTTGTTCACCTCCATCCACCTCAACGGAAGACTAAACTTGAACCTCGAGCCATTCGTTGTTTTTTTTTTGGGTATGCTACTACCCAGAAAGGATTTCGTTGTTATCATCCTTCGAGTAAAATAATGTTTATTACTAAGGATGTGATTTTTCACGAGAATGAAATGTTTTTTGGATCCTCCACGTCCTCACTTCAGGGGGAGTATGGAAATAATGAAGAAGTTCTGACTCAAGATAATAATGACGTGTTAAGCCTGGAGTACACGGCTTCTGGAGAAGGGCAGCAGCTCATGTGTTGTGGTGATCGGCCCACGGCACCTAGAGAAAGGCACGGCTCGCAATTCCTGGAGAAGGGCAGCAGCCCGTGTATTTTGGCCGTCATCCCATTGAGCAGACTACTGAAGAGTAGCCAACAAGTCAGGAAAAGAAGCAGCCCAGGGTCTCACAGGTATTGAGTTGGAAAACGAGATGCAGCTGCCTAATTGCAATGAAACCGAGCAGCAATTACAGCATGTGTCACGAGATATTACTTCTTATAACCAATCGTCTTCTATACCGGATGCACTTTCACTTCGTCGTCTTCCAGAGCGTATTAATTGAGGTATTCCCAAATCCACTTATGAGGCAGATCCTAAGTGTAAACACAAGTATTCCATGAGTGAGCCAAATTCTGATTCAAGAGTGAGATACCCATTAAACAATTATGTGTCTACATGTCACCTGTTAGAATCAAATAAGTCATTTATATATCAATTATCTACTGTATCTATTCCTAACAGTGTGCAGGAGGCTTTAGCAGATTCCCGTTGGAATGATGCAATGAACGAGGAATTGAGATCATTAAAGAAGAATGCTACCTCGGAAATAACTGACTTGCCAACCAGAAAGAAAATTGTGGGATTCAAATGGGTTTATACAGTAAAATACAAAGCCGATGGAACGGTAGATCGCTTTAAAGCACAGTTGGTGGCAAAGAGGTATACACAGAAATATGGCATCGACTACACTGATATGTTCGCACCAGTGGCAAAGATCAATACAGTTCGTGTTCTACTGTCCTTGGCAGCAAATCTGAATTGGCCTTTGCAACAGTTCGACGTAAAAAATGCATTCCTCCATGGAGATCTAACTGAGGAGATTTACATGGACCTTCCACCAAGGTGCAATGATTCGGACATATGGAAACAAAAGGTATGTAGGCTCAAGAAATCATTGTATGGATTAAAGCAGTTTCCTAGAGCCTGGTTTGGTAGATTTACCAAGTCCATGAGGGCATTTGGGTATAGGCAAAGTAATTGGGATCACACGTTATTTCTGAAACATCAGAACAGAAAGGTTACAGCTCTAATCGTGTTTGTGGATGATATAGTAGTTACTGGTAACGATCCTGTTGAGCAAGCAGCCTTGAAAAGTTATTTGTCCACAGAATTTGAAATGAAAGATCTTGGTTCTTTGAAATATTTTCTTGGGATTGAAGTGTCAAGATGCAAGTCTGGGATATTTCTATCACAAAGGAAGTATGTTCTTGACATGTTGGAAGAAACCGATATGACAGCGTGTAAGCCGGTGTCTACTTCGTTGGCCGAAGGAATGAAGGTGGGTATAGATCAGAACCAAGTACTGGTTGATAAAAGGAGGTATCAAAGGTTAGTAGGAAGATTAATGTACTTGGCTCACACTAGGCCGGATCTTGCTCATGCCTTAAGTGTGATTAGTCAATATATGCACAATCCAGGAGAACAACATATGAGTGCAGTTATGAGACTATTAAGTTACTTAAAAGGAAGCCCTGGTAAAGGAATTCTATTTCGAAAAAATGGGCATTTCAGAATTGAGTGCTATACGGATGCTGATTGGGCAGGATCAACGGATGATAGGCGCTAGACATCTGGGTATTTCACCTTCGTTGGGGGAAATCTAGTAACGTGGAGAAGCAAGAAGCAGAATGTTGTATCAAGGTCAAGTGCAGAAGTCGAATTTAGAGGCATAGCACTCGGTATTTGTGAACTCTTGTGGCGTAAGTTTCTGTTACAAGATGTGGGAGTCAAACAAGGTCTGCCAATGAAGTTATTTTGTGACAATAAAGCTGCTCGTGATATTGCTCATAATCCTGTGCAACATGATAAGACCAAGCATGTAGAGGTTGACCGATTCTTTATTAAAGAGAAGCTAGATAATAAAGTAATTGAAGTTCCTCCCATAGGAACGGACGACCAAGTAGCATATATTCTCACGAAGGCAGTTTCTAGTGACAAGTTCTCCAAGTTTCTACACAAGTTGGGCATGTGCAACATCTATGCACCAACTTGAGGGGGAGTGTTGACTTGTATTAGGATTCCTATAATTGTGGGATTCCTACTATAATTGGTTTCCTAGTTTAGGGTGTTATTATTCTTTCCCTTATTCTTTCCCATATCTGTATAAGGTTGTATATATACCTTGTTTTGAGATGAAATAAATATATCATTGAAAAGCATTCTTTCTTCTCTGAATGGGTTGTTGATATCTTATCTCTATGTTGTCGATGTATGATCAATCAATATGTGGTCAATATTTCATTTTGATCAATTCAAAAATATGATTTGATTTATTCAAAAATATGATTTGATTTCTGGTCATTTTAGCCAATTTTCCAAGATTTTGTAGCCGATATTTACGGAAGAGAAGTGACACTAATTTACAATTTCAAGGGTCATAAGAGGAAGTGGGCAGCAAAAGGTTAGGGCATATGTTAATCTGGGAGCTTACTATCTTATGGGTATACTTTCTCAATCTTTTATGGACATATAACACAAGTATTATTTTCAAATTAACGTTTAGGTTCTTCACAGGGCCTTTGGACGGGAATTATCGTGGCTCTATTCATGGAGGCACTATGTCTTTCGATCATAATCATATGCACAAATTGGGAGAAAGAAGTAGGCTACTTTGTCATGTTATGTTTTGTTTAGTCAGTCTGATTTTACATTCATCTCATGATCCATTTTTCATTCCTTTTGTAGGTGAAGAATGCTTCTGACAGAGTGTACAACACAATGACCTCGGCTGATATGTCATAGTCAAGGTTCTAAGACGTTAGACACTAGTTGGGTGGCAGGTTAGGGTCTAGCGCCTAGGTGGCTAGGTGGGGTCTAGGCGGGCGCCTAGGCGGACTAGGCAGATTTAAGTAAATCAATTATATTCCGTGTAAATAAGTGTTTGTTTATACTTAATATATATAATTTCATCATAAACTACAAAATAAAATGATATATATATTATGAAGTATTGGAACATAATGAAAACATGGGGAACAAGCATATAGTGTGTGCTCATTTAAGTATTCAACAAGTCTCTAACAATTTAAAAAAAAAATTAAATGCAAATTGAAAGTTATTTAATTTCTGTTTAAGTGAGTCGCAACCTAGGTAGGTGCCTAGGCAGATTTGGGCAAGCTAGGCGGGTGCCTATGTAGTCTAGGCGAGAGCCTCGGCTGGTTTAGGCGCATTTTCTTAATTTTCAAACGTCTAAGCATTAATCGGGGTGGTGGGCAGCCGCCTAGTGTCTAGAAGGCGCTAGACGGGGATTTTTAGAATAGTGGTCATAGTAAAGCTGGTACAGAAGCAGAAGTCGCCATCCCTTCAGATTGTGTCCTTTAAGGGAAAGGAATAATATGGGAAGGCGAAAATATTTGGAATTTTTTTTTTTTTAAAAAGTGAAGGTTCTAATCCATAATTTTGTAAAGAATTCTCTCTTCTTAAAGAAGACATTGCAAGCCACATAAAAAAAACTAAAGGTGATGAATCTCAGATGACGTTGTACCGGATTTGTGTGGAATGTTTTCCCAGTTAGTTTTGTAATTTCAAACTTTTAAACAGAATACAATGTCCTATAATTACTTGGGGTAATTTTGAAACTCCCTTATTTGCACGAAACAATTGTAAATTGGGCATCAAATTTACAAGTTACATTCTTACTAAGCACAGATTGTATGCCTTTCTGCGTTGCTAAATATTAAGATGTAAAACAATGAGTTGAGAAAATGATGGCGATGACAAAATCTCAAATGAAATCAAAAAATAGGATAGGCTGCCCAATTTCAAGTCGTACAGCAAGCCTCTCTTCGTGATATAGTATCAATTGAACTCAATGGGTTTTGTATAGCAATTCAGTACTCATATACATTTTGTTTTCAAACGATAAGTGTTGTAAGGGGCTTAAACATGAATACGATAGATCTCACAACTACTACTATTAGGGCAAGATTTCCCTCGCACAGCTCTTCAAGGAGGTGGCACTTGGTGTTAGTCATTGGTCAAGTTCTTCTTGCTTGATGTACTGCAAGAAGAGTTTATAGTTAGCTTGAAAGGTGCCTTTGTGGAGCCTTTGATGTAGGCCTTGAGGCTCATAATCAAAACTAACAAAGCTTTAGGCGTGCCACTATTATCCTTACATAACAGATTGTCGAATGGGTGTGAATTAAGTCAATTCCTTGCGCCTCAAGTTACTTTAACTTTTTGTTTATCAAAGGATTGTCGTAGATGGGACTTTTCTTGCCTTATAAACAGGGACTTTTAGTTCATAATCTTATATGTCCAAAGTGAAGGGGGTTCAGGTCCCTTTAAACCATTTCTTCGATCACAATTTACTTTTATGAGAACAGGTTCATTAACTTAACTAGATTCGAACGTAAATGGGACTTCTTAGGTAGAAAACAGTTAATAATGACTTGAATACATGTTGAAAAGTATATTAAGCTACAAATTTACTAAATACAAGTACAGACAAAGAGACTCGGCCAAGATTTCACCTTGTCGAGCAAGGTTGAACCTCTTTCAGCCATTTCTCTTTGACTTTATAGACGTTTGTTTACTAGAAAAGGATGGTAGATAACTAGGTTCTACACGAGGGAATCGATACTATAACACTAAGGAAATGTAGCAAAGCTTTTACACTAGACGAAAGATAACTTTTCTTAGGGAACTATAGTTAAAAGGATTGAATCTAGACAAGTTTCAGCTTTTCTGGGTACAAACTGGCTTGAGTGCAGAGTTTGTATGTCTTTTGATTGGTTGGTTGAGTGTCATTGTCTCCGGTGTCTCTTTCCCCTTTTATAGGCGACTTGGCCCAACTGTCTTGGCTTTGTTCTTAGCCGAGGACTTCCAGGGGTAGTGAGTTATCTCTTATTTACACCTTTATGCCTTAGAAAGTGCTTTTTGGTTGGTGGTGAATTCGTCTCTGTCAACCATCAATTCAATTATAGGCATATGGCCTAGTTTGTTATTGAGATGGCTTCAATTTGCTTCAGGTCCCTCGACTGGGCTTCTAGCAAATTCCCATTCACTTTGGCATCCTTGGGCTTTGTCATGACAAAGCCCAATGTTAAATATTAACCCAAACAACTACAAATGCTACCAGCACACACAAAACGATATGAAGACCATATGAACCAAGTACGCCATAGGACTTTAGGGAAAGAGGAATACTATATATGTTACCAAGATTAATACATGAATACAGAATCCCTACAGATATTCATGCACGCAATAGTGAAGGTCATTTGCATGTGAACGGTCGTGTGGTTTGCATATAAGCCTACATGATGAGTCGAGGTTGAGGCTAACATAAGGCTACATGTTTTACTATGGACTGATCAATATCAACGGACCACACACACTCAGTGTTATTAGCCAAGACAATAAATGTGAATGTCTACCATGATGAAGCAGCAGTGGATCGAGCATTGAAACTACAAACTCGTATACATGTAGTCAGGACATACACCACTAGTAGAGGTCGAGCAACATCCAATGGTGAGTTATTGTTGTTGTAGTTTGGCTCGATATAAGAAGTAACTATGTGATGGATCCCACTTTGAAGGAGTATAGAACCCCGCATTTAGTCCATTGGGCATGGTACACTTGCAAAGCTCGTGATGGAACAGTTATATACTGATGAATTCCTTCTTTTTTTTGGGTCATTTTAAACAAGAAGATATGGATGTTGAAGAACTAACAGTTGGACTTGAGTCACCCTTTATTCCAGTTCAACAAGAACAGGCAATATTACAATCATGAAAAGGATGAGCGATCAAAGCCGAGATTTTCAAGGAAGTGAAGAAGCAATTGTTGTTGGCATTTGGCATTTGGCATCAAATTTCTTGTTAGGTGGTATGCAACCTATATCAGTCATGTAAGTTGGTCGTCTCGAAGAGCTAGCACTTGCAGGTGCTTCCATGGCTACTTCCTTTGCTTCACTGACCGGTTTGAGCTTGACAGTAATTAAGATTGAGTCCCTATTAATTGATTTTCTTCAGTCATATATATTGAACATGTATATTTATATTGTTTGAATTGTGATACTTTTTGTGAATGATGATAATATTAAGCTCTATTTCAATTAAGGATAAGTATATTTTCATAAATTTACACAAGAAGAAGATACAACCATTATATACAGTTGTAGGTAAACTAAAATAAAGAACTACAATGAGCAAACACAAAGAATCAATTGCAATCGACAAGGAAAAGGAAAGGCAGCCCATCAGGGATTAGATAGGATTCGAACAGTTGACTTTTGTTGATGGAGAGGTTGTTCTGTGATATGAGGAAATCCTTTATAAGCCCTTGCAAAACGGTGCTACTATCGGAGACATGGATCTTGGACCTAAGCAACTGTAAGTGTAGATGAGGAAAAAATGAGATACTTGAAGAAGGCCTTGATTGGCATGATCATGAATAAACTGAAAATCAAGATCAATGTGCTTCATGCAAGAATGAAGTATTGGATTCACACTGTAGAAGGTTGCACTAATATTATCACAAGGAACAGTAGGTTTTTGCTGGAGTAAGATGCCAAGTTCACGAAGTTGGGACTGAACCCAAGCAACCTCAGCGGTATTGGAAGCGATGGCACGATATTCTTCTTCCATAGACAAGCGAGCAACAGAACGCTGCTTATAAGAGCTCTAGATTTCCACCAAAGTAAACAACAAGGCTAGTAGTGGATTTTCGATCGTCACGATCACCAGTAAGGTGTTGTTGGTGTATGCTTCAAAAGCATGTAGAGTCATTGACTACAAGGGCAAGTAAGAACATCTGTCAATCGAGCACGTGACCTAATAGCGGAGTAGGAAGATTTGTTATTAATTAAGATGAGTCCATGCAATAACTTATGGCGTAAGGGAAAGAAGTTCCACTTCTAAGGCACATACCCTACGGATCTTAAGTTTTAAATTATGTTTCTAGCCATAGGTTGGTCGAGTGGACTGTCGAACATCCACAAAGGTCACTCGTATTCAATAGTAAGTCTCAGATTAAGCATGAAGTGACATAGAATAGTTATTATGAGATCGAGCTCACTAAACATTCACCAACCATAGAAGTGTACGAATAGAAGATTACCCACTTGTCGATCTTACCGCACTTCTGATTTATGAATGCAACTAGTTCTGAAAGCTGAGGCATCACTAATTATCTCATGTTGATGAATGTGATCTTTGGCCTTAACTCGAAGCTATCAAACGATAGTGGAGCCTTGTAGTGTGAGGATCAGGATCATATGCATTAACATCCATATAGGTGAATGCACAACAAGGAATCTATCACCTACTAGGTAATTATGAAGGTAGATATTCCTAGATCACCTTGATGATCTATCTTAAAAAATGTTTGGCCAAACCAATATAAAGGAGATACATTTGGGTGATCATATTTATATGTAGAGTTTAATAATAATTTCATGCTCCAAAATATATTAATTTTTGTAGCCGAAAGTTATTGCTAGATGTTACTACTCAGTTTGTGGATATTCTTCCAAGGTTGAATGGTTTCTAATTATATCAATTTAGTTGAATTTGAGTAATCAATTTATCTGCTGCTAGCTTTAGTTGAAACCTATAAGTATTAGAAGTATGCCCACAATAATAGAATACTTATTATGTTAAACTCTTATTTAGTATAATGGAAGGGCATTATATTGTGCATTGTTAATCAATATTTAATGTATTATGTGCTAAATCAATAATAGAATCCAAGAAATGTAATCAACATAAGAGGGAAGTGATACGTGCTAGATCAATGAGACATTTCTCTTATGTTCATTCCTAAAACGTTTCTAGACATAATATTCTCAATTAGGCATCGACAATCCACTAAGGCTATTATGTGTTATGTCAACTCAATCGGGAGTGTGACTAGTCTCAAGGTCATTAGTGTTTGGACACTAAGACAAACACATAGGTGCTTCAAAGGTTGTCGAGTACACTGACCAACGATCAACATAGGGTTCTAACATACATATCATATAAGAACTCATAAGTTGCAATAATGCAAAGTGGTCTTTTGACATGAGGCATCATAGTTTTCTAGCAGTTAGATACTAACCTTTGACTATGTTGAAGGAATTCCATTAAGGATGTCCAAAACATTGTTGCAGTTATGCTACCAGCATGTAGTCATGTGAATGTACAATAAGGGATCTCTAACCTTTCATGGTAGAAGAAGAATACTCTAAGATGTGATTCATGAGCCTTTGACCAAAGCATATGAATATTACTTAGGAAGTATCTTCCGAATTATATTTAATAGAATCATATAGAGAAGTATCACATTGGATAGTAGACATGAAACAAACTATGAACCAAACAATGTGATCAAGAGTATTAGCGAAGGTCCGTATTGCATTGTAGTTGTAATAGTTCTCCAACTAGTTCTACTTAGCCTAGGTAGCCATGACATACTACTAGGTGTCACTCATGGGTTGTGGAAGCTCTAATGATTAGCAATGACTAATCTTCATCATAGGGATAATTGAAATAAAATTTCAATTCACAATGCATGATGCCTCGCTAATTGGAACCTAATGGATTGTACACTGTATAAGGATGAGTATGGAGAAATAAATGAGATGGATATAACAAATTAAATAGTTTAATTGAGTATAGTTAATATTAATTAATTAGTATGAAGAAATAAATGAGATGGATATAAACAATTAAATAGTTTAATTGAGTATGGTAAGAATAATTAATTAGTTAATTAATCATACGAAAGGTTCGTACTAGGATTAAAAATAGTTTCGGGGTTTCAAGGCCCAATGAGCTTTGAGCCGCAATGTCCATTGAGTTTAAGTTGTATGACAACTAAAATAAAGTGTGATTTAGTCCACTTAACTAAGGGAGGCCCTCCATGAGGAAGATTGGGCATTATTTCACTTATACCGCTCACTTCTGAGTTGGTGTAAAAGTGACTTTAGCCAAAATTCATTAGGGTTCTTCGAGAGGAAACTTGGAGGCACAATACATTTTCACTTCCTCTTTAGAGAGCCGGCCACCTAGCAGATTTACTAGCATCAAATATCTTCTAGGTCTTCCATTTCCTTTTCACTTCTCAATCCTTGGTGTGGAGACTTAAAGGCACCATCCTTTTGGTGCTTGGAGAATCCTTTCATCAAATCCTGAAGGAGCAAAGGAGTAAGGAAGAAGAAAAGACCTAAGGATTCAAGAAGTTAAATCATGGAGCATATGAAGAGGATTGAAGGCCCTCACATGGGTGATAACCTTGTGAAAACAAGGATAAGCTTCATCCTTTCATCAAATCCTGAAGGAGCAAAGGAGTAAGGAAGAAACAAATACCTAAGGATTCAAGAAGTTAAATCATGGAGCATATGAAGAAGATTGAAGGCCCTCACATGGGTGATAATCTTGTGAAAACAAGGATGAGCTTCATGGGTATGAAAGCTTAATCTGTCTTCCTTCTTTTATGAAAAGAGTCATGATTCACCATCCACTAGGTCTTGAATTTCATGGGACTTAGATTTGTTTAGAGTTCATACTTAAGTTTAATTGTTAAAGTTTTTCTTTCAATAAGGTCACACACAATATAGTGATAACAAAGGATAAAACTGGTGAGGATTACATTTAATAAAATTGATTTATTAATTCTAACTTATAATTTGATTAGTTGGTTTGGGCTTTTCATTTATTATTAGTTATTTGAACATGAATTGTTATTAGCACTTCAAAAATCTCATTTGGCACTCCAAACTTTCTATAATTAGAAAGAAAAATAGACTTGTGAGTAGTGTAGAATGAGATTTTTGGAGTGCTAATAACAATTCCCATTTGAACTAAATAAAATAAAGAAGCCTAGTCCCAAAAAAAAAATACCAAATTAACTAAATTTAAAAAAAAAAAGGACCAAATGGGCTAAAGCCCGATGATTAGAGCAGTTCCACCGGAGGTGGAATAGCCCAACAACCAGTCAAAAAACAAGGCTGTCACCTTGTTAATTCACTCCAACCCAGCAATTTGCCTGGCACCTAGCCCAAGCTAGTCTCTGGGCCAGCTCAAAATTGACTGACCAAGGAGCCGGGCTATTTGCCTGGCGCGTCCAACTCACTTGCGAGTGGGCGCGAGTAGGGGACAAGGGTGCAGGCAGTGGGGCCTGCTGTCAGCTTATTGTGCTTCACCCGGAAGGAGGCGACGTGGCCCTCTCAATGCCATTGGATTTCCAATGGTAAAAAAATTTAAATTTGACTTTTAAAATGGACCGTCCGATCACAGATCAACGATCCACCTTTTTCACACAAAATAAAAATAAAAATAATAAAAAAGGCCCAACGGTCAGAATTATGACTGTTGGCCACGTGGCAGCGCCTTGGTTCTTGGATTTGAATATTTTTCAAATCCAACGGTCCAGATTAATTAACTATATTAAAATTTATTAAAAATTATGAAAAAATACATAAAAATTATTAAAAAATACATAAAATTTTTTAAAAAGTTATTTTTTTTTCTATAAATACCAAACTCTCATCTTCCACCTTACACCACATTTCAATATTTTCTACACTTTTTACAAAAGCTTTCATATACTTTTTGTGTGAAAAAAAAATACCAAAAAGCTCATCCTTAATTTTTTTGTCCATATAAACCATACATCCCTACATCCATCTTCATCATTTTCAAATCTTGAGTTTTTTTTTACAATATCTTCTTCAAGGAGAGTGCATAAACAATTTGTGGAGCAATAGAAAAGATTGTTGGCATAACAAGAAGAATTGATCAATCTCGAGGAAGGTGGAGGTGGAGATGAGGCTTTCGCAATGGAGGAGGACTCAGATGATGACCATAGAAGGCAGAGGGCCTCACATTCCCATCGTGTCATGGAAGCTGTAGGTCAGATAGCCAAACCCAGATGTGCCGCAAACTTCGATAGAAAAAGGGAAATAAGATGTAAAGATCTCTTGGAAGATTATTTTATTCCCAACAGCGTATTCCCTGATCATGTTTTTAGACGTCATTTTAGAATGCAACGAAGTTTGTTCAACAAAATCATAAGTGCTATTTGCAACCATGATCCATATTTTGTGCATAAAGAGGATGCTTTTCGTGTTCTAGGTCTTCTTTCAGAGCAAAAAATTACGGCTGCCTTGCGAATGCTTGCATATGGAGTATTTGCAGATCAAGTGGATGGGGTCGCGAGGATGGGAAAAACAACTGTTCTGGAGTCCCTAATGCGGTTTTGCTGTGCAATTGAAGCCCTATACACCAATGAGTACCTCCGAACACCCACACCAAGGGACATGCGAAGGCTTCTGAGGAAGGGTGAGATGCGAGGCTTCCTTGGCATGATTGGAAGCATCGACTGTATGCACTGGACTTGGAAAAACTGTCCAAGTGCGTGGCAAGGAGCTTATGGCGACACAAAAGGAGCCAAAAGTGTCATTTTGGAAGCAATGACTTCATTTGATACATGGATTTGGCATGCTTTTTTTGGTGTTCCAAGAGCTCAGAATGATCTAAATGTCCTTACTCAATCTCCAGTGTTTGACGATCTGCTGCAAGGAAAATCGCCGAAATGCACATATTGGGTTAATGGCACTAAATAGGACGAACCATACTACATTGCAAACGGTATTTACCCAAGGTGGGCTACGTTTGTCAAAACAGTGCCACATCCACAGACTGAAAAAGAAAAACACTTCGCAAAATGTCAAGAGGGGTGTAGGAATGATGTGGAACGTTGTTTTGGCATCTTGCAAGCTCGTTGGTCAATTGTCAGGGCTGCAGCTAGAATGTTTGATGTCGAGGCTCTTCAATCCATCATGATGACATGTATTATTCTCCACAACATGATTGTGGAAGATGAGTATGATTATGATGCTGTCGGAATATGAGCCGGATCGGATGAACAACTCAAGAACACGTATTACTGTGCTCATAACCGGACCGAAGATCCCGTGCAACACGAGCCGTTGGAACGGGATGGACGTTACAATGAATTGATCGTTCAGCGGTACACTGATGTGCAAGAGCCATACTGGCACATAACCCGCCAGAATGACTTGATTGAGCACCAGTGGGGACTGCAAGAAGGTGAAGATAATTAAAATAAGCTTGTGGTTAAAGAATAAAGTGTATTTGATGAGTTTATGTAATTTTATTTTAGTGTGTTTTTTTTATTTGATGAGTATGTAATTTTATTTTAGTGTGTTTTCATTTAAGTTTATTTGAAATTTTATCAGAAATTGGTTAAAAATCTTATCCGAAAATAAAACTATTTTTTTTATTTATTCTTTTTTAAAAAAATATTTTAAATGGGCTGGGTGCCAGCACATTTTGTAGGGGTGGAGATCGTTTGTGCCAGTGCATTTTTAGACTGGATGCCAGCGCATTTTTTTAGGGGTGGAGATGCTTTGACCTATTATTGTTCATTGAGATATATTACTGTTCACTTAAGTGGATAAATGCGTTCGACGTTGGCGCAAAGTCTTTAGGGGTGGAATTGCTCTTAGGGAGGTGCATCAAGCCCAATGAAGGGTTCCGTACGTGATACACGTGTGGTGGAATTGTTCTGTATAAGAACAATATGACTAAGGGGTCTTTAGACCTAGTGTCGATTTAATGAATTGTGATATCAAAAATTTGAAGAGAAGGGAATAAGATTTTCCAATTTTAGAAAATTAAAAGACAAAACATTGCAACCAAACAACATTTTCGCCACCCCAGATGGAGGAGAAGGTCCTAACAAATTGCTGTCTTCTTGTTTCACCAATCGCAGATTCATTCGTATGGATATAAGTAGAGGCCTAACACTTGGAAACCTCCACATTGAATTCATCCGCATCTGAAATCCTAATGTTGAAACTCTAAACCTAATCTAAGTTTATCCATGTGTTCTTAATTTATTTGCATGAACACAAACACGTCAATTAATAACTTGAATTAATTTAATATGATTAAACAGAATGCAACGTTCCTTTAATCATGCATGTTAATTGGATTATTTATACTCATGTCACTTGCCGCGCTTCCACATACGTGTGCTAAAGTAGTCAACAAACCAATAGGTGTATCATTGTGGGTACTCCTAGAGGCCCAACATTTGTGGAGCTTTGTCGTGATCAATCATGAAGAGAAGGAACACAAGTACAGTGAAGATCCTACAAAGCAGTGCACACATGGCTAAGGATTCATGTAAGTTAATCTCTTCGTCGTATTCTTTTGTTGCATTATAGAATTACAACATGTTATGTTTATTTAATTATTTTCTGCTGAGTATTTAACTATTACAATTAAATAAATCTCAATTATATGCCCTGAAATCCAACGGTGGTATCAGAGCCATACTGTAATCGATAATTGCACAGTGTGTTTCATTATAATGGTTAATACCAGTATAGATTTAATTATATAGTGTACCGTTGTTCTTTAATAGTTCTTGACAACATGCATGTTTTGATCTAAACATTAGATATGTATGATTAGAATATTTGTTTTAGAGATTAATTAAAGATTCGATAAAAGGACAAAAATTTAAATTTAAATCCGTTAGGACTTTTGGTGACAAAAATGTTTGTTACTAAAATTCCCATATTGTACCTAACTACTTTTATGACGAAATTGTTTGTCATAAAAAACCAACCGGAAATCAAGTTTTAATTTTTTTTTTTTTTTTTTGAAGAAACGACGATATATTAATATTCCAATAGATGTTACATCAAATCTTGGATAAGGATGTCTCGAATAAGGTCAACAGGATCCTCAAACCGAACTACCTCATTGCCAATTGAAATCATTAACTGAGCTAATCTATGGGCTATCCCATTACAGGTTCGAGGGACATGCACAAACTGAGTGGGATGGAGTGCAACTGCAACCAGCCCAACGTCCTCCACAGGTATCCCCAACGCCAAAAAATCACTAGAGTACATATTGATCATAGCCAGAGCCTTAGTAGAATCGCTTTCTACTAAAACCTAATGTACCCC